>NC_056743.1:26680366-27294999 GCF_019279795.1 Protopterus annectens
TAAATGTCCCCCAACTGCCTCCAAAGGAAGACAATCGGGTCTCCATTCAGGAATGCTGAAACAGATTACCTGAGAAGGAATTCCAGAAGCCCTGGTTTTGCGGACCACCTCTACCTCTGCCATGAGGGCAGCAACTTCCAATTTGGTTCCCCCCTCTGCCCCAGGGATGGCTCCCTTCATGTGTGTTCTGGAAAGGCCTTTGAGATTTTCTGAACCATATTTTTCCACCACTCCTCTGGTTTCTAGAAAAGGACCTGGGGGGTGGTGGTGGAAAAATGTATGCCCACAGCAGAAAGGACCCTTCTTATACCTGGATGAAGTCTCACTTTTGGGTCAAACAAGGATGTTCTGTCAAAAGGAGCATTGACAAAAGAAGACTTGAATGGTTCCACAAATTCACAGCCAGGCATGTCTCCTAATGGCTACGCCTGTACCCATTGCTCTGGATGCCCCTTTGGCTGTATGGGCAATCAGCCTCATGGATGAGTTGGACACAGACTCCAGGGTGGCCAACTGAGAAGCAACTTTCTCAGCCACAGCTCCTGACAGGGTATCCAATAACTCCTTGATCAAATCCTGTTGGAGTCTGGTGAAATGTGCCAAGTAGTTAAAGGACCTTACAGTGAAGTTCAATGAAGTGTAGAACCGCTTCCCAAATCTGTACATAGCCCGGGATTCTCTATTGGGAAGATGAACAAAGGAACTTTCCTCAGCCAGTTCTTTTTTGGTAGCTGCCGCAATGACCATAGTATCCACTGTGAGACCCTTTGCCCAAAATGTCTTGTCTTCGGGTGCAGATAGTATCCTGTGTGGTCTCTTGGAGATGGGCTCAACAGAATCAGGGGCTTTTCCATGCTTGCTGTGAAATCAACTGAATGAGATCATCAGCAGGCAGCATCACCCAAGAGGTAGATGGGTGGGTGACAAAAGCCTGCAGGTAAACAGACTCCTCAGAAGAAGGGTCTTGGGACTAACAAGTCACCCTTATGTTTAAGAATTTCCAAGATGTCTCCTTTGGAGACATCATTAGGGGGTGAACTGCAGGGACCTCTCCCCCTCATCAAAATCTGTATCTTTGGTGACTGATTTCTGAGTGGAATCCAAGTGCTTCCTTTTGCACTTCTTTTTGGAAGGGACCTCCTCAGGGGGATAGTCTGGGGAGGCATTCGAGGATGACAGAACCTGTGGCTGTGAAACCTGAGGTTTCAGCACCTGCTGTCCGAGTAGGGTAGGCACCAATTGTATCTCTGTAACAGAAGGTGCCCTCTGTACAGCCTCAAAGGCCAGTCGCTCTGAAGAGGGAAGGGAGCCTGGAACAGAGACTGACTGCCTTGGAACCAGGGTAATCTCCCACTACAAAGAACCAACCCTTGAGACCGAAGATGGAGCAAAACTCACTTAAGCCGAACCTCCAAAGACAGCTCCAAAAAATATGGAGTTGAGACCTGCTCCCCAGAACTGATGGGAAAGCCATGGCTCAGAGAGGCCTCCAGTTCCAACATAACTGAAGAGCTCAGGGTGACAGCTGGATGTACAGAAGCAAAGAATTCCGGAGCTGATCAAGTCAGTGCTAGGGGAAATGGAACAGAGGACTCTAAAGCCTCAGAGGAAGTTAGAGGAGGAGTTGTAAACAGAGTAAAGGATGTCTCGGTACCAAAACCAGAAGGAATCGGTGTGGAAGATAGACTGGTAAGCCCTCAAGCTCCTCAAGCCCACAAAATTTTGTTCGCCAGCCTCTCCATGTCGAGTTCTGACAGGCTTTTGGTGGAGCAAACTGAAGAAGAGGAAGGAGTCTTGGGCGTCTGCAGAAATGCCTCAGGTACTTCTCCAGTGAAGGGATCTATGGAGGGTGAATAAGTCGTGCTCGGTAGATGAAATAAAGTCACATCCTGAGATGAGGCCTTCGAGGTGGAAGTACTCAAAATTTTAGTTGGAACTGAAAGTTTTTGGCACCGTGGTGTCAGAAGCAGAGGCCTTCGGTTCCAATGAAGATGTAGGAACTGAAGTCTTCAACTTTTTTGCCTTTGGAGCTGATGGAGAGTTGGGAACAGAGTGACTTCTCTTTTTAGTTTTGTCCATGAAAGATGAACAAGAAGCAGAAGAAACATTAGTTTTGGCTTTGTCTCCAGTAGATAAGGCTTCCTCAAAGACAGATGTCAGAAGACCCTTCAAGATCAATTTATTATACCTTTCAACTAAATGCCCTATGACCAAAAGCATGACATATGCTGCAGTCCACCTGGAGGTGGAAAGGGCCAAGGCAATAAACACATAAGGCATGAAAATCGATGGAGAGGATCTTATGGCCACACTTCAGGCATTTTTTATACCAGAAGGGGTCTTACCCTTGTCAGTCATGGTAATGAGAAAAAAAAGAGAAAGGGGGGAAATAAGACTTTTTTTTAAGTCGTCTATCAGCGATGATAAAAGAGGTACACAAACATGTCGGGACAGGGAAAAAGTAAAATACAGGGAAGGGCAGAGAGGAAAAACTATCAACTATAATAGTCACAGAGTACACAAAGTGTACAGACTGGGCAGAGGGATATAAATATAACGATGAAGGAGAGAATACCCATAGGTTAGAGAAAAGCAGAAAAATGTAAAGATTATAACACAAACTTACCGAAACAAAGAAAGCTCAAGAAGCTCAGCTAAATGCAACCATTCATGAAAGTGGCAAATGAGATCTGGGGTAACTGAGAGAGGGATTCTCGCTGGAGCTGAAGCTCGAGAGTTTTTGTCCGGCGCAAGCTGTAGTAAAGGACGAGTCGGTTCCAATATTGGAACCAAACCCATCTGTCAAGGATGGAATGAAGACAGATAACACCAGATCTATTTTATAATAACTCTACAGCACAAATACATTTAGTACAATAACTCAGGCAAGATAAAGCAGAAAGATTTGTAGCAAAATATATGCAACCTATGACACAACAACCGAAGATCCTGAACAGGTATAGTTCAAAAACTGTATGAAAATCTGTGCAACACAGTAATGTGAAAATCAATAAAAACACAGCTAAAAATACTTATGGAAGACTCAGCTATGGTAAGACTAAGGGAAGATGAAGTAAAAAATGATAGCTTACATAGGAGGTGATAAAAGAGATGCAGTAAAAATTTGTGTATAATCAATCAACAGGCAAGTCTGCACAAAGTGACATTATGTCTGAAAATGTTGAAGTTAGGAAGGAACAGAGTGATAAACACATGGAAGGCTTTTTTAACAATATTTCAAAAGGGACAGGAAGTATCATTACCTTGGAAAAAAAACAGTGGTAGTTGCATTACCTAGAGAGGGTGAATACCCTTCAGATTTGAGTAAATACAAATTCATTTTGATTTTAAACCAAGAATTCTGAAACGTTTATGATTAAATCAGCTAAGAGAATGGCAAAGATGTTACCAAAGCTGATACATAATGTGGTTTTGTGGCTGTGAGGTTAACAATTTGATAATATTAAAAAAAACAATGATGCTGCAGAGGGAAGCTGAGTGAAAACAGGCACCCCTACTGCTGGTGAGGCTTGATGCACAGAAAGCAGAGCATAGACTTTACAAGAAGTGCAATGATAGCATTCCCATTCCCTGTCAGAATGACAGCAGTAATATGAAGGACATATGAAGAGTCTGATGTGGAAATTATGATGGAAGAGCTCCTCTCTGATCAACTGTCTGAGCAGAGAAACTATTTCCTCTTTCTCATTTGGTATTCATTTTACATTTACGGGAATTATCAAAGAAAATAAGGGATTCACAAACTCAAGGATATAACTGATTTTGCATTAAGAAAAGTCAGTCTTATCTGCAGATATTATTGACATATAAAATAAGTGAAGGTAAAATACAAGCTACAGTAATAAGACATGTACCCACATATGAACTGTTTCAGCAATACCCATCCTTACAGAATACAAGACAAAATATTTAGGTTTATGGATTAAAAAAGGTTTTTGCTATGACAGCTAAGGATATACATATGTACAGGAACAGAAGATAATACCAGTCAATAAACTAGAAGCTCTTTATTACGGATATGGATAGTAAGATGCAAGCAGTGAAAACTTTTTTATCTCCTTTAATTTAGTACATGGTAGTTGTGTATTTAGCAAACAAAGGATGACAATAAAAAAATTGACGGAAATGATATGGGAGGGAAAGAGGAAAGTGGGATAAGCGAATTCTGCCAACAGAATAAATTGGTTAATGGATACTGGATTTGAACTGGTACTTAAACTGCGCAGTTAAGGCTCACATGCAAAACTCAAGCAGAAGGTTATAAAACAAAGTGGAAAATGATTACAATGACATGTGGAGGATGGACTTTGAAAGCTAGAGAGAGACTAGGATTTTGGATGCAAGCCCATAAGGAGAACGGCAACAACCATACAGCATATCATATTCATAAAGTTGCAAAAAGTATTCTAAGAACTAAAACAGTTGGGAATGCAGAAAGGAGATTTTACAAAATAATTTACTGGAGAAAATTAGCAAAGGAACCAAGGTACTGGGAGCAAATAATTTGGGAGAGAAAGGTAATGCAGTGTGATGAGACTTTGCAAGAGTTTGAACTACAGATTAGGGATTGCCTTACCTATCATGGCTTGATAACACAATACAGGTAAAAAGAAATGTATAGAGAAGTATTAAGTGAAAGACCACAACTAGTAAAGTTGTTTAGTGGAATTTAGAACAGACAGTACAGGTTAAAAAAAAGGATAACTAGTGGGGATGTATAAAATATTGCTTGGCAAAGGAACAATGGCAAAAAATCTGTACGACTTTCAAGTATGCAGCCAAGTTTGAAAGGTTTAAGATTTTTGCAATGAAGTGTCTACATTGATATTGTTACATCCCAAGCAGACATCAGATGATTTTTTCCTCAGTTAGATAGCAAATGTTGTATATGTGATGGGAAGAGACACAAACTTTTAACATGATTTTGGGAAGTGCAACTAGTCAGCAGGATTTAAAAATAAAATTCCTACAGGCACTTTGTCATTAATGTTGGGGGTGTGGGGGGGGGGGTACATGACAGTAACTAAGGAAAAGACTGTTTGAACTGAGATACAGGATATGAATTTTTGCAAACATAGTATGGCCTTTCTAAGTTTAATGCTGTTGGTGGCATAAAACAAAAACAATTGCTAGAAAATGGAAATCAAATTTTAAACAAGCCAGAATCAAGTTATGAATAATGTAAAGGAGATCCAGTGTTTGTAAAAGGAAGAATCAAATTTCATGGAAATAAATAGAATTTGTGAGCACAATAGGAGGAAGAGTGATGTTTAACAAGACAGAAACTGACCATGTTATGCAATGCAGTGAGGAAAAACTGTTAAAAATAAAACATACATGTATACTGCATAATGATAATGTAAACTGTTGTTTGTTTTCTTTATTAATGCATGTGAACTCATGTTGTATTTAACATTTGAAGATTAATAAAAATGTTTAAAGTATGTGGCAAGACAGCTACACTGTAAAATTGTAAGAACAGTTCATCTCCATTCAAAGAATTCATACAACTACAACAAGAAAAAAATAATTATTAAAATGACAAAAATAAAATAGCATCCGAGAAATATATAGATCTTAATCCATGGCTAAATGTTCAACATCTGCTTGAGAAGCTGAAACTAAACAATGATAAATCTTTTGAACCATCATAGATTTTAGGAGAACTTTGTGCTTTGATATACAAGATGCTTCTGCAAAGTATAAAATGGATCTCTGGCACCAGTGTAAATATAAAAATTGCTGTAATTTCTTTTCTTACTTGATATGAAAAAATGTGTTACTATCATTGATATTTAATTGGTTTTATGACATATTTAGAAATGAACTGCTCCAATAAGATACCACTGTATGATAATGAAGATTCACCAATAAAAAAATAAAAATGGCTGCTACACTTGAGATTGTGCAGACACAGTAAGACATCCTGGTAGCTGAAAAGCACTGTAAACATGATCCATGAAGAATGACTGAAAATGAATTAGTACTGATCACAAGTCTTTACCTAATCTCAGCAATCAAGAAAGCAGAAACAGGACAATCAGATGCTTAACTTGAAGAAAACATATGGACAGAAGTATTAATCATTCAAATAGCTACAACTACCAATTACAGTGTCCTGTGTGCTGAGAAATATTGTCATAAAATACCAACATATGCAAGAAGAAACTACACCAATGAGGAATAAAGACATTCAGGTAATTCCAATAGTATCAATAGTAGCAGAGGTACTAAAAATAAATTTCAAGCATACCTAAACATGTTATCAACACATATAACCCCATATCAACTACAGGAAGAAGAAACTGCAGGTGATGAAAAGAGCACACTTAGCAAAGACCAAACCAATACTAAACCTATGAACTTTATTTGCACACTTACATAGGAACTGGGTCCATTCCCCACAGGGCATTAGAACTATAGTCGAAGTATGACAACTTCGAACGAGATATGGTCGAGACCATATGTTCGAAGTTTTCATACTTCGAACTCAAAAAAAAAAAAAATAAATAAATAAAATAAAAAACAGGAACAACGTCCTGACAGCTGTAAGCAGGGGGCAAGCCGCCCTTTACCCCCCCCCCCCCGCTCTTTAAATAGACCAACTCCGAGACCGCGCTACAGTGCAATAAAGGGAAAATTCCCTTTACCGCATTGTAGTGCAGTCTTGGAGTTGGTCTATTTAAAGAGTGGGGGTGTGGGGAGGGGGCACAGCCCCCCACATGAGGGGTGCAGGGGGGCTTGCCCCACTGCTTACAACCCTTTATTTTCTTTTCTGTTGTGTTTTTTTTTATTTTACGTATTAGGAATTCTGTAAGTTCGAACATTTAGGTTCGAACATATGGTGTTGGAACTTACAGAATTTCGACTACGTGATATAGACCCGAACTCTAAGCATTTGTAGAAAATGAAAACAAAGAAGAGAATACCTCTGTAGATCAGTGGTCTTGGAAAGCTTTATCCATGGGGTCTGGATCCTTTAATTTGACTTTTTTAAGCTGCTGTCTGCAAATTTTACTTCAGCCTTCTGACCAACCTTTACTTAAGACTTCTATTACCACCAGGCAAGAGGTTTTGATAAAGGTCTCCAGCTTATTTCTTCAGCAGTGGCTGGACACAGGGATGAAACGCCAAAATGACAAAACTTGTCAACACTGTGTTTGGTCCCATTTAAGAAAAGCTATAAATTTATAATAGCTATGCCTACACAATCTAGGATGCTTAGGTTTCAAGTGGCAACAGCCAAAATTTTGCTTGCCTGAAGAACATTTAAACTAACAACTAGAAAGTAGAAGAAAATGAATGGATATACAGACACATCTTACATCCCAATCTTGCTATAGCAGTGTCAGTTTGCAGGTAAAGTGGGACTGCCTATAAAACTATGGAACACAATTTTTTTTCCCTAACAGCCATGCAACAGAAGGAAATGTCTACACATCTCGCCTGGAATTTAGCACAGCAGCTACTCCCATCTCACAGATTTCCTTCCCCTTATTTCCATAATGTTTGTGATCTGCATTAACCATGTCATGTCAGCCTTTCCTCTAATACCGCAACACACCGCACATAATACAGAAGTGTAAAGAGCAGACAACTTCAAGAAGTCTGACAAGGAAAGTGTGCATACACTTTTAAAACATTTAAACCTTTCTACACCTCCCCCTTCCCTTACCACCCTCCACTAAATGTAAAACTTTTGCTACTGCTATTCAAATTCTGCCATTTCAAATGTTTTCCAGTGTGCTACCTAACAACACCCATCCATTCATCCATCCATAACTCCTTTTCCCATTTTGCACATGGGGTCGGGGTATCACTTCCACAGTGACAATCATTTTGGGCCAAGGTTTACACCAGCAGGTGGCTATCCCTGCCATGGTAGTTCATTCAAACCATTCACTCGCACACATGCTCAACACCTATGGTCATTTTAGAGAGTCCATTCCACCTACTGCATGTCTTTGGAATGTGGAGACTGGGGCACTCGGAGAAAACCCACGACTGCAGAGAGGACACACAGACCCGCACAGTAGGCACCCCAGCTGAGAATCGAACCGGAGAACCTTTTGCTGTGAGGCAACAACGCTAATCGCTGCACCACTGCAACCACCCTAATTATTATTCACAATACCATATATGTATGTAAATAATGCTACACATGCTATACAATAAATTACTGCTTCAGACATGCTGATATAAATGATCGCTTTTATACAATGTATAATGCATACAATTAAAATACTTGTAAACTACTTTCTGCTACCATAGCCTAAACATGGCTCTCTTCTGTAAAGAAGCAAGCTCTCAAATTGTAAAGTTTGTAGAAACACAATAATGTTAACAAATTAGTTATACAAGATTGTGAATACTTATAAATATTGTACTGTTTCTTCTGCCATCTCATCGGGATTGTGTAAATATTGCACTGTTGTCTTTTCTGTCATCACACTTGTAGTGCAAATTGTGTATTACTGTCTATGTATAAAAGGAGCTTTTCTCCCTCTGCCTACACTTAAAATGGGTTCTCTGCCCAGTCGGACCTTCTTGGAACACAATCATCAAATAACTGAATACTGACAACTTCTTCTAGTTGACACATTTATATGTATAATATGAATATAAACAGGTTTGTGTGTGTATAACATACACCCATAATATATTCTTTTACTGTAATCTAATGTAAATTACAGTAAAAGATTATATTATGGGTGTATGTTATACAAACACAAACCTGTTTATCTTCATATTATACATATAAATGTGTTAACCAGAAGAGGTTGTCAATATTCAGTTATTTGACAATTGTTTACCAAGAAGATCTAACTGGGCAGAGAACCCATAATCTAATGTAAATTAACCCAGCCACTGGGGATGCACAAGCCAGTGCATTTCTTTATGCCGGTCCCAAGCCCGGATAAATGGGGAGGGTTGCGTCAGGAAGGGCATCCGGCGTAAAACTTCACCAAAACATTTCATGCAGATACCAAGAAAAATTTTTATACCGGATCGGTCGAGGCCCGGGTTAACAACGACCGCCAACAGTACTGTTAGCCTACAGGGTGCTGGCGGAAATTGGGCTACTGTTGGCCGAAGGAGGAGAAGAGGCGGAAGACATGGCCGAAGGCAGGAAGAGAGGAGAAAGGCTAGGACTGTGGTAGTGAGGGTTGGAACTTTGAATGTTGGCAGTATGACTGGTACAGGGAGACAGCTAGCTGATATGATGGACAGAAGGAAGGTTGGTATATTGTGTGTGCAAGAGACCAGATGGAAGGGGAGTAAGGCTAGGTGTATCGGAGGTGGGTTCAAATTGTTTTATCATGGTGTGGATGGGAGGAGAAACGGCGTATGAGTTACTCTGAAGGAACAGTATGCTGAGAGTGTTTTGGAGGTGAAAAGAGCGTCGGACAGAGTGATGTTTATGAAGCTGGAAATTGATGGTGTAATGATGAATGTTGTTAGTGCATATGCTCCACAAGTTGGGTGTGCAATGGATGAGAAAGAAACATTTTGAAGTGGATGAAGTGGTGATGACTGTACCCAAGGGTGAGAGAGTGGTGATTGGAGCAGATTTCAATGGGCATGTTTTTGAAGGGAACAGAGGGGATGAGGAAGTGATGGGTAGGTATGGTGTTAAGCAAAGGAATGCAGAAGGTCAGATGGTAGTGGATTTTGCGAAAAGGATGGACATGGCTGTGGTGAATACGTATTTTAACAAGAGGGAGGAGCATAGGGTGTCATACAAGAGTGGAGGAAGATGCACACAGGTGGATTATATCTTATGTAGGAGGGCCAGTTTGAAGGAGATTGGAGACTGTAAAGTGGTGACCGGAGAAAGTGTAGTTAGGCAGCATAGGATAGTGGTTTGTAGGATGACGTTGGTTATCAAGAAGAGGAGGAGAAGTGTGAGGGCAGCACCAAGGATCAAGTGGTGGAAATTGAAAAAGGGTAATTGTGAGGTGGAGTTCAGGTATGAGTTACGGCAGGCACTGGGTGGCAGTGAAGAGTTACCAAATAGCTGGGTAACTACAGCAGAGCTACTAAGGGAGACAGCTAGAAAGGTGCTTGGTATCTCATCTGGACAGAGGAAGGACGACAAGGAGACATGGTGGCGGAATGAGGAAGTACAGGAGAGTATACAGAGAAAGAGGCTGGCAAAGAAGAAGTGGGATTGTCAGAGAGATGAAGAAAGTAGACAGGAGTATAAGGAGATGAGGTGCATCGCAAAGAGACAGGTGGCGAAGGCTAAGGATAAGGCATATGAAGAGTTGTATGAAAGGTTGGACACTAAGGAGGGAGAAAAGGACCTGTACCGATTGGCTAGACAGAGGGACCGAGCTAGAAAAGATGTGCAGCAGGTAAAGGTGATAAAGGATAATGAGGGAAACATACTCACAAGAGAGGAGAGTGTGTTGAGGAGATGGAAAGAGTACTTTGAGGGGTTGATGAATGAAGAGAATGAGAGGGAGAGAAGGTTGGATGATGTAGGGATAGTGAATCATGAAGTGCAGTGGATTAGTAAGGAGGAAGTAAGGATAGCTATGAAGAGGGTGAAGAATGGAAAGACTGTTGGTCTAGATGACATACC
Source organism: Protopterus annectens (assembly GCF_019279795.1). Classification (NCBI taxonomy): domain Eukaryota; kingdom Metazoa; phylum Chordata; order Ceratodontiformes; family Protopteridae; genus Protopterus; species Protopterus annectens. The sequence continues at coordinate 26,690,976 of NC_056743.1, forward strand.
TGTGGAAGCATGGAGGTGTTTAGGTGAAATGGCATTGGAGTTTTTAACCAGATTGTTTAATGAAATCTTGGAATGTGAGAGGATGCCTGAAGAATGGAGAAAAAGTGTTTTGGTACCGATTTTAAGAATAAGGGTGATGTGCAGAGCTGTAGTAACTACAGAGGGATTAAATTGATCAGTCACAGCATGAAGTTATGGGAAAGAGTAGTGGAAGCTAGGTTAAGAAGGGACATGATGATTAGTGATCAGCAGTATGGTTTCATGCCAGGAAACAGCACTACAGATTTTGCTCTGAGAGTGTTGATGGAGAAGTACAGAGAATATCAGAAGGAGTTGCATTGTGTTTTTGTAGACTTAGATAAAGCATATGACAGGGCGCCTAGAGAGGAGTTGTGGTATTGTATGAGGAAGTCAGGAGTGTCAGAAAAGTATGTAAGAGTGGTACAGGATATGTACGAGGGTAGTGTGACAATGGTGAGGTCTGCGGTGGGAGTGACGGATGCGTTTAAGGTGGAGGTGGGGTTACATCAAGGATCAGCTCAAAGCCCTTTCTTATTTGCAATGGTGATGGACAGGTTGACAGACGAGATCAGACAGGAGTCCCCGTGGACTATGATGTTTGCAGATGACATTGTGATTTGTAGTGAGATAATAGGGAACAGGTAGCGGAGACTCTGGAGAGATGGAGATATGCTCGAGAGAAGAGGAATGAAGGTCAGCAGGACTAAGACAGAATATATGTGTGTGCATGAGAGGGAGGCTAGAGGAATGGTGAGGATGCAAGGAGTAGAGGTGGCGAAGGTGGATGAGTTTAAATACTTGGGGTCAATAGTTCAGAGTAATGGTGAGTGTGGAAGAGAGGTAAAGAAGAGAGTACAGGCAGGATAGAGTGGGTGGAGAAGAGTGTCAGGAGTGATTTGTGACAGACGAGTACCTGTAAGAGTGAAAGGGAAGGTCTACAAGAGGGTAGTGAGACCAGCTATGTTATATGGGTTGGAGACAGTTGCATTGACAAAAAGGCAGGAGTTAGAGCTGGATGTGGCAGAGATAAAGATGTTAAAATTTGCACTGGGTGTGACGAGGGTGGACAGGATTAGGAATAAGTATATTAGAAGGTCAGCCCAGGTTGGAAGGTTTGGAGACAAAGCCAGAGAGGCAAGATTACGTTGGTTTGGACATGTGCTGAGGAGGGATGCTGAGCATATTGGGAAAAAGATGCTAAGGATGAAGCTACCAGGTAACAGGAAAAGAGGAAGGCCTAAGATAAGGTTTATGGATGTGGTGAGAGAGGACATGCAGGTGGTTGGTGTGACAGAGCAAGATGCAGAGGACAGGAAGAAATGGAAACAGGTGATCTGCTGTGGCGACCCCTAACGGGAACAACCGAAAGAAGATGATGACTGTAATCTAATGTAAATTAGATGATTGGATGGGGAACTGCAAATTCACCCCTGGTTTAGGACTCCACTCCCTCATGGATGGGGAAACATGCAAATGTACTAACATATCCATATTCAGCCTACCTCTGGGTTATTTGTATGCAAAACATTAAGGACTAAAAACCACCAAGGGAATGTACGGCTAGGCTTCTTAAGATCCTTACAGATCAACAGCCTAGTAAGTACCGATGAACGTATATATGTGGCTATTCAACTTGGCTTGAAGTCCATTTTGCCAAATCAACATCATCAAACAGATTCATGAAATAAATTATAAATACAGTACACTATCTTTTCCTGTACCTCCATGAGACACAGTGTCCAGCCACACCCCAAGGACTACAGATTATACAAACGTATACATATAAATACAGACCCCACATGCACATATTCTGATACTGCACAGTACCAGGGAAAAGGTGAAACCACCTTGCCTTGTATTCCTTGATTTTTGCTACTGACAGCTCTCCTCTATACCACTTGACTTTTGCTGTGCAACTTATTTGACCAAAATGTGTCTCGACTACGATACACTGAACTTACCTGCATTTTGACCAAATGGAGGATCTATATATTATATTCATGTTCTGTGTATATTTTGTTGACTGTCTGAAATGAGTGAGAATGTTTGTTTTTATTGTAAATGGCCTCCTGAGTTGAGACTGCAAACAGTCAATACTGATCAGTGTTCTACAGTTGTTAACACACACAATATACACATACAAAAAACACACATAAGTACACACATATTTATATGTATTTTCCCTACATTGTTTCCATCTCCACTTCTCATTTCTGGACTTTCTGACTGCCCCAAATGACCCATTCAATTTCATATGGTGCAGCCATACCAACAGCACAAAATAGTGATGATATACTAACAAACTACTACCTTGTTGGTATAAGGCCCCCTACCTAGACACTAAGGTTCAGTGGCAAATAAAGCCCATTCTTACCTAGAGAAGCCAAGCACATTTCTTCTATGCAACCAAGCCCCCCAGGGTGCAAGCATGGGCAATAATGCACAGCAGTCAAGTATGCATTACTACATATGCAAACCCAAGGTGTCTGTGATCACACACCTTAAAAGATGACCGAGATGATCATCAATTCCCTGGTCACGACTATGGAATTCTGCAGCAGTATATGCAGGCCAAGCCCTCCCTTAAGAAAAGACCAGACTGCTGTCTTTGGCCAGCCCTCTGCTGCCTGGGGTACTAGCTGAACCTGCATCTCAGGCATCACAGACAAGATCTCATTCCCTCTTGTTAGGTCTCTATAGCACTGGTTTAGTTGCCACACTGGAAAATTATCACAAAAATATGAAAGTTTTTTGCCTCTCTTTTGCCTTGTAAATACAGTAAAGTCTTTTCCTTCAATGTATCTAGCCAAGTGTGATATCAAATACCTGCAAAGGTCAAAACAAAGCTCATCTTCACCTGCTGTAAATACAAACTTTGAAGTGTTACTTCTACAGCAATCAAATGCAAGTACAATTGTTGTTAAGTTGACTCTGCTGCAGCAACATTATGTAACAAACTGCATTTGCACTTTATGGCTATTTACTACCTTTATTTGTAACCATCATTACTTTTGAGCTTTACTGACACTGAGTCTGGATCACGGCTGAAAAGGATCCAACGATCAGTCTTCCTACCCAACTATCACATAAATAAACAGAAAAGCATACTTGCCACAGACTGACATGCTGATAAAAACAATGTCTCTTAGGAAGGTAACAACATGACAAAAATTATTAAAAAAATGACCTGTTTTCTCACAGTCCTCTTCATCACTGTTGTCCAAGCAGTCATCTTCACCATCACATCGCCATGACAGCCGAACACATCGTCCAGATTCACAGCGGAATTGGTCTGCTGTACACATTGATGCAGCTAAAAAAACAAGTTTCTGCTAAGATGAACAATATTACCACCACTCAAATATAAAGTAAAAAAATTACTGGTTATCAAGTAAATGAAAACTGCATTCAACAGCTCAGATACAGGAAGAACAATAAATATAAACAATTTGCTTTTAGGGTTATAAGACAGGAATGAAATCCCTTGAGCTTCACAGAAATACGAAGGAATACCAAGGACCTACATGTGGCACACTTGTATTTCTGATACCAGAAATAATAAAATATGAATAAGCATTCCCTTCTACAGTGACTCAGAGAAGAGCCACCACCACCCACAGAGTTAAATAGGCAAGTAGAGAATGCAAGTAAATTGCCAGGCCTTTTCTTTCATACACACCAAGGGCCAATTTAGATTCACCTATTTGCTTAACATACGTCTTTGGTAGATAGAAGTAAATGGGATGTCTGGAGAAATACAGGGCGGACATGCAGACTCTGCTCAGCTGAGAAGGTGGCAATGGTACTCAGTGCTCCACTGCGCCACGCCAGGAAGTCCAGTGGTTTAACGTAAATAAGCCAAATCCAAGGTGACTGGTGTGCTGGAGATTTGGATACACCATATGTTTGGTCTTTTTTGTTTAGCACTGCTCACCTAAGTACAAGCGCTATTTTGCACTGTGTTTGTGGCAAGCTTCTCATAATCACATTATTTGTTTTATTTCTGGATCCCAAATCTAGTACCTTCTAATGTGGTAATTCTACTTAAGCAATGTGCACACTGAGCACATAGTTGCTGCCTTTATTACAGTCTGCTAAAGCAAACATTATGTCCTCTCATTCTTTCCTTTACGTGAGTAATTCTTTTAAAGTAGTTTTAATTTCAGAAAATGCTCCAATAAAATTAATTAAAAATCTCCTGGAATTATGTTAATGTTTCTTTTTAGTCCCTTGGTGTTACAAGGGCATCACAAATATTTCTGATCGTCTTCCCTTATTAAAAAAACATCATCTGTTTTACTCATTTAAATTTCTCTTCTTCATCTGGAGTTGCTACGAAGCTTGGAAATAATCATTTTTATGCCATAATAAACACGACTCAGAAGAGTTTCAATTAGGGGATACAACATATTTTTTTCCTTTTGAAATTAGTCTTATTCTTGTCTAAAAGAAGCAGTTTAGCAGTTCTTTGGCTTACATTAAGTTTACAACTTGCAAAACTAATCTAATTATTTTTAAATTAATACATGTAAAAGCAGTGAGCAGCTCAGTAAACAGTTGTCTATCCTGAAAGTCTAGATAATGTTTAAAATTTAAGCAAGTAACGAGTGCAAAGGAAATGGCACTAAAAAAGAAAGAAGTGGCACTTAGATTCATTTCTTATTCCATAACAAACATGACTCAGAAAAAGAGGGGGAAGCACTATGGGTCATCACGGAGACTTCAATTCTTTGGACTGTTCACAGTCCTCTTTTACTAGAGATGGAAAAAAACAGAAGAAAACAATGGAAGGGATAACTCAACTGAAATTTCTGTTTTGGGCATGGCAAAAGTTTTTTGTTTTGTTTTTAGTTGCCATGGCTAATCAGACATGTCACTTAAAACTTGAGAGTTCTACTGATTATTAAAATATATATACAGATTAAGGCTTTTATGCTGTTGGCATCCAATAAACTGAAGCACTTCACCACTTACAGAACAAGACACTTAATATCTAGTACAAATGCTCAGACAAAGGAAAGCATGATAAATAGAGGAGATGAAGGATATGACTGTGCCCCATTAGTCAGGATCTACAGTGTCATGAAATCGCTTTAAGTATTCTGAAGCTGCAGCTACAGCTCAGAGGACATGTAATGACATAACCACAGTTTACTAGAACAGGGGACAAACACCTATGCTGTCCGTGTCATGACAGATCTGTCTCCTAGGCAAGGTAGTCAAGCATGATCCTCTACAATAAAACCCAAAGTACAGTTGTGTACACTTACCATAAATGTAGATGTTCGAGTGTATTCGTTGTTGCAGTCATCACACTTGGGTTATCTGCCTGCAGGTAGCCCTCAGTCGGCCCAAATACAAGAGACTTAGTATTTCTGCGTCGGATGCCGTCACTTCTTCCATGATGTCAGGTTGTCAGGGGTATAAAAACAGGCAGCCGACGCCATTACATCAGTTTTTCTTGCCCCAAATGTCAGGAGCCCCCAAATAGGGAGCTAGTATATGGTGGGGAAAACACCACCAGTAAAAAGTAAATACCAATACCAGTAGGAATAGCCATAGAGAGGAGAGATAAAGAGATAAGAGAAAAACAGGGGGCTGGAGGGAGGGAAACTGGGGCTGCAACAGTGAACACACTCGAACATCTACATTTATGGTAAGTTTACACAACTGTACTATGTTCTTCGTGTTTCACTGTTGCAGTCATCACACTTGGGTTGATTCCCAAAGCTATGGAAGGGTGGAAGCAGTCAAGAACAGTTAGGGCTGGCTAGTAGTTCTTGCAAGACTGCTGTAGCAAATCCTGCCCTGGATTTAGAAAAGATAGGCAGGTGGTAATGCTTGGTGAAGGTGTGTACAGAACTCCACGTAGCAGCTTCCAGTATGTCCCTTGTAGGGACTCCCCTGAGAAATGTTGTAGAGGTAGATGTAGCTCTAGTGGAATGTGTTCTGACCCCGAGTGGTTGGTTTTCCATGGTGCTTGTAGCAGAAATGGATGCAGTGTGCTATCCATTTGGAAATGGTTTGTTTTGAAATAGCCTTGCTCTCTGCCCCAGTTGCAAAGCTGACTAGCAGATGGTCAGATTTTCTGAAAGGCTTAGTCCTATCAAGGTAGAACCTGAGCTGTCTGTGCACGTCCAAAGAGTGCAGGATCCTTTCCCCTTCATTTTGAGGATTAGGAAAAAAGGTTGACAAATGGATGGAATGGTTGAGAGCCACACTGGACACCACTTTAGGCATAAAGGAAGGGTTAGTTCTAAGGGAAATCCTGTCAGCATGGAAAATAATGAAGGGTTCCACAGGCATCAGTGCTTGTAACTCAGACACACTTCTAGTTGAAGTGGTGGCTAGAAGCAAGCCTATTTTCCAAGAGAGGAATTTTAACTCTGCTGAAGCAGCAGGTTAAAACGGGGGAAGCGTGGGCTTTTCTACTACAAAGTTAAGGTCCCAAGCGTGGGTGGGTGCTCTTCTGGGTGGCCTTAAGTTGTTTGCCCCGCTCAGGAACTGTTTGATGAGAGGTTGAGAGAATAGAGGTGGCTCAGTATTGTAATGAGCAGAAATGGCAGAGGCATGGATCTTAATGGAGGAGATGGATAGGCCTCTGTGGAGTAGTTCTGCTAGGCAATCCAGGATTAGAGGTAAAGAAGGCAGTGCTGTGTCCTTTCCTTTAGACTGAATCCAAGAACAATACCTTTTCCACTTTTCAGCATAGGATTTCGTAGTACTGGGCCTTCTGGCTTCAAGGATGACATTCAGCACCTGCTTGCTTAGGGTTGCTGGTGGGGTATTTAAGGAATAAGCCAGGCTGCAAGATTTAGGGTTTGCAATTGTGGATGCAAATTATGTCCCTCCTGCTGAGAAAGCAGGGTTGGGGTCTGGTGTAGGTGCCAGAGTGGCACCGTTGTCAGGCTGTGCAGGAGTGGGTAGAAGTGCTGGCATGGCCAGTCCGGAGCAATCAAAATTGCCCTTGGCCTATCTTGTTTTATCTTGAGTAATACTCTTGAGATGAGGGGCAGAGGGGGGAAAGGCATAGATTGACAGGTTTTCCTATTGAAAGGCTAGGGCATCCACCTTCCAGGCCCTCCTGTGAGGGTACCTGGTGTGGAATTTGCTTAACTGGTGGTTGCCGAGGGAGGAAAAGAGATCCACCTCTGGGGTCCCCCCATTTCTGGATCAGAAGGTTGAAGGTGCTGGGCTCCAATTTCCATTCCTGTGTGTCTAGGAGATTTCTGCTCAAGTCATCTGCCAGTGAATTTTGTTTGCCTGGCAGGAATTGAGCTTGTAGATGAACTTGGTTGTCCAAGGCCATGTTACACAGGGCTATGGCTAACCTGCAGAGTGTGTAAAAATGGGTTCCTCACGCTTGTTGATGTACCACATAACTGTGGTGTTGTCTGTTTTTATCAGCAGTTGTCCTGGAAAGAGTAAGTATCTGAAAGCTGTCAAGGCATTGTGTACAGCTAGCATCTCTTTTTGGTTGATGTGCAGGAGAATTTGCCTTGGGTTCCAGTGGCCCTGAATACATTTGCCCGCCATGGAATGGAACAGGGTCCCGATCTACATAAAACAGTGTCCCTCACTATCACTCTTCAAGAGGAACCTTGATGAGTGGATGGGTAACAGAAAGTTCACACCGGGGATCACACCAACAGCACTACTAGACAGGGGGCAAGGGTACTAACTGCTAGTACAAGGATCTAGGGAACTACTAATGGGGCGGTGAATACCGCACAACGTGGCTGGGCTAATATATGCCTTCAGGCAGATAGCCCAGTACCAACCTATGAACATATGTGAGTCCCCCCCCCCATGCATAATCTGATGCATCTGTGGTTAGGGTCTGGGCAGCGTGGGGTTGAGTGAAATATAGTCCCTTGTTGTGGTTGCATGCTTCTGCCCACCAAAAGAGCTCTGTCCTTAAACAAGGGATGATAGGAACGATTGTTTCCAGGTCCTGAGAATGTTGGCACCAAAGACATTTTAAGTACCAGTGAAGTTTCCTCATATGCAGTCTTGCATATGGAATTAGCAGAAAACATGAGGCCATGCACCCTAGGGCTTGCAGTATTTTTCTTGCAGATAGCTGAGTTCTGGTGGCAATTTGTTTGAAGTAGTCTGTCAGATAGACCTGTTTTTCTGAAGTGAGGAATGTCATCTGGGAAGTTGTGTCCAAGCTTGCTCCCAGGAATACAATCTTTTGACTGGGTACTAGTTGTGATTTCTTTTCGTTGATGGTGTACCCCAATTAAGTTAGAAGGTTTTTTACAAATGTCAGGTGCTAAAGCAGCAACTCCTGACTGTCTGCCTGAATCAGGCAGTCGTCCAAGTACGGGTAAATTTGGATATTTCTCTGGCTGCAATATGCAATGGCTAGAGCCAGGCATTTTGTGAATACCCTGGGTGCGGTAGATAAGCCAAAGAGAAGTGCAGAGAACTGATAATGCATAGACCCTGCCCTGAAACGTGGATATGTCCTGCATGACTACCTTATGGGGATGTGCAGATAGGCTTCTTTAAAGTCTAGGGTGACTAACCCGGCATCCTTGGCTAACACAGGGAGAAGCTGTTGCAGGGTAAGCATCTTGAATTTTGCTACCATCAGGAAGGTGTTGAGAACTGAAAGATCCAGGATTGGGCACCAACAGCTCTCTTTCCTGAGAACCAGGAGTAGTCTGGAGTAGAATCCTTGACCCCTCTGTTCTACTGAAACAGGCTGTATAGCTCTGATATTGAACAGGGAAGGTACTTGGTTTTGAGCCTCTGCCCACTGGTTTGGAGGAAAGTCTGGAAATCCACTTGGGGTTGGCAGTGAATGGAAATAAAATTTGTACCCGTGGGTTACAATGTTGAGGACCCATTGGTCCTGAGTGATGGACATCTAGTTTTTTGCATGAAGGGCAAGTTTTCCTCCTAGGGGCACAAGCAATTGGGTAGGGCTGGGAAGCAGAGTTGAGAAGTCATTGTGAGATTTTTCCATAAGGAGGTGGCTTACCCACTCCCTGCTCTAGGGGTGGGGGAGCTCCATTGCTTAGATCTCTGCATACCCTGAGACTGTTGTCTGGGTGGTTTGTTTCCCCTGGGTCTTGTTTAGGAAGGCCTGGAGGGGGCTGAAAAGGACCAGTGTTTTGAGGGGCAATGCATACTGAATCTAGGTGGTTGCACTTGTAGGAATTCTTTAATAGTTTGTATAGATTTAGCCTTTTCTTCCATCTTTTTAAGTCTTTTTAAGAACTACTTCTGCTTTGGTGCCAAACAAATGGTCCTTATTTAAAGGAGCGTCTAATAATTTAGAGTTGACATGATCTGGCAAGGACTGCTCCTTCAGCCAAGCACGTCTTCTCAGTAAGGAGCCAGTGACTGAGACCCTGCAAGATGCTTCCAGGGCATCAAAGCCACACTGCAAAGTATCCTTACTAATTTGGTTTGCAGAGTGCATACACTCCTGCAATTCTTTGCTTTCTGCACAATCTGGAAAAATTACCACTTTTTGTTTAATAAGTTCCATAATATATTGCTGGTATTTCAGCATGTGAAACTGGCAATTCAATGTCCTGATAGCAAGAGTTGCAGAGGTATATACCTTCTTACCCCATCTGTCCAAAGCTCTGGAATCTCTGTCCGAAGGGATAGGATTTTTGGCTGTAGTAGCCTTAATACCTTTAGGTCCCTGGGAAATGATCTCTGGATCAGCAATAGGATTCTTGAAAAGAAACTTGTGAGAATCAGGTACTCTGTAGTACCGGTCTGGTTTCCTAGGGGATGAAGGTAAAGTGTCTGGAGTAAGACTGGATTCCATGAAAACATCATTCACAACATCCAGGACAGGGGATATAGCTAAAGGCCTGTGGTGAGGCAACTCTAAAAATTCTCTGAGTCTCTTTTTGGACTGAGGATAGTCTTGGCATTGCCAATGGAAATACTCAAGTATGCAAGGTTTCCCCAAAAGAGAAATTCTCTCGAGGGGAGGCAGAAGGAATGGATTCCTCTGCATCTGAATCCTCATAGGCAGATAAGGGCATGTCTTCATAATCAGAAAGGTCAGAATCATCAGACTCCTGGTCTGCAGAACCTGATGGGGGACTGGAGTCGGTCTCTTAGCTGGGGAAGGTTGGCTTCCCCAATCAGCGCAATAAGGTCTTCAACCATTCTAAGCATTTGTTTTTGTGGCATGGGTGCTTGAGCATGCGGTTTGGTCATCGGTTTTCTAAGCGTAGTGTGTACTCTGGACCTAAGAAACTCGGTAGTTTTGGTTAAAAAAGTCGTCGGTTTGATTCGAACATCAGTAGGACAAAAAACTCCCTCAGAAGCTGGTGCCTGCACAAAGGCTCCAGACCCATCTAAGGTAGAGACATCTGCTGGTTCCAGAGTCGAAGAAGCATCTTGCGGCATACTGGACTCCGAATGGGTCTCAGCAGAGGCCTGTGAATCCATAGAAGCGGGCAACAGGGGCTGCAAAGGTGCCTCACTGAGTACCAGCGGACTGGTGACTAGCTTAACGGAAGCGTCGTCGGCAGTTTTGGTCCTATGCGGTCTGTCTCTGTCTTTATGTTTTTTTTCGGAAGATCGGTAGTCAGATGGCTTACCGAAGTCATTTCAGAATACTTAGATTGAGAGAGAAAGAATTTAGTGACAAAGATAGCCCGACGATGAATGGTTCGGGAGTTAAACAAGGCACAAAACCGACAGCAAGGGACGTCGTGGTCTGGGCCTAAACAGGTGACGTAGTAAGAATGAAAATCTCTGTGAGGTATTTGCTTTCTACAGGCAAGACAATTGTTAACTTTTTCTGAGATCGGTAGAAAGGATCCCCAGTGGGGTACTTAGCTTTAGAAGACTTCAGGATTACTCAACTCGAAAATGAAAAATTCAGGTAGCGGCCGACCGGTACTTGTGAACTGCTTCTGCTTCGGGCTCCTCCTCGGCAAGAAAGACTGGTGTAATGGCGTCGGCTGCCTGTTTTTATACACCTGATGACCTGACATCATGGAAGAAGCAACAGCATCCGATGCAGAAATACTAAGTCTCTGGTAATTGGGCCGACTGAGGGCTTCCTGCAGGCAGATAACCCAAGTTTGATGACTGCAACAGTGAAACACAAAGAACATCAGCCGACACAAAAACAACTGTGTGATGAATAATTTTAAAAAAGTGTATTCCTGTAAAATTCAAGGTAGACAGACAAACTAAAGAAGGCACAACCACAACAAAATGGAGGTTAATATCTACAAGAACGTATGGTTATGGTTTGTGCAATATATGCTCTAAACCATTAGCCTTGATAGGCAGACAGTTCCAGTACAGGGGATGCAGAATGACTAAAACTTGGCAAGACGCAGCTGTATACACAGTGGACAAACTAGGAGGAGATGAACTAAAGAGTACTAGCCAGATGGGCTGGTGTAGGGAAATAAAGACCTGACTACACTCCAGCAGTTCTGAGTTCCGTTAGCGCTCAGACACCATCTGGAGTGCATGTGAAAGAGGACAGATGAGACATCATTTTGCATCTCTTCAGAAGCACTGTTTGCCAGTGGTACACGTTTGCATTTCAAATCCCAGAGAAAACCAGGAGACCGCAGGGGGGGGGGGGTGCTGGTTTCAAGGGGGCAGGGCTATCATGAGGTACTATGACATTCATAAAATCAACTGATACTCCCTTGCCAACGTCCACTACATGATAAACCTTGGCATTTTACTTGGAATACACTGTGAGGGTTAGGGCAGTAAAGCAAACAACTGGCCTTGGACAGGTGACAGCTTCACTCTCTGCTGCTTGTCTGTATGACTAACAAATAGGCCTTTGGGTTCTCAATGTCCAGGGGAACAAAAAGGTTGCAATGGAACAAGCAGAGGGAGGGCAGCTTGATGGTCACTGATGCAGGGCAAAATAATGTGCTAAGAAATTCATACCTACTGAGGAAGGGGGAAGCACTATAGGCCATCATGGAGACAGGGTAATGTACAGCAATTCTTTATATTGTTAAGAGTCCTCTTTCACAAGAGATAGAAAAAGTGAAGACAATGATGTAAGGGATAATTAGGATGGCAGAAGGCTTATAAAACAAAGGCCACACCCTGAATTAGTTCAGCAATACCCAAACTTGTGGAGATATTATAAGCTGAAGTATTTTTGAATACGGATTAAAAAGGCTTTTGTTATGGCTGCTAAGGATATGTGAGAAGAGAGTAAACAAAAGGTAAAACAAAAAAGTACAGTTTTGTACCTACCATAAATGTAGATGTTCAAGTGTTCACACTGCTGCAGTCATTACACTTGGGTTATCCTGCCATCAGGCGGTCCCGCAGTCGGCCAGAGTTCCAAAGTCTTGGTCCGGCGTTGGTTGCTGTCGCTTCTTCCCTGACGTCAGTGCGCCAGGGGTATATAAGATGCATCCAATGCCATTTTCTTCAGTTTTTCTTGCCCCAGATGTCAGGTGCCCCCACATAGGTAGGCAATACATATTACTAATCAAAAATATACATATAAAATAAAAACGATACCTTCAGTTACAAGCAAATACACCACAAAGGTTGTATAGGATAGAAAGGTATAGATAAGTCCAGCTAGTTCAGAGGGGATGGAGGGAGGGTAACCTGGACTGCAGCAGTGTGAACACTCGAACATCTACATTTATGGTAGGTACAAAACTGTAATATGTTCATCGTGTTACACTGCTGCAGTCATTACACTTGGGTAGAATCCCAAAGCTAAGGTTGAGTGGCTGGTCTATAAAGAGTTAGGATTGGCTATGAAGCCCTGCAGAAAGTACAGTTTTGTACCTACCATAAATGTAGATGTCCGATAGGTATGCATCTGCAGTCATAACATATGGGTTGTCCTGCCTCAGGCAGCCCTTCGGTCGGCCGGATTCCAAAGTCTGGGTCTGGCCTCGGCTGATGTCGCACTTCACCCGATGTCAGAGCTTCTGGGGTATAAAGGCATCAGCCGACGCCATTTTTCTCAGTGTTTCTTGCCCCAGATGCCAGGTGCCCTCTAGGAAGGCTAAATTTGGATAAATGTAGAAAATTCCAAACTGTAGTAAGCAAAATATATATATATATATATATATATATATATATATATATATATATATACATATATACATACAAACAAATACACCATAACAGATTCCCCCAGCTAGCTAAAAGAGGGGTAAGCACCCTAGGAATACCACAGAGGGGAAGGAGGGTGGGTAATCCTGACTGCAGATGCATACCTATCGGACATCTACATTTATGGTAGGTACAAAACTGTACTATGTCCTTCAAGGATGCATCTGCAGTCATAACATATGGGTAGAATACCATAGCCAAACTGGGGGAGGAGGTACTAAGATAATGATGGTGTAGTTAAGATCCCCTGTAAAACTGCAGCTGCAAAACCTGCTCGGGATCTGGAGTATAAAGGAAGATTGTAATGCTTGGCAAATGTATGCACGGAGCTCCAAGTAGCAGCTTCTAAAATGTCTTTGGTAGCCACTCCTCGTAGGAAAGCTGTAGTGGTGGCTGTGGCTCTTGTGGAGTGAGGCCTGATATTTTCAGGAGTTGTCTTTCCATGAAAAGAGTAGCAGAATCGAATGCAATTTCCTATCCATTTTTAAATTGTCTGTTTGGAAATTGCTTTTCCTTGCACTCCAGTTGCATATGCTACCAGAAGCTGGTCAGTTTTTCTGCTGGTTTTAGTTCTGTCCAGATAGTAGCATAGTTGTCTATGTACATCCAAGGTGTGCAATAGTTTTTCCCCCCTGTTCTGTGGGTTAGGGAAGAACGTAGGTAAATGAATAGCTTGGTTCAAGGATACCCTGGATACCACCTTTGGCATGAAAGTAGGCTTGGTTCTCAGAGACACTCTATCCTGGTGAAAGATAAGGAAAGGCTGCACTGCCATTAATGCCTGTAACTCGGATACCCTTCTTGCTGAAGTGATTGCTAGAAGGAAAGCAGTTTTCCAAGATAAGAACTGTAAGTCTGCTGATGCTGCTGGTTCAAAAGGGGGAAGTGTTAATTTTTCCAGCACAAAATTGAGATCCCATGCAGGCAGAGGTGGTTTCCTTGGAGGTTTTACATTTTTGATTCCTCTTAAAAATTGTCTAAGGAGAGGGTGAGAGAAGATAGGAGGATCCATGTTGTACTCTGCTGAAATTGCTGAAGCATGAATCTTAATGGAAGAATAGGACAGGCCATTGTGGAACAGTTCTGCTAAGTATTCTAGGATGTGTGCTAGGTTTGCCAGTGTGACATTTGTACCCTTTGATGCACTCCAAATGAGGAATCTCTTCCATTTAGCTGAGTATGTTTTTCTTGTGGAGGGTCTGCGAGCCTCCAGGATAATGTCCTTGACCCTCTGAGATAAAACAGTTTGGTTTTGTTTTATGCAATTTTCCACGCAGTTAGCTGCAGCGTTTTCAAGTTTGGATGCAGGGTCTTGTAGTTGTTCTGTGTTAGAAGTAAAGGCCATAGGGGGAGAGGCCATGAGTTTGTCCGAGACATGCTTCTCAGTAGCAGATACCAATGCTGCCTTGGCCAGTCTGGAGCTATCAGAATCACCTTTGGCTGTTCCTCCCTGATCTTCAGTAGAACTTTGTACATCAATGGGAGAGGTGGAAAGGCATAAACTGTCAGGGCCTTCCAGCTGAAAGAAAGGGAGTCCACCCTCCAGGCTTGTGGGTGGTATTCTCTTGAGCAGAATTTCTTCAGTTGGTGGTTGAGTGGGGAGGCGAACAGGTCTATCTCTGGCATTCCCCATTTCTTTGTTATGTTTTTGAAGATGTCTGGATGCAGCATCCGTGGTAGTTCTGCTTAAGCTGTCTGCTAGTGAATTCTCTTTTCCTGGTACGAATTTGGCCTGCAGTTGAATGTTGAGATTCAGGCCTAGGTTCCACAGGTCCATTGCCATCCGGCATAGAGGGTAGGAATGTGTGCCTCCCTGTTTGTTGATGTACGACATGACTGTGGTATTGTCTGTCCTTATCAGCAGATGTCCTTGCTGGAGGAATGATTTGAATGCCTCGATTGCATGCTTCACTGCCAGCATCTCCTTTAGATTTATGTGTAGATTCAGCTGGTCTTGAGACCATAGGCCTTGGATACACTTGTCTTCCATGTGTGCCCCCCAGCCTAGGTCTGAGGTCCGTGGTGATGGTCTGCCTTGGTTGTGGTTTGTGGAAAGGCAACCCTCTGTTGGACTGGCAGGCCTGAGCCCACCACAGGAATTCTTTTTTCAGGCATGGAATGATTGGTATCATGGTTTCTAGACTGTGTCTGTGTTGAGACCATACATTCCTTAGGTACCATTGTAATTTTCTCATATGCAGCCTGGCATGCAGGATCAAGATTATGCAAGATGCCATGTAACCCAGGGCCTGCAGGACTTTCCTTGCAGTAAGCTGAGTTTGTCTTGTCAAAGCCATGAAGTAGACTGGGAGTTGCTTTTATTTTTCTTCTGTGAGAAAAGCCATCCGAGTTATTGTGTCCAGATCTGTACCCAAAAATGTTATCCTTTGGGATGGCACTAGTCTTGACTTCTGGATGTTGACTGTGTATCCCAATGCTTGTAACAGTTGTATGACATGGGCCAAATCCTTTATTATTTTTGTCTTGTTGTCCGCTTGTATTAGGCAGTCGTCCAGGTATGGGTAGATCTGAATTCCCTGAAGCCTGCAATGTGCAATTACTGATGCCAGGCATTTCGTGAATACTCTGGGCGCAGTAGATAAGCCAAAGGGCAATGCTGAGAATTGATAATGCTCTGATCCTGCAAGAAATCTGAGGTGTCTTCTGCAATCTGGTCATATAGGGACGTGCAGGTATGCCTCCTTGAGATCTAGAGTCACCAGCCAAGACTCCTTGCCCAACATGGGAAGAAGTTGCTGTAGGGTCAGCATCTTGAATTTTGGTACAATGAGATATGTGTTTAGTGCGGACAAGTCAAGAATAGGCCTCCATTGAGTTTCTTTTCTTGGTACAAGGAATAGTCTGGAGTAAAATCCTTGGCCTTGTTCCATAGATGGTACCCTTTCTATTGCTCTCATCCTTAGTAAGTTGATGATTTGTTTTAGAGCCTCTGTCTTCTGGCTTGGTGGAAGGTTTGGCATTCCACTCTTTTTTGGTAAAGTGTGGAAGTGAAACCTGTAGCCTTTGTCTATTGTTTGCAATGTCCATTTGTCTCCTGTAATGCAATGCCAGTTTTTCGAAAATAAAGCTAACGTTCCGCCCAAGGGTGCTTCCAGTTGCTCCCTGGTAGGCGGAATCAGAGCCAAGTCATTGTGTCTGTCCTGTGGAAGTGGTTGTAGTCCCAGCTGTGGCGGTACTCCTCTGGTTGGCAGGTTGCCACTGACGACCCCTGTAGGCACCCCTTGATTGACCTATGCCTCTTGGGCGTCTATTCCTGCCCCTCTGTGCTCTGGAGGTGTCTGGAAAGGACCAATTCTTTGAAGGCCAGTTTCTGCTGAACCTCGGAGGTTGGACCTGCAGAAAATCCTTGACTGTTTGCACATATTTAGCTTTTTCTTCCACTTTCTTTAGAATCTCCTGTGCAGGGGAGCCAAATAAACTTTGTTTCTCCATAGGGGCATCTAGGAGTGTAGACTTGACATGGTCTGGCAAGGATTGCTCTTTTAGCCAGGCATGCCTTCGAATCACTGCTCCAGTCATAGCTGATCTAAATGAAGCCTCCGGTGCATCATAGCCACATTTTAAGAAATGATTACTGACCTGCTGAGAGTTGTGTACCAAATCCTGAAGGGACTTACGGTCTAAAGGTTCAGGAGAGGAAAGCTTTTTATTCAGCTGATCTAACAAAAATTCCTGGTACTGTATCATATGGAATTGACAGTTTAAAGCCCTGGCAGAAAGAGTAGCAGATGTATAAACCTTTTTCCCCCATCTCTCTAATGCTCTTGACTCTCTTTCAGAGGGTAGGGGGTTTTTGGCAGTGGCAGCTGCAACACCCTTTGGGCCCTGAGAAATACTTTCTGGGTCTGCAGCATGGGCCTTATACAAGTGGAAGTGAGAATCCGGGACCCTGTAATATCTGTCAGGTTTGGCAGGGGCCGGGGGAAGAGAATCAGGGGCAGAACTGACATCATTGTATGCATCATCAACAACTGATAGTACAGGTGGTATGGCTAAAGGCCTATGCTGTGGCAAGTGTAAAAAGGTCCTTAGCCTTTTCTTAGAATCAGAAAAATCCTGACCCTGCCATTGAAAGTGTTCCCTCATTGAGTGCAAAGTCTCCCCAAAGGAAAATTCTTCAAGGGGGGGGGGGGGGGGGCAGAAGGAATTGAGTCTTCTGCATCCGAATTCTCATAAGGTGAGTATGGTCCTTCCTGATGGTCTGATAAATCAGATAAATCCAAGGAATAATCAGAGGAGAGAGGTTCAGGGGGTTCAGTCCTAGGCCTTTTGTCAGGAGGAGGTTGTGAGGCCCTGTCTGGGTGAGGTTGGGATCCCCTAATCAGAGATATAAGGTCCTCAGCAAGGCTGAGAATCAGAGAACTTGAGGAAGGTCTCTGAGAGGAAGATTTTGTTGGTAAGGCCTTGGAAATTTTAGCTGCTTTAGCCCTGGAGAAGGCCTTAATAGACAAAGAAGCAGGGGGCCTAGCTGCCCCACGTGCAGGAGTAGAAATGTCCAACGGAATGGTGTTGGACAATTCTTGTGCGCCTGCTTCTTCGGTAGGAATTTCTGTAGCCGACTCAGCCGGGGCCTCTCTGGCCTCGGTTGTCGGAGGTATGTTTTCGGCAGAAGGAAGAACCGAGGACTCGGTTTCAGCCGAAACCGAGACACTCGCGGTAGGCCTAACCGTGGTTTCAGCCAAAACCGCGGGCCGCGAGTGTCGGTCCTTTTCCTTGCGTTTTTTGGCTAAATGTGTAGTCGGAGTCTCCGATGGCATTTTATATGCAAAAGCGGATCCAAAAAACTCTTCTGCAAACTCCGACCGACGTCTAAGTGTCCGTCGGTTGAAGGAAGCACAGGCTAAACAAGCTGATACGTCGTGGTCTGGGCCTAAGCAAGGAAGGCAGTAAGAGTGGAAATCCTTATGAGGTATTTGTTTCCCACAAGTTAAACAATTATTTACTTTGTCTGACATCGGCTGAGGCAAGAAAGAGTCCCCAACGGGGTACTTAGCTTTTTTAGAAGTCTTCGGTAGCTGAAATCTCTGGATCTGACCGACCGGCACTTGCGAACAGCTTCTGCTTCGGGCACCGCGTGGCAAGAAAGACATGGCGTCGGCTGATGCCTTTATACCCCAGAAGCTCTGACGTCGGGTGAAGTGCGACACCAGCAGAGGCCAGACCCAGACTTTGGAATCCGTCTGACCGAAGGGCTGCCTGAGGCAGGACAACCCATATGTTATGACTGCAGATGCATCCTTGAAGGACATCTGCAGTGGCAAATCCTGCTCTGGATTTAGAGTAAAGAGGCAGGTGGTAATGCTTGGTAAAGGTGTGCACTGAACTCCAAGATGCAGCCTCCAAAATTTCCTTGGTAGGTACTCCTCTGAGAAAGGCTGTTGAAGTGGCTGTTGCCCTGGTGGAATGTGGCCTAATGTTATTTGGGCCTGATTTTCCATGCTGTGTGTAGCAGTACCGAATACAGTGTCCTATCCATTTGGATATAGTCTGCTTTGAGATAGCCTTGCCCTGTGATCCTGCAGCACATGCTACAAACAGTTGCTCAGTTTTCCTGAAAGCTTTTGTTTTGTCCAAGTAGAAGCATAGCTGCCTGTGTATGTCCAAAGAATGCAGAAGTTTCTCCCCTTTACTCTGGGGGTTTGGATAAAGAGTTGGCAAATGGATGGTTTGGTTAAGAGCCACACTAGATACCACCTTTGGCATAAATGGAGGGTTTGTCCTTAAAGATACCCTGTCCTGATGAAAAATTATAAAAGGTTCCACTGCCATTAATACCTGTAGCTCTGAGACTCTTCGTGCTGAAGTTACTGCCAGGAGCAGAGCTGTTTTCCATGATAAAAATTTTAGATCGGCTGTATTGGCTGGCTCAAAAGGTGGTAGGGTCAGTTTTTCCAAAACGAAATTGAGGTCCCAAGTTGGTGTTGGTGCTCTCCGGGGCGGTCTTATGTTTTTAGCCCCTCTGAGGTACTGCTTTAGCAATGGATGAGAGAATAAAGGAGGATCCGTGTTATAATGTGCTGAAATGGCAGAGGCGTGGATCTTAATTGATGAGGATAGGCCTCTGTCCAGCATCTCAGTTAAGTATTGTAAAATCTGAGGAATGTTTGGAACAAGTGGGTCAAGGCTTTGAGCCTGGTTCCAGGCGCAGAATCTCTTCCATTTTTCTGAGTAAGCTTTCCTGGTGCTAGGCCTCCTGGCCTCCAAAATGACATCCATAACAGCTTTAGAGAGAGAGGTGTTGCCTGTTTGACTAATGTATCTGCCATGCAACCAGGTTTAGGGTTTTGAGCTGACCGTGCAGGATCTGATTGTTTTGTTGAGTCAGAAGGTGTGGAATTTGAGGCAAAATCCATGGTGGGCCTTGAGCCAAGTTCCTTAAGACAGGGTACCACTGCTGGCGTGCCCAGTTTGGAGCAATAAGGATCATCTGTGGTTTTACTTGTCTGGCTTTTAGGAGTATCTTTGAAAGGAGAGGCTGTGGCGGGAAGGGATAAACATTTAGGTTTTTCCACCTGAACAAAAGAGCATCCACTTTCCATGCTTGTTTGTGATAAGTCCTTGTGCAGAATTTTTGTAGTTGGCAACTCAGTGGGGAGGCAGAGAGATCTATGTCTGGGCATCCCCATTTTTGCGTTACCATGCTGAAGATTTGTGGATTCAATTTCCATTCGTGAGGGTCCATGATATTTCTGCTTAGATCGTCTGCCAGAGTATTTTTCTTTCCTGGCAGGAATTGTGCTTGCAGGTGAACTTGATACATTAGAGCCATGTTCCACAAGGTCATGGCTTGCCTGCATAGGGGATAAGAATGAGTGCCCCCTTGCTTATTTATGTACCACATTACTGTGGTGTTGTCTGTCTTTAGTAATAATTGTCCTGGATGTAGAAGGTCCTTGAAAGCTGCTAGGGCATTTTGAACAGCTAACATCTCTTTTTGATTGATGTGAAGATGCATCTGGTCTGTGGTCCACTTGCCCCGAATGCATTTTCCTGCCATGTGTGCTCCCCAGGGGTAATCCGAAGCATCTGTTATTAGAGTTTGCCTGGCTGTGGGTTGGGTAAAAGGCTGACCCTTGTTTAGGTGACATGCCTGTGCCCACCATCGAAACTCCTGTTGTAGGCAGGGAATCATTGGTATTACTGCTTCTAAACTGTGAGAGTGTTGAGTCCAAACACTTTTTAGGTACCATTGTAATTTCCTCATATGCAGTCTGGCATATGGTATTAGTAGTATGCAGGATGCCATGAACCCCAGGGCCTGCAGAATTTTTCTTGCAGGGAGATGGGACTTTTCTGTCAGTAATTGAAAATATTGAGTTAGTTGAACTTGTTTGTCTGGCGTGAAGTAAGCCATCTGGGCCGTTGTATTTAAGCTGGCACCCAGGAATATAATCTGTTGTGAGGGCACTAGTTTTGACTTCTTTTCGTTTACTGTGTACCCTAGAGAAATTAGCAACCTTTTTTACAAATGCCAGATGCTGTAGAAGAATGTCCTTTGTCTCTGCTTGAATGAGGCAGTCATCCAGGTATGGGTATATTTGAATTCCTTTTTGTCTGCAAAATGCAATTACTGGTGCCAGGCACTTTGTGAAGACCCTGGGCGCAGTAGATAAGCCAAATGGCAGTGCAGAGAATTGGTAGTGCATTGTACCAGCTTTGAATCTGAGGTATCTTCTGCAATTTTGTCTGATAGGGACATGCAGGTATGCCTCTTTGAGGTCCAGAGTAACAAGCCAAGCCTTCTTGCCCAGCATGGGTAGAAGCTGCTGTAATGTCAACATTTTGAATTTTGGAATATCCAGGTAAGTATTCAGAATTGAAAGGTCTAGTGTGGGCCTCCAGGCCTTGTCCTTTCTGGGTACTAGGAAGAGTCTTGAGTAAAATCCTTGTCCTTGTTCCTGTTGTGGTACTTTTTGAATAGCTCTCATGTCCATGAGGGCTGAAATTTGTTTTTGTGCCTCTGCCCATTGATTTTGTGTCAGGTCTGGCATTCCTTTTAGCCTTAGTAAAGTATGAAAGTGGAATCTGTAACCTTGAGACACAGTATTCAGAACCCATTTGTCTTGGGTGATTGATTGCCAGTTTTGAGAAAAAAGTGCTACTTTTCCCCCTAAGGGGGCTTCCAAAAGGGATGTGCTTGGCGTACGAAGGGGAAAGTCATTGCGACTGTTTCCTGTTAGGTTGGGACTTGTCCTCACCTCCTTTTGGGGTTGAGGTGCCCCACTGTTGTTGTCTGTTTGAGCCTTGGGGTTGAGATCTGCCTCTTGGGCGTCTGTATCTGCATCTCTGTGGCCTGTCTGACACTGGAAAGGACCAATTCTTTGTTGGCCAATTTCTGCTAAACTGAGGTGGCTGTACCTGTAAGAAATCCTTGACTGTTTGCATAGATTTAAGCTTTATCCTCCATTTTCTTTAACACCTCTTCTGCTTTAACACCAAACAAGGTATCATGCTGTAAAGGAGCATCCAATAATTTTGCCTTAACATGATCAGGTAAACTCTGTTCTTTTAACCAAGCATGTCTTCGAATCACAGAACCTTGTAACTGCGGCGCTACAAGAGGCCTCTAAAGAATCAAAACCACATTGCAGAGTATGTTTTCCCACCTGTTCAACTGCATGCAATAAATCCTGCATTTCTTTGCAATCAGGAGCTTCTGAGCTTGCAAGCATTTTCTGTTTTAACTGAGCCATTAAATATTGTTGGCACTTAAGCATGTGAAACTGGCAATTTAAAGCTCTTACTGCTAAAGTTGCAGAAGTGTATACTTTCTTCCCCCATCTATCCAAAGCTCTGGAATCTCTGTCAGAGGGTACTGTATTTTTTGCAATGGAAGCCTTAACCCCTTTTGGACCCTGGGAAGTAGTTTCTGGATCAGCAGAAGGGTTTTTTCAAAGAAACTTGTGAGAGTCAGGGACTCTATAGTACCTATCTGGCTTGGCTGGAGCAGGGGACAAAGAATCAGGAGATAAGCTGGATTCAGAGAACACATCATCCACAATATCTAGCACAGGCGGAATTAGCCAGGGGCCTGTGCTGAGGCAATAAAAGGAAATCCCCGAGCCTTTTATTGGATTCTGAGTAATCCTGACTTTCCCAATGGAAATGCTCCCTCATGGTATGTAAAGTTTCCCCAAAAGAATAATCCTCAGGAGGAGAGGCTGAAGGGATAGATTCTTCAGCATCAGAGTCCTCATAGGGGGGCAGAGAGTATCCCTGGTCTGAAGAGGAATCAGAGGAAATGGAAACCTGATGAGAGGAATCATAGTCTGTATTCTGCCTAGGCCTTTTCTCAGGAGGGGGATGGGAACCCCTGATTAGAGTAATGAGGTCTTCGGCCATTTTAAGCATCTGTTTCTTAGGCATGGAGGACTGTCCTGGAGAATGCTGTACTTGTTTCTTTGTCTTTAATGGTACCTTTGTCTTGGCTGTTGTTTTAATGGTAAGTTGTGAAGGTCTGAAAACACCCTCAGATGCCGATGCCTGCTCAGCGGCTCCAGACCCATCTGAGGGATTAGTTTCCGTAGGCCCAATACCTTGAGTTTCCAGAGGCCTAGATGTCTTCACGTGGGAGTCGGAAGCTGAACCTTCAGCCAAAGTAGTGCAAAGCAAAATCAAAACGTCTTTTTATAGTGCGTTTGTTAAATCTAGCCCAAAACCGACAACTAGTGACGTCATGATCAGGACCTAGGCATGGAATACAGTAAGAGTGGAAGTCCTTATGAGGTATTTGCTTCCCACAAGAAATACAATTATTAACTTTTTCTGACATCAGTCTGAGGCAAGAAAAAAGTTTCCCCAACGAGGTACTTAGCTTTATTGAAGACTTCGGATCTGAAATTCGACTTCGAAAATCTCAGGAGTCGGCCGACCGGCACTTGCGAACTGCTTCTGCTTCGGGCACCATGCGGCAAGAAAGACTGAAGAAAATGGTGTTGGATGCATCTTATATACCCCTGGCGCACTGATGTCAGGGAAGAAGCGACAGCAACCGACGCCGGACCAAGACTTTGGAACTCTGGCCAACTGCAGGATAGCCTGACAGCAGGATAACCCAAGTGTAATGACTGCAGCAGTGTAACACGATGAACATCTGAAAAACTGGACTATGGATATGGATGGTAAGATACAAGCAGTGAAAATGCTTTTAGCCCCATTAGTTTTATATACGTGTCAGACATATTTTTATCAACCACAGGAGAAGGTGTAGGCAATAAAGTGTTGAAGGAATTCATTTCGGAGAGAATGATTTTAAGTGGGATAAGATCATCCTCCTCCCATAAAAAGGTGGTGCAGGGATAACCAGATTTGAATGGATACTTCAGAGCTACACAGTTAGGGCTCATACACATTTCACAAGCAAACGAAAAAAAGTCAAAGTGGAAAGGAAGTTTGAGAAATAAGGGGAGAGTAGAGTTGTGGGTGCAGATCATTAAAGATCAACAGCAACCATAGAAAATAGTACATTTATACAGTTTCAGAAAGTATTCTTAGAACTAAGCCAACACAGGAATGCAGAAAAGAGATTTTGCCATTAGGGATGATTGCAAGTAGGGTAGGGAAAATAGGCAATAACTAGAGATTGAAAGGTGACAGAGTGGGATGATACCAAGCAGAAGTTTAGATTACAAGTTAGAGACTACCTTCCCGACGGGACTGATATGAAAGCGTATACAAAATGAAAGGCAAAGGAGGAGTGTGCCAAGTGACAGACCACCTCTGGGAGAGTTTTCAATAAGAGTCTAGAACAGAAACTGCAATTAAAAAAGGGATATTAGTAGAGCATTTACAGCAGTGCATGACAACTATAATAATCAATCAGAGAAGATGAGAAAGCCCAGAAGATTTAGGATTTTTGCTCGGAAGTGTTTGCATTACTTTTTTACTCTAAACAGACTTCAAATAATTTTTTCCTCAGGTCGATAATACATGCTGGAGGTGTGATGGTAAAGTCAGAGAGAAGTAACTGAGACTGTATTTTATTGAAGTGTAACCCAGACTAAAAATTCCCTACAGAGTACTCTGTCAGCAATGACTCTAAGGAAATGATTCTTTGGAATTGGGTCACAGGATATAAAATTGCTTCATGGTAAGGCTTTACTAGTTCAATGCAATTGGCTGGCAAAAAAACAATTAGCAGAAAATGGAAATAAAAATTTAAACCAATTTTAACTAAAGCACTGAATACTGTATAGGAGATGAAATTAACTAGAAAGTGGGATCTTAAAAAGGGAAGGATCAAATTACAGAGAAACACATTATATCTGTGGGAACATTACATGCAGAATGATGCTCATGAGGAATAAAGACAGGAACTGAGCAATGTATGTAACGTTAGAGTAAATAATTGTTAGAAAAAAAGAAAAATATAATGCATAATTCATGAATATGGCAAATGTTAATACGTTTTTTATTATGTATGTGCGCCTATGTCTTAAGTGATAACTTAATAAAAGTGTTTAAAAACAGGCACAAAACAAGAAATAAAGCTCTCAAAAGAAAAAAAAAATAATAATTTTTGCAATGACTGGGAAAATGGAAATGGACCGGAGGCACTGGTGGAGTACAGTTAGGAAGCCTCTGAGAGGGGGCCAACTATGACTTGCTTCCAAGTTACGTGTCACAGTGCTGTTACAGACACACATACTTTAGATGTGGGAGGAGGAACAGACTCATGCCAATTTAATAAACCAGCCTGTGAAGTCCATCTGAGCTAGGTAGCAAGTCATCAGATATTTGGTCTAAGAGTTTTTCAGTTTCTTTTGTTGTTACAGCTGAAAAATAGAAAAAGGGTGAACAGGGACAGTTTTATCAAAGGAGAGGAAATGTTATTTATGAGGGAAGGTGATGGGCCAAAAGGCAAAATCACTTAGAAAGTCTTTTGGTGAAAGAGTACCTGTTGAACATTTCATGTTGTCTTTCTTTCCTTGTTTTTTCTTAGGGGTCTGTCCAACTATTTTGGTTTATTAGCTTCCACAGGTACTTGCGATTGTTTCTGAAGGAGACGTTGTGATAAGATATGGAGAGGTTTACAACTTCTTATAACCTTTCTTGTTAGGTATCTCAAGTTAATAAACTTAACTCAATTACTGGTGTTCGGGGAATTTTTCCATTTCTGTCAGACAGTGTCCATTAGCTTTAATCCAAGACTTTCAGTTCTTTGGTAAACTGAAGTTTGGACCTGCATTTGTAAAATGTTTCTCTGGCAGGTTCACCCCAATTTTGCTGTTAATGTTTTGACAGTCTCACTGCAGTTACTGGTGCTAATGACAAGGGTAACGGACTAGCTGTTTTCAGAGCAGCTATATTTTAATCAGAAAATTTAGGCAATGAGGTAAGAATTGTTAGTCGGAACTTTTTACTTGGTCTAGAAAATACGTTAGTTATAGACGAGCGATCACCAAGGAAGTGAAGGAGGACTGTCGGTGTCTTGAGATTTGCTCTGGGGTATTTGCGATCACGAGATCAAAAAAGAAGCATGTAATATACAGTGGTGGCTTCACCTGGTTCTGCCCAGGAGGTAAGTAACGTTAATTGGTCACTGCAGAACTAGTTTGGGTCAAACGGAGTACCTAGGCTGTTACTACTTACTACTGAAAGAAAAGAAAAACAGCACAACAAAACAGTGCAATAAATTAACCCCCGGACTTGTTTCCTACAGTCCACATGTTAGCATTTGTTCCTAGGTCCAGAGCAATAGGGGGGTATGTAGTTCAATATTTTGTGACTGTAGCCTTTCAGTACTGCTGCATTTGATGTTGTCATCAGAGTTATTCATAGTAAACCACACTTAGGGAAGTTAACAGGAGTCTGGACCACTTGTGTTCCTGGAGATGTTCATGGTGAAAAGATAATGACTGAAGCTTGGGCAATCAGCTCTGAGATGATGGACTAGTTGCGGAGGACTTGGGCACACCTTACCACTCTACAGGGACTCTCGTAGCAAGAAGATTTTGTTATTTCAAAAGCAATGAAAAAATGTTTAACCTCTGTTGGAGTAACAGTGACCGCTTCCTGAACCTGTGCTTGAGGAATTTACTTCTAGAAAAGAGATGTTACTGCAAAAAACTTTTAATTTTACTGGCTCGTCTACAAATGATTCCAAGAGACTGTTTATTTATTTATTTACTTTATGTTTGCTTACCGGAACAGTCCAACTGGGCGACAGACCCATTTTCAGTGAAGGCCCAGTGGAAAAGTCCCACAAGTTAGAGAATAAACGCCTATTTTTAAACACAATACTGTGAACCTGTGCTTAGTGCAGTCAACAAACTGAACTTTCACTATGCTACAAGTTTTGTTCACATTACCATTCCATTGCTTACTCACCTGGCAAAAAAGCCCCTTTATGTTCTGTAAATAAAAGTTATGTCTTTAAAAGAAAGTGGGTGTGTTTACAGCCTGTAACATCACATATGAGAGATTCTGTGGGCAGCTCCTTTCCATCAGCACTGCCAATGAGTTTCTTCCCCCACATCCAATCAAGAGAAAGTACAGTTGTGTACCTACCATAAATGTAGATGTTCGAGTGTAATCACTGTTGCAGTCATTACACTTGGGTTATCCTGCTGGCAGGTGACCTGCAGTTGGCCCGAGTTCCAACGTCTTGGTCCAACGTCGGTTGCTGTCACCCCTTCCTTGACGTCAGTGCGCCAGGGGTATAAAAGTTGAAACCGACGCCATTTTCTTCAGTTTTTCTTGCCCCAGATTTCAGGTGCCCCCAGATAGGAAGGCTGAAAAGATAAAAATATGCCAAACAACCAAGCATATATTACTATAAACATTTACTTCATCTACAAGCAAATACACCACATAGGTTGTATAGAGTTGAGAAGTACAGAATAGTCCCAGCAAAGAGGGGGATGGTGGGTGGGTAACCTGGACTGCAACAGTGAATACACTCGAACATCTACATTTATGGTAGGTACACAACTGTACTATGTTCATCGTGTTTCACTGTTGCAGTCATTACACTTGGGTAGAATCCCAAAGTTGAGGTTGGGTGGCTGGGTCTAGATTGGATTTGGCGAGGCTAACAAGCCCTGCAGAACTGCAGTGGCAAAGCCTGCTCTGGATTTGGAATAGAGAGGAAGGAGGTAGTGCTTGGTGAAAGTGTGCACTGAGATCCAGGTTGCAGCTTCTAAGATGTCTTTGGTTGGTACCCCTCTGAGGAAAGCCGCTGAAGTGGCTGTTGCTCTGGTAGAATGAGGCCTAATGCCCTTAGGCACAGATTTGCCATATTGTGCATAACAGAAGCGGATGCAGTGTCCTATCCATTTGGAGATTGTCTGCTTTGTAATAGGCTTTCCTTGTGATCCTGCAGCATAAGCTACAAACAGTTGCTCAGTTTTTCTGAAAGCTTTTGTTTTGTCCAAGTAACATCATAGCTGCCTGTGTATATCCAAAGCGTGCAGAAGTCTTTCCCCTTTATTCTGGGGATTTGGGTAGAAAGTAGGTAAATGAATGGTTTGGTTTAAGGCCACATTGGAGACCACTTTTGGCATGAATGTTGCGTTTGTCCTAAGAGACACTCTGTCCTGGTGAAAAATGATGAAAGGTTCCACAGCCATTAATGCCTGTAACTCTGAGACTCTTCTTGCTGAAGTTATTGCTAGGAGCAGAGCAGTTTTCCATGACAAGAATTTTAGATCAGCTGTGCTGGCTGGTTCAAATGGAGGCAGTGTTAGTTTTTCTAAAACAAAATTGAGGTCCCAAGTAGGTACTGGTGCTCTTCTAGGGGGTTTTATATTCTTTGTCCCTCTGAGGTACTGTCGTAGTAGTGGATGTGAAAAGATAGGAGGATTCATATTGTAATGAGCTGAAATGGCAGAGGCATGGATTTTAATAGATGAAAAGGATAGGCCTTTGTCCAACATCTCAGTCAGGTATTGCAAAATCTGAGGTATATTAGGGACCAGTGGGTTGAGCCCTTGTGCCTGGTTCCAAGCACAGAATCTCTTCCATTTTTCTGCATAAGATTTCCTAGTACTGGGCCTCCTGGCTTCCAAAATTACACCCATAACAGCTTTAGAGAGAGGTGCAGTCTGAGTGGCTACATTATCTGCCATGCTGCCAGGTTTAAGGTTCTGAGTTGACTGTGCAGAATCTGATTGTTTTGCTGTGTCAGAAGATGAGTGATATGAGGTAACGGCCAAGGTGGGCCTTGGGACAAAGTTTTTAGGATTGGGTACCAGTGCTGGCGTGGCCAGTCTCGTGCAATCAGTATCATTTTTGGCCTCTCTTGTCTGACTTTTAGGAGCACCTTGGTGAGAAGATGCATCGGAGGGAAGGCACAGACTGTCAGGCTTTTCCAGATGAATGATAGAGCATCCACTTTCCATGCATGAGAGTGATAAGTCCTTGTGCAAAATTTCTGTATTTGGTAATTGTGAGGGGAGGCAAAAAGATCTATGTCTGGGCATCTCCATTTCCTTGTTATCATGTTGAACACTTGTGGAGTTAGCTTCCATTCGTGAGGATCCATGAGATTTCTGCTTAGTTCATCTGCCAGTGAATTTTTTGTTCCTGGCAGGAACTGTGCTTGCAGATGTACCTGGTAGGTCAGAACTGTGTTCCACAAATTCATGGCTTGTCTGCAGAGGGGGTAGGAATGTGTGCCCCCTTGTTTCTTTATGTACCACATAACTGTGGCATTGTCAGTCTTTATTAGTAGTTGTCCTGGATGTATTAGGTCCTTGAAGGCAGTCAGGGCATTCTGTACAGCTAGCATCTCTTTTGGATTGATGTGAAGATGCATTTGCTCCTTGTGCCACGTGCCCTGAATACATTTTCCTGCCATATGTGCTCCCCAGGCATAATCCGATGCATCCGTTGTTATTGTCTGCCTGGCTGTAGGTAAGGTGAAAGGCTGTCCCTTGTTGTGGTGACAGGCCTGGGACCACCATTAAAACTCCTGTTGTAGGCAAGGAATCAAGGTTATGATTGTCTCTAGGCTGTGACAATGCTGAGCCCAAACACTTTTCAGATACCATTGTAGTTTCCTCATATGCAGTTTTGCATATGGTATTAGTAGAATGCAGGATGCCATGAAACCCAGGGCCTGTAGAATTTTTCTTGCAGGGAGCTGGGTCTTTGTTGCCATCATTTGAAAGTAATGAGTCAGTTGTCTTTGTTTGTCTGGTGTGAGATAAGCCATCTGGGCAGTTGTATTTAAGCTTGCACCCAGGAATATTATCTCTTGAGAGGGCACTAGTTTTGATTTCTTTTCGTTTACTGTGTACCCTAGGCAAGTTAGCAATCTTTTTACAAACGCCAGGTGCTTTAGAAGAATGTCCTTGCTCTCTGCTTGAATAAGGCAGTCATCCAAGTAGGGACATATTTGTATTCCTTTTTGTCTGCAAAATGCAATTACTGGTGCCAGGCATTTTGTGAAGACCTTGGGCGCAGTAGATAAGCCAAAGGGTAGTGCAGGGAACTGGTAATGCATTGAGCCTGCTACATATCTGAGGTATTTTCTGCACGACTGTCTGATTGGGACGTGCAGGTATGTCTCCTTGAGATCCAAAGTAACTAGCCAAGCCTCCTTGCCCAGTATGGGCAGAAGTTGTTGAAGTGTTAACATTTTGAATTTTGGAACATAAAGGAAAGTATTCAGGATTGACAGGTCCAGTACTGGTCTCCAGGCTTTGTCTTTTCTGGGTACTAAGAAAAGTCTTGAGTAAAATCCTTGCCCCTGTTCTTCTTGTGGAACCTTTTGAATAGCTCCCATATCCATAAGAGCAGCAATCTGTTTTTGTGCCTCTGCCCATTGGTTTTGTGGCAGGTTTGACATACCTTTTGGTTTTGGAAGCATGTGGAAGTGGAACCTGTACCCCTGAGAAACTATATTCAGCACCCATTGGCCTTGGGTGATCAAGTGCCAATTTTATGCGGAAAGTGCTAGCTTTCCCCCTAGGGGTGCTGTCAACTGGTAAGAGCTTGGCATTTGCAAGAGGAAAGTCATTGTGACCATTTCCTATAAGGTTGTGATTTGTCTTCTCCTCCTTTGGGGGCTGAAGCACCCCATTGTTTAGGTCTGTAGGAGCCTTGGGGCTGAGATCTGCCTCTTGGGCGTCTGTATCTCCCTCTTTGTGGCCTGGCTGACACTGGAAAGGACCAATTTTTCGAAGGCCAGTTTCTGCTAAATCTAGGTGGTTGAACCAGTAAGAAATCTTTCGCCATTTGCATTGACTTTGCTTTATCCTCCATTTTCTTTAACACCTCTTCTGCCTTAACACCAAATAAAGTATCATGCGGTAGTGGAGCATCCAATAATTTTACTTTAACATGGTCAGGTAAACTTTGTTCTTTTAACCAAGCATGCCTTCGAATTACTGAGCCTGTAACTGGAGCTCTACAAGAAGCCTCTAATGAATCAAAACCACATTGCAGAGTATGCTTTCCCACTTGTTCAACTGCATGCAATAAATCCTGCATTTCTTTACTGTCAGGACTTTCTATATTTGTAACCATTTTCTGCTTTAACAATGAGATGAGATACTGTTGATATTTAAGCATGCGAAACTGACAGTTTAAAGCTCTAACAGCTAAAGTAGTAGAAGTGTAAACTTTTTTCTCCAATCTGTCCAGAGCTCTGGAGTCCCAATCTGAGGGGACAGGAAATTTGGCAGTGGAAGCTTTAATCCCTTTAGGACCCTGAGAAATAGTTTCTGGGTCTGCAGCGGGGTTTTTATAAAGAAATTTATGAGAGTCAGGGACCCTGTAGTATCTGTCTGGTTTTACTGGAGCCGGGGGTAAAGAGTCTGGAGACAGACTGGATTCAGAAAAAACATCATCTACAATATCAAGCACAGGAGGGATAGCCATGGGCCTGTGTTGAGGCAATAAAAGGAAATCTCTGAGCCCTTTCTTGGATTCTGAGTAATCCTGGCTCTCCCAGTGGAAATGCTCCCTCATGGTGTGCAGGGTTTCCCCAAAAGAATAATCCTCAGGCGGTGAAGCTAAAGGAAAGGACTCTTCAGCATCAGAGTCCTCATAGGGAGGGAGAGAATAGCCCTGATCAGAAGAAGAATCAGAGGAAATGGAAACCTGATCAGAGGAAGCATAACCAGTGTCTTGCCTAGGCCTTTTGTCAGGAGGGGGATGGGAACCCCTGATTTAAGTAATAAGGTCTTCTGCCATTTTAAGCATCTGTTTCTTTGGCATGGATGACTGTTCTGGAGAATGCTGCCCTTGTTTCCTTGTCTTTAATGGCGTTTTTGACTTTGCCTTTGCTGCTGTAGTAGCCTTAGTTGTAAGCTGTGAAGGTCCAAAAACACCCTCAGAAGCCAATGCCTGCTCAGCGGCTCCGGACCCATCTGAGGGCATAGTTTCCATAGGCCCAATACCTCGAGTTTCCACAGGCCTTGTTGTCTCCATGTGGCTGTCAGTTAGGGCCTGTGGCTCTGAGGTAATGGGTGTCAGGGGCTGCGAAAGCACCTCACTGAGAACCGGTGACTGGCCTAGAAGAGGCTTCGTCATCGGTTATGGACCTTGGATGCCTGTCTTTTTCTTTGTCTTTGCGTTTTTTATACATTCCGGTCGGTTGTTCTGACGGCATTATATAATTAAATCTTCATCCAAAATAATGTAAAGCAAAGTCAATCCGACATTTAATAGTGCGTTTATTGAATCTAGCACAAAAATGACAACTAGTAACGTCGTGGTCAGGGCCTAGGCAAGGAATGCAGTAAGAGTGAAAACCCTTATGAAGTATTTGCTTCCCACAAGAAATACAATTATTAACTTTTACTGACATCAGTCTGGAGCAAGAAAATGTTTCCCCAACGGGGTGCTTTATTTAAGACTTCGGTTTGAAACTCAATTTTGAACATCTCAGGAGTCGGCCGACCGGCACTTACAAACTGCTTTTGCTTCGGGCACCGCGCGGCAAGAAAGACTGAAGAAAATGGCATCGGTTGCAACTTTTATACCCCTGGTGCACTGATGTCAGGGAAGAGATGACAGCAACCGACGCCGGACCAAGACTTTGGAACTTGGGCCGACTGCGGGTCGCCTGCCAGCAGGATAACCCAAGTGTAATGACTGCAACAGTGAAACACGATGAACATCCTGTGTCTGAGTAGAGTAATGGTGAGCAAAATGGCTGTCTGAGTTGTTCCTATCCTAGGGATAATGACTACTAGAGTGGAGCAGCTTTTCCAGGTAAATGCTACTGTCACCAAATGGATGGCGGCAGTGGCCATGCCCATGACTTTAACAACTAGCAGCACAGGCTATTTAGAGGCCTACAGTAACGGATTCAAATGGATAGCTGGGATTGCAGCAACTGGCCAAGAACAGTAGCAGCACACCTTGTGGGAGAGCCTCTTCATGCTTAAGTGGACATTCCTAGCTCAGACTACAGCAACTTTGACAAGGTAAAGAAAAACGTGCTTTGCAACAGTAGTTGAGAAAATTGTATGTTGTGAAAATGTTTACAGAGAAGCATCTAATAAGACTACTAGTAAGTCAGTGAACAAAGCGAAAAGGGCCCCATATGCCATATTGTACTCTAGATGTGGGAGGAGACAGCATTCAATTAGACATTCCCCATTCAGACAATCAAGATGGATGGTGGGAGTCAGCAGGTTATGGAGGACAGCATACAGTTAGACATTCCCCGTTCAGACAATTAAGATGGACAGTGGGAGTGAGCAGGTTGTGCAGTGAGATCAAACAATGGTCTGCTTGGTCAAATTAGCCGTCTGTAATTCTGCCTCCACAAAATTAATGAAGCATGCAATTAGGGTGGGTGGACAGGAGCTGCAAAGTTTACTCAACTCAGAGTATGATCACTCTAGCAAAACTGCAGTATATTTGTACAAGAAAGGTGCACTTGCTGAAGACAACAGAGGCAATATACATATACATGGGGAGAAAAACTGGTACCTGGTTGGTCAGGTGGACCTGTAAACCCAAGTTCAGGAAAGCCCTGCTCCCAGCAGCAATGGTATCCTTTCTGAGTCGCAATCTTTTCAGTGGAAAAGACTTTGCACTTTTCAATCTTTTGGAAACAACAGGAGGAGGAGGACAAAGGCAGAGGGCCTTGAACACTCTCTAAAGTCCAGACTAAGCTGACAATACAGCAGTCCACAGGACAGAGGTACCCCATCCAGTCTAACGTCAAGGGCAACAAACACGGGACACAAACGCTCCTTCGCTCCTCTTCTAAGGTAGAAATAACAACAACCTCTAAGTAGAAAATACGCTTTAATCAGTAACCCTGCATTTACTGATTAAAGCGTATTTTCTACTTGGAGGTTGTTGTTATTTCTACCTTAGAAGAGGAGCGAAGGAGTGTTTGTGTCCCGTGTTTGTTGGTACGGAGTTAGTGCATATTACTAGTTTGTTGGCTCTCTAACATCAAGGGCAGACAAAATGACCATAAGTTCTGGTGTTACCAGAGAAGCTCTAGGTACAAACCAAAATGTGGATAAATGTTTCTAAAAAGGGAAGCTTCTATGTAATATAATGGGGCTTGACAAGGGTAGAGGGTGCTGACTGTCCTGACAGGGGACAAGTTCTCAAAAGCCCAATGTAGGGTCAAGTCCAGAAAGCTAAACGGTAGAGAGTAATATTGAAGCACAGAGGGAATACGTGACTTCAAAACAAGAAGCTAGTGAGAGACCCCCTCAAAAGCTTCAACCACAAGCTGAGAATCAGTGCAGGGCTTCAAGGGAAGGGTAGTCAGGGAAGAAACCTCAGCATACTGGAGTGAAATGTGTTTTCCGGAAGAACAGAGACTTAGAGATGCGCTTGTCATATCAAGGGAAGAAGCAAGCTCCTCCACCTTCCATGACCTCTGGGGAGGGGGAATCCCATTCTGACTGCCAGGTAAGTTGTCTGAGTTTGCAAAGGGCCCCCTGGAAAAAGAAGTAGCCTTAAGCCATGCAAGAGAAAACATTTTCAAGGCAGTGCGAGGAGATGTTCCCAAAGGACCCCCACCCATCTTACTCATATTTTGAGTTATAGAAAAATTGTCTGTATAGAGTAACTGCTGAAAGAGCAGAAACCGTTTGACAACTGTTGGTACCTGAAGTGCTTAGCCAAGCAGATATGAAAATGATTCACAGTCGTGTCTTTTTTGGCGGGGGGGGGGGGGGGGGCTTAGGAATGGATGATACCAGGGCAAGATTGCTAGACAATTTTAACTGGCCAGGTATTGTAATGAGAAGTTATGTACTTACCACAACATTCCATGTTTGTAGTCCATCTTGCTTACATTCGTGCTGGATGGGTTCGGAGCTGAACCTTGGCTCTGACTCGGCCAATACTAAAACTCGAAAGCTTTTACTGGCTCTAGGCTATCCACTATCCCATGGTGCACCACAGCAATTCCCCAGATCTTGTTTGCAAGAAAGCAACTAAACACATAATATTGATTATTCTATCAATAACTATGTACATATAAACAAAAAGGATTTTGTTTTACTATCCATGGCATATGGACAGACAACTATAACAAGGTCAGGCAGCATAAAGGATAGTCCACCAGTTCCTCCAGGATACAGGAAGGGGGAAGTAGGGTGGTCGCAAGAATGTAGGTGAGATGGACTATAAACATGGAACATTATGGTAAGTACATAACTTCTCGATGTTATGTAGTCCTATCTCGCCATAATTCTTGCTGGATGGGACAGCGTCCCCAGCACCTATTTCCTGGGTGGCTTAAACAAAGAGACTCTTTAGCACAGTGGACCCCTAAGGATGACCTGTCCCGGGAGGCCAAATCTAATTTATAATGACTGACAAAAGTATGAGGTCTTGCCCATGCAGCTGCTGCACAGATGGTACCAATTGGAAGTTTGGATTTGAAGGCATATGACACTGGCACTGCTCTAGTTAAATGGCCTCTTACCTTAGCAGGTAATTATTTCCCAACACTTTTGTAAGAAAATTAAATTCAGTCTGAAAGCCATTTTGACAGAGTTACTTTGGAAATGGGCAAGCCTTTGTTTTTCTCTGAGAAGGAAACAAACAATTGATCCGATTTCCTGAAATCTTTAGTCCTGTGGAGGTAAAAATCAGAGAATTCTGTGGACATCTAATTGATGCAGTCTGTATTCTGATTTATTACTGTAACTGGGGAAGAATACTGGTAATTCAATAGTTGTGTTTAGATTATGTTCTGAGCATACCTTAGGGAGAAAAGAAGGATTAGTTCTTAGGGAAACTGTCCTTATGAAAAATAATATATGAGGTTGAATGTCAAAGCTTGCAATTCTGAAACCCTCCTAGCAGATGTTATAGCTACTAAGAACAATGTCTTCCAAGACAACAATTTCAAGTCAGATGAAGAAGACAGTTCGAATGGTGGAGAAATCGATGAGGTCAGAACTAAGTTCAAGTCCCAGGGCTCTGGAGGTTGCCTGACTGGAGGTCTGAGAAGGAGGACTCCTTTCAAAAAGGTTTTACATAAAGAGTGGGACATAATAGAATTTCCCATGTTCCCAAAATGACAATATGAGATGGCAGCCAACTGAACTCTAATGGTAGCAGCTGTAGCTCCTTCTTGAAAAATAGATGCGAGGAAGGACAGAATAGACTCTATGGTAGCCGAGTAGGGATCTATGCCTTGTTTTGCCACCCAAATGGAAAACCTTTTCCATTTGTTGGAGTATAATTTTCTGGTGGAAGGTTTGTGGAAAGAAATGAGGATGTGTTTTACAGTAGGAGAAAGGGATATACACCTGGCTATTCTTGGAACTGGAGCAGTCATGCTGTCAATTTCAGGGTTTGGATGGTAGGATGGAACTGTCCCGATTGGTGAATCAGGAGGTCCAGAGATGGTTCCAGAATCCATGGTTCCTCCAACAGATAAGGCCATAGGAAGGGGAACCAGACTTGGCGAGGCCAGTAAGAAGCAATGAGGATCAGGGTACTCCAACAGTTTTGCTTTCTGTATCACTTTGGGTATAAGGGGAAAGGGTGGAAAAGTGTACAGAAGTCCCGGAGGCCAATTGTGGACCAGAGCATCCCTGGGTGACATCCCCAGTTGGGGAATGAGGGCAAAG
Organism: Protopterus annectens; assembly: GCF_019279795.1. Lineage (NCBI taxonomy): Eukaryota > Metazoa > Chordata > Ceratodontiformes > Protopteridae > Protopterus > Protopterus annectens. Next base: position 26,727,146 of record NC_056743.1, read on the forward strand.
TAGTTGTTGCATTTGGCGTTCATGTACGTGGCAAATAGATTGCACCAAGGGTGGCCCCATGTGCGGAAAATCTGTTCTGCAACTTCTGTTTTCAGGGACCACTCGTGAGGCATCAGAATTGCTCGACTCAGTTTGTCTGCTATCACATTGGACCTCCCCGGAATTTGCATTGTTACCAGAAAATATTAGAGTCCATCGCCCACTTCCATACTCTTTGTGCCTCTCGTCAAAGTGGGTAAGACTTGGTTCCCTTGCTTGTTTATGTACCACACTACAGACATGCTCTCTGATTGAATTGAAATGGTCCCAGTGGGAAGAGGATTATGAAGTGCTTGCAGGGAGTATAGCACTTCTCATCTCCAGAACATTTATGTGCAAGTGGTTCTCATGATCCTGCCAGATACCTTGGCCCGTCATTCCCAGATAATGCCCCCCCCACCCCATCTGGGGGGCATCCGTGGTCAAGACTGCATTTTGCTGAAGGAGAAGAAGGGGATGACCTAGATAAAGCTGATCTGTATGTAACCACCATGTTAGATCCTTCTTGCAGGAGTTTGTAATGAGTATTTGGTGGGATAAGGGTAGATCCTGCATTGACCACTGGGCAAATAGTAGCCAATGAAGCACTCGTGTAGATGGACTAGGGGAACTAAAAGAATGGTGGATGCCATAGTACCTAGAACTTGAAGAACTATCCTGGCCTGTACTTTGTCTTTGGTCAGCAAGAGTCTGACTTGGTTGTGCAACAATTCTATCCTTTTTGGTGTCAGTTTTGCTGTCATGGTGGTTGAATCTAGGTCTGAGCCTAAGCAGACAATACGCTGCGATGGAGGTGAGGTGGATTTTTTTTAGATTTACTGTAATTCCTAATCTGGCACACAAGGACAGACCTCATCCCTGGCTCAGATTAGTTGGTGCTTGGTGGCAGCAGTGAGGAGCCAGTCATCCAAGTACAGAAATACCCGGAATCCCTGACGGCTCAGGTGAGCCGTGACCACCGCCATACATTTGGTGAACACTCTGGGGGCTGTAGTGAGGCCAAAGGACAGTGTTCGAAATTGAAAATGACTGGCTCTCAGCAGAAAGCGTACATGTCTTCTAGAGTGCCTGTCCATTTTGATATGGTAGTACGTGTCCTGAGGATCTATGGGGCACATCCAATTGTCTTTTCCAATAAACAGAAAAATTGACTGCAGAGTGATCATACGGAACTTAAATTTTTTACAGACTTGTTCAGCTTGCTGATATCTAGAACTGATAGCCAATCCCCAGTTTTTTTTGGAACTAAAAAGAATCGTGAGTAAATTCTGGATCCTATTTGCTCTGTGGGGACTTCTTGGATGACTCTTTTTTTGAAGCAATGAGATAACCTCTAATGTTGCACGGTTTATCTGATTGGGTGGTACATATGGTAAAGACCGATTTGTAGGAGGATCGGAAAAAAAGGAATGAGGTAACCTCTGGAAATTATATTTTGTACCCATCGATCTTGAGAAATTTGTAGCCAGGCGCTTGGGTAGAGTGACAGACGACCCCCGACTGCCTCCAGAGATGGACAGTCGGGCAACCCTTCAGGGGCGATGAAAGGGCCGATCACAGAAAGCATCTCTATCACCCTGGTGGTGTGGACCCCCTCTGCCGAGAGAGAGGCGCCTTCCATTATAACCTCCCCCTCTGCCTCTAGGGGAGGGATGAGCATGTGCTTGAGGGAAACCATTTTGGCATTTACAGAACCACATTTTCCCTCCTGTTTGACCCTTGGGATAGGGTCTGGAAGGAAGGGAGAAACAGACTCCCACAGCAGATAGGGTTTTCCCTTCCTGCTCACACCTGGTCAAAGTCTCTTTTACCTGAGGTCCAAAAACAGTTGAACAATCAAAGGGGACGTTGGTAAAGGAAGACTTGAAGGACTCCATAAAATTGCATAGACGCATCCAGGAATGTCTCCTAAGAGATATTCCTGATGCGGCTGCCTTACTTGCATCATCAGCTGTGTAAGAAATCAGCCTCATGGAGGAGTTAGCAATAGAAGCAAGGGTGGAGAGCAGCGAAAATACCTTGTCAGTGGATCCTGAAGCTACTGAACCCTGAAGGGCATCTCCCAACTCCTTTAGGAGATCCCTTTGTAACCTAGTAAAATGGGACAGGTAGTTCAGCGATCATAAGGTAAAAGCTTCTGAAGAAAAAGTACACTTTCCGTACCTATCCATCGTCCTAGACTCTTTATTAGGAGGATGGATATTTGAGGATGTCTCAGATAACTCCTTCTTTGTGGCTGCTGATACCATCATAGCTTCCACAGGTACTCCCTTGGTTAGAAAGGTTTTGTCTTCTGGAGCAGTAATAAATTTATTAGGCCACCTCGGGACAGGCTCCACTGTGTCCGGAGAGGTCCAAGCTTTCTCAGATATGACCCTTAACAGTTGGTCATATGGTGGTGTCACCCAGGAGGTGGAAGGTCGAGAACCAAAAGCCTCAAAGTACATTGATTCATCCTCAGTAGGGTTAGAGGTCTTCTAATCACCCCTCTAAGGATTTCTAGGATGTCCGCAAAAGAGACATCCTCAGAGGAGGATCTTGGGGACCCTTCTGACTCATCCAAATCAGTGTCAGAAGTGACAGACTCAGGTGAGTCAATATGCTTCCTCTTACAAACTCTCTTCCTAGGGACCTCTCCAGTGGGGTAATCTGGGGAGGTTTCGGAAGAGGAGTTACCTCCTATGGGGGCTCCTTGGGGGTCTGCTTCCCTATGCTTTGGGGCAGGCAGGGGAAAAGAGGCTGCTACCAGCTGCTGGAAGGATGTTGGGTCCAATGCCAGAGCTTTAGTACTTGACAAAGCTCTCTCTATCGCCTCAAAAGCCTTACTACCCAGCTCCGAAGACCTCCGCTCTGAGAAATCGGAAGGTCAACTCAGAACTGGAGGAGCAAGCTCCGAAGCGGACGTGGGAGCTGCGCTCAAGTGAGCCGAAGCACCAAGGGGGGGGGGGCCGGATTGGAAGAAAAACCGGGGCAAGTATCCCTTCCAGAGTTAACCAGAGAGCGTCGGCTCCCAGACCCCTCGGTTCCAGTCTGAGCCAATGAAGTTAAGAGTTATTGGTTCCAAGGCAGAAGAAGAATTCTCGGAACCGAGGGTTCCAGCACTATATGACTCAAAACATTAGACTCTAAAAGCAAAGCAGTCGGAGGAGGAACAGTAGACTGAGGATGGGACGGATCCAAAACCTTTGGGCCAGGAGAAGCTAAAATTTTTGCCAGTGCCGGGTTACAGAGCAGCTTCTTCACCACTCACTCTATATCCTTATCAGACAGTGTCCTGTAGGAATGGGTGGAGACAGATGGAGATGTCCTCCTTTCCAAAATAGGAGATCTTAATGTTGGTGATACTGGTTCCAAGATTGGTGAATGTCTTGACAAAGATTGTCTCGGAGCCAGAACTCTTCAGCTCCGTCGCTTTTGATTTTTTGTCGGTTCCAAAGCAGGAGCCTATGGAGATTTCCTTTTGTGATTTTTAGAGACCATCTAACCTTGTTCCAGCTGTTCTTGGAAGGAACTTCTCATAAGACCTCTAACAATTGGTTTCCTTTTACGTTCATTAAGAACCCTGGTGCTGAATGCATTACAAAAGGTACAGGGTTCTTGCCAATGAGGCTCCCCAAGACATTACACACAACTGATGTGACTGTCGGTCAACGACATTTTCTGAGAACACTTACCACACTTTTTAAAGCCAGAAGGGCAGTGTTCTTTGCTAGCACACAGAGAGGAAAGGCCCTCTAATTTAAATGGGCAACTACGACCCTCTAACTTAAACGGGCTGTATAATCTTTAAAGAAGGGACAGGGGATGCTAACACTCACGCAATCACTCTAGATAATAAAGGTAAGACTATTATTAAGAAAGAAGATGAAATATAGGCAAAAATATCAAAAATTTCCACTTAGCCAATGAGCCAGTAAAGAAGACAACCTCGAAGCTTTTGCGGCAAATGAGAATTGACGTGGTGCACCATGGAATAGGGGCTAGCCTTGATCCAGTAAAAGCTCTCGAGCTTTAGTATCGGCCAAGTCGGAGCAGAGGCTCGGCTCCAAACCCATCCAGCAAGAATTACGGCGAGATAGGACTACATAACATCACAAATTAAAAAACAGATTCCCTGAGTGTTAGTGAATGGCCTAAAACCTCATTGGCAAGAACCTTTAAAACTTCAGCTTGGCCAGCTAAAAACTTGGTTATATTCAACTGGACGTATAAGAGAATTTAAGTACCTTTTTCTGCACTTTTTTTTAAAAAATACAGTATTTAAATTGATTTAAACTGTGTATGAAGGAGTGTTGAAGGAATTTTTATCTGAAGTTATTCTGCTCTTCAGTAACTTGAACTAAAGCTAGTGTTGGCTGAATTTTGTTATTTGCTAGTAATTACAGGTGTGGGGGTAGCCACATTCTTTGATTTCCTGTCCTTGCATATTTAAACTGGTGCATGTGAAATAATTCCTGCTTTAAAACTTCAGCTTGGCCAGCTAAAAACTTGGTTATATTCAACTGGACGTATAAGAGAATTTAAGTACCTTTTTCTGCACTTTTTTTAAAAATACAGTATTTAAATTGATTTAAACTGTGTATGAAGGAGTGTTGAAGGAATTTTTATCTGAAGTTATTCTGCTCTTCAGTAACTTGAACTAAAGCTAGTGTTGGCTGAATTTTGTTATTTGCTAGTAATTACAGGTGTGGGGGTAGCCACATTCTTTGATTTCCTGTCCTTGCATATTTAAACTGGTGCATGTGAAATAATTCCTGCTTTAAAACTTCAGCTTGGCCAGCTAAAAACTTGGTTATATTCAACTGGACGTATAAGAGAATTTAAGTACCTTTTTCTGCACTTTTTTTTAAAAAATACAGTATTTAAATTGATTTAAACTGTGTATGAAGGAGTGTTGAAGGAATTTTTATCTGAAGTTATTCTGCTCTTCAGTAACTTGAACTAAAGCTAGTGTTGGCTGAATTTTGTTATTTGCTAGTAATTACAGGTGTGGGGGTAGCCACATTCTTTGATTTCCTGTCCTTGCATATTTAAACTGGTGCATGTGAAATAATTCCTGCTTTAAAACTTCAGCTTGGCCAGCTAAAAACTTGGTTATATTCAACTGGACGTATAAGAGAATTTAAGTACCTTTTTCTGCACTTTTTTTAAAAAATACAGTATTTAAATTGATTTAAACTGTGTATGAAGGAGTGTTGAAGGAATTTTTATCTGAAGTTATTCTGCTCTTCAGTAACTTGAACTAAAGCTAGTGTTGGCTGAATTTTGTTATTTGCTAGTAATTACAGGTGTGGGGTAGCCACATTCTTTGATTTCCTGTCCTTGCATATTTAAACTGGTGCATGTGAAATAATTCCTGCTTTAAAACTTCAGCTTGGCCAGCTAAAAACTTGGTTATATTCAACTGGACGTATAAGAGAATTTAAGTACCTTTTTCTGCACTTTTTTTTAAAAATACAGTATTTAAATTGATTTAAACTGTGTATGAAGGAGTGTTGAAGGAATTTTTATCTGAAGTTATTCTGCTCTTCAGTAACTTGAACTAAAGCTAGTGTTGGCTGAATTTTGTTATTTGCTAGTAATTACAGGTGTGGGGTAGCCACATTCTTTGATTTCCTGTCCTTGCATATTTAAACTGGTGCATGTGAAATAATTCCTGCTTTAAAACTTCAGCTTGGCCAGCTAAAAACTTGGTTATATTCAACTGGACGTATAAGAGAATTTAAGTACCTTTTTCTGCACTTTTTTTAAAAATACAGTATTTAAATTGATTTAAACTGTGTATGAAGGAGTGTTGAAGGAATTTTTATCTGAAGTTATTCTGCTCTTCAGTAACTTGAACTAAAGCTAGTGTTGGCTGAATTTTGTTATTTGCTAGTAATTACAGGTGTGGGGTAGCCACATTCTTTGATTTCCTGTCCTTGCATATTTAAACTGGTGCATGTGAAATAATTCCTGCTTTAAAACTTCAGCTTGGCCAGCTAAAAACTTGGTTATATTCAACTGGACGTATAAGAGAATTTAAGTACCTTTTTCTGCACTTTTTTTTAAAAATACAGTATTTAAATTGATTTAAACTGTGTATGAAGGAGTGTTGAAGGAATTTTTATCTGAAGTTATTCTGCTCTTCAGTAACTTGAACTAAAGCTAGTGTTGGCTGAATTTTGTTATTTGCTAGTAATTACAGGTGTGGGGTAGCCACATTCTTTGATTTCCTGTCCTTGCATATTTAAACTGGTGCATGTGAAATAATTCCTGCTTTAAAACTTCAGCTTGGCCAGCTAAAAACTTGGTTATATTCAACTGGACGTATAAGAGAATTTAAGTACCTTTTTCTGCACTTTTTTTAAAAATACAGTATTTAAATTGATTTAAACTGTGTATGAAGGAGTGTTGAAGGAATTTTTATCTGAAGTTATTCTGCTCTTCAGTAACTTGAACTAAAGCTAGTGTTGGCTGAATTTTGTTATTTGCTAGTAATTACAGGTGTGGGGGTAGCCACATTCTTTGATTTCCTGTCCTTGCATATTTAAACTGGTGCATGTGAAATAATTCCTGCTTTAAAACTTCAGCTTGGCCAGCTAAAAACTTGGTTATATTCAACTGGACATATAAGAGAATTTAAGTACCTTTTTCTGCACTTTTTTTAAAAAATACAGTATTTAAATTGATTTAAACTGTGTATGAAGGAGTGTTGAAGGAATTTTTATCTGAAGTTATTCTGCTCTTCAGTAACTTGAACTAAAGCTAGTGTTGGCTGAATTTTGTTATTTGCTAGTAATTACAGGTGTGGGGGTAGCCACATTCTTTGATTTCCTGTCCTTGCATATTTAAACTGGTGCATGTGAAATAATTCCTGCTTTAAAACTTCAGCTTGGCCAGCTAAAAACTTGGTTATATTCAACTGGACGTATAAGAGAATTTAAGTACCTTTTTCTGCACTTTTTTTAAAAAATACAGTATTTAAATTGATTTAAACTGTGTATGAAGGAGTGTTGAAGGAATTTTTATCTGAAGTTATTCTGCTCTTCAGTAACTTGAACTAAAGCTAGTGTTGGCTGAATTTTGTTATTTGCTAGTAATTACAGGTGTGGGGGTAGCCACATTCTTTGATTTCCTGTCCTTGCATATTTAAACTGGTGCATGTGAAATAATTCCTGCTTTAAAACTTCAGCTTGGCCAGCTAAAAACTTGGTTATATTCAACTGGATGTATAAGAGAATTTAAGTACCTTTTTCTGCACTTTTTTTAAAAAATACAGTATTTAAATTGATTTAAACTGTGTATGAAGGAGTGTTGAAGGAATTTTTACCTGAAGTTATTCTGCTCTTCAGTAACTTGAACTAAAGCTAGTGTTGGCTGAATTTTGTTATTTGCTAGTAATTACAGGTGTGGGGGTAGCCACATTCTTTGATTTCCTGTCCTTGCATATTTAAACTGGTGCATGTGAAATAATTCCTGCTTTAAAACTTCAGCTTGGCCAGCTAAAAACTTGGTTATATTCAACTGGACGAGAATTTAAGTACCTTTTTCTGCACTTTTTTTTAAAAAATACAGTATTTAAATTGATTTAAACTGTGTATGAAGGAGTGTTGAAGGAATTTTTATCTGAAGTTATTCTGCTCTTCAGTAACTTGAACTAAAGCTAGTGTTGGCTGAATTTTGTTATTTGCTAGTAATTACAGGTGTGGGGGTAGCCACATTCTTTGATTTCCTGTCCTTGCATATTTAAACTGGTGCATGTGAAATAATTCCTGCTTTAAAACTTCAGCTTGGCCAGCTAAAACTTGGTTATATTCAACTGGACGAGAATTTAAGTACCTTTTTCTGCACTTTTTTTTAAAAAATACAGTATTTAAATTGATTTAAACTGTGTATGAAGGAGTGTTGAAGGAATTTTTATCTGAAGTTATTCTGCTCTTCAGTAACTTGAACTAAAGCTAGTGTTGGCTGAATTTTGTTATTTGCTAGTAATTACAGGTGTGGGGGTAGCCACATTCTTTGATTTCCTGTCCTTGCATATTTAAACTGGTGCATGTGAAATAATTCCTGCTTTAAAACTTCAGCTTGGCCAGCTAAAAACTTGGTTATATTCAACTGGACATATAAGAGAATTTAAGTACCTTTTTCTGCACTTTTTTTTTAAAAAATACAGTATTTAAATTGATTTAAACTGTGTATGAAGGAGTGTTGAAGGAATTTTTATCTGAAGTTATTCTGCTCTTCAGTAACTTGAACTAAAGCTAGTGTTGGCTGAATTTTGTTATTTGCTAGTAATTACAGGTGTGGGGGTAGCCACATTCTTTGATTTCCTGTCCTTGCATATTTAAACTGGTGCATGTGAAATAATTCCTGCTTTAAAACTTCAGCTTGGCCAGCTAAAAACTTGGTTATATTCAACTGGACGTATAAGAGAATTTAAGTACCTTTTTCTGCACTTTTTTAAAAATACAGTATTTAAATTGATTTAAACTGTGTATGAAGGAGTGTTGAAGGAATTTTTATCTGAAGTTATTCTGCTCTTCAGTAACTTGAACTAAAGCTAGTGTTGGCTGAATTTTGTTATTTGCTAGTAATTACAGGTGTGGGGGTAGCCACATTCTTTGATTTCCTGTCCTTGCATATTTAAACTGGTGCATGTGAAATAATTCCTGCTTTAAAACTTCAGCTTGGCCAGCTAAAAACTTGGTTATATTCAACTGGACGTATAAGAGAATTTAAGTACCTTTTTCTGCACTTTTTTAAAAAATACAGTATTTAAATTGATTTAAACTGTGTATGAAGGAGTGTTGAAGGAATTTTTATCTGAAGTTATTCTGCTCTTCAGTAACTTGAACTAAAGCTAGTGTTGGCTGAATTTTGTTATTTGCTAGTAATTACAGGTGTGGGGTAGCCACATTCTTTGATTTCCTGTCCTTGCATATTTAAACTGGTGCATGTGAAATAATTCCTGCTTTAAAACTTCAGCTTGGCCAGCTAAAAACTTGGTTATATTCAACTGGATGTATAAGAGAATTTAAGTACCTTTTTCTGCACTTTTTTTAAAAAATACAGTATTTAAATTGATTTAAACTGTGTATGAAGGAGTGTTGAAGGAATTTTTATCTGAAGTTATTCTGCTCTTCAGTTATTCCCACCCACCCGCCCTGTTTTTGTTTTGGTGTTAATCTTAGTGGCATTGAAACTGCCCGCCCTCAGCCTGCCTCTGGGCCCATCTCATTTGCTCACTCAACTGAGTGCAGTGAGATCATATTCTGATTTCAGGCACTCCTACTGTGTACAAAGAGAGCATCTGGGAAATAGAAAAAAAAAAAAATTAAGCTTATTTCCTGCCTTTCTTGTTAAGTGGTACAGACTATTTGTAGGCTTCTGAGCCCCCAAGCCCTTCTGTGTTTGAGGGAAGCCTTCTAGCTTGTTTATTTCTTATAACTAGCCAGTTTTCTAGTTTCAGCACTCAAATCTGTTTCTTTGATCTCATCACTTGTTCAGAAAAAAAAAAAAAAAAAAAAAAAAATTTCATCTGCTTTTACTGTACTTGTGTTTTTACCTACTTCTTTTTACTTTTGCATCATCTTAAAATACTCAATTGTATTTATTACTGCTTGGTGTAACTCATTCTAAGCCTTTTGGTTTAAACACTTGGGCTTCGGACCAGTTAGTTGTTTTGCACTGAGAGGGTTTGTGGTCTGCACTGTTGTGGCAGAACAGGTAGCTTACATCCTTCTAGATTGAGAACTGCTGATTGAGGGCTCAGTGTCTGTTATTCTAAAAGTGTATTAATTCTGGTTTAAGCACTTGGGCTTTCAAGCCAGTTATTTTACATTAAGAGGGTTCGTGGTCTGCACTCTTGTGGGAGGAGAGGCTGGACTCTGCCCTTCTGAGCTGGGAATTTCTGGTTAAAGGCTTATAGTGCATGCATATCTGAACTGTTCCTTACTTTAGTTGGTGCGCCTTGTTTGCTGTGGCAGAGACTGGATTCGGGCCTGCTGGATCTAGCTTTGTTTGTGTAACTTGAGCACTAATCCAGACATTCTCTAAAGTATTCAATGGTATTTATTACTGCTTGGTTGTAACTTGATTACAGTGTAGCTATCATTCAAGTCTTTTGGATTAAGCACTTGGGCTTCAGAACAGTTGTTTTACATTAGGAAGGTTTGTGGCAAGCACTGTGGTGGCAGGACAGGTAGCTTTCATCCTTCTAAGTTGGGAACTGCTGATTGAGAGCCCAGTGTCCAAGTGTATTAGTTCTGGTTTAGGCACTTGGGCTTCAGGCCAGTTATTTTACATTAAGAAGGTTCGTGGTCTGCACTCTTGTGGGAGAAGAGGCTGGACTCTGCCCTTCTGAGCTGGGAATTTTCTGGTTAAAGGTTTATAGTGCCTGAATATTTGAACTGTATCTTACTGAAATTGGTTCACCTTGTTTGCTCTAGCATAGACTAGATCCAGGCCTACTGAATCTAGCTTTGTTTATATGCTTGTTGTTTGTTTGCTTGTTATTTCCCTGGAAGCTAATTCCACCTAATACGCAACTTCTCAGCTTCTGTGGATCACTAGTGATATCTGCATTGCTTACTGTACTTATTTCCTTGTTTCACTTGAAAGAAAGTTACTGTTTGTCGTTTTGCATTTAGTTACTTGTAACACATTGCACTCAAGTTACCTGGCACTTGCTCACTAAAGCAATTATATAAGTCAGCACTAAAAATTAAAAGCACTACACCCTCACTCCCCACTGGCCCTTGTTTTCAATTAAGGATTTCCCAATATTATTCTAGCATGTCCAAAGGTCAGTTGTCAATCTCCTCTCTGGTCCAGCTGGTGAATCTGGGAATCTTGAGGCAATGTTATAACTGCCTCATGTACACAGACAACCCTCTCCTCCTCCCACATAACACAAATACTTGCGAGAGATGCAGCTATTTAGCCAAACTGGAGGCTGAGCTCTCTCAGCTCAGGACTGGCAAGACCAGACAGGAGGAGAAGGCAACTACACACACCACAAAACCAGCCTCACATAATGCTACCACTCCACTGAATCAAACACATAAACACACAAAGACATACTCGGAGACTCTGAGTAAAAATTTACCTAAACAGCAGAGGCCTCCAAAGCAGACACCCAAACAACTGCTACCTCAAGACACCCCACAAGCAACACATAAACCACAAAAGCAGTGTGCAAAGCAGTCACAGCCCTTAAGGCCAAATACAACACCAAACATACTTGTCATAGGTGACGCCACAGTCAGACACACTGACGTCCCACTCACCAGGCTGAACAAGGAGAGGGTCACAGTAAGCTGCCTATCGGGCGCTAGAATCCGCCACATAACACAAGCACTCGGGTCACTCCATGGCAAGTACAAATATGACACAGTCATTGTCCATGCTGGTGTGAACGACCTGAGACGTACCTCCCTGGACTACATGAAAAGAGACATAGAGGAGCTCTCTGATTATGTAGCCCAGGCAGGTATGACCCTAACCCTGAGCAGTATCCTTCCTTCACCAAGAATGATGCCACAATATAGAGACAAGATGATCAGCTTAATGTCTGGTGTCATTCAAAGGGGATCCAGTGTCTGTCTGCCTGGGATGACATGCTTGACAAGCCACGCTGCTTCGCAAGGGACGGCTTGCACCTGTCACCCCTGGGATTCCGGATATTGGCTAAGGCTCTTGCCACCCCCATAGTGCCTTTTTTAGGCAAGGCTCAAATTCTAAACCTACCACCCTAGAAAACAAAAATGGGAAGAAACTGAGGGTAATGCTGCTCAATGCCAGAAGTCTAAATCTCAAAATGCACGCACTCGAGGCCCTTCTCAGTATGGAGAACATCGATGTCTGTGCTGTAACTGAAACCTGGTTCAAGGCTCCTGAGAGCACCCGGCACTATTAGGTTTTACCTCATATCATGCGTTCCGGCCCCAAAACCCGGACCACACCACAAAAGGAGGGTGTATCCATATTCATAAAGGATACTCACACCACCAGGTTGGTGGCAACGCCTCAAGCTGAGGAAACCATCCAGGTGCAACTAACCATAGGCAAAACTGCTCTACAAATTGTAGCATGCTACAGGCCACCCTCTCAAACTCAGGAACCCCACACAGCCTTCCTGAAGACACTGGAGGGTATAAATGTATCTCCAAACACCATCATATTGGGTGACTTCAACTACCCGAATATAGACTGGGAACATTACTCAAGCCCTAACTTTCTAGCCCAACGGTTCCTGGAGTTCATAAATTCAAATGCCATGGAACAGCTAGTCACTGTTCCCACGAGAGGAGAAAATATACTAGATCTCATTGTCACAAACATGGGGACAAAATGCTCCACACCGGAAGTATATCCCTCATTGGTGAGATGTGATCATAAACTAATCTCACTGGAAATCCACATCCCGCCCCCACCCCAAGCAAAAAAGACCATAGTGAAGAACTTCTCTAAAGCAAACTTCACACTACTCAATACTGGTGTGGTATCCTTCAAGGCCCCTGAGCCAGAGGAAACCACAACCCAAGCTGCGGAAGCCCTTACAAATGCCTTCTATGAACACCTCCAGGACTGCATGGATCAGGCAATCCCAAATAAAACCAAGACTCTTTCCACAAAGGGCAAACGTCCAGTCTGGTGGACCCCAGCCATTAACAAACTTTACAATAAGAGGAGAAAGCTATTACATGATAGAACAAAATCCATAAAAGGAAAGTCACCCCTGATCATTATTAGTAAAAAATACGAGCACTCATAAAATCAACTAAGGCCAATTTTGAGAGAAAAATTGCCATGGATTCAAAGGACAATCATAAGGCCTTTTTCAGCTATGTTAGGAACCTGGGTGGAAACTCCCAGATATGCTCAGAATTAGTCCAAAATGATACAAAAATCACTGAACCCACAGACATTGCCAACATACTGGCAGACAGGTTCAGTGCAAACTTCACCCCTCTCCCCTAAAGGAGAGATAACTATCCCAGCCGAGTGTAGCCTCCCAGACATCTCAAATGCGCAGGTGAAAGCTGCTCTCTCTAAAGCTAAAAACACAGCATCAATGGGACCGGATGGTGTCCCCGGCTGTGTGCTACACGAGCTAAATGAGGAATTAAACCCGCACATAAGGCAGCTGTTTAATCTCAGCCTTACCACAGGATACGTGCCCAAGGAGTGGCGTATGGCAACTGTGGTCCCACTCCACAAAGGCGGTGCCTCTACGGACCCTGGTAATTACCGCCCCATAAGCTTAACAAGTCTAGTCTGCAAAGCTATGGAGAGGATCATAATGGAGCTCATAAACAAAGATATAGGGGACTTGCAGACATTGGACCCGACCCAGTTTGGCTTTGTCAAGGGAAGATCATGCCTTTTGAACTTGGTTGACTTCTTCAAAACAGTCACCAAGGCCATTGATGAGGAAAGGCAGTCCATACAGCCTACCTTGACCTTGCAAACGCTTTCGACACAATACCCCACTCGGGTATTGTAGAAAACTTACCAGCTTAAATGTAAACCCATATGTCACAAGATGGGTTGCAAACTGGCTTAAGGACAGAACCCACAGGGTTAGAGTTGCTGGCGCTGTGTCAGACTCCAAGCCGGTCACAAGTGGTGTCCCACAGGGCTCGGTCCTTGGCCCCTATTGTTTGGCATCTACTTCTCAGAAGTACAGGCCAACATGGGAGGACTTTGGCTGACAAAGTTTGCAGGCGACTGCAAACTGGGCCATAGTGGAAAGTGCATCGGACACGGATATCCTTCAGAAGGGACTCACGGAAACAGATAGCTGGTGCCAGAGCCATGGCCTGAAGTTAAACGCCAAAAATGTATAGTCATACCCTTCGGGAAAAACAAGGTAACCCCAAGCTACCATATAGGTGGCAATCCACTAAGCACAGAAGAGGTTATCAGGGACCTGGGGACCCAGGTTGACAGTGGCCTTTCTTTTGACACTCACATTGCTAAAGTGGTTAGAAAGACCTTCTACATTGCCCACCTGATCATGAAGGGATTCACATCCAGATCTAGTGAGGTCATTGTTCCCCTGTACTCTTCACTTATCAGACCAATGATCGAGTACAATGCCCCATTCGGGATGTATCTCACCCGACATCTGCAGCAATTGGAGAGACCCCAAAAGTTCCTCACCAAAAGGATAAAGGGACTCCAAAATCTGTCATATGCTGCCAGATTGAACAAACTCCAGCTCTATTCAGTCGCATACCGTCTGCTCAGAGGTGACATGTGCCTGACATACAAGGCCATGTCCAACCCGGAATTAATGGACATGCTCCACCTCAAAAAATCCAAATCCACCAAAACCACTAGAGCAAGCGACTTAAACCTTAGCACGGATATAAATAGGACGTGCTGGAGGGATAGATTTATCACTCAGAGACTCCCTATGCTGTGGAATAAAATCCCGGTCCATGTGAGGCAGAGCACCTCGCTGACTCTGTTCAAGAGAAATCTAGACCTGTGGATGGGAGATCGTAGGTTTACCCCAGGAATCATCTCTGTGTCACTGCTGGACAGAGGCACAACAAACTAATGGGCACAGTATTTTTTCATATAAGGGGTGGCGTAAGCCACAATAATTTGGGCTAGGCTTATAAATGCCTTAGGCCAGATAGCCTAGTATAAACCTATGAACCTATGAACCTATGAAGCCTACTAACCCAGGCATTCAGATTCTTATGCATATAACTTGAAGATCTCTCTGACAGGATCAGTGGTAGTGGTCACCAGTACATACTGGTATTGCTGGATTATGCCATTCAGTTTCCCCAAAGCTCCACACAGAAAAGTTAATTCCAGGGCAACTGCCAGGGTAGTAGTTCTACTGTTTTCTTGGATGGAGCTACCAAGAAAATTGAAAGACCATTGTACAACCTTTAGGTCAGAAGCGAAGGAACACACATGTCAGACTGTACAGGTTAAACACCTAAGGACTTCCATACATCATTCCCAAATGAATGGGTTAGCAGAATGGTTTAACTGAACTTTGAAACCAATATTAAAAAAAGGTAATTGAAAAAGATGGAAAGAATTGGGACCAACTACTGCAGTACACAAAACTTCCATGGGATTTAGCTCTCTTGATTTAATATATGACAAAAGACCCTGAGGACTTTTAGATGAAGTCAAAGATACATGGGAAAAAGAAAAACATTTTAGAAGTCTCGCTGGATCTTTAAGAGAGGCTGAAGGTTGTAATGTACACAGTACACAAACATATGAAAAGGGCTCAGATGAACCAACAGGGCATGTATGACAGAAATGCTAAGGTGTTTCATGTGGGGGAATAAGTTCCTTGTTCTAGTACCCACATATGAAAAAAAATATGTTATGTACTCACCATAACATTCCATGTGTGTTGTCCATCTTCATCTTCATTCATACTAGATTGGGTTTGGATAAGATCCTTGGATACATCTTAGCCTTTATATTCAAATTTGAGGTCTTCTGTCAGCTCGTGGCTAAATCCCAGCATGCACTAGAACCTTCCCCAAATCTTGTTTGCCTTATAATAAGGATATGACTGTATCACAGAAAGAACCAGAGTCAGATGAAAGTCAGAGATTAAGGTAATCCAATTCTATAGACTCGGTCTTTCAGGAGTAAAGAGGAGTAGGGGGAAGGAGGGTGGGATGTAAGAATGAAGGCAAAGATGGACAATACACATGTAACATTAATGTTGAGTACATAGCGTCCTTTTGTGATGTTGACCCATCTCGCCTTCATTCTTACTAGGTTGGGACAGCGTCCCTACCACCTAGCGTCTTGGGTGGCCCAAGGGAGTATATTTCTCAAACTCGTGGAACCAAAGAGGCCCTATTCCTGGAGGTCAAATCGACTTTGTAATGAGTGATAAAGGTATGTGGTTTTGCCCATGTTGCTGCAGCACAAATGGTATCAAATGGTAATTTAGCCAGAAACACTGAAGAGGTTGCAATGGCTCTTGTAGAGGTAGAGTGGGCTGTAACTCTTCTGGGAGTATCTTTATTCTGAGACTTATAGATAAACTTAATGCAATCTGAAAGCCATTTTTAAAGTGTTACCTTAGAGATAGGAGTACCTTTCTTTGAGTCTGAAAAGAAAATAAATTGCTGGTCAGATTTTCGGAATTCTGTAATTCTGTGGAAGTAAAAATGTAACTGTCTATGCACATCCAGTTGATGTAACATATATTCTGCCCTGTTCTCGTAATTTGGGAAGAAAACTAGTAGTTATATACTTTGGTTCAAATTTGACACTGAAGATACTTCGGCCAAAAAGGAAGGGTTTGTTTGTAAGAACACCCTGCCCCTATGGAAAAGCAAGTATGGGGGCTTTATAGACAGGGCTTGCAACTCTGACGCTCTTCTAGCAGACATGATTGCTACCAAGAGAATGCTACCAAGAGAATGGTTTTATAGGTCAAAATTTTCAGTTTGCAACATGATGCTGGTTCAAAAGGGGGAAAAATTAAATAAGATAGGATTAAATTCAAGTCCCATGGTGTTGGAGGGTCTCTGATAGATGGTCTTAATAATAAGGAACCTTTAAGAAAGGCTCCGAATAGCATATGAGACAATGCTGCAGCCCGATTCACCTAGATGATAATTGGAGATTGCTGCTAGCTGGACTCTAATGGTAGCTGCAGCTGCACCTTCATTGAAAAGTTTTGCTAGGAATTCTAGAATGGAACTGACTGGGGCTGAAAAAGGGTCAGTCTGGTTATGAGAGGCCCATAAGGAGAATCTTTTCCATTTGCTTCTATATATCTTTCTTGTTGAAGCTTTAAGAGAAGAAATTAGAATATGCTTAACTGAAGGAGAGGTTTGGAAACCTGGCTATTGTTGGAATTGGAGCCAAGCTGTCAGTTTGAGGGTCTGAAGGGATGGATGGAGCGATCCTGACGCACGAGTCAATGTCTGAAACCGGGACCAGAATCCAAGGCTCCTCCCGAAGATGAGGCCACAGGAAGGAGAACCAGATTTGACGAGGCCAGTATGGGGAAATGAGTATTAAGTCCCTTCCCAAGCAAATGGCTTTCTGAAGTACTTTGGGAATTAGTGGAAAAGGAAAAGTGTAGAGGATACTCGAGGGCCAACTGTGAACAAATGCATCCTTTTGGTGACTTCCCCAGAGTGGTGATAAGGGCAAAGTAGTTGCTGCATTTGGCATTCGTGCATGTCGCATAAAGGTTGCAGCAAGGCTGGCCCCATTTGTGGAAAACCTTTTCAGCTACTTCCTGTTTTAGGGACCACTCATGAGGCACCAGAATCACTCTACTGAGTTTGTCCGCTATCATGTTGTACTTCCCCCAGGATGTGCATTGCTATCAGAAAATATTGGAAGGAGGTTACCCACTACCATACTCTCAGGGCCTCTCGACAAAGGGGATAAGATCTGGTTCCTCCTTGTTTTATGTACCATACAACTGACAGGTTGACTGTCTGTACTGCAATAGTTCCCAGCAGAAGACAGTCCTCGAATGCTAGCAATGCTAGAGGCACTGGTCTCATCTCTAGGACACTGATGTGCAAGTGAACCTTGTGACCCTGCTAGGTGTCGTGGACCGTCTTTCCCAGATAATGCCCCCTCCCCCCATCTGAGTGGCATCCATGGTCATTGGGGCCACTGATTGAGGAAATACAAATGGTCAATCTTAGAGTCACTTGAGTGGGGTAAAGCCATCAATGAAGGTCCTTCCTGCAAGTTTCTGTTATTACTATTTTGTAAGACATTGGTAGGTCTTGCATGGACCACTGAGTGGAAAGCAACCACTGGAGAACTCTCATGTGCAGATGTGCTAGGGGGATCAGAACTACTGCTGCTGCCATGATTTCCAGGCTTTTAGAACCATCCTTGTTTAAACTTTTTTCTTTCTTAAAAGGTATGAAACCTGGTGTCTTAAAGCTTGAATTCTTTATGAAGGGAGTTTGGCCAGCATGTTTGTTGAGTTTAATTCTGCCCCTATGAAAACCACATGCTGAGAAGGCACTAAGGCAGATTTTTCGTAGTTTATTGTAATCCCTAGGTTAGAGCAGCATTGCAAGGTTATGTCTCATTTTTATTACTAGATGCTTGGTTGTGGTGGTTAGCAGCCAGTTGTCTTAAGGATGGAAACACCCAGAATCCTAGATGTCTAAAGTGAGCCGCGACTACTACCATATATTTGGTGAACACTCTAAGGGCTATAGTGAGCCCAAAGGGCAGAGCTCAAAACTGGCAGTGTCTGGATCTCCTGTCCATTTTTAAGTGGCAGTATGCAATCTGGAGATCTATGTAGCACATCTGATTGTCTTGTCCCAGAAACGGGAATATTGACTGCAGTGTTACCATCTGGAACATGGTCTTTCTTACTGATTAATTTAAGTTGCTGAGATCCAGAATTGGTCTCCAGTCCCCTGATTTCTTTGGAACTAAAAATAATCTCAAGTAAGTTCCGATCCTATTTGGTTTGTGGGGACTGTTTGGATGACTCTCTTGTCTAGACACTTTTGAATTTCTAAAGTTGCTTGCTCCTTTTGACTGGATGGAATGTCCAGAACATTTTTTATCTTTGGAAAGGGAAGGTAAAAAAGATATGGTGTAACCTCTGGATATGATGCTTTGTACCCATTTGTCTTTTATTTGTTGCCAGGCTTCTGGGTACAAAGATAAGTGACCCCCGACTGCCTCCAGAGCTGGACAGATGAGCCTCCATTCAGGAGCACTGAAAGGGCTTACCATAGTAAGAATCTCTGTTGCCCTGATTCTGTGGACCCCCTCTGACGCATGGTTGGCATCTTCCATTACTACTTACCTCTCTGCCTCTGGGAGAAGCTTCACCACGTGTCTTGAAAAGATCTTGGAGATTTTTGGAACCACATTTTTCCACTTCCTTTCTGACCTTTCGGATAAGGTCTAGTAGGCATGGAAAAACGGATTCATACGGCAGACAGAGACTTTCCCTTCCTGCTCACACCTGGACAGAGTGTGTCCTTGACTTTGGGCCCAAACAAGTATGAGCCATCAAACGGGGTATTCACAAAGGAAGATTTAAAGGGCTGCACAAAGTCACACAAGAGCACCCAAGAATGTCTCCTCAGGAAAATTCCAGAACCCGCTGCTCTACTTGCTCCATATGAGATGAGTCCCATGGAGGCGTTGACAACTGAGTTTAACATAGAGAGCGCTGGAAGGATACTTTATCTGCAACCTCTTCAGCTACTGAACCTTGGAGATGGTCTCCTAGCTCTTTCAGGTTGTCTTTCTGCAACCTTGTAAAATGAGTGAGGTAGTTCAGCGATCTGACAGAAAAAGTCGCTTTCCATACCTGTCCATTGTCTGAGACTCCTTGTTCGGAGGATGAACAAAAGATGATGTCTCAGAGTTCCTTCTTGGTGGCTGCCACCACAACCATAGCATCTACTGGGACTCTTCCGGTTAGAAAAGCCCTGACTGAAGGAGATGTGATAAACTTGTTTGGCCTCCTAGGAACAGGTTCCACTGAATCTGGGGACTCCCACACGTTCCGAGAAACTAGGTCCATAAGTTCATCGAAAGGTGGTGACACCCAAGAGGTGGAAGGGTGATATCTGAAGGCTTTATGGTATATGGATTCCTCTGTTGAAGAGTTGGTAGCTGCCTCTCTGCTTTAGCATTTCCAGGATGTCTCCAAAGGGAACATCAGGGGTACAGAGGTAGACACCACAGCTTTTGGGGGGTAGAACATCCGGAGATGAGAGTGGAGCCATCTGTGGAGAAAGCACTCTCTTCATTACCTCAAAAGCCCCCCATCTCTGATCCAAGGATATCCCTGGATCCGAAGAAGCAGAGGGACCCCCCCCAGAACCAAACAAGATGGGCCTGAGGCAGGAGCCAAGGCCCCAAGAAGCAAAGGGGGATTAGACAACTGTTCAATCTGACTCGCCTCCCTGGACCCAACTGGAGAACGTTGATTCCTAGACTCCACCAGCTCCGATGGAGCCGAGGATGTCGGAGCCATGGTCATATTTGTAGATCCTGTAGTAGGTCTCAGATCCAAAGATTCCACTAAGATCAGCTCCGGATCTTCTGATTTCGAAGCCAAGGGTTGGATCAGCGGAAGAATGTGAGCAGAAGAGGTTGCTGTGGGAGGATCCAAAGCCCTTGGGGTAAGATCCAACAAGAACTTGGCCAGTGCTGGTGTCCTCAACAGACTCTGTACCACCCGATCCACGTAGTCATCAGAAAGACTCCTGGAAGACCAAGTGGAGGAGGTTGGAGACTTGGATCATTGCAGAAATGGCAATCTGAGCTTAGGGGAGATCAGCTCCATGGCTGGAGACCTCTTCCATACTTCAAACTCAACCGGCATATAGGCAGATAGTGTCGGAGCTGAGGATGATTTGTCGGATCCGATAAGCTTTGGCTCTGATGTGGAGATTTTGGGAATCTGTTTTGTCAGTTCCTATAAAGTGGAAGAGGAAGATCTCTTCCCGGACTTGTCAGATGTGTCAGATTTTGAGGTGGGAGACTTGTCAGTTTTGGATAAACCCAGTTCTAAAGCTTCTGAGAAGGGGGTTTTTAAAAGTCCTTTCAAAATTAATTTGTTCTTCCTCTCCAGGAGTGTTCTGTGATTAAAAGCATGACAAATAGAGCACAACGCCTGGAGATAGACGGCCACAGGGCAATAAACACAGAGTGTGTCTATCATTTAAGGGTATTTTCTTTCCACAGCCTTCACATTTTTTGAAACCCATTTGCTTCTAATCCTTGTTGGACATTTTAACACAGAAAAGTGACTGGATAGAGACAGAAATAACTTTTTTTTTTAAATTAAAGCTAGACCCTCTAAACTAAAAAGTGGCAAGTTATTGGAAAGAAAGGGGAATAGAGAGGCACAACCTTCTAACTTAAACTGGCTAAGAAGAAAAAAGTTCTCTAACTGAAATGAACTGTATTTAAAAAAGCAACAAGGAAAGAAATGCAAGGAAGGAATAAGAATCCTCGAACTTAAACGGGCTATTTTAACTGTAAAAGGGAGCTGGGAGAGGGACAACAAGGCCTAAACAAAAGATGATGGCCAACAGCAAAAAACAGCCACAAAAGCAGAAAAAGACTTAAGTAATGACATTATAAGGTTAAGTAACAGGCAAAAAGGTCACTTTTTAAAGATTGAAAAAGAAATAACGGTAATACTTAGCTAGAGCTAGCAGACGAGCACCCGATCTTGTCTAGCGGCAAACGAGATCTGGGGCAGGTTCTAGCGCATGCTGGGATAGGGTTTAGCCACGAGCTAGCAGAAGACCTTGAGCATGAACATAAAAGACCAAGACGGATCCGAGGATCGGATCCAAACCCAACCTAGTAAGAATGAAGGGAAGATGGGGCAACAACACATCAGATTATGAACAGCAACAGAATGCATCACATGTGCTTTATTTCACTCAAGATTTTAGGTTACATGATAGAAATGCAACTCTGACACGATCATCTCTCATGAGCAGTCACAAAAGACAGACATTTTCTAGTCAATATATAAAAGATCACTGTATTACCAGCCAAAGACAAATCCCCAAGTTACTGCAATATGAAGCTCTAAATACACAAATAGGAGCTACACATAAATGACTGCGCACTACAATGTCAGTCACTGATGTCATGAAATTGCACCTTTCCCTCAAGTTTATGGCATTCTAAGGTTTCATCCCCCAACACTTACAATCAGTAAACGAGGCTTCCATGCCCAAAACTTTCAACCAGCAGAAAATACAACTCTAACTCTTATGCGCTTGTGTAGACATGCGCATAACTTTTGGGGAGCTAGCTTTAGCAGCACAAATATATTCCTTTGGGATTAATGAATAAATATCCAAGGACCAATAACTCCAAAACTAAGACCAGTAACAACATTCAGTGAATCTGAAGCCATGAATTCTAGAATACTAGAATACTACTGACTCAGATCTGGCACATTTCCTATTCCCAATATTTAACAACATTTCTCTCAGAACCCATCCCCACCACCAACACCAAAATATTAATGAACATTGATGATATGGTCCTCATAAAATGAACTCCCTCTAAACAACTTGTCAAGACTTGACATTACTAAAATATGACAGAACTAAATGTTGGCTTGGTTCTACTCTGAGCTCACGATCAAGTTAAATTAAGTAAAACCTATGACCTTTGGCAATCCTTACAATCTGAACAAAAAAGCTCTCTAACTGAAACTGTCTCAAATTTTTTATTTTATTTGTTTTTGTTAACCTTCACAGGCCACCACAGACCTTTTACAGATTCAGCTCGGGAGCACTATCTGGTTAAGTGACTTGTTCAAAGTCAAACAGGAATGGAAGCTGTAAGAATCGAACCTTGGTCCACAGAAAATAGCTCATTAATAGGTTCTTAATAATTTGCATCAACAGTCAGGCAAAAAGCAGAATTTTAGATATACTGCTGAGTTCTTCGATTCCAACCTGTCTTTCCATAATTGTACCAAATTAAAAAAACAAGACACTGCACTCTGAAAGAATTCTAGATGTAGCACTCCGGCAGACAGCTCAGAAACCACTCTAGTGACACTGTGTTGCCCAATGGACCCTTGTATCTTGTACAACTCTGATATTTGAGAAGTTTACAAATCTAAAGCTACGTACAAAGACAGAATCCATTGATGCTTTTATAAATCAATGGTCTCCTATCACCAAAAATTGATCAGTAAAGCCACCTTCTTAATTGTCCTGCCACCTCCATATATTTACACTTTATCTTTATTCCTTGGCATAATACCTAATAATTGAAAGGCAGCAAAAATATTCATTACCAAAGGTTAGTTAACCTTCTAGTCTTTCACATTAAGACCCACTGTTCATCTACTCCACCCCCTGGAAAAATCTTCAGCCTCTGGTATGGAAGCAGATCCTCAGATTTATAGAACACAATTGTCTAATATTATGTCATGTGCATAAAGTTTCAGGCCTCTATTTAACAGTACTACTGCACCATTTCAAGATATGAATCATATTTTTATTAACATGGATAATGGCTCTACTCACAAGTGCATTACTCGTCACTCTTAAGCCAGCCTTTGATCAGGCTGACCATTTAGTGCTCTCAGGGTCCATATCAAGCATTTTAAATGAATCCCTCAAATAGTTCTTGGGCTACCTGGTTTACTACAAAAACTGCAAACGGAGATGATCCGGAGATGGAACACGCGAAAGTTGGATTTTCAAATGTCCATCTTGCTGGACAACTCCATGTCGAAAGTTCATATCAGTGAATGCATTGTACATTCGCTGGAGGTACTGTCAGTGATCACGGTACAGTGCAGTTTCGAAAAATTCATCCCTTTCCTCACTGTAGTATGATCTCAGAGTTGGAATATATAGTTAGCAGGGGGTGTGCGAGGTGCAGGGGGGCTTGCCCCCTGTAAAAATGTGATGTTAGCTGTAAGAGATTAGTGTTTCTACGCTCCTACGCAGACATCACATGAGGTGTTCGATTTTAATGTCGAATCAGCTAAATTTATTGTGATTTGCTGAATTTTGTTTTTTCATGGTTGTTCGGTGTTTTAGTCGGAAATTATTTTGTTCATCGACATTATGATAGTAAACCGGGCTACCCATGTGACAAACTAATATAAGAGCATTCCCTCAAAGCCCTACTTAATCCTGCCTCTCTCTGCACTGGGGGCTCCCAGAGATTCTACTCATTGCTCTAACCTGTTCCCACACCCATCCTTCTTCCAGAAAGTACAGTTGTGTACCTACCATAAATGTAGATGTTAGAGTGTATTCACTGTTGCAGTCATTACACTTGGGTTATCCTGCTGGCAGGCTACCCGCAGTCGGCCAGAGTTCCCAAGTTCAGGTCCGGCGTCGGTTGCTATCGCCTCTTCCCTGATGTCAGTGTGCCAGGGGTATAAAAGATGCAACCAATGCCATTTTCTTCAGTTTTTCTTGCCCCAGATGTCAGGTGCCCCCAGACAGGAAGGCTGAAAAGAATAAATTATGGCAAAAGCATGCATGTACTAATATAAAAATTTCCTTAATCTACAAACAAATACACCATATAGGTTGTATAGAGTTGAGAAGTACAGAAAAGTCCCAGCAATGAAAAAGGGGGATGGTGGGTGGGTAACCTGGACTGCAACAGTGAATACACTCGAACATCTACATTTATGGTAGGTACACAACTGTACTATGTTCATCGTGTTTCACTGTTGCAGTCATTACACTTGGGTTGAATCCCAAAGCTGAGGTTGGGCGGCTGGGTCTAAATAGGATTAGGAGAGGCTACCTGGCCCTGCAGAACTGCAGTGGCAAAGCCTGCTCTGGATTTAGAGTAGAGAGGTAAGTAGTAGTGCTTGCTGAAAGTGTGCAATGAACTCCAGGTTGCAGCTTCTAAAATGTCTTTGGTTGGTACTCCTCTGAGAAAGGCTGCTGAAGTGGCTGCTGCTCTGGTAGAATGTGGCCTAATGACCTTAGTCACTGATTTGCCATGTTGTGCATAACAGAAGCGGATGCAGTGTCCTATCCATTTTGAAATTGTCTGCTTTGCGATAGGCTTTCCTTGTGATCCTGCAGCATAGGCTACAAACAGTTGCTCAGTTTTTCTGAAAGCTTTTGTTTTGTCCCAGTAGAATCTTAGCTGTCTGTGTATGTCCAAAGCGTGCAGAAATCTCTCCCCTTTATTCTTGGGGTTTGGGTAGAAAGTTGTTAAATGAATGGTTTGGTTAAGAGCCACATTGGAAACCACCATTGGCATGAATGTTGCGTTTGTCCTAAGAGAAACTCTGTCCTGGTGAAAAATGATGAAAGGTTCCACAGCCATTAATGCCTGTAACTCTGAGACTCTTCTTGCTGAAGTTATTGCTAGGAGCAGAGCAGTTTTCCATGATAAGAATTTTATATCAGCTGTGCTGGCTGGTTCAAAAGGAGGCATTGTGAGCTTTTCTAAAGCAAAATTGAGATCCCAAGTTGGTATTGGTGCTCTCCTTGGGGGTCTTATGTTTTTTGCCCCTCTGAGGTACTGTCTTAGTAGAGAATGTGAAAAATAGGAGGTTCCATACTGTAATGAGCTGAAATGGCAGAGACATGGATCTTAATTGATGAGAAGGATAGGCCTTTGTCCAGCATCAGATGCCAGATGCCTTAGAAGAATGTCCTTGCTCTCTGCTTGAATAAGGCAGTCGTCCAAGTAGGGATATATTTGAATTCCTTTTTGTCTGCAAAATGCGATTACTGGTGCCAGGCATTTTGTGAAGACCCTGGGTACAGTAGATAAGCCAAAGGGCAGTGCAGGGAATTGGTAATGCATTGAGCCAGCTATGAATCTGAGGCATCTTCTGCAAGATTGTCTGATTGGGACATGCAGGTATGCCTCCTTGAGGTCCAAAGTAACTAGCCAGGCCTTCTTGCCCAGCATGGGTAGAAGTTGCTGTAGTGTTAACATTTTGAATTTTGGAACATCCAGGAAAGTATTTAGGATTGACAAGTCCAGTATTGGTCTCCAGGCTTTGTCCTTTCTGGGTACTAGGAAAAGTCTTGAGTAAAATCCTTGTCCCTGTTCTTCCTGCGGTACTCTTTGAATAGCTCCCATGTCCATGAGAGCAGCAATTTGTTTTTGTGCCTCTGTCCATTGGTTTTGTGGCAGGTCTGGCATACTTTTTGATTTTGGAAGGGTGTGAAAGTGGAACCTGTAACCCTGAGAAACAACATTCAGTACCCATTTGTCCTGGGTGATTATGTGCCAATTTTTTGAGAAAAGTGCTAGCTTTCCCCTTAGGGGGTGCTGCCAAAAGGTAAGTGCTTGGCATTTGTAGAGGGAAGTCATTGGGATTGTTTCCTATAAGGTTGTGATTTGTCTTCTCCTCCTTTGGGGGCTGAAGCACCCCATTGTTTAGGTTTGTAGGAGCCTTGGGGCTGAGATCTGCCTCTTGGGCGTCTGTGTCTGCCTCTTTGTGGCCTGTCTGACACTGGAAAGGACCAATTTTTTGAAGGCCAGTTTCTGCTAAACCTAGGTGGTTGAACCTGTAAGAAATCCTTTACTGTCTGCATTGATTTTGCTTTATCCTCCATTTTCTTTAACACCTCTTCTGCCTTAACACCAAACATAGTATCATGCTGTAGTGGAGCATCCAATAATTTTACTTTAGCATGTTCAGGTAAACTTTGTTCTTTCAACCAAGCATGCCTTCGAATGACAGAGCCTGTAACTGCGGCTCTACAAGAAGCCTCTAATGAATCAAAACCACATTGCAGAGTATGCTTTTCCACTTGTTCAGCTGCATGCAATAAATCCTGCATTTCCTTACTGTCAGGACTTTCTGAGTTTGTAACCATTTTCTGTTTTAACAAGGACATGAGGTACTGTTGATATTTAAGCATGTGAAACTGGCAATTTAAAGCCCTTACAGCTAAAGTAGCAGAAGTGTAAACTTTTTTCCCCCATCTATCCAGAGCTCTGGAATCCCTATCCAAGGGGACAGGATTTTTAGCAGTGGAAGCCTTAACCCCTTTAGGACCCTGAGAAATTGTTTCTGGGTCTGCAGCAGGGTTTTTGTAAAGAAATGTATTGAGAGTCAGGGACCCTGTAGTACCTGTCTGGCTTGACTGGTGCAGGGGGTAAAGAATCAGGAGACAGACTGGATTCAGAGAAAACAATATCAAGCACAGGGGGAATAGCCAGGGGCCTGTGCTGAGGCAATAAAAGAAAGTCTCTGAGCCTTTTTTTGGATTCTGAGTAATCCTGGCTCTTCCAATGGAAATGCTCCCTCATGGTGTGCAGGGTTTCCCCAAAAGAATAATCCTCAGGCGGAGAGGCTGAAGGTATAGACTCTTCTGCATCAGAGTCCTCATAGGGAGGGAGAGAATATCCCTGATCAGAAGAGGAATCAGAGGAAATAGACACCTGGTCAGAGGAATCATATTCAGTGTCTTGCCTAGGCCTTTTGTCAGGAGGGGGATGGGAACCCCTGATTAAAGTAATTAGGTCTTCGGCCATTTTAAGCATCTGTTTCTTTGGCATGGATGACTGTCCAGGAGAATGCTGTACTTGTTTCCTTGTCTTTAATGGTGTTTTTGACTTTGCCTTGGCTGCTGTAGTGGACTTAACAGTAAGCTGTGAAGGTCTGAAAACACCCTCAGAAGCCGATGCCTGCTCAGGGGCTCCGGACCCATCTGAGGGAATAGTTTCTGCAGGCCCAATACCTTGAGTTTCCACAGGCCTTGGTGTCTCCACGTGGCTGTCGGATACTGCCTGTGGCTGTGAGGTAGCAGGTGTCAGGGGCTGCAAAAGCGCCTCACTGAGAACCGGTGACTGGCTTAGAAGAGGCTTTGTCGTCGGTTTCAGACCTCGGATGCCTGTCCTTTTCTTTGTCTTTGCATTTTTTATAAATTCCGGTCGTCGATTGTTCCGACGGCATTATGTAGTTAAACCTTCGGCCAAAATAATGTAAAGCAAAATCAAACCGACGTTTAATAGTGCGTTTGTTGAGTCTAGCACAAAACCGACAACTAGTAATGTCGTGGTCAGGGCCTGGGCAAGGAATGCAGTAAGAGTGAAAGTCCTTATGAGGTATTTGCTTCCCACAAGAAATACAATTATTAACTTTTACTGACATTGGTCTGGATCAAGAAAAAGCTTCCCCAACGGGGTACTTAGCTTTATTGAAGACTTCGGTTCTGAAACTCAATTTCGAAAATCTCAGGAGTCGGCCGACCGGCACTTGCGAACTGCTTTTGCTTCGGGCACCGCGTGGCAAGAAAGACTAAAGAAAATGGTGTCGGTTGCATCTTTTATACCCCTGGCGCACTGACGTCAGGGAAGTGGCGACAGCAACCGACGCCAGACCTAGACTTTGGAACTCTGGCCGACTGCGGGTAGTCTGCCAGCAGGATAACCAAAGTGTAATGACTGCAACAGTGAAACACGATGAACATCTGCACCTGATTCTCACCACTAATTTTTTTTACAACACTGTCTGAAAATCCAGAACGTTCTTCAATCGCATTCTAACAAACTGTTTGTTTAGGTCTTAGCATGCAGGCCATTCATCAACATAAGCAAAACTAACTCTAAGCTTTTTGTACTGCTCAAAGACTCTACTGTCTAACATTGCTGAAAATCAGGGATCTTTGAAGAACTTACTCTTTACAGCACCACCTACAGTTTACCTAGGCATTATACTGAACCTCACACTGACAGTAAACTCTCATTTAGAGAATAAAAAGTGAAGAAAGATCTGTCTCGGCTCAAACTGGCATACAAGATCACCAGATTTCCTGCAGCAGACACATGCTGAACCTTTGCTCAAGTGATCTTGAATGAAAAAGGCTGACTAGCTCTTTATAAACCTCAAAGGCACAAGGGATCATCATGATAACAATAAAACATGTATATTTATACAGGTTTCAAATAATGGACGATATCACAGACACCTGCTGAAAAGCAAACATTATCTCTCACTTACATAAAATGGCTACTCTCTTAGCAACCATGACTTGCAAATGATAAAATTTCAAATGCTGCCTTTCTCCAACTTGCCAATAAAATGTACCACATGCACACCATACTACATACCTTAGATCTCAACTGGAAGGATTATCTACCGCAAAAAGACAGCAGATCATCCTCGTCACTTCTTAAGGTGCTTTTCTTACCTTACCTGTGCACTACTTAAATGTGGCCCCAATGTGACATCAGATCCTTTGCATTGTTATCTAGTTCTAAAATATAACGTCTTGGCTACTTTACTCATTCTACAACCTAGAAGTGCTTTTACATACTGACTGAGCAGCTTATAAACGTCTAACTATTTCTAAACTAGACTTTACTAATGTTTTTAAACAACCTTTCTTCAGTACATTTCTCTTTCTAGAGCCCTAACTCTTCATCTCTACCCCTTTTGGGCCAGTGTCCCCTTTTCACTTATCATCCCCCATTTTAACTCACCCCATTAATCCTTTGATTATCCACAACCCCTTCACTGCTCCATGTATCAGCTCTAGTTTTACTCAGTCATCTGATGCCCCAGATTCTAAATTGCTACTTTACATATAAAAGAGAATGCTTTAAGTGACACATTATGCAATCCTTTATTATTCTAATGTGGTCAGCTGTACATTTCAGTGTCACTTGCATGAACACATGCTAGGTGCCTTTTATGAATTATGTTTATGTGCATGATGCAGTCTAAAAACTTTGCTTTTCATATACAGTTGTCTCATATATGAGAGCTTTCTTAATGTAGTGATTAAAAACCAGCATTAAGAAGTTCAAACATACAGAAGACCGAATGTCTTGAACACCAAACAAAAGATAGAGAATGGAAAAGCATTTCCTCTCTTGATCTTTACATGATCCCCCCATAACACTAGCCTCACAGCATACCTTAGTAATAGGTGCTAACCCTGATGGTGCCCCTTCTCCCAACCCTAACCCTACACCTTATTTTAGTAGAAACCCTCATGAAACACTGCCACTGGACAAGACACACAAACATACACTAACACTGCATCAATCTCCTTACCTAACCCTGAACCTAATCCTAAAATACAGACATTTGTACACAAACATACAAAACCTATCCACCCACCTATATCTGACCCTAACCCTGACCACCACACACACACACACACACACACACCAGTGCTCGCACTCCATCCAATCCCATTCACCTTTCATGATGGAACAATCCCTTTACATTTTGAATGTTTGGCTATCTGTATATTTGATATTAAGCATCACCACTATCACTCAGTGACCAAACGGACGTTCAATCAACTATATGTTTATTATCTGTCTCACTATTCACACACACACACACACACACACACACACACACACACACACACACACACACACACACACACACACACACACACACAAATACATACAGACACAACAGGTTTGCTTACCTAAGTCTCAGGTCATGGTTGAAAACATACTTTAAACCAATTCACTTAACTTAAAACAAGCTACATTGCTGTAACCAGTCCCTTACAATATTAGGTCCTACAAGCTGGACAGCCTTCTAGATTATAATAGATTCAGAGTCATAAATGTCCTGTAACGCTGTCAAACTGCCACTGTTTCACACAGTCTGATTTGACTTGGAAAAATCCTCTCTTTCCTCTTAAACTTTATTTTACGCATAACATCACCCAATCCCTCTCCTTGCAACAGGACTTATTTTCCATCAGAATGTTATACTACTACTGTAGAATGTTCGGCATGCACTCATTAGCCTTAAGCAAAGCCACTACCAATTATTTCACAAAACTCTATATTGATTAACTCTATAATGTTTTTCTACTTTTTAATGTTTGATGTAAAGACTTTCTGCCCATAGTGCCCTGGTTCAAGGGCTGCACCTGAAATACTACTGATTAGTGTAGTATTCATTAATAAAATTAAAGAAACAAAAACAACACTGGCAAAGGTGTCCCATTATTAATTACTAATACAGTGTCCCTATCCTTACATACTCTTAGTAGGAAAAAAAAAACACCTGCTTTGCTGTACAGGTTAGCAACTATGCAGATTTACTCTTCTCTCAATACAACTAGAATGCCATCCTTCAAAGGGTAACCTTGTTTTCACTTAAGAAAATGATTGATTTAAACTACTATACCTAACCCAAAGTCCTGCTCTTACGCTAAGCTACTTCCCACAAGCTTATGCAGAGTCAAAAGATCCACATCCAACAGTTCACTGAAACCTGCCATCCAAAATTTAGTCTGAAAACAAGTGATTATACATTCTCATCTTTAGGTCCAGCTTCCTGTAATTCCCTCTCAACTTACCTTGGAAACACAAGGACGTCAAACCATTTAGATCCCAATTATTGCTATACCCAAGGGAACACAATGCAGGTAGCTATGGGAATTAGAGGTTTCTGAAGCACTCCCAGTTCCTGTCTATACCTGCTTGTCTTTTAATCTACACTGTTACCAGACCAAACTACTAGCCGCCACCATTTTCCTCTCAAACACAACCACAACCGTTCAAAGGGCTCTGTCCCTTAATGAACCACCTTAAACAAATACCTTAGTATTTTCTGTCTTCTTTCCTCTGTTACACAGGTGGTTTCTAGATCAGGGCATGCAGGGATTTTGCTCTACAAACCCCAGCAAATGCAGCCGAGGCTGGACAGAAGGCACACAGAAATTTGGAGGGAAGGAGGAGCTTTTTCCTATTTTTTTTTATTTGGCAGGCAAACTGCCCAGAAAAATGCTCTGCTACCATCTTACTAAACAAATTTACTCTCATGCTTTTTCACATTCAATCAAAGGGCTACGCTACATTCACATTTGAGCTAAAGAACTACTAACATTTTATGTCATTTCCTCATATCTTGCTTACTCTGACCCACTCAAACATTTTTCTAACAGCTTGAGTGACATATTTCATAACTGATACGTTGTGTAATACTGGCTCTCTTCCTTCATTGCTACCTACCTTACCCATCAAAGTTACTGACATGCCTCTCTTCCCCAACCCATACAAGCCTCTGTCTCCAACAGGCAACCTTCCTACTTTTTTTCCTTTGATACTGTGCTGTAAGCTATCAGACATTCTGTAGAATTACTTGTTACTCTTGTTTTAGTTTAAGGCTACATAACTGGTTTTCTGAACATACCTGGCTAAATGACATGCATATTTTTGTAATTATGAATACTTTGATAATATGCAGGATACACCTATTTTACTGTGAAATATTTATTTACTTTATTTTTATATTTGTTAACCAGGTATGGTCTGGCTGGGTAAGTAGCCCGTTTTCAGCGGAGACCCGAGGAGTTAAGGTCCATAACAATAGTACAAAAAGATTACAATTTTTTTTTAAAGATTTGCAAACAATATACAAAAAGTTTGACAGTTGCCAACAACCACAATTTACAAAAAGGTGAATGTAAAACAGAAAACATTACATTTCTTAAGCCTTATTACAGACAGTAATATGAAACTCATTAGATATATAACTAAAAAATATTGTGGTACTTCATTTGGTAGAAGTAAGACAAGAAGATAGCAGAATAGAAAACATTTGATCAAAGGCATAAGAAACTAGCCAGAAGTATTACAGGAGCACTGCATATTTGATTTCTTGTTACAATTATGTTTCGATGCCTCACTATAATGATTTTACATTTCATATAATTTTTGCCACTTGGCTCAAGTTGTGGCAGAATCTAATTCAGTTTGCATCAGTTTACATGAATCTGGTTATCAAACAACACAAACAGAACAGACTTCAGGTGGTACTTCTACTGATAATCTTTTTTTTCCCTTTTCTCTAGGTGGCACCAGTGAGCCACAAATGTAAACATAGGACATGGCATGCAAACTTTTTTCTGCCATTTAATAGGTGCTTTACTACCAATCATTAGCGGACCGGAGTTCCGCTGTGGCGACCCCTAACCGGGAAAAGCTGAAAGACACAAACAAAATTCAATCCTTCAGTGCATTCTACTTATTTATTGCAACTTGTTCTTCTGTCTTTTTCTGCCAATATCTGCCTTCTTTTACAACATTAGGTGCACCACAAAATAACAGACTCGCAAAAGAGGAAACCTGAAATGATAGACCAAAGCAATAAGCCAGAACTGCAGAAGGGAATGAATTGCAAGAATTAAATTCGTCAGCTAACATTTTTTTCCCTTGCCCCTTAAACTTCTGCTACATATTCTGTTACCGAACTGACTACTGTTGTTGATGTAATGGATACATCATGTTGAGCAAAATGTTCACAATAAATTTCATACACAAGCCACCATAGTAATAGTCAAGAATCAAAAAAATCTAACAAAAGGATTTCATTAACTAATATCACATTCTACCTCAGAGTCATTTTACAGTGGCTGAGTGTTAAAGATAGCACTCTGTTGACTGATGCCACTGACAAAAAAGAACAGACTCCCTTTCACCTAGCTAAGAAGGTTTATGTGTGTGTGTGTGTCTGTGTGTAAGAGTGAATGTTCGCATATGCTTGTCATCTATTTAAAAACTAAAAGGTCTGCTTGTTGTAAAGTGCTTACATTACTGGACAGGAAAACCTATGCAGAAGGTGTCACGATGAGTGCTGCCTGGGAAAATTCTCTTCTCCAAAATACTCAACAATGTCATGTACTTGTTCCTGAGGATAAAACAGGAAGCACTGTACAATAAATAGCACACCTCAATTTATGAAGTAAAACTGTTCTGTTTCAATTCTTTACAATGTCTGCTGGCTCAGCAGAACAGGGGTAAAGGTCATATTGAAGCTAACTCGAACCATGTTTGATCTTCAACTCTTATCCCTTTAGTTTTGACTGAAGAAGGGTGGGATGTACGTGTGACAGGTGACTAAGAACAAGAAATGTTGGGAATGTGCATATACCTCTGAAAGAAACCATGTATAACAGGTTGATGCCATATGGCAGAAGTTGAGGCATATACAAAATACCTCCACTACCACGTGCAGTATGAATGCCATGGCAAAACATGACTCAGACTCATACTTTTCCCTTCAGAACAGTAATACCAGAAAGAATAATTCCGCTAAGGAAGGTGGCAGAAATATCCAGAGCATAAAGTAAGTATAGAAGGATCAATTAAAAAAACTAACTTCATCACAATTTACTCATATGAAATTCTTTTAAAATTATTTGTTAGCTGATGTTTTGATGCATCACTATGGCAAACTGACATGAAGCAGCATACCAATGATACAGTAAAGGATTTATATGTCTATAATGTCAGAATAAACCACAGACACACACACACACACACACACACACACACACACACACACACACACACACACACACACACACACGTTCATAGCTAAATAATAGGCTACCAAGTCCTCAGACTATTACAACCTAGTAATAACTACAGGTTAGACTCAAACACTGTACCTTGCATCTGAAAGATAAAGACCTTAACCCTTACAACGACCCTCCCCCTTACAGATGGGGAGGATTCTGGCAATGCACTAGTTGTAGTGGGAAAAACAGAAAGAGAAAATCCGCTTGTCACCTCCTTTAGCTTCTAGGTTGGAAGTCAAACTGTTCCTTAAAGGCGTCCTTCACATCAGACCACCACGGAAGCCAGTGCCTCCTCCTTGGGATCTCAACTTTGTTTTGGAGAAAACTTATCCTGGCCCCTTTTGAGCTGATAGCTTTCTCTTCCCTACAACACTGCACTTGGAAAACTGTTGTTAGTGGCCATCACTTCTGCCAGAAAGGTCTCTGGGTTGCAGGCATTGATGTCTAATATACTCCCTTTACAGTCTTAAACAGGGACAGGGTATCTCTACGCACTAATCCCTCTTTTATACTCAAGGTAGTTAATGAATTATCCCTCAGTCTATTAACCTTCCCACCTTTTTTTCCTTCTCCTCGGTCTTCCAGTGAGAGGATTTTACACACTTTGCACATACACAGGTAACTCAGATACTACCTAACAAAACCAAATCTGTCTACAAATCTGACCGCCTGTTTGTTTCTTACCACCCAAGGGTCCTAGGTCAACCTGTTCCAAGCAGACTAATTCCTCTTGGATCTCTAAAGCTATTTCTTTCTGTTATTCTTCCAATGGATACAGCCTTTCTTCTCGTGTGAAGGCATACTCTACTAGGGCTGTGTCCTCATCGGGAGCCTTCTTTAAAGGGTTGGACTCTAGTTCTATCCTGGAGACAGTTATCCGGTCCTCGGTACATACCTTCACTAAGCACTATAAACTAGATATCATCTCAAAGTCCAGGTCTGGATTTTCTAGAGCTATTCTGCATCGCTTTGTAGAAAATGTTGCTTGTCCTCCACCCAATATTTCCTATGCATGAGCCTTGGCATTCTCCCTCATGTAATGAATACTGTAGCATATGAATAGAAGGACATAAAATAACTGTGTAAAATCTTACCATAATCATGGATGTCCTTCTCTTCTATATAATGCAGTGTTGCTCCCCCCTCCACCTCCCCCCTGATATTTGCCCGTTTTCCTGTTGGCATGTTCTTATATTATTTATTTATTTGTAGTTTGTTTACCAGGGTGGTCCATTGGGCCACAAGGAGACCATTTTCAATGGAGTCCTGGGGAGAAAAGCTCCAGAAAAATACAAATAGTAAATAATAGAATTAATGAGTAGCAAATAATTTCAGAATTTCTGAATTTGAACATGCTTAATGAGACATAAAAAAAATCACAATATTAACAAAGTACAGTTGTGTACACTTACCATAAATGTAGATGTTAGAGTGTATTCACTGTTGCAGTCATTACATTTGGGTAATCTATTGGCAGGTTGCCCTCAGTCAGCCTGATTAACAAAGTCTTGGGTCCTGCATCGGTTGCTGTCCCTTCCTCCATGACGTCAGGTCGTCAGTGGTATAAAATATGCAGCCGACGCCATTACATCAGTTTTTCTTGCCCCAGTGTCAGGTGCCCCCCTAATGGGGAGCAAATAAACATAAAAACACAAAGGTATACCTCCAACAAAAAGCAAATACACCAAAAAGGCTTTTAAGCATAGTAAAGGAAAGTAGAGGTATAGCCAGAAAACGTTAGGGGGCTGGAGGGAGGGTAACCAGGACTGCAACAGTGAATACACTCGGACATCTACATTTATGGTAAGTGTACACAACTGTACTATGTTCTTAGTGTTTCACTGTTGCAGTCATTACATTTGGGTAGATTCCCAAAGCTATGGTTGGGAGGAGGGAGTTTATACAGCATTATGGCCAGCTATAAGGACCTGCAAAACAGCAGTGGCAAAGCCAGCTCTGGATTTAGAGAAAATTGGTAAATGATAATGCTTAGAGAAAGTATGTGCAGAGCTCCAGGTAGCAGCTTCTAGGATGTCCCTGGTAGGAACACTTCTGAGAAAGGCTGCAGAAGTAGATGCAGCCCTGGTGGAGTGAGATCTGATCCCCTGGGGGATAGGTTTTCCATGGTGCTTATTGCAGAAATTAATGCAATGGCTTATCAATTTAGAAATGGTTTGCTTTGAAATCGCCTTCCACACTGCCCCTGCAGCAAATGCTACCAGCAATTGTTCAGATTTTCTTCGAGGTTTAGTCCTGTCCAAGTAGAATCTAAGTTGTCTGTGCACATCCAAGGAATGCAGAATCCGTTCCCCTTTGTTCTGCGGATTGGGAAAGAAGGCTGGCAAATGAATGGACTGTTTAAGAGGCACACTGGAAACCACCTTGGGCATGAAGGATGGATTGGTCCTGAGAGATACCCTGTCCGCATGAAAGATGATGAAAGGCTCCACTGCCATAAGGGCCTGTAATTCAGATATCCTTCTAGCTTAAGTGATTGCTAAAAGGAAGGCTGTTTTCCAAGAAAGAAATTTTAAGTCTGCAGTAGCAGCTGGCTCGAAAGGAGGTAGAGTGAGTTTCTCCAAAACAAAGTTAAGGTCTCAGGCAGGGGCTGGAGCTCTCCTGGGTGGTCTCAAGTTTTTTGCCCCTCTGAGATACTGCTTGAACAGAGGATAAGAGAAGATGGGAGGTTCTGTGTTATAATGAGCTGAAATAGCTGAGGCGTGGATTTTAATGGAGGAAAAAGACAGGCCCTTGTGAAGCAACTCAGTTAAGTATTGCAAAATCTGAGGTAAATTGGGCGTTGCCGTGCTCATCCCTTGAGATTGGTTCCAGGCACAGAATCTTTTCCATTTGTCAGCATAAGATTTTCTAGTACTAGGTCTCCTAGCCTCCAAGATGACATCCATCACAGGTTTGCTGAGGGATGATAAGGGTGAATTTAAGTGATTAGCCAGGCTGCAAAGTTCAATGTTGGAAGCCGAGGGTGCAGAATTTGGTTCTCCTGCTGAGACAGCAGGGAAGGGGGGTCTGAGGCAGGTGCCATGGAGATAACTGCGACACACTGCGCACGAGGGGGTACCAGTGTTGGCATGGCCAGTCTGGAGCAATCAAGATCATCCTTAGTTTGTCCTGTTTGACTTTTAGTAGAACTTTGGAGGGCAGAGGCAGTGGGGGGAAGGAGTAGACTGATAGGTTTTTCCAGCTGAAGGACAGACCATCCACTTTCCAGGCTTGTTTGTGGGGAGTCCTTGTGCAAAACTTGGTTCAAACTGGTAGTTCTGGGGGGAGGCAAATAGATCTATGTCTGGGCTCCTCATTCGCTTGCCAACATGTTGAAAATCCTTGGTTCCAGTTTCCACTCGTGTGGGTCCATGAGGTTTCTGCTTAGTCCGTCTGCCAGTGTATTCAATTTTCCTGCAAGAATTGAGCTTGTAGGTGCACTTGGTAGCTCAAGGCTGTGCTCCACAATGCCATGGCTAGTCTGCAGAGGGGGTAAGGATGTGTACCCCCCCTGCTTGTTTATGTACCACATAACCATGGTGTTGTCCGTCTTTACCATTAGTTGTTCTGGAAGAATGTAGTCCTTGAAGGCTGTCAGAGCATTCTGTACAGCTAACATTTCTTTTTGATCGATATGTAGCTGCATTCGATTTGGGTTCCATTTGCCCTGAATGCACTTCCTTGCCAAGTGAGCCCCCCCATACATAGTCTGATGCATCTGTAGTTAGGGTATGGGCGGTAGGGGGTAGTGTGAATGGCAGTCCCTTGTTTTGGTGGCAGGCCTCTGCCCAACATAGGAACTCCAGGTGTAGGCAAGGTATGATAGGAATCATTGTTTCCAGGCTGTGATAATGTTGACTCCATAGACTTTTTAGATACCACTGTAGTTTTCTCATATGCAGTCTTGCATATGGAATTAGAAGAATGCAGGAGGCCATGAACCCCAAGGCTTGCAGTATTTGTCTTGCAGATAGCAGGGTTTTTGTGGCCACTTGTTTGAAGTAAGTTACCAAATAAATTTGCTTTTCTGGCATGAGGAAAGCCATCTGGGCAGTTGTATTCAAGCTTGCACCCAGGAATGTAATTTGCTGACAGGATACCAGCTGTGATTTCTTTTCGTTTATGGTTCATCCCAGACAAGTTAGAACCCTTTTTACAAACGCCAGATGATTTAAAAGTATGCCCTGGTTTTCTGCCTGAATTAGACAATCATCCAGGTATGGATATGTTTGAATATTTCTTTGTCTGAAAAAGGCAATAACTGGAGCCAGGCACTTTGTGAATACCCTGGGCGCAGTAGACAAGCCAAAGGGCAGTGCAGGGAACAGATAATGCGAGTACCCTGCTTTGAAGCAGAGGTATCTTCTGCAAGATACCCTGATTGGGATGTGCAGGTATGCTTCTTTTAAATCTAGAGTTGCCAACCAGGCATCTTTGCCTAGCATAGGAAGTAATTGGTGAAGAGTCAGCATCTTGAATTTTGGAATCTCCAGAAAAGTGTTTAGAGTAGACAGGTCCAGGATTGGATGCCATGATTTGTCTCCACTGGGTACCAGAAAGAGCCTGGAGTAGAAACCTTGTCCCTTTTCCTCTTCTGGTACCAGTTGAATAGCCCCCATGCTTAAGAGGGAAAGTACTTGTTTTTGAGCCTCTGCCCACTGATTTGGGGGCAGGTCTGGCCACCCATTTGGTGTTGGCAACGTGTGGAATCCCTGGGACAATATATTTTAAACCCATTTGTCCTGGGTTATGAGTTCCCAGTTCTTTGCATGAAGAGCGATTTTCCCCCCAAAGGCGCGGTCAAATAAGTGCTTGAGAATTTTAAAAGGAAGTCATTGAGACTGTTTACCATGGGGGGGGGGGGGGTGTATTGTTATTTCCAGATATGGAAGTGGAGGCTCCCACCACTTAGTTCTGAGAGTCCCCTGGGACTGAAACCTGGGGTTTTTGCTGTGTCTGGGTTTGACTTGAGAGGACCTGGAAGGGACTGGAAAGGACCAATTCTTAGTAGGCCAGTGTCTACTAAATCTTGGAGGTTGCACTTGTAAAAAGTCTTTTAACAGTTTGCATAGATTTAACTTTGTCTTCCATGTTTTTAAGAACTTCTTCAGCCTTGTTGCCAAACAGGTAGTCCTGATTTAAAGGAGCATCCAGCAATTTAGCTTTAACATGATCAGGCAAAGATTGCTCCTAAAGCCAAGCATGCCTTCTAAGCACAGACCTAGTAACAGCAGCCCTGCAAGAGGCCTCTAAAGAATCAAAACCACATTGCAAAGTATGTTTTCCAACTTGTTCAGCAGAATGCATTCAATCCTGTAAATCTTTATTTTCCACACAGTCAAGAATCAACATCATTTTCTGTTTAAGCAGTCCAATAATATGCTGTTGATATTTTAACATATGAAACTGGCAGTTTAAAGCTCTGATTGCAAAGGTTGCAGAAGTATAAACCATTTTACCCCATCTATCCAGCGCCCTGGAGTCTATCAGAAGGGGTAGGATTTTTAGCAGTAGAAGCCTTAATGCCCTTGGGCGTCTGAGAAATAGTCTCTGGATCTGCAACAGGATTTTTGAAAATTAACTTGTGGGACTCAGGAACCATGTAGTATCCGTCAGGTTTACTAGGAGCTGGAGGCAGGGAATCAGGGGCCAAACTGGATTCCGAGAATACATCATCAACAATGTCTAGTACAGGAGGTAGAGCTAAAGGACTATGCTGAGGTAGAAGAAGGAAATCCCCAAGCCTCTTTTTTGAATCAGAAAATTCCTGGCTTTCCCACTGGAAATGCTCCCTTAAAGTGTAAACTTTCCCCAAAAGAAAAATCTTCAGGAGGGGAAGCAGAGGGAATGGAAACCTCTGCATCAGAATCCTCATAAGTGGGTATGGACAAATCCAGGTAATCAGAAGAGTCAGAAGAAACGGACTCCTGATCAGAAGATTCATAATCAAGCTCAGCCCTAGGCCTCTTGGGGGGGGGGGGTTGACTACCCCTGATTAGAGTAATTAGATCTTCAACCATTTTTATCATTTGTTTTTTAGGCATAGAGGCCTGAGCATGTGGCCTGGGCATCATTTTTTTCTACATGGATCGAGATTTAGGCCTTAGTAATGAAGGCGGTGTCGATTTAATATGCAAGTCTGTAGGCCTGAATACACCCTCAGAAGCCGGTGCCTGCATAGCGGCTCTGGACCCATCCAAGGTAGAGGCATCCGTGGGTTCCATAGTTAAAGTATCTCACGGCATACCAGACTCCGAATGGGTCTCAGTAGAGGCCTGTGAATCAGAAGTAGTGGGTATCAGGGGCTGCGAAAGTACCTCACTGAGTACCGGCGAACTGGAGACTGGCTTAGGAGAAGCGTTGTCAGCAGTTTTGGACCTCGGCCGCCTGTCTCTGTCTTTATCTTTGCATTTTTTTGGAATCCCGGTAGTCAGATGATTAACCAATGACATTTCTGGATAATTAAACCGAGAACCGAAATATTTAGAGGCAAAAATATACCAAAGACGGATAATGTGCTGATTAAATAAAGCACAAAATTAACAGCAAGGTATGTCGTGGTCAGGGCCTAGGCAAGGTATACAGTACGAATGAAAATCTTTATGAGGTATTTGCTTTCCACAAGTAATGCAATTATTAACTTTTACTGACATCGGTAAGGAGCAAGAAAAAGTTTCCCCAACGGGGTTCATAGGTAGGTACTAGGCTATCTGCCCTAGGGCATTTATAAGCCTAGCCAGAATATGTTGGCTTTCGCCTTCCTTTTAGACTAGATTCCCGAGCCTCCATCCAGCAGGGCCATACAAGTGATCCCAGGAGCAAATTGGCTTAAGAGAAGCGTCGTCAGCAGTTTTGGACCTCGGCCGCCTGTCTCTGTCTTTACCTTTGCATTTTTTCGGAATCCCGGTAGTCGGATGGCTAAACGACGACATTTCTGGATAATTAAACTGAGAACTTCGGTTCTGAAACTAGAAAAATACATTTTCAGGAGTCTGCCGACCGGCACTTGCGAACTGCTTCTGCTTCGGGCGCCACACGGCAAGAAAGACTGATGTAATGACGTTGGCTGCATGTTTTATACCCCTGACGACCTGACAACATGAAAGAAGGGACAGCAACTGATGCAGGACCCAAGACTTTGTTAATCAGGCCAACTGAGGGCAACCTGCCAGCAGATTACCCAAATGTAATGACTGGAACAGTGAAACACGAAGAACATTTACAATAAATTACCATATGCTGGAGTAAAAAGCAAGAGAAGGCTCATTATAAAGAAATCTATGGAAGTTTAAAATAGTGCCAGTTCATTCATGAAATAAGCTAAAGGAGTCTTTTAGCAGTTTGTAGGTTAAAGGAGACTGTTAGCAGACATGTTTGATATAGGGAGAAATTGTAAACAGGGATGTTATGTAGGATGGGAGCAGGAGCATTCCCATTTTGAGATTAGGTGTGAGTGAAGAAGAGTTTTACAGATAGAGAGACTGTTATTGGTACGGATAGGAGGTGGGAGAGAATTCTAGTGGCAAGCTAAGCAGATTTCTGCCAGGAGGTCGGCTGGGTTTATGGGGTCTATATTACATCACTGAATGCTTAAAAAAGCAAACAGTGATTAATCGACCCTATGTAAGTGAAAGCTTACAATGTCGGACTGTCAGAACAGCAATTTTTTTCCAAGGGAAAAAAAAACGCTGTTCCAACAAAAAAAAAAAAAAAAAAACACTTTAAACATTACATTGTGCCAAAAACGGCAAAGTACCAAAGTGGCCAAGTGAATTATTTCCCAGGGAAAGAATTTGCTTAAAAGCTGTTTCGATATTTTGCCTTTTCAGTTTTTTCAGTTCGACCAAGACACACTCGAAAGAATGTGTCTTCTGTCTTGTAATAGGAACCGGAGTTTATGTAGTTCTATTAGGTTTTGGAAGTTGCAGCGCAGGCATCTGTTTGGAAAATGTATTTTGAAGGTAGAGGAGAGGGAGGGGCAGAGATTAGGTTTAAAAATAAGTTTATTTGCTTGTATGAGTTGCACATAGGTAAGACAGTTGGCCAATTCATGCCAGTTAAGTTGATGCAGGGAGATACGGTGATGGGTACTGGATCTGTGGCCAGTTGCAAATTTTGAAATTTTATAGTAACAGGAGGAGAGTTTAGATTTAAAGGAGGATTGCAGATTAGTAAGGATAGAGGCACCGTACAGGAGGGAAGGGATGAGGTATGTGTTAGCAAGAGTGAGTCGGGTGGAAGGAGAGATGAAACGGTAGTGCCAATAAAACATGCCTAGTTTCTTGGGAGTTTATTTGATGTTTACCTGGATATGGCTATCAAATTTTAGTTGGTGGTTAATGTGGATTCCTAAAAAATTGGCAGTGGAGATTGTTTCCAGAGGAGTCTTATTTTTGCTGGTAATGGAGAAAGAGCTTTTGTCTAGAGTAATACTTTTAGAGGGGGAAATAAGTTTTATTTTAGTAGCATTTAGTGCTAAATGGTTTTCTAGCATCTATTGTTCTGTGGAGAAGGCATCTTGAGTTAATTCTATTAGTGCAGAAGTGGAAGTTGCAGAACAGATTACTGTTGAATTATCCACGTATTGGATGAGGCTAGTGTTAGTGATGGCCTGGTAGAAGTCATTAATGAAAATATTAAATAGAAGGGGGCCTAGATTTGAGCCTTGGGGAACCCCTGCGAGTGTGTTTCGGAATGGGGAAATAGCTTTTTTTCTACTTAACTGCTTGTTGCCTATTAGATAGGTAACTGGTGAAACAATTAACAGAGGAGGGGGACAGATTTAGTTTAGAGAGTTTAGTAAGAAGAAGGGTGTGAGAGATGGCATTGAAGACCTTAGGCAGGTCTAGGAGGAGGGTAGATACAATGTGACCAGAGTCTAGGGCTTTGTTTATGGTTTCTAGGAAGGAGAGGAGGGCTGTTGTGGTGCTATGGCTGGGTCGGAATCCATGTTGGGTGGGAGTAAAGTGGTTATAATTTGTAAGATATGGTAGGAGATGTAGGTGGATGCATTTTTTGAGGAGTTTTGAAATAGGAGACAAGATAGCAATGGCACGGAAGTTGAGATATCATTATTATTGCCACCTTTATGTAGTGGAATGATATAGGCCTTTTTCCAGAGCTGGGGAACATAGCTTTCTGAAATTGAACAATTTATTAGGATGCAGATAGAGAAGGTGATGGCGTGTGAGGCTATTTTTAGGAACTAGGAGGGTACTTCATCAGGGACATTAGAGCAGGGTTTCAATTTTTGAAGAATTTTTTTATGGTAGAGATGGGGCTAGGGTTCATGGAGAAGGGAGGAGGTAGGGATCTAGATACACTGGAGGAGAAGGGGGTATGTGAAGGTTGTTTTGGGGTAGATAGGTTATTAGTGAAGGATGATATTAGTTTTAATGCGGAATCAATGAAGAATGAGATGAACTGGGTAGCTAGATCAGATTCGGAGGCATTTGGGTCAGGGCAGGGGGTTTCTTTTTTACCAGGGTTTAGAAGGGAGGAGATTTCATCCCAGAATTTTTTAGGGTTATTGTTGTGTTCTGTTTGGAGAGTGGAGAAGTAGGTTTTATGGTCTGAGTTATTAAGTTTTTTTGCTTTGTTGTGAAGTGTTTTGTATTTATTGAGGGAAAAAGTAGTCTTAGTTTTATGGTAGTGTTTCCAGGATTTATCACGTTGTCGCATGGTGGCTAGGGTATTTTTAGTTAGCCAAGGGATGGAGTTACTTTTTGTGTGTTTTGTTCTCCAGGAAGCAAAGAAGTCTAGTAAATTTAAGAAGGTTGTGTTGAAATAAGTAATAGCATTATCCAGGGTTAATGTTTTCAGTGGGTTCCTGTTGGTTCTTTTTAGTATGTCAGAGAATGCACTAGGATTAAAGTATTTTAGGGATCTAGCAGTAGTGTAGGTGTGGAAAAGTTGTAGGAGGGAGGGAAGATAATGGGCAAAAGTGGAAAGGTGATCACCTAATGGATCTGGAAGGATGCCACTATTAGAGATGTAGTGAGGATGGGAAACTACAATCCATTCCAGGGTACTACCAGAAGTGAAGTCTTTGAAGGGTCTGATTGGGGAGTTAATAAGTTGAGTAAAGTTATACATATTTATATTTAGGGAGTTAGCTGGAGATTGAATAGTGTCCCAATTAATATTAACATCTCCCAAGATTATAGTTTCATTTGTTATACTGGTTGAGAGCCACGAGAGAATGCCTTCGAGGATTGGGATATTGTCTCTGGGAGGGATATATAAGGTGGCTATACAGAGTTTTGTTTGCTTATTTGAAAAAGGGCTAGAAGTAATTCAGCTTTGCCAAATTTGGGGATTGGTTTGGAGTAAGGGGTGACTGGTGACTAAGAGAGAAGAGGAACAGAGGAGACGGACACTCCCCCTTTTTTGTATGTTCTATTGTTTCTGATTATACAATAGTTGGGTGGAGTAAGTTCTGAATCTTTTACATGAGGTTTAAGCCAGGTCTCAGTGATGGAAAGAATATCGGGTTTGTTGTGGAGAAGCGAGGCATGGAGGTTTGGGATTTTGTTACATATGCTTTGAGCAT
This sequence comes from Protopterus annectens, assembly GCF_019279795.1. Taxonomy (NCBI): domain Eukaryota; kingdom Metazoa; phylum Chordata; order Ceratodontiformes; family Protopteridae; genus Protopterus; species Protopterus annectens. The sequence goes on from NC_056743.1 coordinate 26,771,513, forward strand.
TTAGTGTAGTGAAGTGGAGGGATCTACCAGCTGATTTGGGAGGGAGAGATGTGTGATGAAGAGGGGGCAGGGTTTGGGTGTATGTCCCCAGAGGCAAAGATAGAAATAAAGTGGTGTATGTGGGGGAAGAGCTATTTAAGTTGTTTAGTATGTGGTTTATAAGTTATGGAGTTTGTAAAGATGGGGCTGGTAAGAATTGGAGTAGTAGTTTGGTGGCATAGTAACAGTTTACAGGTGAAGAGCAAAATGTTGTTGAGGGAGTAGAAGTTAGGGGATATGCAGATGGAAGAATGTGTGTGTTGTAAAGGAGATGAGATGGTTGAGTGAAATGGGGAAGAGTGATTGGTAAAAAGAGGTCTGGTGAGATAGTATATGTAGGATAGGGAGATTAATGATAGAGTTAGTGTTTTAAAAGTTATTAGTTTGATAGGCATGGTGTTATATAAGTTGAGACTAGGGTGAAAGTTTAAGTTAGGGAAGGTATTTAGGTATCTTAATTTAATGAGTGTAGATTTAGTGGGTGAAGGAGAAGTAAGGATTGGTATGGTAGAACTAATCAAGTAATTGAAGGCAAATAAAGTAAGTCAATTAGTTAGGGGAGGGGTGGGTGTGGTTTATTAACTATAAATGTAGAAGTAGTGGGGGTGGGTGGGATATGGGGGCAGGGTAGGAAAGCAGAGTGAGCCCATAGGGCGAACAGAGCGGGTAGAGCCAAGGAGATGGCAAAGGAAGGTATGAAAAAAAATTATCAGTCAGTATGGATGACAATAAGTAATGGGCTGAGGAGCAAGCTTCAAAGATAGGAGGACGTACTGGAGATTAGGAATGTAACTCTGTGATTCCAGGGGACAATTAACTAGAGAAAGGATATTATTTGCTTACAATAAAATGTAACTATCAAGGGCTGGGCAGGGGGAACCCAGGGGACATTCAGCTAGAATATAAGGGTATGGTTTAGTGATGTGTCGAAACTGACACTAAGCTGAACAGGGTAAATAGGCAGGTTTATAGTCAAAACTATTTTATTACTGGGTTGGATTTTACTTAATTTTAAGGAAGTTAAGCAAGGATAATTGTGAGGGTGACTAGGAGATACTACACTTATGTACAGTACATTGGAAGAATAATAAAAGGGTTAACATTGCCACCTAGTGGCCATTTTTTAGAATTACGGTATGGAAAAGCCAGGTAAACAAAATGGTCAGGGAATGGGGAGGACAACGGAGGGAAGGGGAGAACTACAGATGACCGTAAGCTGCTAGTGAACACCTGGCTAAAGTCCTTAATGGGGCAATATTACAGGCAGTTACAGTAAGAGAATAAAACACAATCTTGTTACATACACTATTTTAAATCGTTTTTTTCTTAAAACTTGCATATTTTCTGTCCTTGACCTAGCACTCTTGTGTGGGGTCATTTACTGCACTGTTATAACTTGATATTACTTGTGAACCTCTGCTATCTCTGAAAAAAACAAAAACAAAAAAAAAAATCTTGCTTTTTTCCCACTTTTCTGAGAGTTAAAAAAGTTCAGTTACAGGCTTGCTGTTCCTGAACTATTTGAAAGTTTCTGTGAGGCCATTTTTGCTTGGGATAAAGGAAAGTCTCTCTGTTGATCAGTGGCAGTGAATAACATTGAGCAGCTTCCCTGCTCCCCGTAGAGGTGGTTACTGACTTGAAACTGTAGTTTTATTGTCCGTTTTGGGTCTATTCCTGCTTCTTTCCAGCCCCTGCTATCAAGCACGCTTTAACGTGCTTTAGCGCAGAGTTGCCACTAGAGCAGCATCGGGCAGCGCTGGTTAAACAAGGTTAAACTCTTTCTGGCTCCAGAAAGTCTGTTCTTCAATTTTTCCCTTAGAACTGCTCTGTTAGGAACCTAAACAGTTTACACCTTCACTAAAAAGTGCAGCACTTGTTCCAAATAGCTTTTTCTTCTCAAAAAGCTCAGCACTTGTCTTATAAGCATATCCCTTGTCTTATAAGCATTCTCTTTGCAGGTCAAGCACTCCTATATTATACAAATATCTCACTAGCAAAACCCCCCAGGAGTGCCCACTTCCCTGCTAAGCCCACTACTTTTCTGTCTCATACCAACTCATAAATCTTTCTAGCATGTCGAAGGGTCAGATGCTGGCATCCTCTCCTGCCCAGTTGGTGAATCTGGGAATTCTGAGACAATGTTACAATTGCCTCATGTACACGGACAACCCTCTCCTCCTCCCACGTAACACTAACACTTGCGAGAGATGCAGCTATTTAGCCAAACTGCAGGCTGAGCTCTCTCAACTCAGGACTGGCAAGACCAGGCAGGAGGAGAAGGCAACTACACACACCACAATACCAGTCTCACATAACTCAACCACACCACTGAATCAAACACAAACACACCAAGACATACTCGGAGGCTCTGAGTAAAAATTTACCTAAACAGCAGAGGCCTCCAAAGCAGACACCCAAGCAACTGCAAACTCAATACACCACACAAACAACACATAAACAACAAAATCAGTGTGCAAAGCAGTCACTGCCCTTAAGGCCAAATACAACACCAAACATACTTGTCATAGGTGACTCCACAGTCAGACACACTGACGTCCCACTCACCAGGCTGAACAAGGAGAAGGTCACGGTAAGCTGCCTATCGGGCGCTAGAATCCGCCATATAACACAAGCACTCAGGTCACTCCATGGCAAGTACAAGTATGACACAGTCATTGTCCATGCTGGTGTGAACGACCTGAGATGTACCTCCCTGGACTACATGAAAAGAGACATAGAGGAGCTCTCTGATTATGTAGCCCAGGCAGGTATGACCCTGACCCTGAGCAGTATCCTTCCTTCACCAAGAATGATGCCACAATATAGTGACAAGATGATCAGCTTTAACAATTGGCTTAATTTCTGGTGTCATTCAAAGGGGATCCAGTGCCTGTCTGCCTGGGATGACATGCTCGACAAGCCACGCTGCTTGAGGGACGGCTTGCACCTGTCACCCTGGGATTCGGATATTGGCTAAGGCTCTTGCCACCCCATAGTGCCTTTTTAGGCAAGGCTCAAATTCTAAACCTACCACCCTAGAAAACAAAAGCGTGAAGAAACTAAGGGTAATGCTGCTCAATGCCAGAAGTCTAAATCTCAAAATGCACGCACTCGAGGCCCTTCTCAGTATGGAGAACATCGATGTCTGTGCTGTGACTGAAACCTGGTTCAAGGCTCCTGAGAGCACCCCGGCACTATCAGGTTTCATCTCATATCATGCGTTCCGGCCCCAAAACCCAGACCACACCACAAAAGGAGGGGGTGTATCCATATTCATCAAGGATACCCACACCTCCAGGTTGGTGGCTACGCCAAGCATCGGAAACCATCCAGGTGCAATTAACCATAGGCAAAACTGCTCTACAATTTGTAGCATGCTACAGGCCACCCTCTCAAACTCAGGAAACCCACACAGCCTTCCTGAAGACACTGGAGGGTATAAATGTATCACCAAACACAATCATATCGGGTGACTTCAACTACCCGAATATAGACTGGGAACATTACTCAAGCCCAAACTTTCTAGCCCAAAGGTTCCTGGAGTTCATAAATTCAAATGCCATGGAACAACTAGTCACCGTCCCCACAAGAGGAGAAAATATACTAGATCTCATCATCACGAACATGGGGACAAAATGCTATATCCCTCATTGGTGAGATCAGATCATAAACTAATCTCACTAGAAATCCACATCCCGCCCCCACCCCAAACAAAAAAGACCACAGTGAATAACTTCTCTAAAGCAAACTTCACACTACCCAAGACAGGTGTGGTATCCTTCAAGGCCCCCGAGCCAATGGAAACCACAACCCAAGCTGCGGAAGCCCTTACAAATGCCTTCTATGAACACCTTCAGGACTGCATGGATCAGGCAATCCCAAATAAAACCAAGACTCTTTCCACCGAGGGCAAACGTCCAGTCTGGCAGACCCCAGCCATAAACAAACCTTACAATAAGAGGAGAAAGCTATTACATGACAGAGCAAAATCCCAAAAAGGGAAGGCATCTTTGATCAGCACTAGCAAGAAACTACGATCCCTCATAAAATCATCCAAGGCCAACTTTGAGAGAAAAATTGCCATAGATTCAAAAGACAATCATAAGGCCTTCTTCAGCTATGTCAGAAACCTGGGTGGAAACTCCCAGATATGCTCAGAATTAGTCCAAAATTATACAAAAATCACTGAACCCACAGACATTGCCAACATACTGGCAGACAGGTTCAGCGCAAACTTCACCCCCCTCTCCCCCCAAAAGGAGAGATACCTATCCCAACTGAGAGTAGCCTCCCAGACATCTCAAATGCGCAGGTGAAAGCTGCTCTCTCTAAAGCTAAAAACACAGCATCAATGGGACGGATGGGGGCCCCGGCTGTGTGCTACATGAACTCAATGAAGAACAAAACCCGCACATAAGGCAGCTGTTTAATCTTAGCCTCACCACAGGATATGTGCCCAAGGAGTGGCGTACGGCAACTGTGGTCCCACTCCACAAAGGCGGTGCCTCTACGGACCCTGGTAATTACCGCCCCATAAGCTTAACAAGCCTGGTCTGCAAAGCTATGGAGAGGATCATAATGGAACTCATAAACAAGGACATAGGGGACTTGCAGACCTTGGACCCAACCCAGTTTGGCTTTGTCAAGGGCAGATCTTGCCTTTTGAACTTGGTCGACTTCTTCGAAACAGTCACCAAGGCCATTGATGAGGGAAAGGCAGTCCATACAGCCTACCTTGACCTTGCAAACGCTTTCGACATAATACCCCACTCGGGTATTATAGAGAAACTTACCAGCTTAAATGTAAACCCATATGTCACAAGATGGGTTGCAAACTGGCTAAAGGACAGAACCCACAGGGTTAGAGTTGCTGGAGCTATGTCAGACTCCAAGCCGGTTACAAGTGGAGTCCCACAGGGCTCAGTCCTTGGCCCCCTATTGTTCGGCATCTACTTCTCAGAAGTACAGGCAAACATAGGAGGACTATGGCTGACAAAGTTTGCGGATGACTGCAAACTGGGTGCCATAGTGGATAGTACATCGGACACAGACATCCTTCAGAGGGGTCTCACGGAAACTGATAGCTGGTGCCAGAGCCATGGCCTGAAGTTAAACGCAAAAAAGTGTATAGTCATACCCTTCGGGAAAAACAAGGTAACCCCAAGCTACCATATAGGTGGCAACCCACTAAGCACAGAAGAGGTTATCAGGGACCTGGGGACCCAGGTTGACAGTGGTCTCTCGTTTGACGCTCACGTTGCTAAAGTGATTCGAAAGACCTCATTGCCCACCTGATCATGAAGGGATTCACATCCAGATCAAGTGAGGTCATTGTTCCCCTGTACTCTTCACTTATCAGACCAATGATCGAGTACAATGCCCCATTCGGGATGCATCTCACCCGACACCTGCAGCAATTGGAGAGACCCCAAAAGTTCCTCACCAAAAGGATAAAGGGACTCCAAAACCTGTCATATGCTGCCAGACTGAAGAAACTCCAACTCTATTCAGTTGCATACCGTCTGCTCAGAGGTGACCTGTGCCTGACATACATGGCCATGACCAACCCGGAATTAATGGACATGCTCCACCTCAAAAAATCCAAATCCACCAAAACCACTAGAGCAAGAGACTTAAACCTTAGCACGGATATAAATAGGGCATGCTGGAGGGATAGATTTATCACCCAGAGACTCCCCATGCTGTGGAATAAAATCCCGGTCCATGTGAGGCAGAGCACCTCGCTGGCTCTGTTCAAGAGAAATCTTGACCGGTGGATGGGAGATCGCAGGTTTACCCCGGGAATCATCTCTGTGTCACTACTGGACAGAGGCACAACAAACTAATGGGCACAGTATTTCTAACATAAGGGGCGGCGTAAGCCACATAACTTTGGGCTAGGCTTATAAATGCCCTAGGGCAGTTAGCCTAGTATAAACCTATGAACCTATTTTTCTAGACAGACTGTAAGATTAAAAGGTGGTGCAGTATTCCCGTATGTTGCAGCTTCAAGGGGCAGGGTGGTCTTTAGGGCAGTAGGAAGCACCCAAGAAGGTAAGAAAGCAGCAGAGCTGGCTGTAATGGAGAATGGAAAAAAAAAGGTTAATTGGTAGAGTACAAGTTCGGCATGAGAGAAGATCCTGAAAGTGAGGTTTGCACAGCATGCAAGTTTATTATGCACAAAACTGGAGGGAAGAAAGTGAAAGTGAAAGGAGACGAAGTTAAACACAACTAAAAAAATCAGTAATTAAAAGTGAATGGAACTGATAATTCTTGAATTGGAGGATAGGAAACAGCAGGCACAATTATATTCTCTCTTAAATATATGCATTACATTGCAAAACTGATGGCTAATACATCAGGATAGAGAAAGAAATGCAGTTACTAATAACGACTGCGTTTTACCCTAAATAGGTAGCAGATTATTAAATGCAGCTGTAAAATAAATACAGTGCATTGCAAGATATCATGGGAAAATATATCAGCAACACATAGAGATGAAATGCAGTTATTAGCTATCAAGTACAAGCCAGCATGTAAAAATCTACTGCCAATCATTAGCGGACCGGAGTTCCGCTGTGGCGACCCCTAACCAGGAAAAGCCGAAAGACACAACAACAACAACGTCTCACACTAGCTTAGGTCACAATACATTTTCACCTTAGCCTGGGCTACTGTTTGGTGGCATTCAGTTTTGAGGCTGGTGCATGCTGATGTCCACTTTAGACCAGACGTCTCTTTATGGCCGACATACTTGAGTAATGTGTGGCGTCGCATGTACCTTACAATAGGCATTAAGACTTTGGTATACTGGTCAGATGTACAAGTCAGCCGGAGGCGAACTCCCGCACTATGGTTATGGTAAGATTTTACACAACTACTCTTTTTGGTATCTCATTTACCACATGGCATCATAAAGGGGCAACATTTCTCTCAGTACCGGACACTGTGAAAATTATGTAGGGGGAGAGGGAGCACAGCTATATACTCTGTAGTCTAAATCTACGTCTAGAGTAATATGGAGGGAAGGCAGCAGCCATAAACACTCAGTTTGGAACATACACTAATAAAAGGTGGGGGCAATAGCAGCTTGGCACACTGCTAAAATTATACACAGCCCTGATAAGGAAATGTAAAGATGTAGAAACTTCAAAAGGAACTAAAATATGGCTTTAGCATGAAGGAAAACTTATCAGTGAGTGCTGTCAAAAATAAGCAGTTGATAAGTTAGTAAATGCAGTCAATGCAGAAACTGAAGGGAAAGACCCATACTGCATGGAATGCAATGTTGTCAAAGTACTCTGGCTATAAAAATAATGACATGTGGAGGAGAGAGGGACATAGCCATAAATCTACTAACCGAAGAAATGGGATCTGTATAAAATGCCATGCTTTCCCTGGTAATGCCAAAACAGAAGGCTGGGCAGGAAACTGGACTCTCAACAGCAGGTACTTAATGAGATGAAAGGTTTGCCTTTTTTTAGAGAAATGGTAAGAAGAAGAAACATTTACAACTGTATTTGTATTAGAAAATGCTATACCCTAGTCATGTCAACATACTGACAAAAAAATGTTTCTTACCTAGAATTGCAGATAAGCAACGAACATTTTAAGTACAATATGAAAATGATACAATACACACAACCAGGGAAAACACAGCCAAGAAGAGAAGAAAAAAAACCCCACAGATGACCAGATTATCCCTAATCCTATAATCACATTTTCAGTTGAAGAATGACTTGCTACACAAGGTAAATAAAGACAAAGCGGAAGAACTACACCAAGTGTTAGCTCCAGCAAGGTAAGCAGTGTCAACGAAGTACTATACCAACTGCTAGTTCCAACAAGGTAAGTAAAGACAAAGAGGAAGTACTACACCAAGTGTTAGCTCCAACAAGGTAAGTAAAGGCAGTTAAGTACTACACCAGGTGTTAGTATTTTGGAATGTTTGTGATGAAACTGGGCCATTTTAAGCCCAGACAGTTTCTCTTTTGGTGCTTGACTTAACCAAACACATTTTGTTAGATTGGCCTTTCCATCTGGTGGTTGATAATTACATATTACCCATAGTGAGAATAACTGGGACCACAACACAGATAATTTGAGGGAACCCAGAAGTGGGATAAAGCATTTATGCGCTGCCTCTCTCCATTAAAAGTACACAAAGCAGTCCGGGTGTAAATTATCTATTGACAATCCACAGATACAAGTTGCGCTTGAATATTAACAGGGATAAGCTTTATTCTAGGAGAAAAATTAGGTATGGACAAAACAAGAGCTAGAATGTTAGTGAGGTTTTATTTTCCTGCTGTAATGAAAGTCATTGAGTTGTACAGTTGTGTTAAGTAAACTTACCATAACAGTATATGCTTTACTAAAATCACTGCTGCAATAGCCTAAGCTATACTGGTTCTGTGGAAAGAGTTGGATTCTTGAGGCAGCTACTTGATCTGCTGTGCATACCTTTTATGAAGCATTACAAACTAAATTTCCTTTTACAGGTCTAGAACAAACTTTGCTAGGACCATTCCTCAGCAGCTGCCAGAGACTCATCCTTCCTCCTTCCCAGTCTGTGTAAGATGTTATCCTATCCCTATAGTTTAGGTTACTGAAGCAGTGATTAATGACTGAATATAGTACAGCTGCAGAAGTAAACTAACCATAACAGTACAAACTCAATTAAATCAATGCTGCAGTAGCTGCTCCCACCCTCCCTCCTCCTTTTATGTCTATGTGTATGCTATTGCAAGGATCTGTATATCTATACCGAAAACTTTACCTTTCTTATTGGGACCATAGCTTCCCTTTTACAGCTGTCAAGAAAGTCGAAGTGTTTCACGCCCAGGCTGCTGGCTTTCTCCACCAAGTCCTCATGCAATCATCAGCCTGGCTGCAGGCTGAGGAAGCCCAAGGTTTTGGAAGACTGGCGAATCATTACATCGTAACCCATATAGCTTAGGCTACTGCAGCAGTGATTTATGAATGATTTTCATCTGTGCAGGAGGCCCACAATGTCCAAAGAATGTGCCACATCCTGGATTCAGAAGTCCACTGATATTTGTTGCTTGTTATTGAAGTCTCAAATTAATGGATAGTCATGGGATCTTGTAGGTCCACTGGTAAACATCTAGTGATGACTACTAATACAGTCTACAAATTACTTGATTATGCCACTATGTTCACTGAAGCAATTCATTCACCCACAACCCTTTCTCCCATTTTACATATGGGGTCGGGGTGCAACTTTTGACAGAGAGAATCATCTAGAGCCAAGGTTCACACCGTTGGCTGGCTAGCTAGCTCTGCCACTGCTGTTCTTCTGTACCAAACACTCACACCTTTGGCCAAATTTATTTGACATTTGTTAATTGGGAATGTCCGACTGAGCCAGAGCCCTTTTTCAGGGGAGAAACAGGCAGAAAAGCTCCACAGTCAAAAGTATGGTTTGCAGTAAAAGCACACAGTGAAAAGATTACAGAAGAGCGACATTGTGACTTCTGACCTGAGTACAGTCTATGTAAGTATATAAGATTTGAGTCTGGGATATAAACTCTACATAAATTTACAAAGACCAAGCTAAGTAGGATAATCATCCCAAGTTAAACTATTTGCTAGCTAGCATTTTTTAAAAGGACTAATACACAAAATAACAGTCACAAGAAAACAAAATACAGCAAATGAATAGATTTTTTTTTACACAAGGTCAAAAAAATGTGCTTTTAGCTAGGCAGTAGTAGAGCAGTTAAACATACAATAAAACATGTAATAAATGTCAAGTGGGATGAATTAAAGAATTTTTAGTCCAGTGACTACTGTAAATGCAAGGAGACGCAGTGAACAGAACTGGAAGAGAGGGTAAAGGTTGAGGAAGAAAAGGGAGGAAGAGGAAATGAGGTTGAGTGGGGGGGTTCAGACAGGTGTAGTTAAGGGTGTTTTGAGCAGTAACAAGTACAGGTAGAAAGCAGGTGTTTTTACAATTTAGTGTGTTCAATCCACCTACTGCAAAGCCTTTGGAATGTGGCAGGAAACCAGAGCACCCAGAGGAAATCCTCGCAAAGAAAGAGACAACATACAGAATCCATATAGAAGGCAAACCTGCCAAGAATCAAACCAGAAAACCTGCTGCTGTGAGGCGACAACACTATCCGCTCCACCACTGTTATTCACTGAAGTAATACCTCTGTGAAAAGTCACTGCTAAATAAACAGTCAAAGGGCTGGTGCTACTTTTGTCCATGTTAGAGAATCCCAAAAATAAATACTCACACACCAAGGAACCTCATTTATGTACAGGGTAATGAACCAGGATTGCCAGAAATATAAAGTAAAATCAACCACTATCAAGCTCCTGGATTCATGCAGCACTTTAATAAAATTCTGAAGTCCATGCTAAATAAGGTCCAACTGTAGGACAGCACAGATTAGAATCAGTTAATTCCTTATCTCCTATTTGCTGTAAGAGATGTGCTGCAAGCTTGAATTGGTATACCACATGTGAGTTACTATATGACAGACATCCCTTTACGTTTGCTGCACATAGCAATGGAGGCCTGGTAACAGAACAAAATAACCATTTAAAAGTGTGACAACATACTTCACAAATTTGCAAAACAGGTTAAACATGTAATTAAGGAACAAATGGAAATGGCACAATAGATACAAAAGAGGGTGTGCAATAAGAATACAAGACTGGGAGTTTCAGACAGGGGACAAACTATTAGTACTAAATCCCGCTGCAGATAGCAAGTTCCTAGCATGATGGCAAAGACTCCTTTGTAGTGAGAAAGAAAGGGAACAAAGTGAGCTATAAAATAAGGCAGACTGGAAAACCAAGATCAGCCCCCATGAGGTTTTTAACCAACTAAAAGCAACTTTGCATTCAGAGCAGTATCAGTTGCCCCTGACTTTGGTAAAACCTTTACTGTGTACATCAACACACCTGAAGAGGGTTAGAAGCCACGTTATCTCAGGAAGTAGGTAGTGATGAGAACTCCTTGTGCTACATCAGCACCCTGTTATTAACTGGGCACTAACTTCTCCATAATACTTCTTACTAGGATACAACATCTGTCTAGTAACTGACCGTGCACTCCTACAATGGTTATGCAAGCAAACAGATGTCAACTCAAAGTTATATAGATCAGCTCTGGCACTTCAGCCATTGCATTATACTGTCAGACATATGACTTATAACGGCAACATACATGTCAATGACTACAATTTAGGCAGAGCACTATGACTTTGGCCCTCAAATTTACCCTTGTTCCTCCTACATTAGTGATGTTACACAAACTGAGACCTATTTATGAGTACATGCATTAAAAAATAAACAAAATAACCCTATACAAAGATTCCATAATACTAACTCTACAGGATCTAGTGTATAAAAACCTATTGTGAAAATTAAGAAAATACTCCTCTGTCTGACTCTCTGCTATGACACTGTTATTGTTAATGCTCAAAGGTTGAGAAGTATCCTTACCACATGAATGTTGATGGGATGTCCCACTCCTAGAACCCATTCATTACAGAAAAAGGGACTCTACATTGGGTGGGGGAGGTCACTAGGACATAACAATAAGTTATGTACTCCCCATAATATTCGATGTATGTAGTCCATCTCGCCTTGCATTCTTACACATGGGTTCAGAGCTGAACCTCGGCTCCGACTCGGCCATACTCTAGCTCGAAGTCTTTCAATTGGCTGGGCTAAGAGGTATCCCATGCTGCACTGCTCCCTTTCCACAGATCTTGTTTGCTTCAAGCTTAATCACTCTATCACTCTCCCTCCATACACATAACACATAGAGAAGGAAAAAAACATTCCAATAATAAAAGGAGTACTGAAACCAGAACTGACCTCTAGGTCCTCCAGGATGGGGGAAGGCGGGAGGGTAAGTAAGAATGTGAGGCGAGATGGACTACATACATCGAACGTTATGGTGAGTACATAACTTCTTGATGTTATGTAGTCCAATCTCGCCTACATTCTTACCCGTGGGACAGCGTCCCCAGCACCTGAACCCTGGGAGGCTCAGTGGAAAATACTCCTGAGCACTGTGGAACCAAAAGAAGACCTGGCTCTGGATACCAAATCCAATTTGTAGCGAGTAATAAAGGTGTGAGGAGATGCCCATGTAGCAGCAGCACAAATATCATCCATAGACATCCTGGCCTGAAATGCTGTAGAGGTAAACATAGATTGGGTAGAATGAGCCTTCACTCTAAATGGTAAATCCTTACCACCTGAGGCATAAATGAAGGAAATACAACTAGAGATCCATCTAGACAAAGTCACTTTGGAAACAGGAGACCCAATCTTATTTTCTGAAAATGAGACAAATAGCTGATCCGATTTTCTAAGATCCTTCGTTCTATGCAGATAAAAACGCAACTGCCTGTGAACATCCATTTGGTGAAATTTAAATTCTGCCCTATTAGAGAACTCTGGAAAAAATACGGGCAGTTCAATGGATTGGTTGAGATTACTAACCAAAGCCACTTGCATAAAGGAAGGGTTTTGTCTGAGGGAAACCCTGTCCCTGTGAAAAATCAAGTAAGGCGGTCTGATAGACAAAGCTTGGAGCTCCGAGACAAGTCTAGCTGAAGTGAAGGCTACCAAAAAGATAGTTTTCCAAGTCAAAAATTTTAGTTCACACGTAGCTGAAGGCTCAAAGGGGGGAAGAGGTGAGACATTGTAGCACAACATTTAGGTCCCAAGGCATAACTGGGTCGAAGACTGGAGGGCGAAGCAGTATAGTGCCTTTCAAGAATGCCTTACAAAGTCTATGCGGCATTAGACTGGGTTCATTAGCGACGTGAAAAGTGGAAATAATGGCCAACTGTACTTTAATGGTCACGGCTGCTGACCCCTGATTGAAAAGCATGGAGAGAAATTCCAGAACTGAAGAAATTGGAGCTGTATAAGGATCAATTTTTGTCTTGCCTGAGCCCAGATGGAGAATCTTTTCCATTTACTGGAATAAATCTTTCTAGTCGAAGGCTTATGGGAAGAAGACAGAATATGAATCACTTCCAGAGGAAAATGATGAAGCCTGACTAGTGATGGAAATGGTGTAGCCAGGCTGTCAACCGGAGGGTCTGAAGAGAAGGATGGAACTGACATATGAGTCAGTAGATCTGGCTGTGGGTCCAGAATCCAGGGGACATCTATGAGATAGGGATGGAGAAAGGGGAACCAAATTTGACGAGGCCAGTGTGGAGCAATCAGAATTATTCTGCTTCCCAAGGAATGTGCTTTCTGAATAACCTTTGACAACAGAGGAACAGGAGGAAAGGCATAAAGTAGACCGGAGGGCCAATCATGAACTAGAGCATCCCTGAGTGACTCCTCCGGAGGGGGGATAAGGGTGAAGTAGCTGCTGCACTTGGTATTGAGGGGACTGGCAAATAGATCGCAGCAAGGCTGACCCCATCTGTGGCAAATCTGCTCCGCAACTTGACTGTTCAGGGACCACTCGTGAAGCATCAGAATAGCTCTGCTCAACCTGTTGGCGATCACGTTGGACTTCCCCGGAATGTGCGTTGCTACAAGAAAAGGTTGGGAAGACACTGCCCACTGCCACACTCGAATGGCCTCTCTGCAAAGGGGATATAACTTGGTTTCTCCCTGTTTGTTCAGATACCATACCACCGACATATTATCTGAGTGGATCACAATTGTCCCGAGAGGAAGAAAGCTCTAAAGTGCTCGCAACGCTAGTGGCACTGCTCTCATCTCCAAGATATTGATATGCAGATTTATCTCGTGTTCCTGCCACGTGCCTTGGACCGTTCTGCCAAGATAATGCCCCCCCACCCCATCTGGGAGACATCCGTGGTCACTGTGGCAACAGGAGGGGATGGGACAAAGGGTTTTCCCGCATTGAGGTTGCTGGAGTGAAGCCACCAGTGCAGATCTTGCTTGCACCTGTCTGTGATCATTATGAGGTGAGAAAGTGGAAGATGCTGTAGAGGCCACTGGGTGAAGAACAGCCACTGAAGGAGCCTCATGTGAAGCCTCGCAAGAGGAACCAGCATAACTGTTGCAGCCACAGTCCCTAACAATTTGAGAACCGTTTTTGCCATCACTTTTTTTGAGGGAGCAATGCGTATACTTGTTGTTGCAAAACTTGAATCCTTTCTTGTGGTAAAAACACCCTCAAGAGCACGGTGTCTAACTCGGCGCCTATAAAGGTGACATGCTGCAAGGGCAACAAAGCAGACGTTCCCCAGTTTAGTGCGATACCCAATTGTTGACACAGCTTGATAGTGGCGTCTCTGGTCTGTAGTAGTAGATGCCTGGTGGTGGCAGAAAGGAGCCAGTCATCCAGGTATGGAAACACTTGGAATCCCTGACATCTCAAGTGAGCCGTCACCACTGCCATACATTTGCTGAACACCCTGGGGGCTGTGGTGAGACCAAAGGGCAGGGCACAAAATTGAAAATGACTGGCTGCCAGCCGGAAGCGTAGATGACTTCTGGATGCCCTGTCCATCTTTATGTGGTAGTAAGCATCCTTGAGGTCGATGGAGCACATCCACACTTCTTTTCCCAACAATGGGAGAAAAGATTGCAACGTAACCATTCGGAACTTGGACTTCTTCAAGTGGAGTTTCAAGCGGCTGAGATCCAAGATGGGTCTCAGGGTCCCCTGTTCTTGTCGGCAACAAAAATAATCTGGAGTAAGTCCCTAATCCAATCTGATCTCACAGGACATGCTGGATGGCTCCTTTTTCTAGCAGCTTTATAACCTCTGAAGCTGCGGAATCCCTTTGATTGGGTGGAACATCTGGGATTCTTTTGATCGGTGTGGGGGGGGGGGGGAATGTGATATCCTCCAGAAATTATTTTTAATATCCACTGGTCCTGGGTGATGTCTTGCCAGGCTTCTGGGTATAGTGAAATGCGACCCCCCCCCCGACTGGCTCCGGAAATGCGCAGTCGGGCCTCCCATCAGGAGCACTGGTAGGGAGAACCACGAAAGGAATCACGGTCTCCCTGGTTACGCAGGCCTCCTCTGCCTCTAGGGCAGCATCTACCTGAGTTACTACCCCCTCCCCTGCCTCTGGAGGGGGAATCACTTTGTGCATCATGAAAAAACCTCTGCGATTTCTTGAAACACATTTTCCCACTCTTCTCGACCTTGGGATAAGGTCTAGAAGGCGTGGAAAAATGGACTCCCAAGGCAGACAGAGTTCTTCCCTCTTGCTCGCACCCAGTGAGAGTGTCTTTCACCTTGGTTCCAAACAACGAGGAGCCATCAAACGGGGCATTGGTGAATGTAGACTTGAAGGCCACCGTGAAATTACAGAGGTGCATCCAGGAGTGCCTCCTGAGAGAAACTCTGGAACTCGCTGCCCTACTCGCTCCTTTGGCTGCGTAAGAGATCTGCCTCATGGAGGAGTTAGCAACAGAATTTAGGGTAGACATCTGAGCGTTGACTCTCTGAGCCATTGCGTCAGAAACGTTACCTTGCAGAGCATCTCCGAGCTCTTTCAGGAGATCTCTTTGGAGCCATGTAAAATAAGACAAGTAATTCAGTGACTGCAGTGTAAAGGCCGCTGAAGAAAACATACGCTTCCCATACCGGTCCATGGTCCTAGACTCCTTGTTAAGGGGGATGGATGGTAGATGAAGTCTCAGCCTGTTCCTTCTTGGTGGCCGCTGCCACCACCATGGCATCTACTGGAACGCCCTTTGTGAGAAACTTTTTGTCAGAGGGGGCGGACAGAAATTTGTTGCGTCTCCTGAGGACTGGTTCCACAGTGTCAGGGGTTTCCCACATCCTCCGACAAACTAGATCCAGGAGTTTGTCGAAGGGTGGAGAGACCCAGGAGGCAGAGGGCTGAGCCCCAAAAGCCTTCAGGAACACCGACTCCTCCTCGGAAGGGAGTTTAGAGGGCCAGTCGCCTCTGTTTCAAGATCTCTAGGATATCAGAGAAAGAGATATCCTCAGAGGATGACTTGGGGGACCCCTCTGATTCCTCGAGGTTGGTGTCTGATGTGAGAGACTCCTGGTAGTTGATGTGCTTCCTCTTGCACGTTCTTTTTCTGGGTGGCTCCTCAGGCAAAAACTCTGGGAGGGGCCCTCAGAAATTTGGGGAACACTCATGGAGGTATCCTGAGGCCTTGGGTCTCTGCTGTCCAAAGATAGAGGGTGATCAGAGACTGCTACTGGAGCTGGAGGGGGTAGAGTGTCAGTGCTGTAATGATGCAGCTGAGGACCTGGCCAGCACGCTCCGCATGACCTCGAAAGCTGGTCCCCCAGGCTCCGAGGATCGACCAACCATGAAAGACCTCGGAGCAGAAGGGGCAACATCTGAAGCTGAAGCAAGGGTCAAGCTCACCCGAGCCAAAGCACCGACAGGGAGGCTAGGAGCCAAATAGCGTCCAGAGACATTCCCCTCGGGTCCGACCTAGGAACCATGAGTCCTGGACCCCGTGGACGGAGCTGCCGAGATTGGAGCCAATAAGCCAGGATGGGCTATCAGAGCCATCCTAGAAGCATCAGACAGTGCTGACCACTCTGGCTCTGAAGACTGAGATTTGCTCGGAGGAGGTATCGATGATGGATGGGTGATGGCCTCCGGAGCAGATTGGGCTGGAGCCGAAAGCAATTTAGCCAGCACCGGTGATTGAAGCAGTCTCTGTGCCACTCTATCCACATCCACATCAGAGAAAGTCCTGGAGGACCTAGAGGACAAGGTAGGAGATCTAGACCTCCTCTCTGAAGGAGACCTGCGAGGAGGAGAAACTGGTCTAAAAACTGGAGACCGGCTCTGAACTAGTATCTCCGACTCCGAGAGGCTGGGCGCCGATGTAAGTTTTGTCGGTTGACAAGCTTCCTTTGGCACCGAAGACAGTGGTGCCGAAGATGCCGCAGAAGACTTAGTAACTTTCTCCAGAGGCCCCGATAAGACAGACGGAGCCGGAGATTGTTGTTTTGCTTTGGATGTTTTGTCTCTTTTAGAGGGAGAGGACTTGGCACTAGAAGACCTCTCCAAATCTTCCTCGAAAGAGGGTTTCAGTAGTCCCTTCAGAATTAGTTTGTTCTTCCTTTCTTGAAGAACATGAGGGCTGAATGCGTGACAGAATGCACAAGACTTCTGAAGGTGTATAGCCCCCCCCCCCTTATGTTCTTTTGTATCCTTAGACACGGTCGGCAGGATACTAACACAACACAACAGTAAAACAGAAACCAGCAACAAGCGCGGGAACTAAACTAATAAACTACAGACACTACACAAGGACCTCTAACTCAAACAGTCCTGACAGGAAAACAAGGGGAAGGACTTGGTCCTCTAACTTAAACGGCCCTAGTCCGGAGGGGATATGTACCTAAAACAAAAACAAGCACAGAAGGGAAAACAGATAACCAAGGGAGGACTAGTTGTTGAGAGATAGCTGATGGGATACCAGACAAAAGGTAGACAAATGCCACAAAGGCCACACAAAAAACGCTTCCACAAAGCAACAACACACACACACTTAGCTATGAAAATAGCTTTTGGATCAAAATTTTAGTCAAGAAGACAAAAAGTTATACTTAGCCACAACCAAGAGCAAGACCACATCTGAGCTTACGAAAGGCAAACGAGATCTTGGGGAAAGAGAGCAGTGCGGCATGGGATACCTCTTAGCCCAGCCAATTGAAAGACTTTGAGCTAGAGTATGGCCGAGTCGGAGCCGAGGTTCGGCTCCGAACCCAAGGGTAAGAATGTAGACAAGATTGGACTACATAACATAAACTGTTTCATTTATAAAACATTCTGTGTATACACTACATATTACAAAGAAAAAAACAAACATTTCTGATCTCTCTGCTCCTCACTATCTGTTAATCATCAACCTCCTCACTAGCCACCATTGTCTGTTTTTTTTCCAACATGGGGCAGAGGGTCAGCCATGAGAAGCCATCATTCAGTAAAATATCAGGGGAGGTTTGATAATTTTTCTTCTCTGTTGGCCATAACTGCCACACCTACGAAGGCTCTGGGCAGAGTTGTGCAGTAGGCTGTCTAGAGAGTGTATCCCATCACCTCATAATGGGGTATTTCTTTCCAACAGCCCTGATCCTCCTTCTTCAGAATATGTGATGGACTCTCTAATCTCCGTCAGTGAGATGACACCACCTTGTCTACCCCCTGTGAGCACCCAACCCCCCCCCCCCACTGGAATGTTCGTCCACCCTCCCTGCCTGGCTCCTCCAGTGCAAGAAACACTAATCAAACCCATCTCCTAGGTCGCATTTAGAGCTTCATCCCTCCTCACTGCACAGCCAGGCTACAAAACGGATAAAAAAACTCAGTACTGGTGTGTATACTCTATCTCATACAAATGAAAACAAGATCTAATCTGAATCACCTGAAAGAGTTTTTGTTGAAAGAAGGCATGTAGCTCAAACATTTGTCTCTGCTTCCTCCTGCTCACCTTAGCAATGCATGTTAATCCTGCCCCTGCACCTATCCCTAATGTGCAGCTTACCTTAAAAAAGTTCTCGTTATAACACTACCACTATGCAAGACAGCTTGGAGTTGCACACACAAACACTGAATCTACTCCTTAACTAATCCTCACCCTAACCCCAAAACACACACACACACACACACACACACACACACACACACACACACACACACACACACACACACATTAAATACATCCCCTTACCTAACCCCATCCTAATCCTAAAACACATACTCAGTCGCACAAAAACTCTCTGCCCAAACACTTACCTTTGTCGACCAACTGAACTTGCCCACACCAGCATTCATGCAAATGGTTTGTTGCTCCATAATACCACCGTACTACTGCTGCACACGTGTGCCCCACCCAAGTCAAATACAGTGCTCTCTCTCTCTCTATATATATATATATATATATATATATATATATATATATATATATATATATATATATACACATATATATATATATGTATGTATATATACACATGGGTCTGCTTCACTAGGGTGATGCACCATAATGTCAGCAAGAAGAAATTTGACCACAGACAGACAACATCAGAAATGCAGACACTAAACTGCACATGCACAAGTACAATCCTTGTTGTATGCAACCAAAAAAAAAAAACAAAATAACATTGCTTTTTGCAGGGGGGCAAGCCCCCTGCATCCCCTGCTAAATATACATACTAACTCCGAAATCGCACAATCCTCAGGAAATGGAAATATTCCCTCCCCTGGGGATTGTTACTCTAGCACGACTGTCAGCATTTGTGGTTGACTTTCTTGCTGTTGACATTGTGGCGTGTTAACCTACTGAGGTCTTACCACACACACACACACACACACACACACACACACACACACACACACACACACACACACATATCATCATCATCAGCCTCCTTTTTTCACATTTTCTAGATGGGTTCGTGGTTTTGTGTACTTGTATAAATATAAATATATGCATGCCATGGCAGCTATCTAAATGCAAACTTATGCAATGAATCTATCTTTTCAATTTTCTCTCATCTCTGTCTCAGCTACAATATTTGCTACATTTAGATTCAGATTTCAATTTCCAAACCAGGGCCAAAATACATCCACCCATTTTCCTTCTCTTCCTGTATAACAGCTCCAACACGTTGGATCTAACTAAGGGTTCTGACAATCTTGCTGGCGTATAAAGTGTCTTGTGCAATTAGTTCAGTGCAAACATTCTAAATTTTCTAGACTAAGTGGCATATCTTTGTATAACTGTGCCCAGATTTATCTACTTCCTTTTCTATATCCTTTACCTGGAATTGTTTCCCTTTGTCCACTACCCTTCCTCTCTCAGCACGCTAAAACTCTGCTCATTAACCTTGTAGCCATCACTATTTTTACACAGCCTTTAATAGTAATAATTTCGATGCAGGCAATATTTTTTTCAGCAGCTCCTTAGGATTTGTTTTCTTGCACTACTTTAAAGCAGTAATTACACTTGGAATGTGAAAGGATTGCAAGTTAAAATTCTGCTTAATTTGATTCCAGGAGCCCCATTCATCACCACATCTCAACTGCTGCAAATATATTAATCTAGTTTTTCTCTCTTTCCAGATTTAAACTTACTCCTGAGCCAGCAATACTACTACATACAATAAGAAGAAGCAGTTTATGTCATTATTTTAGTTATTTACTGTGCAGTTAACAGTTTTACAGTTCTAAAGCTTGTGTCATACTCGCCTCTCTTCATCATCGTTAATAAGGGAAGAATTGTGATTTGGAATGTATCACAACACTGACACCACTCAAGTACATACAGCCACCCATTTTACTTACCCTCAGCCACTCTAAGCTTTTACCTATCTCAAAAAAAAAAATCATTTCATTGTTTTAACTGATTTCATACAGTGAGCTGGGTTGCCAGCTGGAAAGGACAGAAACATCTAAAGTAGCAGCAGTAACACAAAGACACTTAGGCCCCGTATTCTCTGAGATAACCATCGTCTACCCCTTAAAACCAGATCCTGGCCTCTTCATTATCCCCTCATAAGTTGTACTTACAGGCAGCTTCAAAAGAAATCCATAGTACTGCTTCAGTTGTCACGATGAAGCACAATTAACTGCTGCTGTTCAAGACTTGTTTTTACTAAACTTCTAACCTCAGAAATCATCCACTTTTTCCACATTCGAAAAAGAACAGTCAATATTCTGGTCTCATCAGGTATATTACTAAGTTATCAGCAAATAGGGAGATGTTTACCTCTTTTCCTACTATCTTCTTATTCCCTTATGACAGATTTTTATATCACTGCAGACATAGTTTTAAACAAAACTGAAGTAAAATGCAACAAACAGTCTCCACTGGAAATCTTAAGGGGAGAGCAAGACTCTCCCTTCACATCTTTACATATATTGTTGTTAACTCTACAAATTCTTTTGTAAAACTAAAGGCATGTCAGATAATAACATTCTATCCCAGCAAAATGCCTTAGCAGAAACTATATGTTCCATCACTAAATCATCAGGGTTCTTGGCCTTCTTCGATATCCCTGTCTTCCATATATCTCTGTATCATTCACAATAAAAGCACAGTGGCCGCTGTGTAATGTATATGGCACCATGATTATGGTATTAAAAAAAAAAAAAAAAGTGAAATAACTTCCTTGTTCAATGCTGCTTTAATGCAAGACCAGACTTCAACATTTTAAGCCCCCCCCCCGTGCTGTTAACATCACATCTGACATTAAAATCTGACAGTGCTGGCTAATAAACAGCAGCAGCAGAACATGAAATATCTTCATTCAACGCCAGTTAAAGTATACCCAGTATTTTGAATTAAAATGCATCTCTTACACAGAGAATCTGATGTTGTTGTTGTGTCTTTCGGCTTATCCCGGTAAATCCGGTCCGCTAATGTTTGGTAGTGGATTTTTACGTGCCGAGTTACCAGCCCTGACGCACAACCTTCAACGAAGGCACACCCATTCACACATGCCTCCACACAGAAGATGCTCTAGCTGAGAATCGAATGCGACAACGTCTTGCTCTGAGGCGACAACGCTACCGCAGCACCACTACCGCGGGTACACAGGGAATCTGTTAAAGATCCAAAAAAGCCACCAACTCGTTGGAATACACACGGCAAAACAACACTTTAATAAAAAATAGTAAAAATATATAAAACGTGAGTGCTTTCACAGTCTCTTCTCTGCTTCCTCAGACATACTACAGTAATTGCTGCTCTTGTTTAAATAATGATACATCTGTGTCAAATCCAATCAGTTGACTTTATCTTGAAAATAATAATTAAAAAGACATACACTATATAAACAATCAAATCATATAAATAATGGACTAAAATGTATGTAAAAAACTGTTTTCTACTCAGAAAAGTGGCATAACAGGTGTTAACACACCGTTTTAATGAATGTGTTTCTCTGAACATGCAGATATGGCAAATGATAATAAAATAGAAGCAGTACACAGAATGGATGTCTGGTCAAAGGTGTAGCTAGCTCTTTTCATGCCCACTGCCATCCCCTGATTTTGTGGGCCTCCACAAAAAAAAAAAAGCTATTTTCTTGTTTTTTTAAACTGAGGCAAAATGCTTGCTACAGTTATTTTTACACCATGCGCAGAGTGTTGCAGTGCTCAGATTTGGCAACAAAAGAAAAACAAATCTCTTTCACAAAATTCCATCCACATGTCAAGCTTTTCTTTCCAAAAAGCTATTTTCCTTCCCTGTAATCCACACTAAACATGTCACATACAAGAAAAAGCATAACACAATAAATATTCTAATTTGTTTTATGTCTGGACTTATTTCCGTCTGCCTTTCTTTCATGCATTTGTCTAGTTATCTGTTACTTCACAAAGGCGAGGGCCAGAGTAGGTTAAACAAGTTATTCCAGCTACAGAAATATTAAGATAACAATGCTCTTAAACAATAGCATTTAAATTTGTCTTATCAGCCACAGCCAGCCAGTATCGCGCCTCACACAAATGGTGTAGCATGCAGTCTGTACAAAGCAACACCTTCAAGCTTAGTTTTGAAATAGCTCCACTTGTTCATTTTTATTACAAATAAGTTGCCTTTCCATTTAATCAAACTCACAGTGCCACAGAGAAAGACATCTTCAGCTTACTCTTACTTTCTATTAGTATATGATTTTTCTACACTCAATTTTCTGTAAAAGTGCACGCTTGTTCTGGAGATTTGTTGGAGTCCTTTTGCACTGCATACATTGTTTTGCTTAGACAAGTTAGTGAATTGAAGAAGGAAGATTAACATCAAAGTCTCTAATTCTGGCTACAACATTAAAAACTATGAATGCAACACAAGCTATCTCAGCCCAAGTAACACTTGTTAATCACAGGGATCAGATTAATCACACTTGAAAACTAAACTATTTTGAAAAGAACAATTAACTCGGCTACCTTTTCAAGTCGGTCATTCAAACATTCCTTAAACTGCTCTGTTAGAGATGGCCACTAATAAAAATGAAATGAAACAAAGTAATTAGAAACGAAGTTTGATGATGGCAATCAAAAACAGGCAGTCACAGTACTGTTGTAAGCTGATGAGAGAGAGAGAGAAACAGTAAATGATCCTCTCTTCATAGGGATTTCTCTTTGTCCCTCTAAACTGACATCAGGAAGGCAAAGGCATTGACTGTAAAACAAAATCATGCTGTCCATGGCAGTCCATTTTCAGAGCATTTGAGGTACAACAAATTACAAAAAAAATTTTTTGAAAAGGTCACCACAGCAAGGAATGAAGGCAAAACAGTACTCACCTCATACCTCAACATGGCCAAAGCTTTTGACACAACTTTTCACTCAGACATAGTAGAACATCTGAATAAACTGGGAATAACCCCCTATGTCACCTGAAGGAGTGCCAACTGGCTCATAGATAGGATGCAGATAAAAACAAGGGAAGATACCTCCACAGACAGACGTGTCACAAGTGCAGTCCTCCAAGAGTTCTGTTCTGGGACCTCTCCTGTTTACCATCTACTTTTCTGAAGGAAAAGGCAATACCGAAGGGCTCTGGCTGACTACGTTTGCTGATGATTGCAAGCTAACACAAGCTAGTGAATCCCCAAATGACTTAGCCATTCTGCAGGAAGGTTTGTCCCAAATAAACAGCTGTTGTCAAAAATCATGGACAGAAACTAAAAGCCAAAGAATGCATTACTGAATGCTTTGGGAAGCCATCTACCCCAGGAAACTACCACATTGACAATATATCCCAACAGTTGATCCAGTTGTACAGGACTTGGGAACTTATGTGGACAATGACCAAACTTTCGACCAACATGTGACCACTACTGTAAGAAAGTCCTTTGATCTTGTAAGAAAGTTCTTCGATCTTGCACAGATTATAAACAAAGGGATTGTGTCTAGATCTAGGGATGTCACTGTCCCCCCTTTACTCACCCCTCATTTGACCAATCACTGAATATAATGCTTCCCTTTGGCATGTATATGTCCAGATGGATTCCCTTTACTTGATTGAAATTACACTTACCTGAAGGTTAAAAGGATAAGACGACTTCATCGAAAATTTCCTTTCATGAACAGTCAGACCACTGGAATTATACTCTGGGAAAGGAGGCACTTGGCCAACATGGTGAACTTTGCCCTTTTCCTCACTGTAGTGCAATCTTGGATATAGTATATTTAGCTAAGGGGGTGTAAGGGATGAAGTCCCTGCCCCTTGGGTGGGTTTGATTTGCTTCGGTTTGTTTTTCTGTAGTGGTGGCCAAGTGTTTCCTTTCCCAGAGTAAAATTCTGGTGATCCAACCATTCGTGAAAGGAAGTTTTCAGCAAAGTCGTCTCATCCTTTTATCTTTCGGGTAAGTGTAATTTCAATCAAGTAAAGGTGATCCATCCAGACACATGCAACATCTGAAACACCCACAGAGATACCTTACTAAAAGGATACAAGGCCTAATCAACATGAACGACTCAAAGCCCTGTCAATATACTTGGCATCATAGACTGCTAAAAGGTGATCTGTATCTGGCATACAGGGCATTCTCAAACCCAATACCGATGGATTTACTGCACATTATCAAGTCCAATGGCATCAGAAATACTCCGTTTAGGGATCTCAACCTCTAGTACAACACCAAAAGAACAGTTTGGAAGGACAGGTACATCTCACAGAAGATACAGCTGCTCTGCAACAGACTCCTCACCCACATTACACAAAATCCATCCCTGTCAAATGCAACTTAGATCTATGGATGGGAAACAGAAAAAATACCCCAGGACTGTCCCATGTATTACTAATGGACAGAGGCAGCTCCTAAATACTTCACCCTACGCATGGGTCCCCTCAAATTATCTATGGTATAATCACAGTTATTTTCAGTAGAGGTAAGACATATAATTATCAACCATGGGATGGGTAAGGCTAATCTCTAATCAAATGGGATTAGTTAATTTGAGCAAAAAAGGGAAATTGGCTAGGCTTAAAATGGCCCACAGGGGCAGCTAACCTGGTACTTACATATGAACGTATGAATATGTTTTAAGAATACCTACTTGATTATTAAACCGTTACCAATATTCAGGATACGTATACCATGACAATGAATGCATACCTCCCTTTACATGATGCAGCTAAGCTTGAGATTCATTGCATTAGGACTTTATATATCAATTAGTTAACACTTACTTTCAACCTGAAAAACTGACAAACTTGAAACTTATCTTTATATTTGTGGAGCATTTTTTTTACTGCTGTTAAAAATGCCTTTTTTTTTTAAACAAGAAACATCTTTATTATAGTATAACTTATGACGTAGGTAACCATACATTTATATAAATGAAAACAAATTGCTGAAATATTTTTAGTTGCAAACATTGTACATCACTTATACATAATTTATGCAATTACTGTCAGTCATACATAGCTCACTCAAAATCTGTCTTCTTTTAAACCGCATTCCTCCTCCAATGTTATTCTGCATGTATTGTTTCCACAACTCTCATTTTTTTTTATGTGATTTGCTCATAGACTTTTCTACAGATCCCATATGCAGTTCTTTTATCTTTCTTACTATATTTACTACTTCTAATACAGTTGGTTTAGACTTTGATTTCCATTTACTAGTCTGTTAAAATGCTTTACATGCTTATAGGTAAATATCAGAAGTGAGAAATTCAAAAATATACAGATTTGTACTTAGGGCTAACAGAATATATGACAGTGTTAAAAGACCACTCTGTACTGGACCCCTAAAATCCATGTAATACTTTAATGCGTCATTTGTACTGTTTTATCTATTTGTAACTATCAACTGGTCCACTGACCTGGAGTTTGGCTGAAAAGTATCTGAGACCAGTGGATCACTTCAGGTTAACAACAGAAAAATAAAGTAGAAGGAGTCAGTACACTAAAACAAGGCGGTGAATTACAATATAAAAGAAAGTGAAGGTGTGTTTCTGCTTTTTTTTTTTTTTCAGAACAGATAGTGCAAATATGCATATCAAAGCCACCTTGATGATATAGATTTAAGATAATGGTAAAATTCAAAATAAATACATAAAAATACGCAAGGAACACATGACACACAAAGGGTGGTTTTAGTTAGAAGGCAGAAATGAACTATTCGTGTGTAAATTATTGCTTTTCTGCAGGCAGAAAAAGTGCAAATATGAGTAAACTAAGCAATTCTTATATGCAGTCAAATTACTTTCTACACAGGAACTGCAAACCTGTATTAATGTCCACAGCCATGAACTTCGAGAGGGGAAAGGTTCCAAGTAATGAATAGAGACGGCGTTTGCATATACATCAATTCAATCGCCATAACTATGCCAAAGAAGGAAGAAGGTACTCTAACGATACTGAGAAGAAAGGAAATAATGTTTTTATATGCAAAGGAAAAGCAAAGAGAGATACCATAGGGTTCAGCAAACAGTGCTAAGTGGGCCCGTACATCAGCAGGATATGTCAGTTATCAGATTTATATCAGATTCACAGCTCTACAGTGTAACCATTAAACCTAATAACATCACTCCTGTGAAGGTTGAATGCAAGGCCACCAAGGAACTAATCAGAATAAAAGCACAGAGAACATAAACAATGAAGTCTGGAAGGCAATCTTTTCTAAAATTAGAATTTATTCTCGGTGACTGCTTTACAGCCGACACATTTTAATTGCTAGCTGCAATAGGATGTGAAGTTTGCATCTTTCTTGAAAGATGAAATGACTTTCCAAGCAGAGGTCCAAAAGCACTGAACAAGGTATATCCCTTATAGCAACAATTCAAAATGACTAAGACAAAAAGAAATAAGATATCTCAGAACTGTAAGAATAGCTATGAAAGAATACTGACCAGTTTTGTTAACAACACAAAATCTTAATACATGTAAGACGTGTACGCAACACATTAAATTGTTTTGGTTTTCATGCAAGTTTTTTTTAGTGCTAAATGATTCTTCTCAGCATGACTATGTGCTGGAGATTTTCACAGAAAGGTGTCTGTAGTACCTTTACTACTTCGCATACATGCAGCTTCATTTTTGTTCCTTTCTTCAAAGCTGTAGTTTTAAGAAAGCCCATTTAGTTATTGGTGGGGTCTGTTTCAGGTTGCCTTATTCCTGACTGTCCTTGTGTCCAATGGCAAATGTCACAGAGGAGTCAGCTAAACTGGCTAAGGTCACAAGCTGTGGCCCGAAGGCATGTGTTCTACACTGCAGTTACCTGGAAGGGGTATGTTTTGGCAGTCATATTATAGGGCCTGAAAGCATATGTTCCACACTGCAGTTACTTGGAAGGGGTGCTGTTCGGCAGT
Organism: Protopterus annectens; assembly: GCF_019279795.1. Lineage (NCBI taxonomy): Eukaryota > Metazoa > Chordata > Ceratodontiformes > Protopteridae > Protopterus > Protopterus annectens. Next base: position 26,798,818 of record NC_056743.1, read on the forward strand.
CATATTATAGTGCCACATTCATGAAAGAATGGATGCCTTTCTTTGCCTCCTGAAAAGAGATCAGAATATGCAATGGCAAATGCCTCAAAGGTTGTTTCCCCACAAAAAAGCCTATGTCTCTAATCTACACAGGCAGCCTTGTAAGTGGTTCATCTCCTAGGCCCCTGCTTGTAAATGTTTCACCTCCCAAGCCCTTGCTTAATCTCACTTATCAAGGGTACAAGAACTTGTCAGAGACTTGGGATGTATAGCTAGGCTTGAAAAGGCCCTTTTGATTGTTAGCCTAGAAATACCTAAGAACCCATAAGTCTGACACTACCCAGTTTTTTCAAAGAAGCCTGCACTATTCTAGACTCCTGTCCCCCCCCCCCCCACCATCCGAAATAGAATGCAGCTCAGGGGACACTGGACATAGGGTTGCCACCTTTTCAAATTCCCAAAGTGGGACATTTTTGGCACAAACGTCAGATTTTGCAGGCCAAAACATACCCATGGCCAGTACAAAGGACAGAACTTCACTTTGTTTTCCTAAATAAAAGCTTATTCTTGTAACACTTTAGTTGCTTATTTTATTTATTATAACATTTAGGTGTTTCAGATACAGCAAAACTGTTTTATGCAACTATTACATAAAATATAGAAAATAATTTTGTCATAAAATCTCAGGACATTTGCCATTTTTACAACTTTTTTGCAGGACACAACTGCCCAAAGTTGGACTGTCCCTCAGAAAGTGGGACAGGTGGTAACCCTAACTGGACATTGTACTTACTAACTCCTAGGTCCACTATTATGAAACTTCAGATACAAGAAGTACAGTCAGATGCTCTACACATTTGCACTTTCGTTCTTCAGTAAGCAAGCATGCTGGCCACAGAGTGCAGCACAAAACCTTATTTAATAATGGAAGGAAGGGAATACAGAAAGAACTTACTGCAGTTTTTTTCATCAGACTGATCATCGCAATCAAAGTCGCCATCACATCGCCAGCCAGCGTTTATACACAGTCCACTACTACACATGAACTCTCCAGCACGGCAAGGTTGGTGTGAGGCTACAGAAAAAGAAAGCCAATTAATGCAAAGAAAAAATCTTTATAACTCAGTCGGTACACAACATTAGCAGTGTGGGTGTGTTAACTGAAAGCACCAACGATGTACACGACTAAACACAAACTCTGGTCTATTTCAAAACAAGGAAACACTTTCATATTGTCTGTTTGATGGCACAAAAGCCCCTGCCTTACCCAGTTCCTGTTTTGCCCTATTTCTTTAAACAATTTTACTTATTCATCAAATTACTGAGTTGCACCTTGAGTTCACATACATTAATAACAATGAAAACAGAATCACAACAACAATTTCCATTACTGTATATCTGCATTATACATACAATTCCCAGCATAATTCAGTTCTTGACTCTTGCATATTAGAGCATAACCGATTTACAGTTCTTACAAACCTACTTACTTGACTCAGCTATCTGAATATTGCTTTAGAGTGATCCTGAATGCATCATTTATTTTTGTAAAAACTTACTACTTATATCATTTAATGATCTCACCTGTATTTCTTTTTCCCTTACAATACTCACTACTTGATTTAAAATAGGTTTAATCCTTGCTTTCCAGTTTTGTGCAGTTGCTTTTTAGTTACTAATAATATTAAACTTAAGCTTTTCTATGAAATGACAATGCTAAGCCAAGAAACCAACTTAATAGCATCATATTAGTTAATTTTGTATGTTCGCTGTGTGTCAGGACAAACAGATAGGCCTTAAACTTGGATAACTTCACACACTCCCAGAAAACGTGTTCACAATTTCCTTTCTCCTTTCCTTCACATCCCAATCATCATCATCTCACCCCTTGAGGAAACCCCTCTGAAGTCTACTTGGAATACAAAAGTTCCTGTGCAAACATTTCCTCTCATTGATATTTTGCCCATTGCACCATTTTTCAAACCAAATCAGCAGTCAAGTTTTGTCTCAATTCTGGACTTGCAGCTTGAAAATGTGTTATGAAAGTGGTTCTAATGTTTGTGCTTTGGATGAAATTTTTTAAACAATTTCACCTCTGTGTACTTCGAAAATAATACCTTAAAAACCAGTTTTAAAGCACAATTACTGTCCCCCTTTATAGTGCGAATGGTCCAGACACAGTAACACATTGCTCTAAACCTTATAGCACCAAAAATCTGCACAAAACCAAAATTAATGGGGGGACAAAGCCCCAAAAATAGGGACAAATTTTAAATATTGCTCTTATAAACTTATAAAGTTGCTAGAATAGAAAGGTCCTGTGCTACCATGCACTTTCTGAAGGATATGAAGTTTGAAACTCAAATGCCTGCTATTATTTTGTAAATTCGGCCCTCACCAATTTGTCACAGAAATACAGAAAACTACAAACTTTATGTGGAACAGACCAAAAATATGAGGCAAAAATCTGGACATGCTGCGAAAATCTTGACTGTTGAGAGGTATGCAGTATCAAGGTCAGAGCCTGCAGGCTGTGTGTGTTGAGGGGGGATTAAGCAGTACTGGATGGTTCTCCCTTTTTTGAACAGTGAGAGGATTCACAGTGGAAGAGTAGAAAAAGTATCCACTTGTTTAACTGATTCACTTTTAAATGAAATGCATTCTGCAAATGCCTCCTAATTCCAAAGGCAATCTCCAAAAGGCTTTAAAACTTTCACAACATTAGAGTAAGCTATTACATCAGCGAGAGGGCTGCAGCAGAGACCGTCTCCGCTCTGCCACCACATAAAGAAATATCTAGCAGTTGTCTGTTGCAACACTACAGTTTTTCTTAAACTAACCGTATTGTGCTTAAAGTCACTAGGTACTCTGGACTTGTTAATACCAAGGGATCTAAGCACACTGCCCACCAAAGCTTATGGTGGAAGCTGAATGCTGCCTTAGGTACACACAAACATGTAAACATGTTAAGTGACACAAATGCTACCAGGTCTAGTGAGGTGGAGAACCTACAATAAGTAAAAAAAAACAAAAACATCCCAACACATCACTTATATGGAATCACTGTTTTTTCCTGACAAATTGCAAATAGATGCACTAAGTTCAAAAACAGAATAAAAAAAGAAATGGAACCTAAGAATATAAAAGTACAATTTGCTTTGCTTTCTGAACAAGAACAATGACTTGTTTTTTACAAGCACTTTAACTACTACAGATGAGCAAATCAAAACTTACACTATAAATCTTATGGACAGAGCAGTGAATACTTCCAACAGACAGCTGCATCAAACATTCCCTGCCCCTGTCCCCCCCCTCCCCACAAAGAGATGTTACAGATCTGCATCAAACATGTTCTGCACCCCCACAGTGATGAGCATCAAACATGTCTGCACTCAAAGTACAGCTGCATCAAATGTCCTACCCTCCCCCGCACACAGTGATGTTATAGAACTGCATTAAATATGCCCTGCCCCCCCACAGTGATGTTATACAGCTGCATCAAACATATCCTGCAACCCACACACACAGTGATGTTATAGTGCTGCAGCAAATATGCCCTGCCCCCGAAAGTGAAGTTATACAGCTGCATCAAACATATCCTGCACCCCACATAGAGAGATATTATACAGCTGCATTAAATATGCCCTGCCCTCCAAAGTGATGTTATACAGCTGCATCAAACATATCCTGCACCCCACACACACAGTGATGTTATAGAGCTGCATCAAATATGCCCTGCCCCCAAAGTGATATTATACAGCTGCATCAAACATGTCGTGCCCCCCCCACACACACACACACAGTGATGTTATAGAGCTGTATCAAATATGCCCTGCCTCCCAAAGTGATGTTACACAGCTGCATCAAGCATGTCCTGCCACCACACACAGTGATGTTACCTGTATCGAACATGTCCGGCATCCCCAAAGTGATGCTATATTGTTGCATCAAGTAGGTCCCACTCTCCCACACGGTGATGTTACAGAGCTGCATCAAACATCTACCATCCCCCACATAGTGATGTTACAGAGCTGTATCAAACATATACCACCTCCCACACACATGCAGACAAACACACACAGTGATGGTAAAGACCTGCATCAAACATGTACCCCTCCACACACACAGTGATGGTACAGAGCTGCATCAAACATGTACCACCCCCCACAGTGATGGTACAGATCTGCATTAAATATGTACCCCCCCCACACACACAGTGATGGTACAGAGCTGCATCAAACATGTACCACCCCCCCACACAGTGATGTTACAGAGCTGTATCAACCATGTACCCTCCCCCACACTCAGTGATGGTACAGAGCTGCAGCAAACATGTACCACCCCCCTCCACACACACAGTGATAGTACAGAGCTGTATCAAACATGTACCCCCCCACACACACACACACACAATGATGGTACAGAGCTGCATGAAACATGTACCACCCCCCTCACACAGTGATGGTACAGAGCTGCATCAAACATGTACCACCCCCCACACATACACAGTGATGGTAAAGAGCTGCAACAAACATGTACCACCCACACTGTGATGGTGCAGAGCTGCATCAAACATGTACCACCACCCCCCCGCCCACACACACAGTGATGGTACAGAGCTGCATCAAATATGTACCCCCCCACACAGTGATGGTACAGAGCTGCAAACATGTACCAGTCTCCCAGACAGTGATGGTACAGAGCTGCATCAAACATGTACCACCCCCCACATACACACACACATACAGTGATGGTACAGAGCTGCATCAAACATGTACTACCCCCCCACACACAGTGTTGGCACAGAGCTGCATCAAACATGTACCACCCCCCACGGCAATGTTACAGAGCTGCATCAGACATGTCTTGCCCCCCCCACACACAGTGATGTTATAGAGCTGCATCAAATATGCCCTGCCCCCCCAAAGTGATGTTATACAGCTGCATGAAACATGTCCTGCTCCCCACACAGTGATGTTAAAGAGCTACATCAAATATGCCCTGCCCCCCAAAGTGATGTTATACAGATAAATCAAACATGTCCTGCCCCCCCAAAGTGATGTTTATACAGTAGAATCAAGCATGTCCTGCCACTACACACAGTGATGTCATCTGGTTCATAGGTTCATAGATAGGTTCATAGATTAGTACTATGTGATTATAGATGAGTACTAGATTAGTGATCTGTATCAAACATGTCCTGCGCCCCCAAAGGGATGCTATACTGTTGCATCAAATATGTACTGCCCCTCACACAGTGATGTTACAGAGCTGCAACATACATGCCCCCCCACACAGTGATGTTATATAGAGCTGCATCATATGTCCTGCCCCCACAGTGATGTTATACAGATACATCAAACATGTCCCACCCCCCACAGTGTATAGAGCTGCATCATATGTCCTGCCCCCACAGTGATGTTATACAGATACATCAAACATGTCCCACCCCCCACAGTGATGCTATACAGATGCATCAAACATGTCCCACTTTCCCACACGGTGATGTTACAGAGCTGCATCAAACATATACCACCACCACCCCCCCCACACACACACAGTAATGGTAAAGAGCTGCATCAAACATGTACCCCCCTACACACACAGTGATGGTACAGAGCTGCATCAAACATGTGCCACCCCCCCCCACACAGTGATGTTACAGAGTTGCATCAAACATATACCACTCCCCCATGCACAGTGATGGTGCAGAGCTGCATCAAACATGCGCCACCCCCCTACACACAGTGATGGTACAGAGCTGCATCAAATATATGCCCCCCCCCACACACACACACACACACACACACACACACACACACACACACACACACACAGTGATGGTAAAGAGCTGCATCAAACATGTACCCCCCTACACACACAGTGATGGTACAGAGCTGCATCAAACATGTACCACCCTCCCCACACACACAGTGATGGTACAGAGCTGCATCAAACATGTACCACCCTCCCACCCACGAAAATGTTACACAGCTGCATTAAACATGTACCACCCTCCCACCCACGGCAATGTTACACAGCTGCATCAAACATGTCCTGCTCCCACCCACAGTGATGTTACAGAGCGGCATCAAACATGTACCCCCCCCCATGGCGGTTACAGAACTGCATCAAACATGTCCTGCCCCCCCCCCCCACACACACACACACAGTGATGGTACAGAGCTGCACCAAACATGTACAACCCCCCCCCCCACACACACACACGGTGATGCTACAGAGCTGCATCAAACAGGTACCACCCCCCACGGCAATGTTACAGAGCTGCATCAAACTTGTCCTGTCCCCCCACACAGTGAAATTACACAGCTGCATCAAATATGACCTGCCCCCCACACAGTTGCATCAAACATGTACCACCCCCCACACACACAGTGATGGTACAGAGCTCACAAAATCCTGATTTAGTACTGTAAACTAAAAATTGATTTAAGAATACCTTTTGCAAACATCTCATCAACTTTTAATTTCCAAAATGTTGGGAGGGTGGCCTAATGGTTAAGGTGTTTGCCTTATAAACACAAGGTGCAAGGTTTGAGTCTCACAAGGGATAATTGGCTAGGCTTAAAATGGCTCACAAGGGCAGTTAGCCTAGTACTACTCTATGAACCTAAATAAGTTTTCCTCCAATTAATATAAAGACCAACTTAAAGCTCACAGCATGCACCTGTAACTAAACGTCCCAATTGTTAGCTTTTGATTTTACTTGCATGATGCCCCCAAAAAAGGGTTAAATACATTAAGAGTGAATCATAGCTTCCTAAGCTGCATAACACCAGTGACCAAAAGGATGAAACCAAAAATACCCAAACATACCTTTCAACCTCTTGTCACAAGAAATCAGGACAAAGGCAACAATAATGGAGGGGACAAAGGCCCAAAATTAGGGAAAATGTAAATGTTTCTTTTATAAACTTAGAAAGTTGTAAGTTAGCATGCATTTTTTTGAATGACATGAAATCTGAAACTTAAATGTGTATTACTATTTAATTACTTCAATTCATTTTGATCCTCAATGACTTGGCAGAAAACCAGATATTATATAAGGAACAGACTGAAAATATGAGGGAAAAATCTGGACATTACGAAAAGAATCAGCACAGTTGAGATGCAAGCCAAAGCAGTATATTGTGAATGTACCATTAAATACCAAAAAGAAAAAAAAACAGTGTTCTATAAAACTGCTAACAATGGTTACTATTAACATCCAAGTCTATGACTGTGCAAAGGAGCAGGCACCTCTACAGCCCTTACCCTCCTACTTAGGTATGGTAAGTTATGCCACATCACAGTGAGAACAAGGAAGTGTAGATGGGAGTAATGCATGAAGGGGCTCGCCCCTGCATATGCGCTGCTGTACAAACCATATTCTTCAGTAGCAGTTGGTATCTTATAGGATATTGTGTAGTCTGTATTTTCAATTACAGTTTCAATTTTTTTTTACTTGTCATGAGTTTACAGTTTATGGTGCTCTGATTCTTCCTACTTATTTTAGTTATTTACAAGGGTTGTATACTCATCACAATTGACTATTTACAGACAATGCCTATGTGAATTAATTCACAAAGACGAAAAAGTGGAACAGAGAGGCAGTAAGCTGAACATATAAAAAACAGAAGAGAAAGTAACCATAAATAAAAACTATATAGTAGCAATTAATTGATGTAGCAACACTTATGCAAAAATGCACATTTTACAATTTTACATGCTTACATTTCAGGTTTACATTGTGGGGGAAATGCTGTGGGGTGATAAGAGTCAGGACAATGGAAATGAGGGAGCTTGAGTTAAGAGGCGTTAGCAGCTGATACAGAGAACTACAGGTTACGAGGCCTGTGCATGATGTGGTCTGCTATGTGGAAGGACTAGTTTGACTTGGTGTGGAGAAATTTTTTTAGTTCAGTTCTAGAGGTAGGGAAAGGAGACTGCAGTTCTTTTAGATGTGGGGTGGGTTCTTTTTTTTAAGGTGGAGAAAGAGTGGTTGTGGCTTAGCCTGGGTTTGTTAGGGTTAGCATTGGTGGGGGTGGGGGGGTTGTCTGGGAGAAGCAGCCGAGACTGTAGAGTGTGTGTGTTTACATTTGGCAGCTAGTGCTGGGAATGCATTAGGCTGGAGAAGTCTGAAGGTGAGACAGCCTATGAGCAGCTCAGTTCTATACTACACCTGGAGCCATTTGACGTTTTGAGGATGAGACAGTCATGAAGCAACAGATTTATAATACTGACAACACACATCAGTGCTGCTAGATGGGAAAAGCAATGTTTGGTCACAAGACAGTGACATACATTCATGGAAAAGCTTTCCCTGCATATGTGAGAAAACTATAACTTAACGTGCATCTGCCATCTGAGGTCCAGAAATGGTGGTAGCATACAAAGTATGCAGAACAAACGATGAGGTCATGTATTACAAGAATATCGGCATTAGTACGGTCATCTGAAGGACAGAAGGTTTCAGGCACTACTTCCTAAGCACAGGGAATCAGAAAATCAGTGGGCAAAATTGGAAATATATGACAAAACGACAAGTAAATAAAATAAATGCTTCACAATTTATTACAAATCTTTTTGTTTTGATAATCAGCTGGAGCGTATTATGAACACGTTTTCATTTTAACAGATGACTGGAGCAATAGGTAGTAAAGAGTAGAGGAATCTAGTCATTAAAATGGTACAAGGAAGCAGTTGTCAGGCAACAAATTGTAACACGATGCTACTGTTCAGGAAGCCAGAAACGTCAGGAATAAGCCTGCACATTTGAGTTCATCAGCAAAGGCCATTAAACACTTCTTGCTTGCTTGAAGGGCAATATCTATTGCAGTCACTGCTGGAGGAGGGGATGCAGCTAATGGTGAGGTCTTCAGACTGCATGGGACTTGTACACACACTCCAGAACAACAAGATACAAACAATAAAACACATCAAGAAGTAAATGTTAACAACTCGACTCACTGGCTACACACAAGTGTCACATCTAAGCACAGCCTCTGCCTCCCCCAGTCAACCTGGAAGAGGAATTTCAGTGTAATGAAGTTAAACTGAGGGAGGGGGTTCACAACAATGATATTCTTGCAGTACAGGGTACAAAAGCAGCAGCTGAACTTGGGAAGGTGCAATCATAAGAAAAAAGTCAATAGTTTAGGGAAGAACCAAAACATCCTTTCAAGCAATAAAATCAGTGATCTGTTTCCCAAAAACATCTGGGCAGCAGCAGGAATAAATCTCTTTGCCACCCACATTTCTGTCTTTTCTGCAAAAGGATAAAATGCATGTAGAAACAGTGGAAATATCAAATGGAAACAATCAGCAGACTGTCAGACCGCACGTGCAGCAAATAAATGACTGCGGTGGGCTTGTTTCAAGCAATTTGAATAATCACGAGAAGCAGCCTTCCAACATTCCTTGTTCCCGACAGGAATGCCAAGACTGTAGCAGGGCCCCTAGTTAGTGAAATGGTAATAACTACGTATGTTTTCACTTGAGGACGTTTAACCAAGAAAGAGAGAATAAGGGAAGGATGGAGGGGGGGGGGGTCAATATGCAGAAATACACCACAGCAATGTACAAAGGGTCATTGTCACATCCCTCCATATCTAAAATTAAGAGATAATTAACTTACTCTCTGTCATCTTTAACGATATCAATTACCAACTCAGCAAGTACTTCTAAAGTCACAAATATTCCAGTGTTCATTAATGGAATTCCACAATATGCTGGAAAACATGTCACAGATATCGGGTATTAGTTATTTTGCAGAACAGAAAAATGTCAATTTCTGTCTGAAATGCACTGTTTTACATATAATGCAAGGTCTCATCTAGGAATGATGTCCAATGTGAGAGTACATTAGAAGCTAACTAGTGTTTTTACTGTTGGTATACAGCTCTCGGCAAAATAAAAAAAAAGTAAGAGGTAACACTAGCCACCACAAAAAAAGAAATTTAAAAATGGAACACCACAGCTACCACCAAGAGTTAACACACTCACCTACTGCAATCTATTTTACAGCAGGATCTCAATAAAGCATTTCTGCAAGTTTCAAAAACTGGCACTAGCAAGGTGAGAATGGTCCTAAGATTCAATTCAGGGAAGGTGCAATCATAAGACAGAATCTAATAAGTTTTTCTTTTTTAAATATTTGTCTGTCTGTCTTAACTATGGCAAAACACTGATCCAAGCAGACCATTTTTCAAGTTCTCACTGCAGGGACAACAAGACACTTGCTACAAGAACTCAAAAGAAATAAGCAAAGTATAACAACTGGATATGCAGGCAGGTTATTACAGGCAATATGTTAAGGCAACCCCAATTTACAGCAACATCCTACCACATTCTTCGCTTAACAATGCCCCTTACCACTCACAGAACTAATTTCACTATGCAAATACCAAACGCAGTTGAAGTAATTACATCACAGAAAGCAAACACTACAACTATTAATTCCAGTTCTTAACCGAGTTAGTGAACTGGCTTGTAGACCTTTTCAACCATGATCGGACTAAAAACAAATACAATTGTAATAAAGAATACAAGCTGAATTTGCAACAAATCATGAGCATTCGGTCAATTTACATTACATCTATTTTAGCTGTGAAAATAGAATGACATACTAAAGGAACCATGAACATTTTTTTACAAAATTTACATGCAAAACACATTCTTCTCAAAAAAGTTCTGAATGAGTACAGAGAAAGTTAGCTGTACTGCACAACAAGGACACTCACAGCCAGATTAGCTGTCATTCATGGCTGCAGGTGCATACACAACTGAAGCACAGCTGTGTTACTTAGCTGGGAGCCATAAAACATATAAATGCATTCTCGGGAAAAGTACAGTTGTGTGCACTTACCATAAATGAATTATTACCATATAGGTGGCAGTACACTAAACACCGAAAGTTTGATAAGAGACTTAGGGACACAGGTGGACGGTGGTCTCACCTTCGATAACCACACTGCCACAACAGTCAGGAAATCCTTCTATGTGGCACACCTCATCACTAAGGGCTTTTCATCCAGAAAAAAGGAGGTCATTGTCCCACTGTACTCATCCCTCATTAGACCCATTATAGAATACAATGTCCTGTTTGGTATGTACCTCTCAAGACATCTGCAACAACTGGAAAGGCCACAAAAATACCTCACTAAAAGAATCACAGGCCTAAAGCAGAAGCCCTACGCTGACCGCCTTAAAAAACTCCAGCTATACTCTGTCGCATATCATCTACTCAGAGGTGATCTTTGCTTAACATACAAGGCCATGTCAAACCCAGAGCTGTTGGACATGCTACACTTAAAGAAATCCCAATCCCTCAGAGCCACATGCTCCAGGGATCTAAACCTTGTCATCACAATAAACAAAAAATGCTGGAGGGATAGGTTCCTGACCCAGAGACTCCCCAGTCTCTGGAATAGATTGCCCATACATGTCAAGCAGAGTGCCTCTTTGGTCCTCTTCAAAAGGAACCTTGACGATTGGATGGGAGAAAGGAAATTCACCCCGGGGATCACGTCAGTCGCCCTGCTAGACAGGGGTCCAGGGAAGTAAATAGTGTGGGAAGAAATAGCCAGGGAATTGTTATGGCTAGGCTTGTATAGGCCCTAGGGCTGATAGCCTAGTACCAACCTATGAACCTATAAATGTAGATGTTTATGTGTATTCACTGTTGCAGTCATTACATTTGGGTAATCTGCTGGCAGGTTGCCCTCAGTTGGCCTGAATTCCAAAGTCTTGGGTCCTGTGTCGGTTGCCGTCTCCTCTTCCATGACGTCAGGTCATCAGGGGTATAAAACATGTAATGACTGCAACAGTGAAACATGAAGAACATCTATTCCTGTTATCAGAAATGGACATTCTGTAACACAGCAATAAGGCATTCTAGGACTGTGAGCTACTGTGTAACATCATAACACTGGGAAGTCAAAAAAGTAAGTCTTTTGGCTTGTGATTTGTCTCACTCTTGGAATGGTACAATTGCACCAGAAGTCCATGGCAAAGGTATGGGCTCTGCAGGGATTTACTCATGTCTGACATGTTAGTATGTGTGCAGCAGCAAAAAACAGAAGGAGGACATGAAAGCAGCTATATCACAAGCAGTGTGAGAACAAGGAAGGTAGGTGTAAACACTGAAAGGGACAGAAAGAAACCCTGCCAGTAGAAAACAGCATGTGACTACCTTTCTTTCTTTATAGATAACTGTTGGGCTTGCATATGGAGCACTGTGCAAGGTTCCAGAGACCACAGCAATGTAAGGACTGAGGCAATAAGACACAGATATTTCAGAAGACTGTAAAAAATACCATACTCAACTTCAGAAGCTACAAAAACTAAAACTAATTACCACACAGTCTTGGGTCCTGGAGGCAGTTTGGAGACATACTAGAAAATAAGTACCTGATAGGGTATTCATACAAAACACAACATGCACAGCAACATGAGCCTGAGAATACAACGTGTACAGCATGTAGACAGCATTTAAAGGACAGTATACAACTGAACAAAGAGAATGTGTGATAATCTATGAAGACAGCTGTCATTCACCAGGGTGCTAACTGCTAGCAGACACACATCACTGCCTTCTGTTTATGTTAAACTGATTAGAAGTTTCAGGATTCCCTTTGTATCTTCTAAATTCATTTATGGATGGCATAGGCTAGCTGCTGTGATTATTATGCAGCAACACCAAACTACTAAAATGATGCTTTATTTAACTTGAATGGACTGCTGCTCAGCCTGATCCTTGGTTAACAATAACTAACTACACATCCAGGTTTTGCTCCCAATTGCAAGGTATGTCTACAAACCAGCTATAAGGTTCACAAAATGATTTTAAAAGTTTAAAAGTTATGAAGAGGATCCTTTGGCAGTCAGGTAATCAATGGTTGTCATTACCATTTCATCACTTTAATAAAAACACAAAAGAACGAAAAAGCTGAGTGTATTTACATGTATACTTATTTATTGCACTCTGTTACACTGGCAGGTGGGCTGGTTAGAATGACTATTTTCAGCCATAATCTGGAATCATGGGTTGGTAAACGTGTATACAAGTGACAGTCCTTGTGTGACTATGTGAAGACATAAAATCATTAGACATAGTAAGTGTTAACACTGCATCAAAACACATAAAAGCATATGACAAAGAACTGCACATCATTAACCTGGATGAAAAACACTAGTAATAAGCAAATAGAAGTGCAAAAGCCTCACCAGAGTGGTTTAATAGTACAGCATTTACATACAGAATGTACACATACTTAGAACGGAGAGCAATGCCCTAAAACTTATTTAATTGGTCAGGTAAACATATAGATAGCTCATCCACAGTCTCCGCTGTAAGTGCAACAATTAGAACTCAGCAGAAAATATTTGATGTTATTTTTGAAGCCCTTTTACAAGATCTTCTTTTCTAATAAAACATATATATGGTAGAGAACTATCAACCTATTAGTTTGACTTGCATATTGGGTAAGTCCTTTGACAGGAAACTGTGGCTTTTCTGAAAACAAGTTCTGGACTTTAGCTGTTACATATATCAACATGGATTAATTTCAGGGAGAGCATGAGTTACTAATTTGATAAGTTTTTATGAGCAGATTGTTATCTCACTGGATAACTCACCGCAAATGTTATTTTTGGATCTGGCTAAGGCCTTTGTCTCCATCCCCCTTGAAACAGTTATGAGGACTTTAATGCGGACCGATAACTCTGGGTATGTAGCTAAATGGGTATCAAAATGGCTACCAGGTAATAACCTACAGTGTGAGAATTAAAAATTCCTACTGTAAGTATAGGTTAATGGTCAGGGGGAGTGCCTCAGCGTTCAGCTTTTGGGGCCATGATTATTTCATCTAGTGATGTCACAAGGTCCAAAATCTAACTCTGTATGGTTAAATAAGTTCTCCAACAATATTAGGATAGAGTGGACAGTAACTAACAGTACTGATTGGTATCTGTTGCAGTCTTACTTGGATAACCTATATGAACCTATATGTTAGACCAGTGACAAGTGGAGTACCACAGGGTTCAGTCCTAGGTACTCACCTGTTTGGTATCTACTTCTCTGAAGTACAGGTTAACACAGAAGGTCTTTGCCTAACAAAGTTCGCAGTTGACTGCAAACTAGGAGCCATAATCAAATCTCCTAACGATGTGGACATCCTACAAAAGGGCCTCACTGAGACAGATGCCTGGTGTCAAAGCCATGGCCTCAAGCTCAAAGCCAAAAAGTGCATTGTCATCCCTTTTGGTAAAAACTCTGTACCCATGAACTACCACATAGGCATTAGTCTACTTAACACCGAAAGTGTGATAAGAGACCTTGGGACACAGGTGGATAGTAGTCTCTCCTTTGATAATCACATTGCCACAGTAGTCAGGAAATCCTTCTACATGGCAAACCTCATCACAAAATGTTTCTCATCCAGGAAAAAAGAGGTCATTGTTCCCCTCTACTCATCACTCATTAGACCCATTATAGTGTACAACGCCCCTTTTGGTATGTACCTCACAAGACATCTACAACAACTGGAAAGGCCACAGAAATACCTCACAAAGAGGATTACTGGCCTCAAACAGATGCCCTACACAGATAGTCTCAAAAGACTCCAGCTTTACTCTGTCGCATATCGCCTACTCAGAGGCAATCTCTGCCTAACATACAAAGCTATGTCAAACACAGAGCTGTTTGGACATGCTCCACGTAAAGAAATCACAATCCCTTCGAGCTACACGTTCTAGGGACCTAAACCTTGTCACCACAATAAACAGAACATGCTGGAGGGATAGATTCCTGTCATCACTGACTTCCCATACTCTGGAACAAACTACCTATCTATATCAAACAAAGCTCCTCATTAGCACTCTTCAAGAAAAATCTTGATGATTGGATGGGAGACAGGAAATTCACCCCAGGGATCACTTCTGTGGCTCTGCTTGACAGGGGCACAGGAAAATAATTTTCTTGGGTGGCAAAAGCCAGGGTACTGTTAGGCTAGGCTTATATAGGCCCTTGGGCCAATAGCCTAGTACCTACCTATGAACCTATGAATGGATAACCAAAGGTATGATATTTAAAAATAGAAAACATAGCATTTTACATTTTGGGCATAATAATCAATATCCTTATATACTGGACAATCAGACTGTGTTTCTTTTGAAGTAATGACAGATATAGGTAACTTGCTAGATACGAATCTTAACTTTGAAGTTAATGCGATAAACACTGTGAAGAAAGGTTATGGTCTTATGAGGAATGTCTTTGATGTTTCTCAAGCAGAGATAGTCGGGTGTTACTAAATATGCATTTAACAAGTACAAGACCTATTATTGAGTATGGAGCATTTATTTGCAACTGAACAAATTGGAATGGATTCAGAACACCTTTGCCAAAAAACAAACTGTACAAACACAGATTAAAACACAAGTGGAAGGCCCAAGGAAAGAAAATGCTGCAGGTAAAATCCAGAAGAACTTTAATCTAGAAAGTTTTTGAAATAAAAACTTGTTTAAAACTACGAGAGATAAGCAATTTCATTTAGAAAAATACATGAACTTCATCAGATAAATATTGCTGGAAGTATGCACACAATTTGCAACTTTTGTGTTCAATCACATGACCGCCAAGCCCACAAGAAATAAAACATCATCCTAAATGAGCCACCACAAAGAAATTCATAGTGTGTAGCAAGGAGTCAATTCAATTGACAAAATTTGCCAACAAGGAAAAAAATATATACGTATAAAGACATATATATATATATATATATATATACACACACACACATATATTTTGTGACATAAAAAAATGAGACCACAATAAATCATTTCAAAACTTCTCCCACCTTTAATGTGACCTATAACCTGTACAATTCAACTGAAAAACAAATCTGTTAGGGGGAAAAATATAAAAAGTAAAAAACGTACATAAGATAGCTGCATTAAGTGTGCACACCCTTAAACTAATACTTTGTTAAAGCAACTTTTGATTTAATTACAACATTCAGTCTTCTTGGGTAGGGGTCTATCAACATGGCTCATCTTGACTTGGCAATATTTGCCCACTCTTCCTTGCAAAAGTGCTCCAAATCTGTCAAGATTGTGAGGGCATCTCTTGAGCACAGTCCTCTTCAGGTCACCCCACAGATTTTCTATTGGATTTAGGCCTGGGGTCTGGCTGGGCCATTCCAAAACTTTAATTTTCTTCTGGTGAAGCTATTCTTTTGTTGATTTCGATGTATGCTTCGGGTCATTGTCGTGTTGAAAGGTGAAATTCCTCTTCATCTTCAGCTTTCTAGCAGATGCCTGAAGGTTTTGGGCCAAAAATGACTGGTATTTGGAACTGTTCTTAATTCCCTCCACCTTGACTAAAGCCAAGTTCCAGCTGAAGAAAAGCAACCCCAAAGCATGATACTGCCACCACCATGTTTCACCATGGGGATAGTGTTCATTTGGTGATGCAAAGTGTTTTTGCACCAAATGTACCTTTTGGAATAGTGGCCAAAAAGTTCAACCTTGGTCTCTATCAGACTATAACCCATTTTCCCATATGCTTTTGAGAGACTTGATGTATTGTTTTGCAAATTTTAGCCAGGCCTGGATGTTTTTCTGTGTAAGAAAAGGATTCCTTCTTGCAATCCTACCCCACAGCCCAGACATATGGAGAATACGGGAGATTGTCACATGCAGTACACAACCAGTATTAGCCAGAAATTCCTGCAGCTCCTTCACTGCTGCTATAGGTCTCTTAGCAGCCTCCCTGACCAGTTTTTGTCTTGTCTTTTCATCAGTTTTGGAGGGGTGTCCAGTTCTTTGCAACGTCATTGTTGTCCCACATTTTCTCTACTTTTTGATAACTGTCTTCACGGTGTTCCATGATGTATCCAATGCTGTGTAAAATTTTTTGTACCCTTCTCCTGACTAACACCATTCCACAATGAGATCCCTTTCATGCTTTGTAAGCTCTCTGCAAACCATGGCTTTTGCTGTAGCAAGCAACTGAGTAAATGTCAGGAAAATCCTACTAGGATAGCTGAACTTTATTTGGGGTTAATCAGAGTCTGTTTAACTGATGGCAGGTGTGTACCCAAGAAGACTGACTGTTGTAATTAAATCAAAAGGTGTTTCTACAAAGTATTAGTTTAAGGGTGTGCACACTTATGCAACCAGCTTATTGTATGCTTTTATTTTTTTATACTTTTCCCCAACACATTTGTTTTTCAATTGAATTGTACAGGTTATAGGTCACATTAAAGAATGATTTATTGTGGTCTCATTTGTTTATATATATCACAAAAACCTGGTATTTTAACAGGAGTGTGTACACTTTTTATATCCACTGTTTATATATATATATATATATATATATATATATATATATATATATATATATATATATATATACAGAGAGAGGGAGGGAGAGTATAAAATGCATTCCCTGTAAAATCAGAAAAATGGAGACAAAAGTATGTAAAATATAAACCCTAAATACTGGGTTTATATTTTACATATTTTTGCCTTCATTTTTCTGATTTTACAGAGAATGCATTTTATATTATTTTTTATATAAGTTTATCTGATGAAGTTTGTGTATT
The DNA here is from genome assembly GCF_019279795.1 of Protopterus annectens. NCBI lineage: Eukaryota > Metazoa > Chordata > Ceratodontiformes > Protopteridae > Protopterus > Protopterus annectens. The sequence continues at coordinate 26,816,406 of NC_056743.1, forward strand.
TTTCTGAACGAAAGCGCTTATCACTCATAGTTTTAAACAAGTTTTTATTTCAAAACGTTTCTAGATTAAAGTTCTTCTGGGTTTTACCTGCAGCAGTTTGTTTCCTTGGGCCTTCCACTTGTATTTTAATTCAGAAAACCTTTATCAGACAGATGGCTATCATATCTTATCCTAAAAGAAACACTGGCATTTTTGTCTTTGTATTCTTCGGCTTACTGGTTTAGAGGAATTAACATTATTATGATATAGAGATGCCTTAAGGACAAATTATTGGCTGCCATATTAGATATTGACTTTAATGATACAGTATTGGTACAAGGAATAGAAATTTACGTGCAAGAATTGTTACTTCCAGTTCGATGTTAAAGACATCTTTCTTTCTTTCTTATCAGGGCAGGAAGGATATGGAATTCACTACCTACACATGTAAGACTGGCAAATGATTTATCAAGATTTAATCAAGCATCTTGTTAACATTAAGTGACAATGGTGGATTTATATCTGTAACTTTCTTAGCAATGGAGAAATTTCAAAAAAAAGCTGGTTTAACATTTAATGAAAAAAAAAAAAATATTGCCTATAAAAACAAACAAGAATAAAATCCAAAATAAATTTCACAAATATATTGTTAAAGACAAAGTATGAAGGGATAACCATAGCAGATAATATTAAAGATATAGTCAATTACAACTATCCTAATTGTACAAATAAGATAAAGAATCTAATAGATAAATGGAATAAATTTGTTTTCACAATGGAAGACAGACTTTCTATAATTAAAATGTTTTGCCAAAAATCCTGTATAGAGTTCAATCATTAACATTACCCCCACAAAAAGTTGTATAAAAAAATGTAATACTTTAATACTGAAGTTTCTTTGGTTCCCTGAAAAAAGTACAGTTTTGTACCTACCATAAATGTAGATGTTCGAGTGTCTTCACTGCTGCAGTCATTACACTTGGGTTATCCTGCCGACAGGCGGTCCTGCAGTCGGCCAGAGTTCCAAAGTCTTGGTCCGGCGTCGGTTGCTGTCGCCTCCTCCCTGACGTCAGTGCGTCAGGGGTATATAAGAAGCAGCAGACACCATTTTCTTCAGTTTTTCTTGCCCCAGATGTCAGGTGCCCCCAAAAAGATAGGCGATACATATTGCTTACAAAACATACAATAAGGTAAAAACAAAACCTTCAGTAACCAGCAAATACACCACATAGGTAGTATAGTGTAGAAAGGTATAGATAAGACCCAGCTAAGAAAGAGGGAATGGCGGGTGGGTAACCAGGACTGCAGCAGTGAAGACACTTGAACATCTACATTTATGGTAGGTACAAAACTGTACTATGTTCATCGTGTTTCACTGTTGCAGTCATTACACTTGGGTTGAATCCCAAAGCTGAGTCAGGGTGGATGGTTCTATAGAGGATTTGGTGTGGCTATGAGGCCCTGCAGCACTGCAGTGGCAAAGCCAGCTCTGGATCTAGAATAAAGAGGCAAGTGGTAATGCTTGATACAGGTGTGCACTGAACTCCAAGTTGCAGCTTCCAAAATGTCTTTGATAGGTACTCCTCTAAGGAAGGCAGTAGAAGTGGCAGTTACCCTGGTGGAATGTGGTCTAATGTTAGATGGTACAGGTTTCCCATGCTGTGTGTAGCAGTACCGGATACAGTGTCCTATCCACTTTGAATTGGTCTGCTTTGAAATAGCCTTTCCCTGTGATCCTGCAGCATATGATACCAACAATTGTTCAGTTTTTCTGAAAGCTTTTGTTTTGTCCAAGTAGAAGCGTAAATGCCTGTGTATGTCCAAGGAGTGTAGAAGTCTCTCCCCTTTATTCTGGGGATTTGGATAAAAAGTTCACAAGTGAATAGTTTGGTTAAGAGCCACATTGGATACCACCTTAGGCATAAAAGAAGGGTTTGTTCTTAAAGAAACCCTGTCTTGGTGAAAAATAATGAAAGGCTCCACTGCCATTAGTGCCTGTAGTTCTGAGACTCTTCGTGCTGAGGTTATTGCCAGGAGCAGAGCAGTTTTCCATGATACATATTTTAATTCTGCTGCTCAAAAGGAGGTAAAGTGAGTTTTTCCAAGACAAAATTGAGGTCCCAAGTTGGTGTTGGTGCTCTCCGGGGCAGTCTTATGTTTTTAGCCCCTCTGAGGTACTGCTTTAGCAATGGATGAGAGAAAATAGGAGGATCTGTGTTGTAATGAGCCGAGATGGCAGACGCGTGGATCTTAATGGATGAGAAGGATAGTCCTTTGTCCAGCATCTGAGTCAAATATTGTAGTATCTGAGGAATGTTAGGGGCAAGAGGGTCAAGGCTTTGAGCCTGGTTCCAGGCACAGAATCTCTTCCACTTTTCTGAATAAGATTTCCTGGTGCTAGGTCTCCTGGCCTCCAAAATGACATCCATAACAGCTTTAGAGAGAGGTGTTGTCTGTTTGGCTAATGAATCTGCCATGCTGCCAGGTTTAAGGTTTTGAGCTGACTGTGCAGGATCTGACTGTTTTGTTGAGTCAGTAGGTGTGGAATTTGAGGCAAAATCCAAGGTGGCCCTTGAGCTAAGTTCTTTAAGATTGGGTACCATTGCTGGCGTGGCCAGTCTGGAGCAATCAGAATCATCTGTGGTTTTTCTTGTCTGGCTTTTAGGAGTACTTTTGAAAGTAGAGGCAGAGGTGGGAAGGCATAAACGTTTAGGCTTTTCCAGCGGAACGAAAGAGCATCCACTTTCCATGCTTGTGTGTGATAAGTCCTTGTGCAGAATTTTTGTAGTTGGCAATTCAGTGGGGAGGCAAAAAGATCCATGTCTGGGCACCCCCATTTTTGCATTATCATGCTGAAGATTTGTGGATTTAATTTCCACTCGTGAGGATCCATGATGTTTCTGCTTAAGTTGTCTGCCAGAGTATTTTTCTTTCTTGGCAGGAATTGTGCTTGCAGATGAACTTGATAAATTAGAGCTGTGTTCCACAAGGTAATGTCTTGTCTGCATAGGGGGTAAGAATGAGTGCCCCCTTGCTTGTTTATGAGTGCCCCCTTGCTTGTGGTGTTGTCTGTCTTTAATAGTAACTGTCCTGGATGCAGAAGGTCCTTGAAATCTATAAGGGCATTTTGTACAGCCAACATCTCTTTTTGATTGATGTGAAGATGCATTTGGTCTGTGGTCCATTTGCCCTGAATACATTTTCCTGCCATGTGTGCTCCCCAGGCGTAGTTCGAAGCATCTGTTGTTAAAGTCTGCCTGGCTGTGGGAAGAGTGAAAGGCTGACCCTTGCTGAGGTGACATGCCTGTGCCCACCATCGAAACTCCTGTTGTAGGCAGGAAATTAGTTGTATTACTGTTTCCAAGCTGTGAGAGTGTTAAGTCCAAACACTTTTTAGGTACCGTTGTAATTTCTCATATGCAGTCTGGCTTATGGAATTAGTAATATGAAGGATGCCATGAATCCCAAGGCCTGCAGAATTTTTCTTGCAGGGAGTTGGGACTTTGTTGCCATCAGTTGAAAATACTGAGTCAGTTGTCCTTGTTTGTCTGGCGTGAGATGAGCCATCTGGGCCGTTGTATTTAAGCTGGCACCCAGGAATATTATCTCTTGTGAGGGCACTAGTTTTGACTTCTTTTCATTTACTGTGTAACCTAGGCAAATTAGCAACTTTTTTACAAACGCCAGATGCTTTAGAAGAATGTCCTTGCTCTCTGCTTGAATCAGGCAGTCGTCCAGGTATGGATATATTTGAATTCCTTTTTGTCTGCAAAATGCAATTACTGGTGCCAGGCATTTTGTGAAGACCCTGGGCACAGTAGATAAGCCAAAGGGCAGTGCAGAGAATTGGTAGTGCATTGAACCAGCTATGAATCTGCGGTATCTTCTGCAATTTTGTCTGACAGGGACATGCAGGTATGCCTCTTTGAGGTCCAAAGTAACAAGCCAAGCTTTCTTGCCCAACATGGGAAGGAGCTGCTGTAGTGTCAACATTTTGAATTTTGGAACATCCAGGTAAGTATTTAGAGTAGAAAGGTCTAGTATGGGTCTCCAGGCTTTGTCCTTTCTGGGGACCACGAAGAGTCTTGAGTAAAATCCTTGTCCTTGTTCCTGCTGTGGCACTTTTTGAATAGCTCTCATGTCCATGAGGGCTGTAATTTGCTTTTGTGCCTCTGCCCATTGATTTTGTGGCAGGTCTGGCATTCCTTTTAGCCTTGGTAAAGTGTGAAAGTGGAACCTGTAACCTTGAGACACAATATTCAGCACCCATTTGTCTTGGGTGATTGCTGGCCAGTTGTGTGAAAAAAGTGCTAGTTTCCCCCCTAAGGGGGCTGCCAAAGGGGAAGAGCTTGGCATTGGAAGGGGGAAGTCATTGGGACTGTTTCCTGTACGGTTGTGACTTGTCTTCCCCTCCTTTTGGGGTTGAAGCACCCCACTGTCATGGTCTGTAAGAGCCTTGGGGCTGAGATCTGCCTCTTTGTGGCCCATCTGACACTGGAAAGGACCAATTTTTTGTAGGCCAATTCCTGCTAAATCGAGGTGGCTGTACCTGTAAGAAATCCTTCACTGTTTGCATAGATTTTGCCTTATCCTCCATTTTCTTTAATACCTCTTCTGCCTTAACACCAAATAAAATATCCTGCTGTAAAGGAGCATCCAGTAATTTTGCCTTAACACGATCAGGTAAACTTTGTTCTTTTAACCAAGCATGCCTTCGAATCACAGATCCTGTAACTGCTGCTCAACAAGAAGCCTCTAATGAATCAAAACCACATTGCAAAGTATGCTTTCCCACTTGTTCAGCTGCATGCAATAAATCCTGCATTTCCTTATAGTCAGGTTGTTCTGCACTTGTACTCATTTTCTGTTTTAATTGAGACAGTAAATATTGTTGATATTTAAGCATGTGAAACTGGCAATTTAAAGCCCTCACTGCTAAAGTTGCAGAGGTGTAAACTTTCTTCCCCCATCTGTCTAATGCTCTAGAATCCATGTCAGAGGGAACTGGATTTTTAGCCGTTGAAGCCTTGACCCCTTTGGGAACCTGGGAAACAGTTTCTGGGTCAGCAGCAGGGTTTTCATAAAGAAATTTCTGAGAGTCAGGGACTCTGTAGTACCTGTCTGGCTTGACTGGAGCAGGGGGTAAAGAATGAGGATTTAAACTGGATTCAGAGAACACATCATCCACAATATCCAACACTGGCGGAATAGCAAGGGGCCTGTGCTGAGGCAATAAAATAAAGTCTCTGAACCTTTTCTTGGATTCTGAGTAATTCTGGCCCTCCCAATGGAAATGCTCCCTCATGGTATGTAAAGTTTCCCCAAAAGAATAATCCTCAGGAGGCTGAAGGAATTGATTCTTCAGCATCAGAGTCCTCATAGGGGGGTAAAGAGTATCCCTGGTCTGAAGAGGAATCAGAATATATAGAAACCTGGTCAGAGGAATCATAGTCTGTATCCTGCCTAGGCCTTTTATCAGGAGGGGGATGGGAACCCCTGATCAGAGTAATTAAGTTTTCGGCCATTTTGAGCATCTGCTTTTTAGGCATGGAGGCCTGTCCAGGTGAATGCTGTACTTGCTTCTTTGTCTTTAATGTAGTTTTAGACTTGGCTGTAGTTGCAATGGTAAGTTGTGAAGGTCTGAAAACACCCGCAGAAGCTGATGCCTGCTCAGCGGCTCCAGACCCATCTGAAGGGTTAGTATCCGTAGGCCCAACACCTTGAGTATCCAGAGGCCTAGGCACATCCACGTGGGAGTCGGTAGCGGCCTGTGGCTCTGAGGTAGCGGTTGTCAGGGGCTGCGAAAGCGCCTCACTGAGAACCGGCGAACAGGCGACTGGCCTAGAAGAGGCTTCGTCGTCAGTTTTGGGCCTCGGATGCCTGTCCTTATCCTTGTCTTTGCGTTTTTTGTGAATTGTGGTCATCGGTTGTTCCGACGGCATGGTATAATTAAACCTTCGGCCAAAGTAATGGCGAGCAAAATCAAACAGACATTTAATAGTGTGTTTGTTAAATCTAGCACAAAACCGACAACTAGTGACGTCGTGATCTGGGCCTAGGCATGGACTACAGTAAGAATGAAAATCCTTATGAGGTATTTGCTTCCCACAAGAAATACAATTATTAACTTTTACTGACATTGGTCTGAGGCAAGAAAACGTTTCCCCAACAGGGTACTTAGCTTTATTGAAGACTTCGGTTCTGAAAATCGAATTTGATATTTCAGGAATCGGCCGACCGGCACTTGCGAACTGCTTTTGCTTTGGGCACCGCGCGGCAAGAAAGACTGAAGAAAATGGCGTTGGCTGCTTCTTATATACCCCTGACGCACTAACATCAGGGAGGAGGCGACAGCAACCAACGCAGGTCCAAGACTTTGGAACACTGGCCGACTGCGGGACCGCCTGACGGCAGGATAAGCCAAGTGTAATGACTACAGCAGTGAAACATGATGAACGTCCAAGGATTGCCTTGAATCATCATTTAAGAGACTGGGAAACTGGAGGAATAGGGCTACCAGACAAAGAATTATATTCAGTATTACCGATTATAAAAACAATATGCCTTTGGCTTAACACCACCTATACTGCTTGATGGAAAGAAATCTGAGGAAAGCTTCTTACAGAGTCCAAAAGAAACAGGTACTCTAATAACTAACAGTTTATTAAGGCTTCTAAAGGACTACATTATGGGGAAAAGTTAAACAAGTGAATCCTACTTCATACAGACTATTTTAAATTATTTTAGAAATTTTGTTTATAAACACATGGCTTATAAAGCATGTTTTTTTTTTATATTGCCTATAGCATGTACTCAAAGTAACATCTTTACTTCAAACATAGGAACAATGGTTACTTTTAAACAGAAAAAAAATTGTTGCACTGGTTTCAGCTAATAAAAGATGAAAAGCTGCAAACAGCTGACTACATTATAAACAAATATGATTTGGATAAAGAAGCATGGTTAGATTCACAATCTTGTAGGCTTTACATTGAAGGAGAAATTAAATCAATGCAATCAATAATAAGAGCCCATATCCTAAAACTGTTCAAATATATTATATTTTTATTGCTAAGCAACTGTTTTTTGATAATAATACTAGAGCACAAAAACTTTTAAGAGAAAGTGGAAAGGGCAGTCACCAAGCTTAGGGAGCCTATAGCAAGGAAGATAACAAGGGACCCTCTGTAGAAGAATTAGAAATATTTTGGAAATTTGCAAAAATTTGTACAAAGCAGAGGAATATGGAAATCAAGAAAAGGTACAAATGGAAATGTTTACGGAAGAATTAAATATGCCAAAGTTAGAGGTAGATGAAGCTCAATTACTAACAGTTAGGCTAGAAAGGGATCAGATAAAAATGGCTACATATAACCAATCTACAGGAAAGTCCCCAACAACAGACGATATTCCCGTGGACGTTTGGAAGTTAGGAGGGAAAAAAAATAACAGACCTGGAAGGTTTTGTATTAACAGTATTTTAACAGGAGGAGAAGTACCAGCATCCTGGAAGAAGGCGGTGGTAACGGTAATACTTAGAAGGTAAAGATCCATCGGATCGAGATTCATACACGCCCATTTCAATACTAAACCATGATTATAAAGTGTTCATGCCTGTAACAGCTAAATGAATGGTAAAAGTGATATCAAAATTGATAGATATGGATCAATATGGTTCTCTGGAAGGGAGGAAAACATTTGACAATATTAACAGAACACTGATGATCCAGATGTAAGCAGAATGTAAGAAAGTACCACTTTTATTCGTGGGTCCTGATGCAGACAAAGCATTTGACAGAGTAGACTGGGACTTCATGAGCAGGGCAAATGAAGCATCTGCTTTCCAGGATATAATTATAAGGTTGATTAGAAGAATATATGAGGGGATTGGAGGTGTGAATTAAAGTGGGTGGGGTCCTCTCAGATAATTTCTGATTGAGAAATGGAACCAGGCAGGGTTGCCAGCTTTCCCCCCTTTGTTGTCTGCATTACATTTAGAACTGCTGCCAAAAAATAAATACGGGACTCAGAAATTCAAGGATATAATTGGTATGGTAGTCAGGAAAAGGTGGCTCTATTTGCAGATGATATTATTTTATACATGACAAAACCAGAAAGGGACATTATAGTGTTGTGGGACATTTTAAGACAGTTTCAGATCTTCTCGGGATACAAAATAACTTAAGCTGAAACAAAGGCAACAGCTGTAAATTATGCACCCACACACGAATTGGTCCAAGAATTTCCATATTTATGGGAACATGATGAAATGAGATATTTACGAGTATGGATTAGACATGACTCTGCTGTGGCAGCTAAGGATGTGTGGAAAGACACTAAACAGAAGATAATACAAAAATGGAGAAACTGGAAGCTTTGTTACATGGATATGGATACTAAGATACAAGCCATTAAAATGTTTTTAGTCTTATACACAGGTCAGGTATACTTTTATCAACCAGAGGAGAAATCATGGAAAGCAATTAAAAAAAGAGTTTAAGGATTTTATCTGAGAAGGGAAGACAGCAAGAATCAAGTGGGATAAGATGATTCTACCAACAGAACAAGACGGACTAGGATTACCTAATTTGAGGGGGTATTTTACAGCAACACAGTTAAGGCTCTTATACATAGCACAAGCAGAAAACTATAATTCAAAGTGGAAAGGAATGATGCTGACACAGGAAGGAAGCTCAAGAAATGAGGAGTGATTGGGATTTTTGATGAAAACACTTAAGAAAAATCAAAATCATATAGAGTATTATGGGGTCCAAATGTAGAGATGAAAAGTCAGTAAACAAAGGAGAGTAGTAGTGCTGAAACTGAATTCATCCTCAAGTCTTGGTGAGTACCTTCACGGGATGGACCCTGTTTTTACAAAATCTCACCAAGGCGACACTGATATATAGACTGTATTTATATAGCATATATCATGGACAGAAGTTAAAAACTAAAAAAGATAGCTGAGTGCACAAGACCCAGGATAAAAAAGTGCCCAATCCTGGTAGTCCTGGTAGGTGCACTGGTTCCAGGACTAGAAAAGATGACAGTGTAGAATCCTCAAAATACAGAAACAGTACTACAATGGGGATAGCCCAGGCCTAGGGAGAGGATGACCCCCCCTCCTCGTTGTAGAAGGAAGTAGCAGTCCACAAAAATCACAAAAACTGATAGGCCAAAGAAGAGCCATAAAGACGATAAAGTGGACTATTGAGGATAAGAAAGAAATTATATATTGTTACTGCTATGCAAAAATCCCAGAATTTCCAGAAACGAGATATACAAATTGACTAAGACAGAAATTAGAGGAAAGAAAAATACTTCTGCAAGAAAGACTGTCAGACGCTTCAAATGAAAATTTGTGTTCACCGATACAACAGATTTGTGAAAAACAGTATATAGATCAAGAAACCTTGACCTATTTGGAAAAAGAAGCATTTGAGGAAGTACAAAAATATAAACAACAAAACAAAGAGATATTTGATAAGTATAAAAAAGAAATATGGACTTGGGAGAAAGAGAGATTTGATATGTGCAATATTTATGCAAAGGAGAAAGCCAACTTAATCAATGTAAAGGCGGCAACCCCAAAGATATTCGAAGAAAAATAGAGGCAAAGGGATCCTGATATGGAAAATTTCACAAGAAAAAAAAAATAACATCACAAAGATGGAATGTAGAAAAGAAGATTAGTAAAGCAGAAGTTAAAAACATAGAAGTTGAAGTTATGGAGTGCCTATGCAGTGAAGGATTTGATGTAGAAGGCCTAACACAGCAGGATAGAGTGAGTCCCCAAAGTAGGGAGAAACCGGAAGATCAGGAAACATTTCAAGAAGACATATGGACATGGGAAAAAAAACATTTATTATGGCACAATTTTTATGCAAAGGAGAAAGCAAAACTAAACAATACAAGAAGAGCAGCACCAAAGATATTTGAAGAGAAATACAGCCAAAGGAATCCAGACATGGAAATTTTTACAATACAAAAAATAAGAGGACAAAGAGGAAAAGTAGAAAAGGAAATTAGTAATGGAGAAGTTATAGAAATAGAAACTGAGGTTATGGAGTACCTGCAAAGTGAAGGATTCACTGTAAAAATCTAATTCAGAAAGCACCACAACAGGATAGAGTAATGGAGATAAAAATTAAGGGGAAATCATTGGAATAGGATGCAACTGGTCAGGTGCTATATGAAGATAATTTGGATCCTTACACAGGAAACCAGTATAAACACTCACTTGAAGCTAGACAGCTAGGAAAGGAACAGAAAACTGTGGAACCTCCGATGCTGTCAATGTTGCGGAGTGATAAGCCAGTGAGGTCCCATATGATAGAGCAATGGATGGCACAGGAAGAAGTTGAAGAGAATGTGCCACAGGAAGATGCTATAGAATCTTCTACAGAATGCCCACAGGAACTGGAAAACAAGGGATGTTCTCTCAGTTTGGAAGAAAATGAGCTAAGAAAAGAGTTGCTTGATTTAATAGACACAGACAGATGCATCAAGATCAATGAAAGAAGCAGACGGCAGAAGGTTAATAAAACCCATGAAGTCAGAAGTCTGACAAAACAAATGAACACAGTAATTATAACTATTCATAGAGATCCATGTGACATAACAGAAGTAAACAGGACATATTACTGTGCAGCTAAATTTATAACTGATAAAGTTCTACTACAAGAACACAGGGTAGTGATGGAAAGGAAGGGGAGAAATCAAATACCATCATGGAAATACTTAAGAGAAAATTATAAAACAGTTTAGACAAGAAGTGTCACTGTTAGAAGATTATAGAAGAGGGAATAGATCAACAAAAATATAAAAATATAAAAAGATAGATGTGATAAAAGCAATGTGCAATATTAGAACAGACCAGGATCTATCATGCACTATCACAAATAATCTAAAAATTTCTGCACAGAAGATACAAAGAGAAATATACACAAAAAGTACAAAATAAGCAATTAACTGATGATCCAAAAAAGTTTTACAGAGAATTGGAAAATAAGGAAAAAGAAATTGAAAGACTACCAAAAAAAGAAGAAATAGATACACTTTGGGGAAGTATCTATGAAGATCCTGTGGAACATAACAAAGATGCTAAATGGCTAGAAGAAGTTAAAGACAGAATAAGAGGTTCAAAGGTACAGGATATGAAATGGGATGAATTAACAGCCAGAGAGATTGAAACAAAGTTAAGAAAAGCCTCTAACTGGAAAACCCCAGACCCAGATGCAGTACCTAATTTTAGGCTGAAAGTATTAACATCTTTGCACGAAGACTTAGCCATCAGTAAGAACTATTTATATGCCCACCCTGAACAGACACCAACCTGGTTAACAACAGGAAAAACATACTCCTACTTAAGAGTAAACCTGCAAGCTACCCTAAAAGTTATACACCAATAACTTGCCTTCTGACAACATAAAAACTATACACGGGAACTGATGCTGACAGTTTAGTCATTTAGAAGAAAACGCAATTATGGCAGTAGAACAAAAGGACAATAAAAGAAAGTCCTATGGAACAAAGGATCATTTGTTGTTAAAGTCATAGTGGAGAAGTGTAAAAAGGGTAAGAATCTAAGTATGGCATGGACTGACTACAAAAAAAAACATTTGATAGTATCACTCATTCATGGACAAAGGAGTGCTTAAAAATGTATAAGATACACCCAACACTGACCGACTACATTACAGTGACCATGAAACAGTGGCAGACCACTTTGCAATTAAGCCATGATAAAGGACAATTTGTTATCCCAGGGATAAAAATTCAAAGGGGATATTCCAGGGTGACTCTGTCACCGTTACTATTCTGCCTTGCCCTTAATCCATTAAGCTGTTTATTCAACAGCTTAAGCCATGGATATAATCTGGCTCCTAGAAAACAACAAAGTGTAAAGACTTCTCACCTTCTCTTTGTCAATGAATTAAAACTGTATAGCTCATCAGATGAGGAACTGAAAGCACAGGGATGGGCCTCCTTGAAATTGATTATATGTATAGATCTGCAATCGTGGGACTCCACACATATCTGCTGACCTCACAAGACCCAAAAGTAGTGAAAGTTTTGAAACATGAGGAGAATAAATCTAAGATAACTTCTCTGCTTAATCTTGCAGAAGCTTATCTGCATCAAGCAGGAGTGGAAATCAAACCAGAAGTGGATAAAAATCAGGCAGCAACTAAATGTGCCAAAAAAAAAAAAAAGAAAGAATATAAGGTGAAGGATCAGATGAGAAGGCAAGAAATGTGGAAAAAGCATAAATACAGTTACAAGTATAGAAAACTTCTGGAAGAACCTCATGTTGATCAGAAACAAACACAGGAATGGTTAAGGAGAGGTGAATTCAAACCAAGAAATGAAAGGCTAATATTGTCGGCCCAAGATAGTAAGCTGCGTACACGTTGGTTTATAAAGTCCAGTGAACATGTGGGAGAAACAAAGAAATGTAGGTTTTGTAAAACCGAATTGGAAACAGTTGCATACCTTGTTGCTGGCTGCGACATACTAATGGCAGAAGGGCTGTACATTGAAAGGCATAACAATGTGGCAGGACTGTTGCATTGGGGATTGTGCCAAACATTATGGTACTGAAGTGGCTGAAAAACACTGTAAACATGAGCCATAAAGTATCATAGAAAATAAAGTTGACACATCACATGGGATCATCCATTACCAACAGTTCATAAGAAAAATGCTAGAAAACCAGACATAGAAGCCCAAGAAAAGAAGACAATACTAGCATTGATCACTGAAATTGCCACACCCAGTGACTACAGTGTCTTGCATGCAGAGAGACACAAAGTCATAAAATGTCAGGATCTGCAGGCAGAAACAAGAGCAATGTAGAAGAAAGATACCCGGACAGTTCCAATATTAATAGGAGCAACGGGGCTTATAAAAAAGAATTTACAATTGTATTTAGACATGTTACCAATATATGTAACTCCATACGAACTGCAGGAGGAGTCATTACTGGGCACACTGCGGGTGCTGTGAAGAGCACTTCTGGCTGACATCAAAGAATGAAACAATACTAATTTCATTAACTTTATTCGTACTTTGACTTAGGAATGGGGTCCATTCCCGTCATGGTATTAGAAACCCAAAAGACTTGGAGAAATTAAAAAAGTATTACATTTATAAAAATAGCAGGGAGCACTCTAAGAACCAAACCAGCACGAGAATGGAGAGAAGAGATTTTGCCGATAGGGATAACTGTCAACAGGCAAGAGGGGGCTGGAATTTATTAGACAAAACTGGCAAAGGAAGCAAGGTATTGGGAGAAAATAACTACAAAGGGAAAGGTAACAGAATGGGAAAAGACCAAGAATTTATTTGGACTGCAGGTTAAAGATAGCCTTCCTTATCAAGGGTCGATATCAGAATATAGGCAAAGACAAAGAAATAGTGGGTTCCCAAATGAAAGACCAGCAGTGGTAGAGTTTTAGTAGAATCTAGAACAGAAGAAGCATATAAAATATTGCATGGTAATTATAAGAATTAATCAGAGGAGCTTAGAAAGGATTGAGAAGAGAGACTGGATAACCAATTGACAAGAGAGACAATGGGGGATATATGTATACCACCCAAATGTGCAACAGAGTCTAGAAGACTTAGGATCTTTGCCTGGAAGTGTTTACATAGGTATTTTCATATCCCAAGCAGACTCCAAAGAATGTTTCCTCAGGTGGACAGCAAATATTGGAGGTGTGACTGCCAAGAAAGAGGTAGCTGGGAACATATTTTTTGGGAGTGTAGTAAGCTGGCAGACTTTAGGCACTGGTCTGTCAGAGATGGTGTGTGAGAAGATTGGACTGACTGGGGAGATGATTATTTTGAATTATGCTACAGAATCGGAATTGCCTAGGCACAGTAAAGTCTTGCTGAGTCTAATTAGGGTGGTTTTGCCAAACAAGCAATTGCTAAAAAATGGAAATCTAAGTCTAGATCAACTTTACTAGAAGTACTAAATAAAGTGACAGAGATAAAACAACTGGAATTGGGATCTTTAGAAAAGGGAGGGAGCAAACTACATAGGAAAAATTGGGAATTATGTGAACAATATAGGCAGAGCAGGAATGAGGTTTAACAGGCAGGATTTGAATGGGTCATATAATGCTTAACTGACAATGACTGGATGGTGTATAAGTGATGTACAATGTTTGCAACTACAGTTGTTTCAACTGTGTCTGTAATGTAAACTGTTTGTAACTAGAGTGGTACCATTTTGTATGTTTTTCATTTTTATAAATGTAAGATTGCCTTTGTCATATGTGAAAATTTAATAAAGATGTTTGGAGTAAAAAAATGTATTATATTTTTATTACAACAAAATTCTTTCAAGCATGGTCTCTTGTCCAAATTGTATACAGTGGGAAGGAAAGAAACTAAGATATGTAAGGACAATTATTGGAACTATTTTACCCAAATTAATAATATATTACCAAGTGAGGAATATACAATTATTATGCACAACTTCATCCTTAAGATGGAATTTATTTACATGGAAGTTTTTGCATAGATCACTTTTTGCACCTCATAAAATTGAACTGATGTTTAAGAGCCAGCAACTATGTTGGAGGTGTAAGAGGGATCGTAATGCAGATTGGCATCATATCTCCTCTGACTGTATTATCTTGGCCCCTTTCTGGAACAATATCAATTCATTTTCACAGGCATTTTTTGGAGATAAATTTGTCTTACCTGAATCATTAATTCTTTTTCCACCCCTAACCCCGCATGTGTTAAAAGAACAAAATATCATATTTTATGGACTGTAATTGACCATTTCAAGACAGGTGATTATACAAAATTGGAAGACTGAATTTACACCCTCATTTAAAGAGGCCACTAAAGTCTGTCAGCTGGAAATTCTCACAATCAAATCAAGAATTAACAGAGTTTACATCTTGTCGCATTACAAGCTGCTAGACATACAAAAACAAAATATTTTGGAATGGAACTGATCCGAGACAACAGAAATGACCAGAAGATTGAGGGACACTTTTATAAATAGTTATTTTCTTGATTGTTTTTGTATTTGTAAGGTTTGGTTGCATTGTTTTTTTTTTTAATTATTTTTTTTATTATGTTTAAGAATTCCTGATTTTAAATACTGTTGTAATAATTTTATGAAAATTAATAAAAATCTTTTATAAAACAAAGATTTTAACAAGTATGAGACAACTATTTTTTCTACATTCCCCAGTGATGTCTATTAGGCAAACTTTAAATTGGCTAATATAGGTCCTAAGTTTGTTCATTGAATCATTGAATATCTGTCAGTGTATGATTCATCATGGCAGCAGCGGGTTTACCGAATGTCTTTTCACTTACTAACTTTCCAAATGGCAGCTTACTTAGTAAGGCAACGGTGTCAGAATATTTACTTCTCAATAGGCATGCCTGTTCTTAAAACAGGTCTTCCAGAGGTGGTCAATAATGCAGCTCAATATTTTTGAAAATAAATGTGCTTAACAGCATATTTGCTCTATCTTGCAAGGGAAGCCACTGAAATCTTTGCAACAGATCTGAATGGCGTGTTTGTACAAACAAAAAGTGTGCGATGGTAGGTTTTATTTTCAGTAGATTTCACTAATTATTGTATGAAATATGACAGGCAACGATGGGTCGGCCATACTTACATTTTGGGATCAGCATGCTTCTTGCTGTAACTCATTGTGCATCTAATGAGGACATATGTGATACTTATCAACATAGTGTGTTAGATCAGCAATCTTACCTAACCCTAACCTACCTAATCGTTCTAGTACCACTTCCTACTCTCCTAGAACTAAATACGTCATCACTGCCTCCTACAGTTCCACAGTTACCCTATGCTGTTACTTTTGTTAAAAAAAAAAAAAAAAAAAAAAGGAGTTTTTTATTGCTGTTTAATGAACTGTACTGATGTATTCGAACATTGTTCATCCTTTCTTATATTTAATTTGTATTCCTATGAGATCATCTGTAATGTATATGTGCAATGTGTACTATGTATTTGTATTTTTCTGGAGCTTTTCTCCCCAGGACTCCACAGAAAATGGGCTCTTTGTGGCCCAATGGACTATCCTGGCAAACAAACTGCAAATAAAAAATAAATAATTCTACATGTTGTTTGAAGGTTAGACTAGGGTCTAAAGTTAGTCAGAAATTTCTACTGCTCTGCAACTGGGATGGGATTATATTGCAAACGAGCATACTTCCAGGTTTAAAAGTGTTAATGCAAAGTAAATCAGTCTAGTTGTTTAAAATCTTGCAGTTTCTGTGCTACTGCTGTTACAGACCTTTTAAAATGAAGTAAGACAATGTCATCATCATGAAGAATTAGTTCTACAAGGTAAATAAAGAGTCGGACCATTTACAGAGTCACAAAATAGCAGAAGCCTTAAGACTGACCTTTAACCCCTCTGTTGAATATTCCTGCATCTGAGAGGTTAATGACTAAATCTGCAGATGACTGCAACCTAGGAGCAGTCACTGAATCCCCAAATGACTCATCCTGCCAGCTTTTTCCCCAAATAAATGCTGCCAAAATAATGGACTGAAACTAAATGCCAAAAAATGCAATAATGTATTCTTTGGGAAGTCCTCTACCCTGGGGAATTAACGATTTAAGATTAAGCCCCTAAGAGTTGACCCAGTTGTTTGGAATCTGGGAATATGGACAGCGGCCTAACTTTCGACCAACATATGCCCACTGTCGTAAGGAAGTCCTTCTATATTGCACAGCAAGTAAACAAAGGGACTGTGTCTAGACCTAGTATGTCATTGCCCACCTTTACTCAGCCTTTATTAGGACAATAATTGAGTAAAATACCCCCCTTACAACGCATCTCTTCAGACATGTACAACAACAGGAATGTTTGACGAGATACCTTACTAAAAAGGATACAAGGTCTACACAATAAATCCTACATGGACCGACTCAAAGCCCTGACACTATACTCTGTATCATACAGACTGCTAAAAAGTGACCTGTATCTAGCAAACAAAGCATTCTCTGACCCAGTACTGATGGATTTACTGTACATCAGCATGTGAAATGGCATCAGAAACTCAATCTAGGTATCTAAACCTCTTATGCAACATCAATAGAATTGTTTGGAGGGGTTGACTTACCTTGCAAACAATACTTGTTGCTCTGGAACAGACACCCCATTCGTGTAAAACAAATGTCAAACTCAAATTGGACCTATGGATAGAAAACCCAATCTCCCTCAGGACTCTGTCCTATACTCCTAATGGACAGAGACAGCTCCTAAATGCTTTATCCCATGCATGGGTCCTCCTCAAATTATCTATGGCATACCCTATTACTCTCACTAGGGTTCATGTATAATTCTCAATGTGGGATAGGTGAGGCCAATCTAGCACCAAGTGATACATATTAATTCAAGTCCACAAAGGGAAATTGACTAGGCATAAAATAGCTCACAAGGGCAGCTAGCCTAGTGCTGATCTACAAAAGTTATGAACTTATTATGACAGTGACATTGTTGTCTTATTTTCATCTGGTTCAACATGTGGGTTGTCAGATCCAGCTGGATCCAACCTCGGAACCTTATACCAGAGTATTGGATCTGAGAGCTCTGACTCCTCCCTATGCCAAATTCCCTTCTCCCAGCTGACTTGAATCAGATCGAGTTTGTTGAATGATTTAAAGTGGTCTCTAGTAACTGCAAGAAGGAATAAGGAATAAAGAAATAGGATTTGGCAACATTATCCACTACAGAAATTGGAACAGCAAGGATTTAGGGTCCTGTCAAGGTCTAATCATGCCCCAGAAGATGCAAAATGACAATTTGGAAGGGGGGTACGACTGAACCAGATGAAAATAAGACAACACAGATGTATTGTTATGGCAAGTGCATAACTTTTATATACAATGCTGTCTATTTTTGTCTGAGAATGTGTGGAATAGATTCCACAGCTACCTAAAAAGTGCCTGTGGACACAAGGACAGACATTCGTGAGAATGGCAGAGCCAAAGGATGTGCTAGCTTTAGACTGCACTTACAGCTTGTAATGAGATATAAAGGAATGAACTGTTGAGCAAGTTGCTCCTGCACATATGTCACTGACAGGTACCCTTTTGTGCATCTGTTGCTGAAATTGCCTCGCTCTGGTAGAGTAATCCTTAGTTTTAGACTATAAAGAAAGCCCTCCTGTCTTGTCTTATAAACAAACGAAATGTAATCTGTTAGCCACCTAGAAAGCATAACTTTTGATACAAGTTGTCTTAGTTTGTCATGGAAAGGAACAATTTGCTGGTCTTTTTTCCTAATGTCTTTAGCATGATGTAAATACAGCTTCAGTTGTGATCTCCCTTGTTAGTAAAGTTTGGAAGGAACACAGACAAATCAATTTGTTGATTCAAATTTGCCACCTTAGGAAGGAAGGCGGGATCTGTTCTCAGTGACACTCTATCATAGTGGAAAATAAGGAAGGGTGACTTGCATCAAGTGCTTGCAGTTCCAAAACCCATTTTGCTGACACAATGGCAATCAGAAAGATAGTCTTCCGAGAGGAATCTTAAATCTGTTAATGTTGCTGGTTCAAAGGGTTTTTGGGTCAAAGACTGTAGTAAAACTGTAATGTCATACAGGGGAACTGGAACTTGAACAGGTGGTCTCAATAAAAACATGCTCTTAAGAAAAGTTTTGGTTAGTTTAAGAGATGCAATAGACAAAATCATTAAGTCCTATGTGAAAATTTGAAATGGTGGTCATCTGGAATTTAACTGTAGAGTAACTGGAACGTCCCATAAAAAGTTCAGAAAGAAAATCCAGAATCGCTGGCAGGGGGTTGAGAAAGGGTATATGCCCATCGAGGATGTCCAAACAAAAAACCTTTTCTAGTTACTTTTGTAAGTCTTTTTGATTCCTTCTGAGATTAAGAAATTATGTGGCCGAAAGCCTGGCATGTCTGGCTATCGTTAAAAGTGGTGAAACCATGTGGTTAGTTTTAGGGGCTGGAGATCCGGTAGAGCCATCCTGGATGGGTGACTGAGCAGACCCAGAATGGGATCCAGAAGCCATGGTGATTGCAGTAGATATAGCCAAAGAAAGGGGAAACATACTTGCCAAAGCCAAAAAAAGCAATGAGGATTACCCAGGTCTAAGCACTTCATGGTTTCGGAATGAACTTCATGAGAAGAGGAAATGGTGGAAGAGTGTAAAGGAAACCTGGAAGCCAAAAATGGATCAGAGCATCACTCAATGACGTTCCCTGTGGACAGAAGAGGGAAAAATAACTGCTGCATTTGTTGTCTAGGCAAGAAGTCAAGAGTTTTCAGCAAGGCTGGCCCCAGTGGCTGAAAATCTCTGTTACCACTGTTTGTTTGAGAGACTGCTCAAGAGGTATAATAGGACAGTTCTACTCAACCTGTCCGCTAATATAATGGATGTCCCAGGAATGTGTATTGCTACTACAAAATGGTTTGAAGACATCGCCCATTGCCAAACTCATACGGCCTCTCAGCAAAGAGGGTATGAATGTGTTCTACCTTGCTTGTTGATGTACCAGACAACTGACACATTGTCTGTGTGAATACAAATCACACCCTTGGGCAGGAGGTCCTGAAAAGCCTGCAATGCTAAGACGACTGTGCTCATCTCCAAGACACTGATGTGAAGTTTGCCTTCTGTTGATGACTGCATCCCTTAAATTGTCTTCCCTGCTAAATGCCTCCCCCAGCCTAGAAGGGAGGCATCTGTGGTGACTGTGACCCTGGCAGCAGGTGGGCAAAAGGGTCTGCCCTGTACTACTGAAAGAGATGTAATTCACCAACTTATGCGATTCCTGCATACTCAAATAAGTCAGGTTCTGGTGTGAAAGGAGAGAAATTTCCATGAGCTTTGTACTGCCAATGTCCACTGTAAGATTCTCATGTTGTATCTTGCTAATGAGACCAGTGTAATAGTAGAGGCCATCAGCCCTAAAAGATGGAGAATGAGTCTTGCCTGTGGGAGTGAATATGTTGCATCACTTGATAAGCCATGAGTGGGAGTGGATGTTGCATCACTTGATAAGCCATGAACTTTAATGACTGGACTCTTGCAACATGGAGTTTCATAACTAGTTGGACTGTGTCAACCTGGCATCCTATGAATTCGAGGTTCTGCATGGGAGGCAGTTTGCTATTCTTCTGGTTGACTTATATTCCCAATTGGTTTGCAAAAGTGAGAAGCAATGTTTGGTGTTGCAACAACAGATCCTTGGAGATAGCATTTAGGAGCCAATCATCTAAATACGGGAAGATATGGATCCCTTGCAGTCAGGGAGATGAGCTGCTGTTACTGCCATAATCTTGGTGAACACCCAAGGGGCTGTGGTGAGAGTAAATGGCAGTGCCCTGAGCTGGTAGTGATTGGCTCCCAAACAGAAACAGTGGAAATCTCCTGGATTGCCTCTCGACCTTGACGTGACAGCAAGCGTTCTAGAGATCAATAGAGCACATCCAGTTGTTCTTCCTCAACAGAGGCAGAATGGACTGCACAGTGATCAACCAGGACTTTGTCTGACATTCTGATTTATACTCTTCTAAGGTCCCTGGTCTTTTTTTTTTTTTTAATTAAAAAGAACCTGGAATAGACTCAGGATCTAAACTGGTCTGAGGGGTCCAGCTAGATGACTCTCTTGTTTAGCAAAAACTCCTGTTGCTGTGGATTCCAACTGATCAGGTGGCGTATCAGGAATCTTCAGTCTTTTCTTTGGGAAAGCCAAAAAGGGCATGGTATACCTCCTCTGGTGATTACCCTTAGCACCTGTGAAATGGAAGTTGTGGTTTGCCAGGCTAAAGGGTGTAATAAACACTCCCAGACTGCCTCCAGATTGCAGCAATTGGCAATGTTCAAAAAAAGCTGGTAAAGTTTCTCAGTGAAGGCCCCACCAAAACCTTGGTTTTGCGGTCCGCTTCTCTCTCTTGGATTGCCTCTTCCTCTGCCACGGGGAGGTCTATCCCCAAGAGTGCCCTGGTGAAAACCTTGGGATTTTTTTTTAAATGCAGCATTCTAATCCTGGAAAAGGATCTTTTAAGGAGTAGGAAAATAGATTCTCATGGCAGACAAAGTCTTACCATCCTGCTCGCTACTGGCAAAAGGTAAGTTGCAAGACAGACATTTCCCCGTCCATCTTTTGGTCATCTGTAGGTAAACTACCTGAAAGAGATTTGGAAAGCTTCTTGAACAAGTCTCTTTGGAAATGTGAAAGGTGTGCTAGATAGTTCAACACTCAAAATGCAAAGGTTGCTGATGCAAAGTTCCGTTTCCCTAGTCTGTCCAACTCCCTTGACTCCCTCTTGGGGGATGGACAGAGGAAATTTCCTCAGATTGTTCCTTCTTTGTGGCTGCTACTACTACCATGGCATCTACAGGGGGAGCTCTCTGACCAGTGTTTCCTATCTTTTGGGGCAACTAAAATTTTGTCCGGCTTTTTTTGGATAGCCTCTGCCATATCAGGTTTCTTCAAAGTCTTCTAAAGGTCGAGGTCTATTAAGTTGTCAGGAGGTGGAACCATCCAGGGCACCGATGGGCCAAAGTCAAAAGCTTCAAGGAACATGGATTCATCAGAGAGTGGAGTTTCTGTGGACCCTCCCTTTCAATTCCAGAATATCCCCAAAGGAGGAGTCGGGGGGGGGGTGGACTTTTGGTATTTTTCTCCATAACCTAAGTCTGTATCTTCAGTGACAGACTCAGGAGAGGAGTCTACAGGTTTCCTTTTGCATGTCCTTTTCCAGAGGATGTGTCCCAGGGGCTATTATGGAGTCTAAAAGGAAGCTTGAACGTCAAGCTGCCTCAAAACTGATTGGATCTGTCTGTCCTTGTTGACCTGAAGGAGAAGAAAGTGACAGGATCCACTGGGAGATGGGATGGATCTACAATTAATGCACGCACCAGTCTCCTTGGTCCAACCACAGCCCTCTCCACAGTCTCAAAAGCGGACTCAGCTAATGCAACCAAGGAGAAACTATCGCTATCAGCAGAGCTGTTAGGTTGCTGTCTCCAAAAGAGGTTGGCTGTCAGGAGGACCTCAGAGCTGAGCTGTCTAGATCCGAAGCACCGAGAGGGAGGAATGGGTCCCAAAACTTCGGAGTTGATTCCACCATCAGAACTCCAATCCCGACCCTGAGGTACTGGTAGCAACAAGGTAAGGGAAGATGTCCAGAGTGAAGTCTTCAGGGCTATCAGTTCCAACACCGGAGTGGCAGATTGTTTCTGACCCATAATCATCAGCTCTGGAAAAGGAGATGGTGTCAGAAAAAGATAGGATGGTTTCAAAGGGCACGTTCATGGCCCTCTCCTTGGAGATGCAACTGAAAGGATACCCAAGTGACCATGTCACCAGGAATTTCCTCATCATATGGTCAATGTCCATCTCAGTAAGACTTCTGGTGGAATAACCAGACCTCAAAGAAGAAGCTACATATGCTGATCTCGATGGTAGCTTTTGTTGAAGTATAGGTGGATTAAATCTAGGGTTGATGTAGGTTGTGGGGAGGCAGTTCAAATCAGATCAGAATTTCAGTGGGATCAGACTGCCTCAACAACTTAGGTTTCAGACCTCTAAAAGCATTTAGACCTGGAGACCTTTTTTGATTTTTCTACACTTTCTTCTTGTGTCTTCTCAACTTGTCTTAATGTTTTTTAGATCTCTTTATTTTTCTTCGGATTTTTCACTCTCCTTCTCCCACTTTTTATCCAAGAAAGGAGAGGTGGAACGGTACCTAGACCTTTGACATCATTTTGGACTCTGTTGGGGGGGGGTAAGCCTTTGAGAGTAAGTTTCTCCCTCCTGCCTTGAGGTTGCTCTGGTATCAAAGACAACACACATATTACAATACCCACTAAATGGGAAGGACCTAGACAATAAACACAGAGGGAATGAGGGTCTTCGGAGATATCTTATATCCCCAGGCTGAACACTTTTTGAATCCAGTGGACTTTTCAGACATTAGAAAGAACAAACTTACTACAGTTAGAAAGTTTGAAACATCAAACTTCACTTTGAATATTAAAGAACAATCACAAAAACATTTGTGTGTAACTATATAAACACACACACACATATGTGTGTGTAGCTACATACATATATAAATATATACATATATATAGAGAGAGAGAAACTGAAAATAGCACACTGTACTAAAAAACAATTTTACTAGTATCTGGATATAAAACCTGATATGATGTAAGTCAGCTGGGAGGAGGGAATTGTGGGTAGGGGAGGCAGAGCTCTCAAATCCAATACTCTGGTGTAAGGCGCTGAGGATGGATCTAACCAGATCTGACAACCCACATGCTGAATCAGATGAAAACAGACAACATGGAATCCTATAAACTCAATGCTACAATGATACTGTTTAACCTCCAAGACAAATACAATTTAGAGGTAACACTACATATTTGGAAAAATGTATAACCAAGACATTTACTCAACATCCTCAAAGCAGGTGAATTTCTAGTTTTTCCTAAAATAAGATTTTTCTTCTGCAAAGGAATATGGTCTGCATAGGTAATTTCACTTAGGTCTTGGGCCCTAGATTCACTTATAATTCAGTAAAGGCTTTTTCTCATAGAGCAGGTGAGGACTGTAGCCTAAGAATTTTGACACAATCTGAGTTAACAAAATAGGAAGAATCCCTGATAGTAAGTTTGTAGTTGTAAGACTTGGTTATAATTACTGCTATCTGCATGCATAACACAACTGATTTAAGGGACATACCACACCAAATTACTTATTTACAGTAAGAAAAGATGATGTCCATATACAGATCGTGGGGGGGGGGGGCATCCTTAGAGGGAATACTAGACTGTGCACAAGTATTACTACTGATTACTGTACAAGTTCTATTTGGTAAGCAATTCCAAAATCACTGTACAACTTCAGAAGAAAAAACAAATGGCTAGTCTGCCTAATAACAAAGCAGGAACCATTATTTCAAATGCCCTCTTTACAACTGTTAATATTGCCCTTGATAATATTGACTCTTCTCTGTGACAGAATGTGTTTGCTAAGTGAAAGAATAGCAGTCAATGTACTAATATTAAGAAGAAAACAAAGATTTTTATCTGTCAAAATGACATTCCCGAATGTACTCTTAAGGTTTGCTCATATGTGGGTTTTCAATAATTCTTACAAGAAGACAAATATTAGCTGTATGTCTGTAACCAGTTTATGTAGATAGCAACCTTAGGATGAGGCACTATGATGCATTTAAAACTTATGAGCATTAAATATTAAGTCTGGTTATTAAGAGAATATTTGGAGGTGTTGATTATACCTGGAACAGACGAGTTGAGGTAGACTAGCTGCTGTGTAATATTGGAGAAGGGTGGGGGTGCTAGACTTCAGAAGCAAAGAGGTAATGCTTCCAATCCTGGAAACATTCAATGGGAAGCTAAATTAAAGATCCATGTGAGGAGAAGGAATGGGCCTGGAGACTTCAGTAGCTGCAGCTTTTCTCATGTGAAATCAGAACAGACATGATACTGATGCACAGCATAATGCCAGGAAGATAAAAAGTACAGTTTTGTACCTACCATAAATGTAGATGTTCGAGTGTATTCACTGCTGCAGTCATTACACTTGGGTTATCCTGCCGTCAGGCGGTCCCGCAGTCGGCCAGAGTTCCAACGTCTTGGTTCGGCGTCGGTTGCTGTCGCTTCTTCCCTGATGTCAGTGCGCCAGGGGTATATAAGATGCAGCCAACGCCATTTTCTTCAGTTTTTCTTGCCCCAGATGTCAGGTGCCTCCAAATAGGTAGGCAACACATATTGCTAATAAAACATACATAAAAAATAAAACCAAAACCTTCAGTTACCAGCAAATACACCACATAGGGAGTATAGGGTAGAAAGGTAAAGATAAGTACCAGCTAAGAAAGACGGGATGGAGGGAGAGTATCCTGGACTGCAACAGTGAATACACTCAAATATCTACATTTATGGTAGGTACAAAACTGTACTATGTTAATCATGTTTCACTGCTGCAGTCTTTACACTTGGGTTGAATCCCAAAGCTGAGGTAGGGTGGCTGGTTCTATAGAGGATTTGGGGTGGCTATGAGGCCCTGCAGCACTGCAGTGGCAAAACCAGCTCTGGATTTAGAATAAAGAGGCAAGTGATAATGTTTGGTAAAGGTGTGCACTGAACTCCAATTTGCAGCTTCCAGGATATCTTTGGTAGGTACTCCTCTAAGGTAGGCAGTTGAAGTGGCTGTTGCCCTGGTGGAATGTGGCCTAATGTTGCTAGGTACAGTTTTCCCATGCTGTGTGTAGCAGAAACGGATACAGTGTCCTATCCACTTTGAAATGGTCCGTTTTGAAATAGCCTTTCCCTGTGATCCTGCAGCATATGCTACAAAGAATTGCTCAGTTTTCCTGAAAGCTTTTGTTTTGTCCAAGTAGAAACGTAGCTGTCTGTGTATGTCCAATGAATTCAGAAGTCTCTCCCCTTTATTCTGGGGATTTGGATAAAAAGTTGGCAAATTAATAGTTTGGTTAAGAGCCACGCTGGAGACCACCTTTGGCATAAATGAAGGGTTTGTTCTTAAAGAAACCCTGTCTTGGTGAAAAATGATGAAAGGCTCCACTGCCATTAGTGCCTGTAACTCTGAGACTCTTCGTGCTGAGGTTATTGCCAGAAGCAGAGCAGTTTTCCATGACACATATTTTAATTCTGCTGAATTGGCTGGCTCAAAAGGAGATAAAGTTAGTTTTTCCAAGACAAAATTGAGGTCCCAAGTTGGTGTTGGTGCTCTCCGGGGCGGTCTTATGTTTTTAGCCCCTCTGAGGTACTGTTTTAGCAATGGATGAGAGAAAATAGGAGGATCTGTGTTGTAATGAGCCGAGATGGCAGATGCGTGGATCTTAATGGATGAAAAGGATAGGCCTTTGTCCAGCATCTCAGTTAAGTATTGTAATATCTGAGGAATATTTGAGACAAGAGGGTCAAAGCTTCCACTTTTCTGAATAGGATTTCCTGGTGCTAGGCCTCCTGGCCTTCAAAATGACATCCATAACAGCTTTACAGAGAGGTGTTGTTTGCTTTACTAAGGAACCTGCCATGCAGCCAGGTTTAAGGTTTTGAGCTGGCTGTGCAGGATCCGATTGTTTTGTTGAGTCAGAAGATGTGGATTTTGAGGTAAAATCCATGGTGGGCCTTGAGCTAAGTTCTTTAAGATTGGGTACCAGTGCTGGCGTGGCCAGACTGGGGCAATCAGGATCATTTTTGGTTTTTTTGGCTTTTAGGAGTACCTTTGAAAGGAGAGGCAGTGGTGGGAAGGCATAAACTTTTAGGCTTTTCCAGCTGATCGAGAGAGCATCCACTTTCCATTCTTGTGTGTGGTAAGTCCTTGTGCAGAACTTCTGTAGTTGGCAATTCACTGGGGAGGCAAAAAGATCTATGTCTGGGCTCCCCCATTTCTGTGTTATCATGCTGAATACTTGTGGATTTAGCTTCCACTCGTGAGGATCCATGATGCTTCTGCTTAAGTCGTCTGCCAGAGTATTTTTCTTTCCTGGCAGGAATTGTGCTTGCAGATGAACTTGACAGGTTAGAGCTGTGTTCCACAAGGTCATGGCTTACCTGTAGAGGGGATAAGAATGAGTGCCCCCTTTGCTTGTTTATGTACCACATAAATGTGGTTTTGTCTATCTTTAGTAATAGTTGTCCTGGATGCAGAAGGTCCTTGAAAGCTGTTAGGGCATTTTGTACAGGTAGCATCTCTTTTTGATTGATGTGAAGATGCATTTGGTCTGCGGCCCACTTGCCCTGAATACATTTTCTTGCCATGTGTGCTCCCCAGGCGTTAATCCGAAGCATCTGTTTTAAGTGTCTGCCTGGCTGTGGGTAGAGTGAAAGGCTGTCCCTTGTTGAGGTGACATGCCTGTGCCCACCATCGAAACTCCTGTTGTAGGCAGGGAATAAGTGGAATTACTGCTTCCAAACTGTAACAGTGTTGAGTCCAAACACTTTTTAGGTACCACTGTAATTTCCTCATATGCAGTCTGGCATATGGTATTAGTAGTATGCAGGATGCCATGAACCCCAAGGCCTGCAGAATTTTTCTTGCAGGGAGTTGGGTGTTTGTTGCCATCAATTGAAAGTACTGAGTCAGTTGCCTTTGCTTGTCTGGCGTGAGATAAGCCATCTGGGCCCATTGTATTTAAGCTGGCACCCAGAAATATTATCTCTTGTGAGGGCACTAGTTTTGACTTCTTTTCGTTTACTGTGTACCCTAGGCAAATTAGCAATCTTTTTACAAACATCAGATGCTTTAGAAGAATGTCCTTGCTCTCTGCTTGAATAAGGCAGTCGTCCAAGTATGGGTATATTTGAATTCCTTTTTGTCTGCAAAATGCAATTACTGGTGCCAGGCATTTTGTGAAGACCCTGAGCGCAGTAGATAAGCCAAAGGGCAGTGCAGAGAATTGGTAATGCATTGAACCAGCTATGAATCTGAGGTATCTTCTGCAATTTTGTCTGATAGGGACATGCAGGTATGTCTCTTTGAGGTCCAAAGTAAAAGCCAAGCCTTCTTGCCCAGCATGGGAAGAAGCTGCTGAAGAGTCAAAATTTTGAATTTCGGAACATCCAGGTAAGTATTTAGAGTGGAAAGGTCCAGTATGGGTCTCCAGGCTTTGTCCTTTCTGGGGACCAGGAAAAGTCTTGAGTAAAATCCTTGTCCCTGTTGTGGCACTTTTTGAACAGCTCTCATGTCCATGGGGGCTGTAATTTGTTTTTGTGCCTCTGCCCACTGATTTGGTGGCAGGTCTGGCATTCCTTTTAGCCTTGGTAGAGTGTGAAAGCGGAACTTGTAACCTTGAGACACAATATTCAGAACCCATTTGTCTTGGGTGATTGTATGCCAACTTTGTGAAAAAAGTGCTAGCTTTCCCCTAAGGGAGCTTCCAAAAGGTAAGTGCTTGGCATTTGAAGGGGGAAGTCATTGGGACTGTTTCCTATAAGGGTGTGACTTGTCTTCTCCTCCTTTTGGGGTTGAAGCACCCTACTGTCGTGGTCTGTAAGAGCTTTGTGGCTGAGATCTGCTTCTTGGGCGTCTGTATCTGCCTCTTTGTGGTCTGTCTGACACTGGAAAGGACCAATTATTGGAGGGCCAATTTCTGCTAAATCGAGGCGGCTATACCTGTAAAAAATCCTTCACTGTTTGCATAGATTTTGCCTTATCCTCCATTTTCTTTAATACCTATTCTGCCTTAACACCAAATAAAATATCCTGCTGTAAAGGAGCATCCAATAAGTTAGCCTTAACATGATCAGGTAAAACTTGTTCTTTTAACCAAGCATGCCTTCGTACCACAGATCCTGTAACTGCTGCTCTACAGGAAGCCTCTAATGAATCAAAACCACATTGCAGAGTATGTTTTCCCACTTGTTCAGCTGCATGCAATAAATCCTGCACTTCCTTATAGTCAGGATGTTCTGAACTGGTAAGAGACATTAAATATTGTTGGTATTTAAGCATGTGAAACTGGCAACTTAAAGCCCTCACTGCTATAGTTGTAGAAGTGTAAACTTTCTTCCCCCATCTGTCTAATGCTCTAGAATCCTTGTCAAAGGGAACTGGATTTTTAGCTGTGGAAGCCTTTACCCTTTGGGACCCTGGGAAATAGTTACTGGGTCAGCAACAGGGTTTTTATAAAGAAATTTGTGAGAGTCAGGGAATCTGTAGTACCTGTCTGGCTTGACTGGAGCAGGGGGTAAAGAATCAGGATTTAAACTGGATTCAGAAAACACATCATCCACAATATCTAACACTGGCGGAATAGCAAGGGGCTTGTGCTGAGGCAGTAAAAGAAAGTCTCTGAGCCTCTTCTTGGATTCTGAGTAATCCTGGCCCTCCCAATGGAAATGTTCCCTCATGGTATGTAAAGTTTCCCCAAAAGAGTAATCCTCAGGAGGAGAGGCTGAAGGAATTGATTCTTCAGCATCAGAGTCCTCATAGGGGGGTAAACAGTATCCCTGGTCTGAAGAGGAATCAGCATCTGTTTTTTTAGGCATGGAGGCCTGTCCAGGTGAATGCTGTACTTGCTTCTTTGTCTTTAATGGAGATTTACACTTGGTTGTAGATCTAATGGTAAGTTGTGAAGGTCTGAAAACAGCCTCAGAAGCCGATGCCTGCTCAGCGGCTCCGGACCCATCTGAGGGGTTAGTTTCTGTAGGACCAGTACCTTGAGTTTCCAGAGGCCTAGTCATCTCCACGTGGGAGTCGGAGGCGGCCTGTGGCTCTGAGGTAGCGGGTGTCAGGGGCTGCGAAAGCGCCTCACCGGCGAACCGGCGACTGGCCTAGAAGAGGCTTCATCGTCAGTTTTGGGCCTCGGATGCCTGTCCTTATCCTTGTCTTTGCGTTTTTTTGTGTATTCCGGTCGTCGGTTGTTCCGATGGAATGGTATAATTGAACCTTCAGCCAAAGTAATGGCAAGCAAAATCAAACCGACGTTTAACAGTGCGTTTGTTAAATCTAGCACAAAACCGACAACTACTGACGTCGTGGTCTGGACCTAGGCATGGAATACAGTAAGAATGAAAATCCTTATGAGGTATTTGCTTCCCACAATGGGGTACTTAGCTTTATTGAAGACTTCGGTTCTGAAATTTGAATTGAAAATCTCAGGAGTCGGCCGACCGGCATTTGCGAACTGCTTTTGCTTCAGGCACCGCGTGGCAAGAAAGACTGAAGAAAATGGCGTCGGCTGCATCTTATATACCCCTGGTGCACTGACATCAGGGAAGAAGCGACAGCAACCGACGCCAGACCAAGACTTTGGAACTCTGGCCGACTGCCGGACCGCCTGACGGCAGGATAACCCAAGTGTAATGACTGCAGCAGTGAAACACGATAAACATCAGAGTCATTTTGAATTGGAGGGAGAGAGGAGGAAAGGGCACAAGCATCAAATTGCAGTAACCTAGTGCCTAGTTGTCCAAAAGTATTTTTCACAGAAATGGTTACAGACCCATGGAATGGACTTCCAGAATGGGTAACATACAGAAAATCCACAAAGACATTCAAGACAACACAGACAGCTGTAAAAATGACAAAGGGGAATTTGCACGGACAGAGAGAAGATATAACATTAAGGCATTAAAAATGGCATATTAGATAGACTTGCTACCTTCTTTTCTGGAAAAAAAAGAAATCTCACCCAATATTGTTAAGATAAAAAGGTGAACTATACAGAAGAAAGCATGACAGGTAAGAACGGTGAGTCTGAAAATAAATTAATAGGGATCAACTGAATGTATTTCCAACTTGCAAAATTGTATTTATTTAGTAATGGAGCTGTGGAAGTAAACGTCATGTTCAACATATTAATACTCAACAGAATTATGAAAAATAAAACATTTTTCAACATCTATTTTTATACCAATATATCCTGCTCAAAGGAATTGTTTTGAGTGTGTGTGTTTGTGTGTGTGTGTGTGGGGGGGGGTATCTGGCATTTAGCCCCTCATACCTTCTAAGGTCACTAAACTGTTTCTCTATAATTGGAACAGCACTTCACAGATTAATAAATACATAGCTAAATGATGAGTCCTGTTTCTGAATATAGTAGTTACTTCTACAACAAAATTTTATCTGGCAACTGAACCTCAAAAATGTCCTACTTCATCTAATTGCAATCGCCAGCATCCCCCCTCCCTCAAGACACACACACACACACACACACACACACACACACACACACACACACACACACACACACACACAAAGAACTAGCTGTCAGTCCACATTGACCTGAAGTATTCAAAGATCCCTCTTGTGCCAATGTTATTTACTCACTTCTCGCACTCAAATACTAGTGGTTTATGATGGGCAATCAACTTTTAATAAAAATCTTGACGACTGGATAGGAAATAGAAAATTCACCCTGGGGATCACTTCTGTGGCACTGCTTGATAGGGGCACAGAAAAATAATTTTCTTGAGTGGCGAAAGCCAGGGAATCTTTTTGGCTAGGCTTTACAGACCCCAGGGCTGTTAGCCTAGTACCTACCTATGAAACTATGAACCTATGAAAAGTACAGTTGTGTACTTACCATAAATGTAGATGTTTGAGTGTATTCACTGTTGCAGACATTACAATTGGGTTATCCTGCTGGCAGGCTACCTGCAGTCTGCCTGAATTCCAAAGTCTAGGTCCGGCGTCAGTTGCTGTCGCCTCCTCCCTGATGTCAGTACGCCAGGGGTATAAAAGATGCAGCCAACGCCATTTTCTTCAGTTTTTCTTGCCCCAGATGTCAGGTGCCCCCAAAAGGGTTGGCTAAAAAATCTGTCAATAAAGCATGCATGCGCCAAGGTAAATTTTTCTTTCATCTACAAGCAAATGCACCACATAGGTTGTATAGAATAGAGAAGTACAGATGAGTTCCAGCAAAGATAAGGGGGGTAGTGGGAGGGTAACCTGGACTGCAACAGTGAATACACTCGAACATCTACATTTATGGTAAGTACACAACTGTACTATATTCATCGTGTTTCACTGTTGCAGTCATTACAATTGGGTTGAATCCCAAAGCTAAGGTTGGGAAGGCTGGAGTTAAATAGGATTAGGAGCGGCTATGAGGTCCTGCAGAACTGCAGTGGCAAAGCCTGCCCTGGATTTAGAGTAGAGTGGCAAGTGATAGTACTTTGTAAAAGTGTGCACTGAACTCCAGGTTGCAGCCTCTAAAATGTCTTTGGTTGGTACTCTTCTGAGGAAGGCTGCTGCTCTGCTTGAATGTGGCCTAATGCCCTTAGGCACTGATTTGCCATGTTGTGAATAGCAGAAATGAATGCAGTGGCCTATCCACTTTGAAAAAGTCTGCTTTGAGATAGCCTTTCCTTGTGATCCTGCAGCATATATGCCACTAGTAATTGCTCAGTCTTTCTGAAAGCTTTGGTTCTGTCCAAGTAGAAGCGCAGCTGTGTATGTCCAAAGAATGCAGATGTCTCTCACCCTTATTCTGTGGGTTTGGGTAAAAGGTAGGCAAATGAATAGTTTGGTTAAGGGCCACACTGGACACTACCTTAGGCATAAATGTCGGGTTTGTCCTCAGAGAAACCCTATCTGGATGGAAAATGATAAATGGTTCCACAGCCATGAGTGCCTGTAGCTCTGAGACTCATCTTGCAGAGGTTATTGCTAGGAGCACAGCTGTTTTCCATGATAAAAATTTTATATCAGCTGTAGCGGCTGGCTCTGAGTTTTTCCAAGACATAATTGAGGTCCCATGCAGGTATTGGTGATCTCCTTGGAGGCCTCAAGTTTTTGGCTCATCTGAGGTACTGCCATAATAAAGGATGAGAAAAAATAGATGGCTTTGTATTGTAATGAGGTGAAATGGCAGAGGCATGAATCTTAATTGATGAAAAGGATAGGCCTTTGTCCAGCATCTCAGTTAAATATTGCAAAATCTGAGGAATATTTGGTACAGTCATGTCAATCCCTTGTGCCTGGTTCTAAGCACAGAATCTCTTCCATTTTTCAGCATAAGATTTTCTGGTACTAGGTCTCATGGCCTCCAAAATAACATCCATCACCGCTTTATAGAGAGGTGTGTTTTGAATGACTACATTATATGCCATGCTGCCAGATTTAAGGTCTTGAGATGGCTGTCCAGGATCCGATTGTTGTGTTGGGACAGTAAGTGAGGAATTTGAGGTAATGTCTAGGCTGGGTATTGAGACAAGTTCCTTAGGATTGGGTACCAGTGCTGGCGGGGCCAGTCTGGGGCAATCAGTATCATTTTTGGCTTCTCTTGTCTGACTTTTAGGAGTACCTTGGGGAGGAGAGGCAGTG
This sequence comes from Protopterus annectens, assembly GCF_019279795.1. Taxonomy (NCBI): domain Eukaryota; kingdom Metazoa; phylum Chordata; order Ceratodontiformes; family Protopteridae; genus Protopterus; species Protopterus annectens. The sequence goes on from NC_056743.1 coordinate 26,849,202, forward strand.
GAGGAAAGGCATATACTGTTAAGTTTTTCCAGCTGAAAGACAGAGCATCCACTTTCCATGCTTGCTTGTGATAAGTCCTTGTGCAGAACCTATGTAGTTGGCAGTTGTGAGGGGAGGCAAATAGATCTATGTCCGGGCATCCCCAATTCCTTGTTATCATGCTGAAGACTTGCGGATCCAGTTTCCACTCGTGGGGATCCAGGAGGTTTCTGGTTAGTTCGTCTGCCAGAGTATTTATCTTTTATGGCAGGAATTGTGCTTGCAGATGTACTTGGTAAGTCAATGCTGTGTCCCACAGAGTCATGGCTAGTCTGCATAGGGGGTAGGAATGAGTGCCTCCCTGCTTGTTTATGTACCACATGACTGTAGTATTGTTTGTCTTTATCAGTAGTTGTTCTGGATGAAGTAGATCCTTGAAGGCTGTCGGGGTATTCTGAACAGCTAGCATCTCTTTTTGGTTGATATGTAGATGCATTTGGCTTGCGGACCATGTGCCCTGAATACATCTTCCTACCATGTGGGCCCCCCAGGCATAATCTGATGCATCTGTTGTTAATATCTGCCTGGCTGTGGGTAAAGCGAATGGCTGCCCCTTCTTGTGGTGACAGGCCTTTGCCCATCCTCGAAACTCCTGTTGCAGGCAGGGAATGAGGGTAATTATTGTTTCCAGGCTGTGGCAATGTTGAGTCCAAACACTTTTTAGATACCATTGAAGTTTCCTCATATGCAGTCTTGCATATGGAATTAGCAGAATGCAGAATGCCATGAAGCCCAAAGCCTGCAGAATTTTTCTTGCAGATAACTGGTTCTTTGTTGCCAACATTTTGAAATAAATAGTCAGTTGCCTTTGTCTGGCATGAGATAAGCCATCTGGGCAGTTGTGTTTAAGCTTGCACCCAGCAATATTATCTCTTAAGAGGGTATTAGTTTTGATTTCTTTTCGTTTACTGTGTACCCTAGGCATGTTAGTAATCTTTTTACAAACGCCAGATGCTGTAGTAGAATGTCCTTGTTCTCTGCTTGAATAAGGCAGTCGTCCAAATAAGGATTTACTTGTATTCCACTTTGTCTGCAAAATGCAATTACTGGAGCCAGGCATTTTGTGAAGACCCTGGGCGCAGTAGATAAGCCAAAGGGCAGTGCAGAGAATTGGTAGTGCATTGAGCCAACTATGAATCTGAGGTATTTTCTGCATGATTGTCTGACTGGGACATGCAGGTATACCTCTTTTAGGTCTAAAGTTACAAGCCAAGCTTTCTTGCCCAGCATGGGCAGAAGCTGCTGCAGAGTCAACATTTTGAATCTTGGAATATCCAGATATGTGTTTAGAATAGATAGGTCCAGTATAGGTCTCCAGGCCAAGCATGCCTCCTAATGACAGAACCCGTAACAGCGGCCCTGCAGGAGGCCTCCAGAGAATCAAAACCATATTGCAAAGTATGCTTTCCCACTTGTTCAGCTGCATGCAATAAATCCTGCATTTCTTTGTTTTCTGCACATTCAGAATTTAACATTTTCTGTTTAAGTAGTGACATAAGATATTGCTGATATTTAAGCATATGAAACTGACAATTTAAAGCCCTTATAGCCAAGGTAGCAGAAGTGTAAATCTTTTTTCCCCATCTGTCCAGTGCCCTAGAATCCCTGTCAGAGGGGGTAGGGTTTTTTGCAGTGGAAGCCTTGACCCATTTGGGACCCTGAGAGATAGTTTCTGGGTCAGCAGCAGGGTTATTAAAAAGAAATTTATGTGAATCAGGAACCCTGTAGTATCTGTCGGGCTTAACAGGAGCTGGAGGTAAAGAGTCAGGAGTCAGACTGGACTCTGAAAATACATCATCTACAATGACCAACACAGGTGGAACAGCAAGGGGCCTGTGCTGAGGTAGTAAAGGGAAGTCTCTGAGGCTTTTCTTAGATTCTGAATAATCTTGGCTCTCCCACTGGAAATGCTCCCTCATGGTATGCAAAGTTTTCCCAAAAGAATAATCCTCAGGAGGAGAGGCTGAAGGGATAGATTCTTCAGCATCAGAATCCTCATAGGGAGGAAGAGAGTATTCCTGATCAGAAGAGGAATCAGAAGAAATGGAAACCAGATCTGAAGATTCATATTCTGTCTCTTGCCTAGGCATCTTATCAGGAGATGGATGGGAACCCCTGATCAAATTAATTAGGTCTTCGGCCATTTTGAGCATCTGTTTTTGGGCATGGAGGCCTGTCCATGGGGCTGTTGTACTTGTTTCTTTGTCTTTAGAGGTGCTTTAGTCTTTGCCTTTGAAGCTGAAGTTGTTTTAACATATAACTGTGTAGGTCTGAAAACACCCTCAGAAGCTGATGCCTGCTCAGCGGATTTGAGGGAATAGTTTCCGAGGTTCCAATACCTTGAGTTTCCAGTGGCCTAGTCGGCTCCACGTGGGAGTCGGAAGCAGTTCTAAAGTAGCGGGTGTCAGGGTCTGCGAAAGCGCCTCACTGAGAACCTTTGACTGGCTTAGAAGAAGCCTCGTCATCAGTTTTGGACCTCGGATGCCTGTCCTTTTCTTTTTCTTTGCGTTTCTTTTGAATTGCGGTAGTCGGATGGCTATCCAACAACATTGTGTAATTAAATCTTCTGCCAAAATAGTGAAATGCAAAATCTTTCATTCCCATTTGCCAAATATGAGCGGTGTCTGGTACTGGGGTCTCTACAGGAGTCAAATGTGACTCACGATTATTGAATGGATGGCAGGAACAACTGGGACTAATGTTAATTCTTTTAAATGTTCAGCTGCTGTTTGCTGGTTATTATGTACTTTTGCTCTTTATCAAGTTATACAATGGCTGTCCCACTGCAGAAAAGAATGGGATGCATCTATCAAAATAGCATGTCATTCCAAGAACTCTCCAGTGATTCAAGGTACCTGAAAAACATATACCTAATTTACATATGTCCTGACTCTAGACCTACTAGTAAAATGTTAGAAACAGTATAATAGCTTTTACATTTAAATTCAGTCCAGCAGACATGATGTTTGGCAAAACACTTCTGTGGCATACATCATACCCTTTCGTGATACTCCCATGCACTAATTTATCATCCGTAAGCACAGCATCTCCCGATGCGCTTTGAAATGGCTTCAATCATTTTCCTCTGAAATACCAAAGGTATCCCTGTAATTCTAAACATTAGCCTCTAAAAGAGGACAGGTCAAAATTCCCCTACTGCATCCATTGAAAACATACACTTGCTCTACTAAATTTTTCTTAATCTCCTTTGCAGTGTGCATCTCCTAGAAAATAATCTAATAGCAACACAACAACATGGCTTTAGACCCTTCCATAACACCACCACTGCAACAGAATTCACCAACATTGTCAATACTCACAGAAACAACGGACTCCTTATATCTGCCACCTTCCTTGACTTGTCTAAAGCATTCGATATGGTTAACCACAATAAACTCCTCCTTTCACTAGTAACGCTAAACTTTACCACCCCTGCCATCTCCTGGTTCAAAAATTACCTAGAGGGAAGGAAACAAGCTGTTATGTGGCAAAAAGTACAGTTGTGTACACTTACCATAAATGTAGATATTCGAGTGTATTCACTGTTGCAGTCATTACATTTGGGTAATCTGCTGGCAGGTTGCCCTCAGTCAGCCTCATTAACAAAGTCATGGGTCCTACGTCGGTTGCTGTCCCTTCTTCCATGACGTCAGGTCGTCAGGGGTATAAAACATGCAGCAGACACCATTACATCAGTTTTTCTTGCCCCAGATGTCAGGTACCCCCCTAATGGGAAGCAATTAAATATAAAAGTACAAAGATATACCTCCAACAAAAAAGCAAATACACCAAAAAGGCTTTTAAGCATAGTAAAGGAAAGAAGAGGTATAGTCAAAAGATGATAGGGGGCTGGAGGGAGGGTAACCAGGACTGCAACAGTGAATACACTAGAATATCTACATTTATGGTAAGTGTACACAACTGTACTATGTTCTTCGTGTTTCACTATTGCAGTCATTACATTTGGGATGAATCCCAAAGCTAAGGTTGGGAGGATGGATTTATACAGCATTAGGAGCAGCTATAAGGCCCTGCAAGACAGCAGTGGCAAAGCCAGCTCTGGATTTAGAGAAGAGAGGTAAATGGTAATGTTTGGTGAACGTATGAACTGAGCTCCAGGTAGCAGCTTCTAGAATGACTCTGGTAGGAACCCCTCTGAGAAAGGCTGCAGAAGTAGATGCAGCCTTGGTGGAATGAGATCAGATCCCCTTGGGGACAGGTTTACCATGGTGCATATAGCAGAAATGAATACAATGGCTTATCCATTTGGAAATAGTCTGCTTTGAAATAGCCTTTCCCTCTGCCCCTGCAGCAAATGCCACCAATAGTTGTTCAGATTTTCTTAGACATTTTGTCCTGTTTAAGTAGAATCTTAGTTGTCTGTGTACATCCAATGAATGCAGAATCCGCTCACCCTTGTTCTGGGGATTGGGGAAGAAAGTTGGCAGATGAATGGTCTGATTAAGAGCCACACTGGATACCACCTTAGGCATAAAGGATGGATTGGTCCTGAGAGCCACCCGGTCCGGGTAAAAAATAATGAAAGGCTCCACTGCCATGAGAGCCTGTAGTTCTGAAATCCTTCTAGCTGAAGTGACTGCTAAAAGAAAAGCTGTTTTCCAACAGAGAAATCTTAGGTCCGCAGTAGCAGCTGGCTCAAAAGGAGGTAAGGTGAGTTTTTCCAAAACAAAATTGAGGTCCTATTCAGGAGTTTGTGATCTCCTGGGAGGTCTTAAATTTTTGGCCCTTCTGAGATACTGCTTTAGCAGAGGATGAGAGAAGATGGGAGGTTCTGTGTTGTAATGACCTGAAATGGCAGAGACATGGATTTTTATGGAAGAAAAAGATAGGCCCTTGTGAAGCATCTCAGTTATGTATTGCAGAATCTGAGGAATATTGGGCGTTGCTGTGTTTAATCCTTGTGTTTGGTTCCAGGCACAGAATCTTTTCCATTTGTCAGCATAAAATTTTCTAATACTAGGCCTTCTAGTCTCCAAAATGACATCCAACACAGGTTTGCAGAGAGATGTCAAGGGTGAAATTAGTTAATTAGCCACGCTGCAAAAGTTTAGAGCTGAGAGTGCAGAATTTGGTAGTTCTGCTGAGACATTGGGTAAGGTGTCTCAGGCAGGTGTCATGGAGGAAGGTGTGACACATTGCGCAGGAGCGGGTACCAGTGTTGGCGAGGCCAGTCTGGAGCAATCAGAATCATTTTTGGTTTGTCCTGTCTGACTTTTAGTAGGAATTTGGTGAGCAGAGGCAGAGGGGGGAAAGCATAGACTCATAGGTTTTTCCAGCGGAATGATAGAGCATCCACTTTTTTGTGATTAATTCTTGTGCAGGATTTGTCCAACTGATAGTTCTGGGGACAGGCAAAAAGATCCATGTCTGGGCTCCCCCATTTGCGTGTCAACATGCTGAAAATTTGTGGTTCCAGTTTCCATTCGTGTGGGTCCATAAGATTTCTCCTTAGTTCGTCTGCCAGAGTATTTTGCTTTCCTGGCAGGAATTCAGCTTGTAGCTGTATTTGATAAGTCAAGGCCATGTTCCACAATGCCATGGCTAGTCTGCAAAGGGGGTAGGAATGTGTACCCCCCTGCTTGTTTATGTACCACATGACTGTGGTATTGTCTGTCTTTATCACTAGTTGTCCTGGGTGAAGACAGTCCTTGAAGGCTGCCAGAGCATTCTGTACAGCTAGCATCTCTTTCTGATTGATATGTAGGTGCATTTGATTTGGGCTCCATTTACCCTGAATGCATTTCCCTGCCAGATGCCCCCCCCCCCAAGCATAGTCAGATGAGTCTGTAGTTAGGGTTTAGTTGGCAGGGGGTGGAGTGAATGACAGTCCCTTGTTCTGGTGGCTGGTCTCTGCCCACCATAGGAACTCTAGTTGCAGGCAAGGTATGACAAGAATCATTGAAGAATGCAAGAGGCCATGAACCCCAAGGCTTGCAGAATTTGTCTTGCAGATAGCTGGGTTTTTGTGGCCACCTGTTTGAAGTAAGCCATCAATTGAATTTGCTTTTCTGGCGTAGGGCAAGTCATCTGGGTAGTTGTATTCAAGCTTGCACCCAGGAATGTAATTTTTTGAGAGGGTACCAGTTGTGATTTCTTTTTGTTTATGGTGTACACTAGACAAGTTAGAACCCTTTTTACAACTGCCAGATGCTTTAGAAGAGTGTCCTTGTTTTCTGCCTGAATTAGACAATCGCCCAGGTATGGATACATTTGAATATTTCTTTGCCTGCAAAATGCAATTACTGGTACCAAGCACTTTGTGAAGACCCTGGGCACAGTAGATAATCCAAAGGGCAGTGCAGAGAACTGGTAATGCAAGTAGCCTGCTTTGAAGCGGAGGTATCTTCTGCAAGATTCGCTGATTGGGATATGCAGGTAAGCCTCTTTTAAGTCTAGAGTTACCAACCAGGCATCTTTGCCTAGCATAGGTAGTAACTGTTGAAGAGTCAGCATCTTGAATTTTGGAATGTCCAGAAATGTATTTAGAATGGATAAGTCCAGAATTGGATGCCATGATTTGTCTTTTCTGGGTTCCAGGAAAAGTCTCTAAAAGAAACCTTGTCCCTTTTCCTCTTCTGGTACTGGTTGAATAGTCTCCATATTCATGAGGGACAGAACTTGTTTCTGGGCCTCTGTCCACTAATTTGGAGGCAGATCTGGCCATCCGTTTGGGATTGGCAACGTGTGGAAATGAAAACTGTATCCCTGGGATACTATATTTAAAACCCATTTGTCCTGGGTAATCAGTTGCCAGTTTCGTGCATGAAGTGCCAGTTTCCCCCCAAAGGGGCAGCCAAAAGGTAAGTGCTTGGTATTAGTAGAGGAAAGTCATTGAGACTGTTTAAAATAGGGAGGTGCCTTGTTGTTTCCAGGTTTGGAGGTGGAAGCACCCCATTGTTTTGTTCTAAAAGTTCCCTGTGACTGAAACCTGGAGCCTTTGGAATGTCTGGATTTGACTTGAGCGGCTCTTCAGGGAACTGGAAAGGACCAGTTCTTAGTAGGCCAGTGCCTACTAAATCTGGGTGGCTGCACTTCTAAGAAATCTTTCACAGTCTGAATAGATTTAGCTTGATCTTCCATCTTTTTTAACACTTCTTCAGCCTTATTACCAAAGAGACTGTCCTGTTGTAAAGGAGCATCCAACAATTTTGCTTTAACATGGTCAGGCAGATTTTGCTCTTTGAGCCAAGCATGCCTTCTAATCAGAGATCCAGTCACAGCAGCCCTGCAAGAGGCCTCCAATGAATCAAAACCACACTGCAAAGTATGTTTTCCAACTTGTTGAGCTGAATATAATAAATCCTGCAACTCTTTATTTTCCACACAGTCAGAGATCAGAGATCAACATAATTTTCTGTTTAAGTAAACCCAGGACATGCTGTTGATATTTAAGCATATGAAATTGACAGTTTAAAGCCCTGATTGCTGAGGTTGCAGACATGTAAACCGTCTTACCCCATCTATCCAGCGCCCTGGAATATCTGTCTGAAGGGGTAGGATTTTTAGCAGTAGAGGCCTTAACGCCCTTGGGACCCTGAGAAATGGTTTCAGGGTCAGCAGCAGTAGGGTTTTTGAAAAGGAATTTGTGGGAGTCAGGAACCCTGTAGTATGTGTCTGGCTTACTAGGAGCCAGAGGCAGAGAATCAGGAGTCATACTGGATTCTGAAAAGACATAATCAACAATGTCTAGAACAGGAGGTATAGCCAAAGGCCTATGCTGAGGAAGAAGAAGAAAATCCCTAAGTCTATTTTTAGATTCTGTGAAATCCTAACTTTCCTAGTGGAAGTGTTCCCTTAAGGCATGTAAAGTTTCTCCAAAAGAGAAATCCTCAGGGGGAGAAGCAGAAGCGATGGAATCTTCTGCATCAGAATCCTCATAAGTAGGTATGGATAAATCCTGTTCAGAAGAAGAATCAGAAGAAACCTGATCTGAAGATTCACAGTCAGTGCCTTGCCTAGGCCTCTTAGCAGGAGGGGGATGAGTATCCCTGATCAAGGTAATTAAATCTTCAGCCATTTTGATAATTTGTTTTTTAGGTATTGGGGCCTGTACATGTGGTCCAAGCGTTGTTTTTTTAGACACAGAAGTAGATTTTGGCCTTAGTTTTGAAGATGGCGTCGGTTTAATATACAAATCTTTAGGCCTGAAAACACCCTCAGAAGCTGGTGCCTGCTCAGTGGCTCCGGACCCATCTAAGGTACAGACATCCGCGGGTTCAATAATTAAAGCATCTCGCAGCATACCGGACTATGATTGGGTCTCAGTAGAGGTCTGTGAATCAAAAGTAGCAGGTAGCAGGGGCTGCGAAAGTGCCTCACTGAATACTGGCGACTGGCTTAGGAGAAATGTCGCCGGTTTTGGACCTCGACAGTCTGTCTCTGTCTTTTTCTTTGTGTTTTTTAGGTATTCCGGTAGTCGGAATGCTAACCAACAACATTTCTGGATAGTTAAATCTTGAGCCAAAATATTTAGAAGCAAAAATACACCGAAGTTTAATCGTGCATTGATTAAATTTAGCACAAAACCGACAGCAAGGCATGTTTTGGTCAGGGCCTAGGCAAGGAATACAGTGCAAATGTAAATCCTTATGAGGTATTTGCTTCCCACAAGTAATGCAATTATTAACTTTTACTGACATCGGTAAGGAGCAAGAAAAAGTTTCCCCAACGGGGTACTTAGCTTTTAGTTGAAGACTTCAGTTCTGAAACTCGTAAACACGGCAAGAAAGACTGATGTAATGGTGTTGGCTGTATGTTTTATATCCCTGACGACCTGACGTCATGGAAGAAGGGACAGCAACCGACGCAGGATCCAAAACTTTGCTAATCAGGCGGACTGAGGGCAACCTGCCAGCAGATTACCCAAATGTAATGACTGCAACAGTGAAACAAGAAGAACATCCAACTCTCCCCCTCCCTACCAGTCTCCCTAGGAGTACCCCAAGGCTCCATCCTGGGGCCACTTCTTTTTACCTTCTTCACCAATCCGCTCCCAAATAGTATTCCTAAAGCCTCAATAGTGCAATATGCAGATGATTCCACCATAATATGCGCAGCCAAATCAATTGATGTCCTTCACTCCCTAACACAAGAATGCTTTTCTCTAGCAGAAACTTGGATTACAAACCAAAGGCTCATTCTGAATCCAAGTAAAACAAAGCTAGTACTCTTTAGCTCCCACACAGCCACATCTCCCACTGATTCTTTCTTCATCTCCTCCTTTAACAAGACCACAATCACCCCCACAAATCATACCAAATGCTTAGGGGTTGAAATAGATAATCACCTTAGATTTGACCTACATATTTCTATAACCGTAAAAAAGTACATAAAAACTTGGCCTACTATATCGCAATAAAAAAATTCCTCACAGACCACTCCAAAACTACAATAGAGAGGACTCACCTACTATCCACCCTACTTTATGCCTCCCCCGTGCTTACAAATCTCCACAAATCTGACCTAAACAAACTTGACAGTTGTTATAATACGATAGCCAAATTCGCTACAACCTCTCCCATCAGAACATATCATTCTGAATGCCTAAAAAAAATTCAGTTGGCTAGAACTACCACTACTACTTCAACTCAATCAACTATCATTACCCCACAAAATAATACATAACTCTGATAACACCCCAGTCCTACAAAATCTTTTGCAACCCTATACAACCACCAGGCCCTTGAGGTCTAGCACACAAAACCTCTTCAAAGTAACCAAATATAACAATGAAGCTGGTAAGTCTGTCTACAGCCACTGTATAGCAAAAACATGGAACTCCCTTCCTGCCCACATAACTGACAACAAATCCCCATCACAGTTCAAGAAAGTTGTTAAAACTCACTTTTTGAATAACCGACTATGCTCCTGTATCCCCCCTGGCTAATGTCTCATTAGAACACTTCACCTAACTTAAGTAACTCTGCTAAGCCAACCAATCATAGTACTGAACCCACTTAGGACTGTTAATCTACTGCTCATCCCATCTCTCCAGGAGTTAGGAAGAACTACCCTAACAATGTTGTGCTTTCCATAAGCAACTAAAACCAGAAGACATATTGTAAATCAATTTGTTATCCTTCTCAACTATAGCGAGCATCATCTGCTCTCTCGGAGCCTTATTCTACATCTCTCTGCTTTTACTCTGACAGTAAATCTATCACAGGAATCCTAAACTTAGGAATATCTCCTAAAATGTTATATTATATTGTACAGAACAAATGTATCCTGTTAGTTAATATGTATGTCAACGTCTCTTCTATGGAAATTGTATGTCAAAAGTCTGTCCTTAAAACTATGTTTTGTAAAAAATTGTTCTCTTGGAGCTTTTCTCCTCGGGCCTCCACTGAAAATGGACTTGTAATCCAGTTGGACTCCCCAGTCAACAAAATGTAAAATAAAAAAAATAAATAAACATCCTAGGGTGAGTGTTCAGGGACTGTGCAGTCCAACTAACAAATGTCCTCACAGATATCTTCAATAACTCTTTGAGCCAACAAATTGTTCCGAAATGCTTGCTTCAAGGTCATGATAATCATTCTATTACCAAATAAGTCTCCACCATCTTGCCTACATGACTACCGCCCTGTAGCCCTCACCTCCACAGTGATGAAGTGCTTTGAAAGACTGGTCAAGGAGGCCATAACATCTGGGCTGCCTGCTGATCTTGACTCTTTGCAGTTTTCTTACTGAGCAAACGGCTCTAAAGCAAATGCCATCTCTCTAGCACTCCATCTATCCCTGAACACCTTGAGAATAAAACCACTTACACGATAGTACTATTTATCGACTTCAGCTCTGCTTTTAATATGGTCATCCCTCTTCATCTGGTAATGAAGCTACTGTAACTATGCATCAACACTCCATTTTGTAATTGGACTGTTGACTTTCTCACAAACAGACCTCATTAAGTGTGTGCAGGAAATAACTCCTCAGATAGCATCACTCTTAACACTGAAATCCCACAAAGATGTGTACCAAGTCCTTTGCTGTTCACTCTGTTAACATAAAATTGTACAGCCAGGTACAATATAAACCACATCATCAAGTTTGCTAATGACACAACGGTGATGGGTCTTATCAGTAATGACGATGAAACAGCGCATAGAGATGAGGTGGAACAACTGATTACCTGGTGTGGAAATAACTTCGCACTAAATGTAAACAAGACAAAAGAGATAACTGTGGACTACAGGAAAAATCACAATGAACATTCTCTTCTCACCATCAACGAGGAAACATTGGAAAGAGCGAGAAGCATGAAGTTTCTGGGAGTGCGCATTGATGAGGACTTGTCTTGGAACAGCAATACAAATGCCATAGTCAGGAAAGCGCACCAGAGATTACACTTTTTTAGAAGGCTGAGGAGAGCGAATCTCCCATTGACAGTTCTCACTACCTTCCACAGAGGTACTACAGAAAGCGTCCTGATGAACAACCTCGTAGTATGGGACGGAGTGTTGCTACACACTCGGGTGTGCTGGCCTGCACTACAATTTGAATTGTATTTACTGCTGTTTTAGCTGCTTTTCTGCAACAAAAATAAAATTCTAAGCCTGTTTCCTGCCTTTGCTGTTACTAGTCAAGTCCAGATACAGACTTGCTGTATCCAGGACTGCTGGTAAGCTTCGAAGCCTCCCAAGCCTTTCTGTGTTGGAGGGACGCCTTCTAGCTTATCAGTGGGAGTGGTAAGCACTAGGTAGCCTATCTACCATGTGAAGAGTGGGTTTTGGCCCTAAAATTGTAGTTCATTGGCTGTTTGGGTAGTTTTTCCATCTCTTTCTACTTTCTGGTTAAAAGCCAGTTTTGCGTTTGGTCCCTGCCTTTCCTATAACTAGTGTAGTCCAGGTACATATTTGCTGTATCCAGGACTGTTGGTGAGCTTCTGAGCCCCCTCAAGCCCTTCTGTGTTGGAGAGAAGCCTTCTAGCTTATCAGTGGGAGTAGTAAGCACTATGTAACCTATCTACCACAGGAGGAGTGGTTTCTGGGCCAGAAATTACAGTTTATTGGTCGTTTGGGAAGCTTTTCCATCTGTTTCAACCTTCTGATTTAAAAGTCTGTGTTTGCACTTGTTTCCTGCCTTTCCTGTTACCAGTCTAGTCCAGGTACAGATCTGCTGTATCCAGGACTCTTTGTAAGCTTCTGAGCCCCCCCCAAGCCTTTCCGTGTTGGAGGGAAGCCTTCTAGCTTATCAGTGGAAGTGGTAGGCATCAGGTAGCCTATCTACCACAAGAGTGGTCCCTGGCCCCAAAATTGTAGCTATTGGCTGTTTGAGCAGTTTTTTTTCCATCTCTTTCAACTTTCTGGTTTGAAAGCCGCACTTGCGCCTGTTTCCTGCCTTTCCTATAACTAGCCTAGTCCAGTTACAGAGTTGCTGTATCCAGGACTGTCAGTAAGCTTCTGAGCCCCCCCAAGCCTTTCTGTGTTGGAGGGAAGCTTTCTAGCTTATCAGTGGGAGTGTTAAGCATTAGGTAGCCTATCTACCACAAAAGGAGTGGTTCCTGGTCCAGAAATTACAGCTATTGGCTATTTGGGCATTTTTTTTTTCCATCTCTTTCAACGTTCTGGTTTAAAAGCCGCACTTGCGCTTGTTTCACACCTTTCCTGTAACTAGCCTGGTCCAGATACAGAGTCGCTGTATCCAGGACTGTTGGTAAGCTTCTGAGCCCTGCAAGCCTTTCTGTATTGGAAGAAAGCCTTCTAGCTTATCAGTGGGAGTGGCAAGCACTAGGTAGCCTGTCTACCAAGAGAGGAGAAGTTCTTGGCCCAGAAATTGTAGTTTATTGACCATTTGGACAGTTTGTCCATCTCTTTCAACTTTCTGGTTTAAAAGACCACATCTGTGCTTGTTTCCCATCTTTCCTGTAACTAACCTACTGGGTAGCACTAGAAAGCCTTAAACTGATACAAGCCTTCTAGCTTAGAAGAGAGACTTTGGAGTGATTATCAGTTTTCTGTACTTTCTTGCTGTACTTAACTGTTTTCTGCCTAAACGCAGATTTTCCAGCATTTATTGTGATTTAAAAGCTTGTTTTTTTGCACATATTGTACTTATTTGACTGCCTGCACTTTTTAAAAGTTTTTTGTTTAAATAATTTGTTTAACTGTTGTAGGCTACACACTAAAGTGCGATAGCCTTTTCTGATAGTTTGTAGTCGTTTAAAGCTGTTTTAAAGTGTATTTTTTTTACTGTTTTTGCCTTATCTTTTCAAAAAACTAAAAAAAAAAATCCTTGTTTCCCACCTTTCTAAGCTAGTATAGTCCAGTTTTCAGCTAGTGCTGAAATCAAGGATGTGATACTAGTTTCTGAGTTGCCCATACCTTACTTGGACAGAAGGAAGTTTCTCTGTTCACCTGTGAGAGAGGGGAGCTTTGAGCAACCTATCTGTCCCTGGAGAAGTGGTTCCAGCTCAGATGTTAGTAGTTTATTGGCCATTTTGGGCTAATTTCTATCTTTCATTTCCCTACTATAAAAAATGCATTTACACGGTTAGCTACGGTTAAATTATTCCAGGCTCCACTAAGTCTCTTCTTCAGTTTTTCCCTTGAAACTAGTCTAACTCTCAACCTAAGCACTCAAAAAGCATCTAACATCCCAGCACTTTCTCAAACCTAATAGCAAGCAAGCACTAATATATCCTGAGACGGATTGTCCAGCAGGGCAAGCCTCTTTATTCACACCTCACCAACCAAGCAGCTCACCCTACTATTCAGGCATGACCAAAGGGCAACTTCAGGTGCACTCTCCAGTCCAGCTGGTGAATCTGGGTATCCTGAGGCAATGTTACAACTGTCTCATGTACACAGACAACCCTCTCCTCCTAACACAAAACACTAACATATGCAAGAGATGCAATTATACAGCCAAACTGGAAGCTAAGCTGTCTCCACCCAAGACTGGAACAGACAGTCAAGAGGAGAAGGTTAGCACTTGCACCACACCTCCAGCCACACACAGACCTACAAAACAGCACTGGCAAAAAATACACATAAATACACAAAAATCATACTCGGAGGCTCTAAATAAAAAACCTGCAAAAGCATCAGAGACCTCCAAAGCAGACACCCAAACAACCTGCACTTTCTGTCACAAACCAGACAACACATAAAACACAAAATCAGTGTGCCACACAATCACAGTCCTTAAGGCGAAATAACACACCTAACGCACTAGTAATACGTGACTCTATAGTCAGGCGCACTGATGTTCCACTCACTATGCTGGACAAGCAGAAGGTTACTGTTAGCTGCCTGTCAGGAGCCAGAATCCGCCACATAACACAAGCACTCAGGTCACTCCAGAACAAGTACAAATATGACTCTTTCACTGTTCATGTTGGTGTGAATGACCTGAGATGTACCTCCCTAGACTACATGAAATGAGACATGGAAGAGCTCTCTGATCATGCAGCCCAGGCTGGTATGACCCTGAGTAGCATCCTGCCCTCACCAAGAATGATACCTCAGTATAAAGAAAAAAATGATCAATTTCAACAATTGGCTAAGCTTCTGGTGTCATTCAAAGGGGATCCAGAGTCTGTCAGCCTGGAACGATATGCTCGACAAGCCATGTTGCTTCACAAGAGATGGCTTGCACCCGTCACCCCTAGGCTTTTGAATACTGGTCAAGGCTCTTGCTGCCCCCATAATGCCTTTTCTAGGCAAGGCTCAAAAGTCAAACCCACCTCTGTAAAAAGCACAATTAACAAAAACCTGAGGGTTATGCTACTCAACGCCAGAAGTTTAAATCTCAAAATGCACGCGCTCAAAGTACTCCTCATTATGGAGAACATCGACATCTGTGCAGTAATTGAAACCTGGTTCAAGGCTCCAGAGAGCACCCCAGCACTACCGGGCTACAACTCATACCACACATTTTGACCACAGGACACAGACCGAAACACAAAAGGAGGGGGTGTATCCATATTCATCAAGGATACCTACACCTCCAAGTTGGCGGCGCAGCATGATACCTCTAAGATCATCCATGTGCAACTAACATCGGGCAAATCTGCAATGCAAATTGTAGCCTGCTACAGATCACCCTCCATGACCCAGGACCACCACTCCACCTTTCTGGAGACACTGGAAAACATGAAGGTCCTACCGAACACCCTGATATTGGGTGATTTCAATTACCCTACCATTCACTGGGAAAACTACTAGAGTACAAATTCCCAGGCCCAGCGCTTCCTGAAATTCATCAACTCAAATGCCCTGGATCAGCTGCCCAAGATGCAGAAACCTTTACAAATGCACTCTATGAGCACCTACAAGGATGCATGGATTGTGCCATCCCTAGCAAAACCAAGACTCACTCCTCTATGAGAAGGAAACCAGTTTGGTGGACCCCTGCAACAAACAGGCTATACAACAGGAGGAGGAAACTAGTTCAGAAAAAAAGCAAATCCCAAGAAGGAAAGACATCCCTGATCAGTATCAGTAAGAAACTAAGGTCCCTCATGAAATCATCCAAGGCTAACTTCGAAAGAAAAACAGCCAAGGATTCAAAAGATAACCAGAAAGCCTTCTTTAGCTATGTTAAGAATCTAAATGGCAACTCGCAGATATGCACCGAACTAGTGCAAAACAGCACAAAACATACTGAACCTACTGATACTGCCAACATCCTGGCAGGTAGAGTCAGTGCAAATTTCACCCCCCCCTTTCACCTCCAAAAGGGCCCACAACAATACAGGAAAAGTGTATTGCCCCAAAAATCAAAGACGCACAGGTGAAAACAGCCCTTTCAAAAGCCAAAAACACAGCGTCAATGGGACCAGATGGTATCCCAGGCTGCGTCTTGCACGAACTACAGAACAAACTAACCCCTCACCTAAACACGCTGTTCAACCTCAGCCTCTCCACAGGCTACGTGCCCATAGAATGGTGCACAGCAACGGTTATTTCTCTCCACAAAAGAGGGGCCACAACTGGCCCTGGTAACTATAAGTATTATACTTTCTAGTCATAAGCCTGACTAGCCTGGTCTGCAAGGCTCTGGAGCACATCATCATGGAACTCATTAACAAAGACATTGGGAACCTCCAAACACTTGACCTGACCCAGTTTGGCTTTGTTAAGGGCAGATCATGCCTACTAAACCTGGTTGACTTCTTCGAGACAGTCACCAAGGCCATAGACGAGGGAAAGGTGGTTCACACAGCCTACCTTGACCTCACTAAGGCTTTCGACATCATTCCCCACTCGGATATTACAGAAAAACTCACCAGCCTGAACATAAACCCCCTATGTCATGAGATGGGTTGCCAACTGGCTTACAGACAGAACTCACATGGTAAGAATAGCGGGCTCCAGGTCAGACTCTAAACCGGTCACAAGTGGTGTCCCGCAAGACTCGGTCCTGGGACCCCTACTGTTCGGCATATACTTCTCAGAAGTACTGGCAAACACAGGAGGACTATGGCTAACCAAGTTCGTCGATGACTGCAAACTGGGAGCCATAACAGACTCTCTGGCTGACACGGACATCCTCCAAAAGGGCCTTACTGAGACAGACACCTGGTGTCAAAGTCATGGCCTCAAGCTAAATGCCAAAAAATGCATAGTCATCCCATTTGGGAAAAACCAAACACCCATGAATTACCACATAGGTGGCAGCCCCCTTAATAAACACAAGGTAATAAGAGATCTGGGGACACAGGTAGATCGTAATCTCTCCTTTGACAATCACATTGCCAAAGTAGTTAGGAAATCCTTCTATGTGGCCACTCTAATTACTAAAGGGTTCACATCTAGAAATAAAGAGGTTACAGTGCCCCTCTACTCATCACTCATTAGACCCATCTTAGAGTACAATGTCCCATTTGGGATGTACCTCACAAGACACTTCCAACAGCTGGAAAGACCACAAAAGTACCTCACCAAGAGGATTACTGGCCTCAAACATATGTCCTATGCAGCCCGACTGAAAAAAACGGCTGTACTCAGTGGCATATCGCTTACTCAGAGGTGATCTCTGCCTGACTTACAAATCATGTCCAACTCAGAATTGATGGACATGCTCCACCTAAAGAAATCCAAGTCACTGCGAGCCATATGCTCTAGTGAGCTAAACCTCGCCACAACAATAAATAAAACATGCTGGAGGGATAGATTCCTGTCACAGAGGCTCCCCATGCTCTGGAACAAAATTCCAAATTACATCAGGCAAAGCCCCTCACTAACACTCTTCAACACTAACACTCTTCAACAGAAACCTTGACGAGTGGATGGGTAACAGAAAATACACCCCTGGGATCACTTCATTGGCTCTGCTTGACAGAGGATCGGTTAGTTAATCAATGGGGCAGCGAAAGCAGACACACTCTGGCTAGGCTTATAAATGCCCTCGGGCAGATAGCCTAGTACCTACCTATGAACCTATGGAAGCTGCTCTACCTATGACCACAAATCCCTCCAGAGAGTGGTGAAGACAGTTGAGAGGATCATCAAGACCACCTTACCATCTATCCACAACTTGTACTTATCCAGATGTCTTGGCAGTGCCAGAGGAATAATTAAAGACTGCACTCACTCTGCTTACAGACTGCTACTCCTTCTGACAATCGGAACATGCTTCCAAAGCATATGTTGCAGAACTACGAGATTCCAGAAAAGCTTCTTCTCTAATGTCATCACGGTGCTGAACTCTTGTAATAACTATGCTCCATGATGGCCGTCTGGGTCAGCAGACACTGTAGTAGCTTGTCTTATATTGTGCTTTAACCTAGTTACCAGTCTCATCTAACACTTGGTGCAATAGTCACCATGAATGTACCTTAAAAGCCATCTATAGCAGTAACAATGCAGTAAAATATCTCCGTTCAGTGCAATACATGTTGTGAATTTGGTCCATAGTGCAATACTCTAATGTTCACAATGCAATACTTAAATGTCTCTTTCTGTGCAAGAATCAATGCAATGTCTTAACCAAGTACCTGTGCAATACTAAAGTCTCATGCAAGTAAGTGCTCACTGCGAAAAGTGCTAAAATGTGTTTCTAATTATGTACAGTATTAGTCTGTCTGCCTAAACGTCTGTGATGTAACGGCTAGGTGTTATATGTAGAATTGTCTGTAAAAATAGTCTATATGTTGTCTGCACACAGAATATTGTTCAGTTTTTTTTTTTTGCACTTGCGTGATTTCTGAATGACAAAGTTTACTTTGACTTTCTCACTGCTTTACTGTGACATACTATTCACATAAAGTCCTCTTTTATGATGCTTATGATATGTACACTTAAAAGTTCATCAAACTCCTCATTTCATAGATGTATTTCCCACATTGACCACATTTCTGTTAATTTTCATAGTTTTTTTTCATGGTTTTATCTTCAGTACTCCCTTTTATTGTTGCTCCTGTGAAACTTCCAAGTATGATGCTTGCAGCTTCCCCCTGAAGGGTAATCTGATGGCAATTTAATTGTCTGTATGGATGATGCCAATGTGAGGTCTGCCATTAACTGGGTTTATGACAAAGGTCTCTATGCAATATAGTCATGACAGTGAGTCACTGATGCTGTCCCTCTCTTGTACAGTGCCAAACTTGCAGTACTGGGAGATTTCAGAGACTTGGATTAAAATATCTATTTTGCAAATGTTAACAATTCCATTACTCCTTCTTCTAGCGTGTTAGTAGGGCACGTAAGGGCTTTAAGCAATATCTGTTCATAGGCCTTGGTAAAAAAGTAATATTGACATACGGATGAATTTCTTCACTTTATCTATTCTTTTGTCATGTTATTAGTGCTGGTTAAGTGATACAGTTATCTAATTAAAAAAATACACACATGCACACACACACACACACACACACACACACACACACACACACACACACACAGACACACACACAGACACACAGAGACAAACTACCCATTAGAGCAGATACAGTACTTTTCCTCTATTTACTTTCTGTTGTACTACCTGGGACATTCAACATTTTTCATACAAGCTATGCCCATTCATTCTCTAACTGATTATGTGGCCACTGACTAGGGAGACAGTCAAACAGGGGAAGCAGTTATCCAGGCAGGCATGAAGGTTGCTGCACTTCTACTGTCTTGCTAACACCAGACATGTTTGTAGCTACTGCCTTGTAAGGCTCTTGCTAGCCCCATGACACACACCATTCCAACAGAGGTCTAATATCACTGTTGAACCTTCCTTGCATACTTAAGGCCCACTGAATGACTCGCACTCCCCACTCCAGACACCAACCTGATCTGAGACTGCAAAGCACACTGTCATTGTAGGAACTGCTGGGTTAAGCCGTAACCCCTCCTAAGGTGGAAGAAGTAGGTACCCAGTGCATTGCAGGGGCACTTTACACTTTCCCCAAGTACATGGATTCCGCCACACATCTGCCAATAAAGGAAATCATCACTGACTTGGAAGTGTCAAGCCTACATCCTTTGGTTTGCAGACTAAGTTTTGTGCTGTGCAAGCCACTGCTTGCATGATGGCAGTCCTCAGAAAGGTGAGCAGGAATTTGCCACTCACTTTTATCCTTCCTTCCTGGCTCATCCAGCACCTGAACCACTAATCAAAGTCAGGTTATTTAGGTCACATTCAGGCTTTAGCCCCATACACCACACTGCTGGATTTTTTAGGGCAGCAATACCCGTCAAGGTTCTGTAACGCTACAGCAAGTTTATTCTCATAATTTTCCATGTCAGATGAAAACAAACTGAAAAGGATTCTCGCTTCATTCTCCATCCATAAAGCCTGCAAATTTCTACTATCTTCATCAAGCTTTATTGCACTTATACACCTCACAAACTGCTGCTTTTAATCTAATCACTTTCTTGGTTTTGTGCGTGTGTATGGGTTACATTTTTCCATTTTCTGCACCATTTGTCTTTCTAGCACTGCTCTGATTTGCCTTTTTGACACTGTTCGTGCTTCTAAAGTTAAAACACACAAAACAGAAAATTAGTTTTATACTGAATAAATATCAAACAAGTAGGCAAAGCACTGTTAAAAACATATATCATGCCTTGTACTGATCATCTCACCTGACTGTCACTCGAGGATAAAGACCTTCTTTCTTCAAGGAATGTGACCCATTAACATGGGTTCAAGTGCCATGAAATTTGTGTAGCCAATTTTTTCAGTCAAACTAGCCACAATCTTAGACACTCCAGGAAATGTTTGTGTCATAAACGAGTCCTTGGAAAACACCAATGAGAGCATGTGATCTCTCAAGGACATCGAAGCTACTTCCATTGCAGGTGGAAGTGACCTCCATAACCCCCCAGGATGATGTGGAAAAACACTTTGGGGTTTCTAGACCAATTCAGTTTCTTCAAAAAGGACCCACAAGCCCCCCCCCCCCCTCCAGAAACAGCTAGAACAACTGAACACAGTAGTGAAGCAGGCTAGGGCCACAGTTTACTCAGATCCCTTAGCCAGTCTGCAAAACCATCCATCCATAAACATCATCCTTTTCCCCATTTTCTGTGCACATGGGATTGGGGTGTCACATCAACAGTGACCATCATCTAGAGCCAGTGTTTACAACACCGGGTAGATAGCCCTGGCAGAGATGTTCTTCCGTAGCCCTGCCCACACACACATATGAACTCACACCTACAGTCCAGTTTAGAGTATCCAATCCACCAACTACTACTACTACATGCCTTTGGAATGTGGGAGGAAACTGGAAGACCATTACTACAAATCGGTTAGGAAGATCAAACCTGCATGCAAGGAAAAATCACTGTCATCTTGATGACTGCATTGACTAAGACTTAAAAGCTTTAAAAAGTTATTTTAAAAATGAAAATTTGAATTAAAAAGTGTTTGAAAAATAAAGACAAATAAGTATAGGAAGACAACAAATTGCTTTAAAAAATAAGCTATAATTGTCAGTAATACTTTACAACAATTACCCAACCTTGCTCTTGCATGTGACAATAGAAAACAATTGAGGTAGGGAGAGTGTCAGTGTTTCCTATGATGCTCAGTATTGCAGAGTCCCGATGAAGGCAGGGAAAGACTGATGTACAGCTGTAGAATTCTAGTTGAAAACTTCTATCTGGTGGTTGGACAATACTTCTCCGTCAAGACTCTCCTGATGATAAACAGCTAAAATAGGTCTTTGCAGGCTAGTTTGGGTGATGAAAGAAGAAAATGGTTGCTTTAAGAACAAGGAAGCAAAGTTAGGAAGAATCGGGCTGGAACATGGGGGATGTGGCTAGCAATAGTGGTCATGAAAGTGTAAGATATGGAGGAATCAGAAGGAAAGGTTAAGAATACAAGGAAATTGGATGCTACTACAAATGAAAAGTAAGAGGATGACAAGAGGAGGTGCAAAGAAGTCAAATAATCCAAAGAGGAGGAAAGTGCAGCTAGAAAAGCAAATCGGGAGAAAGCCCAATCGAGAGGAAGGGTGAGCATGCAAGATGCAAGATGAGCCAGTGACTTGGAAATATGCTGGAGCAGGAGAAGACAAATCCCAAAGGAATCAAGGAAAAAGAAAACAGTAAGATCTTTATGACAGAAGGATGAACACCGAATGTGAGATTTCACAGTAGAAGACACTGAACTACACATAACAGTAAACAATGGAGGCAAAGGCAACAGTAATACGCTGTTATTGTGTTTATGAATTTTGGGCATGGGCAACAGGATACTTCTGTTCTCCAAACACTGCCAGGTATAATATTAGCTAGAAAAGTGGAGTACACAGCTAGGACCAACACTTGCTACAACAGTGAAGGACACAGCAAATGTGGTATTGTGGTCCATGCTGGTGCCAGTGGGATGCCAAGTGCTTGTGTACAGGATTTCTTTCTCTAAGGATACCACTGTCTAATCTCAGTCTAGCAAGAACACTAAGGATTAGGAGTTACCATGCAGGGCTGCAGGAAATGGCATTGAAGAGAAGGAAACAGACAGTTAAGTACGGCACTTGTTCTGGTATATGTAACATACAGAGTAATCATTCACAAAATTATTGTGCAAATGCTGTTTGACAGAAAAAAAATCATGACATGATATTGACATATATTTTTTTAAAAACATAGTTTCAATGAGAGGTAAATCTTCCCTTGACTCGCTCGTAATAAATATACAATTCCAAGGTTAATGAAGTTTGGGGTAAGGGAAATTAACCATTATCACAGTAGCCTCTGGCAGACCTGCACTTTGAACAGCTACACATGACAGCATAAATGGTTGTCAGACAATGCAAATGTTCTGTGCCATGAGGCAAGGAACTCTGCGTTGAACACAGGCTCCCTCCAAACAAGAAGGTCAGCACGATTAAAAGGTTCAAGAGGTACGTAGACACCATGGTGCCCTTTAGTTAAGAAGGACAGCAAAACAAAAACAAGGTGTTGAAACAGCACAAATATGAAAGCAAACCAAAATATCGAGAGAGAAATAAGGAAAAAACAGAGCATGTAGAGGATAATCAGAATGGCAGGAAAGAGAAGAAGCCAAATTCAATCAAAAAACGACACTGCAAAGTAATACTGTGCAACGTCTGGTGCCCAAGCAAAAAAAAAAAAAAGGAAGGAACTGCACGCAGTGCTGGATCTGACATGGCACATTCATGACATGAGCAATAATGGGTAATGGAAAAGAGGCGATGTAACATAGTAAACCCAAGCTACCATGTCTACAGGAGTGACAGAAACAAAACTAAGTACACATAAATGGCAGTTTACAACAAAACTGAGATAGCACGTGAGGAAGAAATGACAGGAGACTGAAGTACAGTACAAGTAACTGGCAGTTAAACTACAGATCGAGGGCAATGAAATTATGCAAAGTGGATACCATGTACCGCCCTCCAGACACATCAGAAAAAGGGGAGGACTGTTGGCCAGTGAAAAGATTCTAAAGCTATTGCAGAAAAAGAATATGGTTGCAATGGGAGATCTCATTCTGCCAGCAACTAACTGGTGAGTTTCTACACCTAAAACAGAAAGGAAAAGAGCTCTGATAATCTGTATTGGACATAATCTGTACACTTTCTCATTTTACTGAAACAGGTAGGGAGGATGTTGAGGCTCACTTACAGCCACAAACCAGCTACAAAATTAAATTATAAAACCTATAAAAGAGAGAGAATGACAAGAAATACAGTACATGTGCACACATGCCAATAACATTACCAGACTAGTATAAATAAATGCAAGGTATATCAAATGCATGGTAAATGACCAAACGTAGGACATTAGATTACAAAACCTGAAGACCATAAGACAGCCACAGGCTGAAAGAGGGAGGCCAACAACATTAGCAGTTCTGACTGGGTCTATATCACATGGTTGAAAGCTAATAGCAGCGAACGACCACAACTTCAAAAACAGTGGAACTCAAAAATTCTTATTGTGGGGGTCGCACTACAATGTAGACAGGGGTATTTGCCCTTTCCTCACTGTAGTGCGATCTCAGAGTTGGTATATATATTATCAGTGGGGAGTGAGGGGGGTACAGCCCCCCACAATTGCAACTTCGAGTTCCAATGTTTACGAAGTTGTGGTCGTTCGCTATTATTAGCTTTCAACCACGTGATATAGACCCATTCTGACTGTACATTGATTCAAGTGGCCCATGTTTAATACCTTGCCATCAAAGCGAAGGGTTAAAAACCTGCAGGAAACAAGGTAATAGGGAAAAAAAGCTGAAAGAAGGAAACAAATGCAAACATGAAAAAGTCCAACTTGTCTGGGTAGCATGTCATACACACTGGAAGCATTTCATAATGTGCAGTATTGACAATTATGTCAGGCGTTGTTGCTTTATGAGGTGAGAAAGTGGTAGGTTAGTAAAAGATATGATAATTCTTCTATGAAAGTTCCTGTAAATGGATGGGAAGTGATAAAATTAGATGGTATAAAGGGTGTGGCAAAGATGCCTTTTGAGTGCGATTTTATTTGCTCTATTGTTAATGAAGTTATCCAGGTGAACAGATACATAGGAGATGTTAGGCTTAGGTTTAGGTGAAGGCTTGCGTTACCTTTAATATTAAGCTATGCAAATAAAATCATAATTACAGTTGATTTTAGGTAAATAGGTTAGTACTAAGCTAACTTCCCTTGCAAGCCATTTTAAACCTAGCCAATTATCACTTGTGAGACTCAAATCCTGCACCTTGTGCTTGCAAGGCAAACACCTTAACCATTAGGCCACCCTCCCAACCCTGGTTATGAACTGGTGGAGAACTGTTTGTGCTATGTAGGGTTGATGTTAAATAAGGGGAGATTGTAAAGGTTTGTTGTTGTCCTTGTTATAATTAATTGTTCAATACAACATTATTTAAAAAAAGGAGAAATGTAACGGCTATGGATAGTAAGATATTAAAAGCAAAATCTGGAGGCAAGGAAGGGGTTTGACAAGAAGCTGAAAGACGTTAAGAATGTAGTGCAGGTATGGAAGGTGCTCAGCTTAGCTTTCTAGAAAAAAGTGCATTTACCACATTCTGTTACACTGGATAAGCTGACCTACACAGAGACTGAATCGAAGCCCAGTGGTGAAGCAGTTGTGTTGGCGCCTCACAGTAAGAGGATTTCCGGTTTTGATTCTTGGCTGGGGTGCCTTCTGTGTGGAGTCTGCATGTCCTCCCCGCATTTGTGTGGGTTTCCCTGGATGCTCTGGTTTCCTTCCATGTTTCAAAGACATGCATTTGGTGTGTTTTTCCCTGGGCTCAAACTGAAAATTGGCTTCATTCCAAGTCAGACTTTCCCAGTAAACAAATGTTAAATAAATAAAAAAGAACTGTTGGAAATTACTTTTGGTATTATATGAGGATCTACACCTAATTCACTATAAAGGGAAGTTTTATATAATAAATAAAAAAGAAGTCTGGATTTGATTAACCCAATTTTTTTTTTGGTGTGTGTAAATGTCTATGGTACAAGAACAACATTACAGTGGATAGATTGTTGTGGGAGAAATACAAAGAATTTTAAAATTGTTGGGGGTAAGGAAATGGTGATTTCCAAGGGAAACATTAGTAAGTAAAAGAAAAAGAAAATGTACATTATGGAAAAAATAATACTCTGTTCAAACTTTATATGCAGTTCCTGTAAAGATGACTTAAAACTGTTGTTAATGAAGTACTATTAATGCAACTAAAATAAAGGAGGATAAACTTCAATTCAAATATATGTAAAGTCTTTGGATTCCAAGTCACTTGAAATGAAAGACAATGCTGTATAACCTCCTAAAACCATGTAAACTTGAAGGTTTGCATGCCCGGATGCCTGCCACTTGTCAGTACAAAAGAGAGGATAAGATGAAGGTAACTTACAGCAGTCAGACTCATCAGACCAATCTCCACAATCATCATCTCCATCACAGTGATAGATATCGAGAATGCAGCGTCCATACGCACACTGGAATTCTTCCACACTACACGTTGTTACAGGAACATTCGATGCTAAAACCCAAAAAATGGCATCATCAATGCAGATAAACGCTTGTTTGTACAGTTGAGAGAACATTAACATGAAGGTCTCCCCTTTTTGTTTTTTTTTTGTTTTTTTTGAAAAACACTTTCATTGAATTATCACTTGTGACAGACAAACTTACAGTTATATAAAAGTAATCAAACCATATTAAGTTCACATTTGCAAACATTAGACATCACACAATCTTGTGCACATTATAAAGAATCCAGCATTACAAAAATTGTTCAGTTCCTGCCTTCTCCTAAACCTCATTCTTTCTCCAAAACAATGTTCTGCAGGAATTGTTCCAACAATTTCCATTTTTTTCCTACACAATTTGCTCCTAAACCTTTTCTACAGATCCCACTTCCTGTTATTTTCTCCAAGTTAAAATGTTCACAACTTGAAATATGCTTGGTTTAGGCTTTGATTTTCACTTTCTAGTAATTGCTTTTTGGCAGTCACCACAATTAAACTTAACAATCACTTACTAGGCAATTCAGATGCTGTATCTCAGCTCAAAAAATCATTCCCTCTATTATACTTATTTGCTTGCAGAGTACTCTGTAAGGAGTCTGCCATATGATTACACTCCAAAATCAGATGCTCCCAGGTACCTCTTTCTTCCTCAACACACCTCCAACATTTGCTATCTACCGGAGGAGAAACTGTCTAGTCTGCTTGGGGTACAATGAAGGTATCACTGTTATTACTTATTTTAGCTCCAGTACGTTAATGATGCTCTTCTCGGTCAGGTCGCTGAATAACAAAAATATACAATACTTACATTGACTCAAAGCTGCTGTTGCCAGATCACTCAATATGAAAATGGCAAGGGGGGGGGGCCCAAATCAAGTAGAGACCTCTAGGCCAGTTTGCATAACAGTTAAGGCATTTGCCTCCACTCCACATGGTACAAGGTACAATTCTGACCCCCAGCCAATGCCTGTAAGAAGTATGGATTTTCTCTGGGTCACCTCCTAAAAAAACATGCTGAGTGTTTCCACCTCAAACTCACCCAAGAATAGAGCTACGGGTAGCAGCACATACTCTCGATGGTGCCCAACAGGGAGAAGAGTAGTAAAGATCAACTGCTCTGGGTATCAACTGTGGTGCACAGTATCCTCAAGGGAGGATAACATGGATCACAGACTGCATGTCATGTCAGGGCTACACATTCATCTGTGTAAAAATCTGCTCTAAGTGATTCAGTCATGTTGTCTAATGTCTCCAAATGGCATGGCTATTTGTTCGTGATAAGTGGGTTGAGGACTTCACCTACTCCAGCCTATGTAAGGGAACCAAGCTAATGGTTGGGAGGTGTGCTATGTACCCCTACTGGCCAGTGTGCACCTGCCATAAAACCCAGCAGGCTTGGATCAATAAGCTACTGGTTGGATAGTGTCCAGGTGTCCAGCTTAGGTTACCTGGGACAGCTCTGTTGACAGATGTAAAAGCAATCATACTGTCAAACATGAACTAAGAATTGCTACATGCATTATAGGTTCACTGACAGGATGAAGCTTGCAAGCGGATGATGTGATGGTAAAGAGGAAAAAAGTTGGAAGGGCAGTGCAACAAAGACACTTGAGATCCAGAGTCTACTACACAGGAGAATAACCTAAAAATGGTGAGGGAATTGTGGTTTGACAAAGGCATCACAACACAATAAAGGATATCATCAGAATGCGTGACAGACACATGGCAATCATACTCCAGTGTAAGGTTTGGGAAAGTACAGTTGTGTAAACTCTTACCATAACAGTACATGTCCTTCTCTTCATTGTTGCAGCATTCCTCATAGAAGGAATGTTCCACCCAGGGCAGCCCGATGCTCGGCCAGTATAAAAAAGCCTAAAAAAAAATCTTGTATTTGCTGTACGTCACATTTATGCTCCCAGCACAGAATGTAGGGCATAAAAGAGACGTAGAGATGCAACTACCGAGAACTTTTTGCCACCAGTTCAAACGCCATTTTTCCCAGTTGGTCTGAACGCCTTGTAGCAACACCTGATAAGTATCCCACTGGGGTGGACTTTTTTTGGTTGTTTTTTCGGAGAGAAAGTTGTCCATTCGTACTAATCCTTCTTTTATGCCTAAGGTAGTAAATGAGCTGTCCAAGAATTAAGGAGCAGTCATTCTAGACTTCTGCCCAGTAAATGACTTGATGGTGGCCAACAGATGGTTCAGCAAGACAGACAGTTACAAGATTATATACAAGAGTGGACAACATGCAAATCAAGTTACCTTTCTCCTAGTAAGGAATGACCACTGGGGTAGAATCAGTGATTGCAAAGTCATCCAGTCAGCCCAAAGCATAAACCACATGTTGTCACAATCATCTGCAAACAGTGGTCAAAGAAAGCTCTAAGGTCAACACAGATTAGGTTGAAGACCTGAAGTTGACTGGCAAGAGGTTGAAGACCTGGAGTTGACTGGCAAGAAAGCACAATAGTTCAAGGAATTACTCAGGGCTGTAGCACCTTAAAAAGGAGAAGAATAAATAGGTGGAGCTGAAGAATGGCAGCACCTCAAAACAGCATGTGTGAGGACTACAGAGCAGATATGCAGCTGAGCCAGACGTGGAAATAAAGTACACAAGGAACTGGTGGCAGACTACAGAAGTCCAGAAAGTCATCAAACGAAATGCATGAAGGAAAAAGTGGGAAATAGAAAAAGAAGAGCAGGTTAAGAAAGAATACTGCTTGGCTAACAGATTAAGACAGGAGTGGCACAAGGCATTAGAGGCACTCTACCAGCTTATGAAAAATGACTTTGTAGATTGCACAATGATACTTTATCAGGTTGCAAGGCAAAGACAGAAAAATAAAGAAGATGGTCCGACACCCTTCGTATGGGCTGCCGGCAACAACCTACTCTCAACAGTCCACATGACATCAAAGGTAGATGAAGGAGTACTGCCAGCAGCTTCTGAACGAAGAAAACCCCACAGAAGCTGTACCGCCCAGACACAGCCAATAATGAAAGAGGAGGAGCCCACCCTACAAGAAATAAGAACAGCACTAAGGAAATGAAGCCAGTGAAAGCAGTAGACTTAGATGAGGTCAGAGCATAAAGACATTAGGTGAAACCAAAGGAGAGGCCACCTTTTGGGCAGATATTAAGGCAGCCAATAAAAGTCTTCCAGGTGCAATGTTGCACAGAAGACGCGGAAGGCTCAAAATGAGCCTGAGTCAGCATTTCAAGGACAAAATTAAGATTTCAAGGAAGAAGATTGGGCTTTCTTGGGGGTCTAATATGAAGGATGCCTTTAAAAAACTGCTTGACCTCAAACCTAGAGGCAAAAGGAGGAGTAAGTGGCAGGCAGACAGAAATGGCCGAAAAGTGTCTTTCAGTGAAGTATAGGCCAAGCCGCCAGTAATGTAGAAGTTCATACAGATAAGAAAGAACCAAGGGAACCTCCATTGAAAAGGGGTCCTAGTAACATACAAGACATTAAGCAGAAAATCTCTTCCATTCTGACATACACAATTTTCTGGTAGTGGGTTTCAGGACCTCCTGCAAAATCCTACACACATCTTCACAAAACAGGGTTTTGTTTCCTTTCAGACATAAATCACCCAAAGCATCACCTGAAGTCTGGATAGATAAGAGTGAAGGAGAGTGCCTTTGCCCTGTGGAAGAAGATCCAGGTGGTGAGGTAACTTGCAACGACTGCCCATGGCCAGATGGAAGAGATGTGAGAACCAGTGCTGTCTGGGCCAAAAGAGAGACACCAAAAAGATCACCGTAAAGTCCTTCTTGATTCTGAGAAGGCCCCATAGCAGAAGAGAAAGGGGGAAGCATACAGGAACATTCCCTTCCAAAAGAAAGACATGGTGTCTACCTTCAAAATCAAAGGGCTTAGGACACTGATAAAGAACTGAAGGAGTTGTCTGTTCCGAGGGGAAGAAAAAGATCTAGTTGAGGAACACCCCATGATGCCACAAGATTGCACTCTGAAGGTATATAGATTGCCTGTAGAATGACCTGCAGAGTGAAGTTTATTTCCCATGCTGGAAGACCCAATCTGCAAATAAGGTATGACCTTGTGCCCCCTCATTTGTTGATGTAACACATGACTGTGAACTTGCCCATATAAACTTTCAGTGGACCCGGAACCCAAAGAATATGGAAAGCCTGAAGGGGAAAAATGACAGCACTCATTTCCTTGATGCTGATGAGGGGACCAAAGGCCCTGCACCTTCAAGGTGCCTGAAGCTCTCCAACCACAGCTCTGATGCATCTGTGAAGAGTTCCTGAGAGGGCTGAGAAGGGTGAAAAGGAACACCTGGATTATTAGACAGCTGCCAAATCCACCAGTGAAATTCCAGTTTGAGACAAGGAAGCAGAGGAATGAGATGGTCCAGAGGGTGAAGGTGTTGAAGCCACATTGACTTTAGGTACCACTGAAACCTCCCTCGTATGCAGCTTGGCCCAGGTATGGGGATAGTGGAGACAATGAACCACAGAGCCCTGAAAAACTCCCTGGCTGGAAGACAGGGCAGGGGAAACAAGAACAAAACCTTGGAGGTAAGAAGAGATGCCAGCAGTGGAATAGTCTGGAACTTGCAGCCTAGAAAAACAGGATCCTGAAATGGAGTCAACGGTGACTTCTGAAGGTTGACCATGAAACCCAGACTGTGCAACACAAGCTGGGTAAAATGAAGATCCTGCACCAGCTTGAAATGGGAAGCAAGAGGTTGTCCAGATAAGGAAATATCTGGATGTCTTGAAGCCTGCAAAAGGCCACTAATGGGGCTAGACATTTGAACACCCTAGGGGCTGTTGAAAGCCCAGAGGGCAAAGCAAAGAACTGAAAATGGGAGGAAGAAACACAGAAATGCAAATATCTCCTGAATAGAGGGTGGATAGGAATGTGCAGGTAAGTGTCCTTCAGATCCAAGGAAACCAAAAAAGCTTGGTGGAATAACAGAGGGAACAGAGTCTGAAGACAGAGCATTTGGAAAGAAGGTACCATGAGATATAAGTTCAGATAGGAAAGATCCATAACAGGTCTCCAAGATCCTTACTTCCTTTGGACCAGAAACATCCTGGAATAGAACCCCAAACCCCTCTCTGCCTGCAGAACCAGCTGAATGGTACCTTGATCCAGCAGACCTTGCAATACCCCTGGAAAATGAGGAAACTGTTCTATAGGGGGATGAGGAACACCAGAAAAGGAAGGAAGGGCATTCCAGGTCATAAAATAGCCTTGCTTGATGATGGAGAGAACACACATGTCTATGGTAATCAGCTGCCAAACTGGGAGGTAAAAAGAAAACTTGGGGGACAAGGGAATCTGTCTGAGAGGAAGGTAGGACCATCAGTCAAATGGCTGCAGACTTGTCAGGAAAGGGCCATTGCTGGGGCCTGGCTGTCTGACTAGACTTATTAGAAAAAAATGCCTAGAAGTCTTCATACCTTTGGAAAAATGTCTAGGTAGAATACACACAAAGGCAGTCCTACTAGGACAGTTGCTCTGAAACTTGGGAAAAAGTGAGGCAAATATCTGTTTCAAATATTGAATGTCCTTATCCTGATCCTGTAAGGTCTTCAAAAGATCAGCCACACCAGTACCAAACAAATTCTGGTTATAGCACCTCATCACAGAACCAGAGGGAGGCAGCAGTCCTAAAAGATGCATCTACTGCATCATAATTGCATTTAACAGAGTGACGGGCAATCTGAGAAGTGGAACTGAGCAAAGAAAGAGCGGAGGCTTTAGCCTCATAATCAGACATATCAGAAAAAAAAATTCTCACTTGGGAAAGAAGAGACAGATGTATCTTGTCATATGAGTCTGGTAACTGATGGCCCTTGAAGGCTAAGGTAGCAGAGGTGTATACCTTTTTACCAATACTCTCCATAGCACTACTGTCCTTATCTGAAGGAAAGGGCCTGGAAGTTGGCAACAGTATCAGGAGACACAGAAATCAGAGCAGGATCAGATGATAGGCCTTTAGACAGGAACATACAGGCATCTGTCACCTTACAGAAACTATCAGGTTTCTTGAGAGCTGGAGGTGGAGAGCCTGGTGTCAGGGAAGAAGCAGAAAAGGTATCCAACAGCCAACACAAGGAGGGACAACTGTTCAGGAAAGTCCATTTGTAAAAACTCGATATACCTTTTCTGGACATCTGAAACTTGGGAGCTATCACATTTGAAATGCTCTACCATGCACAGGACTGTGTCAGCAAAGGAAAGTTCCTCAAGGAAGAATCAGGACTGAAAGATTTCTCCCCCTAAGACCCATAATCTAAACATGAAGGCAATTTAGATATATAGGAATCAGCCTCAGAATCAGAATCCCCATCTGAAGACCGAGTCCATAGTCCTCTTAGGGATAGAGAACCAAGGAGGAGCAGAGACCAAAACACCCAGAGGAGGCTTCAATGCCATCAAAGCATTGAACAAGCCTTGAATGAAGTCCTGCCCCTCCCTCTGTGGATCCATACAAGCAAACATTGCATGCCTAGTTCTTTTGCCTTGTCTTCACTTGGACATTTGCTCTGACAAAAAGTGGAGGTTCGGACCCCTGTCTGGATTCAATTAAGGTACACAGCACCTCTTACCATATAAATATTTGAGGAATTCCCCTAGGGCCCTCAGAAATAGTCAGCTGTGGTCCCCCTTCAACACCCACAGCTGTTTGCAAGGCCTCCAGGGACGTGCAAGAAGTAGGTTCCGTGCTGGCCTCTGAGAGGGTTATGGCAGAGGAAACTGAAGGTAACGTTAGGCTGTTCTCGGACTTCGCACTCACCTCAAGAGAGACGTCTAGTGGAGGCTGGACAGTATCAGTCTCAGGTCCAGATTTCTTGGCCATCTTCTTGAGTGGCATCTATACCTCAGGCGAGCGGATTCTGCTATGGTACCTTGGACCAACAGCTTGAGACGTTAGTCCTCAAGTTAAATGGAAAGTAAAGAAAGGTTACTATGCAAGGTCTTAGGAACAAAAGCCTGACAGATGGAACACTGTGGTCGTGGGACGCCTAAGCAAAACAAGCACCTATCAAGGTGATCTTTATGGGCGATTTCCCTTTCTTGGATGACAAGCAACCCAGTAAACAAAATAAGGAAAATTAAAAAGAACAGGGTACTTATCTGAAAAAAGTAGGCTCGGTAAAACCAGGAAAGTGAAGGTCATTCAGACCGATGTATGACAACTGCATTCAGACTCACAGCAACAAAGTTCTGACTTGGGAGCATACTTGCATCACCTTTATGCACTAGCTGGCATTCGACACTCCCTAGGTAATAAAGGCTTTGGTATGGCCAAATGTTGTGCTATCCTTGGCAGGAGATCACAGAGGTTACCAATACTGCAATAGTGATATGGAAGGATATCAATAGACCGACTGTTTGTAGTGAGACAGACAGCTGAAAAGAAGCTAGAGTTGAGGAAAGAGTCCAACTGGGCATTCTTAGATTTGGAGAAAGCATATGACAAGGTCCCAAAAAAGATGATCTGGGCAGTCCTATAGTGGTAAATCCCAGAAGAACTGGCAGAATTACTGCAAGGGTCCAATGACTCAAGTATGAATAGTGTTTGATCTCAAAGAGGAGTGCTGAGAGGGAGTGGGTGTGCATCAGGGTTCAGCTCGGAGCTCACTGCTATTCATACTGGTGATGGACTATAACAGCAAACAGGTCGGAGCAGAAAGATCAACAAATCTGCTGTATGGATACTCCCAGCAAAAGTTCAGCAAATGATAAGGGAATGGATTGCAAAACTGAAAGCAAATGGGATGAAACTGAATAAAGATAAGATGGTTGTAATAGCAGCAAATGGGGGAAATCAGAAGAAGCTTAGAACTGAGATGGAAGGGAAAATAGTGAAACAGCTTAACAGCCTGAAGTATCTGTATGGGTTTGTTGAGGAGAAGGGAAGTCTGCTTGAAGAGGTCAAAGCTAGAATCAGGGGGGCGGCAGCCAACTGGCAGGGTGTGTCAGGGGTCCTACATGATAGAAGAATGTCAAAGAAGCTGCAAAGTAAGGTGTATGTAACAGTGACATGACCAGTAAATTGATATAACGAGCAGGGTACTAAAAGTAACCAAAAAATCCAAGAAAAGAGTACCTTGGTGCGGAGAACAAAACAAAGTGCTCTTAGTAATATTTTATTTGCATAAATCACGAACTACGCATTTGCACCATCAGTGTTTTCGTCTCATAAGTAAAGACTTCATCAGATGACTGACCATT
Source organism: Protopterus annectens (assembly GCF_019279795.1). Classification (NCBI taxonomy): domain Eukaryota; kingdom Metazoa; phylum Chordata; order Ceratodontiformes; family Protopteridae; genus Protopterus; species Protopterus annectens. The sequence continues at coordinate 26,882,877 of NC_056743.1, forward strand.
TCATGTTTACCATTTTTATAACCTTAACCCTTAAAAAGGACCAATCAGAACTTAAGTCACAATTAAATATTGAGCTAATTATAATAAAAATTCACTTTAACATATTCTACCCACTAAATTAACCTTATAATCTGTAAAACACTTCATGTTAAAATTACTTCAATACATCATTTTAATATACATAAATATAAAAACATTGTCTTTTAAAAACATAAATACTCATGCATAACATCCATTAGCAGAAATTTCATACTGGAGACTAAAATGTTCATTAAAACTAGTGCTAAACACCCACTAGTGGTCATCATGGGGAATAACTCATCTCAAACAACTTGGCAGATCTCATCTTTAATAATGGCATTATAGATATATTGCCATTTAAACCAGGGTGATTGCTGCTTCCAAGGTGATTTGCCGCCATAATTCTCTAAATTCTATTTTTTCCTCCCATAATCCACCGCTGGCTTCCTTTTTCACTTGTTCAACAAGAAAAAAAGTAAAATCTGCTTTTTTACATACTTTTGTACGCTTATATAAAGCATTTGTCTCTTTTTTATTCAAAATATCATATTTGTGTTCGTATATCCTTCTCCTTAGCCTACATTCTGTTTTCCCAATATAGAAGGATCTACATTTTACACAAGTTATCAAATACATTATCCCCATGGACTCACAATTGTAATAGTCGGATCCTATAATCCATTTCTGCTCTCAATAAAAATCTTATCAACATTTGCTATGTTTTCACATTGGGAACAATGACCACACTTGTATGTTCCTATCCTCCTTTTATTGACAATTGTATTCCTACCCTCGATTTCTAAAAAAAAGTCTTCAAACTTTGTGAATTTTTATATACAAGTTTCAAGGGTTCCTTTGGTAACTTTTCCATATCAGAAATAGATACAAATCTATCCCATTCGGTCTTCATAATTCTCTTTGTGGGTCCAGTTAAAGCATTATATTCCAACACTAAAGCTTCTCCATAGTCCTGCTCCTGACTAACTTCTCTATTGTCTTGTTCATATCTGCTTTTTCCTAAAATAGGCTTAAAATTGCTCTACCAACATTTATTTCAGCTGTAAACCCCCTCACTAAATCAGCCAGATAACCCTTTTACCAAGAAGAATCCCTTCAACACTTCACTTTCCTTCTGGAAATCTTCTTCCGAGGATGTCATCCGGCTCCCTCGAACATATTGACCCTTTACTATGTTCTTTTTATAATGGGGGTGAGGGGGTGGGCACTATTACAGTGAAGGAAAGAGTTACAAAAGGTGGGTTTTCTAAAAATCTTAGACTCAAATCTACCTTTAGATTTGTATATTTCCACATCCAAATATTGCAACCGCTCATTCGAGAGACAGTATGTGAAATCTAAAAAGGAAGTTGTACTCTTCATATAGCCCATAAATTCCTTAAACTTTTCTCTGGTCCCAATCCATAAAATCACTATATCATCTAAAAATCCCTTATAGAGGGTCCAATTTGATGCGTATTCAGATATTAATATGTACCTCTCCTCCCATTTTGCTAATACCAGGTTGGCATAAGTTGGGGAGCAAGCTGCGCCTATTGCCACACTTTGATTGAACCTGTTGAAAGAATTCATCTTTAAAAAATATAAAATTATATTTTAAAACTAATTCCATTAACCCCAAGCATACCAGCTTCTCATTGTGGCTCAAATCAGTGTCCTTAAAAATGATTTCCTCTAACATATTCATACCTCTTCATAGGGAATACTTGAACATAAATCAATCACATCTATAGTGATAAATGTTAACTCTTACTAATACAAATCATGCCTTATTTCCCTCAAAAAGTCCCATGAATCTTTCAAAATAGCTTTCCTTTTAGTCCATTATTTTTAAGTTTACTGTCCATGTATTTTGCTAATCTGAGACAGGGGTCGGAAACTAAGTACATTTATATATCCAAGCAGATTATTTGACAATATACATTGGCTGGGTGGGATCCATTAACACTGGACTTTGCTGAAAACAAAAAATGCCAGACTCAAACTGGTAGAAGAGGATAACCCTTTGCAATGTTGTGACTCAGGCTGTAATGTCCCAAAATGTGGAGAATGAAACACCGAAATCCGCACCTACATACACTAAGTTTGAGACTGCCATTTCTCAGAATATTCTCTTTGCGCTGAGAAATGACAATCTCCAACTCAGTTTATATAACAATTAAGCTAAGGAGCTTACCCCCTGGCAAAATAAGAAGCTTAAAAGAGAAGAGTGATGTTTAATATAAACTCTTCTATATTTTTGGTCTTTTTTTCTGCATTTTGGGACAGGTAATAACACTTCAATAAAAAGTCATAGAACAGTACTATCTGATGAAAGCCATCAGGACTGGTTATCTTATTGTTACCTACTGTTAAATAAATTTAACTAATTTTAGTACCTTTACAACAAAACAAATATTGATGGAGGTGTCCTAGTAGGTCTGTAGAAAGCATATTTTTCATATATATTCTATACTTCTAATATAAACTTTATGACAGCCATGTATATAATTATCTATGAACCCACTCTCTCCCCCATCCCTTAACTACAATATTCACGATTTCAGCCCTACCTACTTCCTTTCTTCACTTCCGTTTCTTTGAATTTCTAAGCACTAATCACATGACCTATTTGACAACCCAAGTAATACATCTACACAAATGCTCAGTGCTCAACATCTACTAATGCACATGCATCTTGTATACTGTATGTTTCATGAATGCAATCTAATTAACAAATGACTATGTAATTGTTGATATATTACTTAATGTCTGCTCATAAGACGCCCTTCATAAGGGATGCCAGCAACAACCTGCTCACCAGTCCAAAGGACATCAAAGACAGATGGAAGGAGCATTTCCAGCAGCTTCTGGATGAAGAAAACCCCACAAAAGCTGTACTGCCCCAGAAACAGCTTACGATGAGAGAATTAAATCTCTCAATAACTAACTCAGTGAACTCCTCCTCTCTCAAACCTGCTTCTACAAACTACTACAAAACTCGACTCTCAAAACTCAAACCATGCTCTGTATCTGCACACAATATCCCTTCTTATTTCCTCCAGATTGCCGCACACTCCCTTGCTATACCTGTATCTATCCTTATAAATCTCTCTCTCTCTCTCCCCGAGTCCAAAGTACCATCTATCTGGAAACAGTTCTATACTCTTCCTGTTTATAAAGGAGGTAACTCCACTGAAATCTCTAACTTCAGACCTATTGCCATTCTCTCTCCTCTCTCTAAAGTCCTCGAGAAATGTATACACAAACAAGTTATGCTTCATCTCTCATATGAAAATCTACTCAACACGGTTTTCGCCCCAAGCATAGTACATCAACTGCTCTACTATCCTTTCTCAACACTATTTCTTTAGCCAAAGACAATCATAAGCTCATATCCTGCCTACTCCTTTACCTCTCGAAGGCTTTCGACACCCGTCTCCCACTCTCTCCTACTTAGCAAACATACAGATCTCAACTTCTCCCCAGATACAGTAGCATGGTTCTCTAGCTATCTCACTGACAGGCAGCAGTCAGTGAGATGGGACTCGGCACTATGTATCCCCCTCTCAATAAGAACAGGTGTCCCCCAAGGACCCATTCTTGGTCCTCTCCTATTTAACATCTTCACTAACACACTTTACTCATCTTGTCCTCAATCTACCATTGTCCAATATGCTAATGAGTCAACAGTCATTACCACTGCTGTCTCAGCCTCTGAACTATTAGCAACTACCCAGACATCTTTCAACTCAGTAGAGACATGGCTCACTAATAACCAGCTCATCCTCAACCCCAAAAAACTAAATTGCTACTCTTTCTTCCTAAATCTGCCAACCACATCAAATCTTCCTTCTCCATAACATCCCTAAACAATACTCCTATATAAGTCAACACTAGCACAAAACTACTTGGGATTACCATAGATGTTGTCTCTTTCAGCTTTTCCCGGTTAGGGGTCACCACAGCGGAACTCCGGTCCGATAATGATTGGCAGTTGATTTTTACGTGCCGAGTTGCCAGCCCTGACACACAACCTTCAACGAAGGTACGCCCATTCACGCATGTCGCCACGCAGAAGACACTCTAGCTGAGAGTCGAACCGGACAGCATCTTACTGTGAGGCGACAACGCTACCACAGCACCACCACAATCAACTAAAATTAAATCTACACATTGACCATTGTATAAAAAAAACCCACCAAAAGCTAGGACTCTTGTATAGGAATAATAAATTCCTTACTGTTGAAGCTAGGATCTCGCTTACTCATGCCTACCTATTACCTTGCTTAACTTACTGTTCCCAAATACTTACTCTTCTAAACTCCTCCCTACTCACCAAATTAGAAACTACCTATCACAAGATAGCTAGATTTGCTGCCCAACAAACTTATAAATCTCACCACTGCCTCTCCCTAAAACACCTGCGCTGGCTAGAACTATCTCACCTGCTCCTACAATCCCAGCTCCTAAACATACACTCCATACTATATCAGCCCAACTTCTGCCTTAGTATGTCCTCCCTTATCTCCCACTATAACCCCTACCAAACACCTCCGAACACAACCAAAGACCTATTAAAAGTTTATAAATGAAAATCTAAGACAGGGTGCAACTTGTATAGCTACCACCCCTCCACTGCTTGGAACAAACTCCCACCTGAAATAAGGAACCAAACTCTCCCCAAACAATTTAAATTAGCCACCAAAGACCATTTCAAAAACCACTGGACCTGCCATTGTTCACCCCCCGACCACTACCTATCCATAAAGTACTGTCAAATTAAGTCATGATACTTAGCTTGAACTACTTACTTTCTATTGCCTTCAGTGTTTCTTCCTACGTTTATGCTATACACTGCCTACAGAACCTTAGATTAGTAAAACTTACTACACTAACACATATTACTTTCTATACTAAGTGTTATCATCCTAAGTTAACAACATTATATACTTTCAATAACTGTATTACATTTGATTTTGTAACTTCTTGTACATCTCTATTGTAATATTATTATTATTATGTACTATTTGGAGCTTTTGTCCCCGAGCCTCTGCTGAAAAAGGGCTTGAGCTCAGTCGGACACTCCCGGTCAACAAATGTAAAATAAAATTAAAAAAAAATTAAAAATAAATAAGAAGAGAAGCCCACCCTAGAAAAATAAGAACAGCAATAAGGAAAATGAAGTCAAGGAAAGCAGCAGGCTCAGATGAGGTCACAGCAGATATGACAAAGATGCTGGGTGAGATAGGGGAGAAATGGTGAGGGTACTATTAGCAGTGTAGAGAGAAAGGTGTATCCCATATGACTGGAGAATAAGCATACTCATGCTAGTGTACAAGAACAAAGGGGACATCCACAACTGTGGGCAGTACAGAGGCATCAAACTCCTATCACATTGCATGAAAGTTCTGGAGAGGGTGATTGATGAATAGCTACTCAGAGTAGTGGAATGTAAGATGGGAAATGAACAGTTTGGATTCAGATCCGGATGCAGCACAATTGACCCGATGTTTGCAGTGAGACAGATACTTGAGAAGACACTAGAAATGAGGAGAGAGTCCAACTGGTCATTCCTAGGCTTGGAGAAAGCATATGACAAGGTCCCAAGAAAGCTGATCTGGGCAGTACTGCGGTGGTTTGAAGTCCCAGAAACATTGGTGGAATTAGTGCAGGCAATGACTCAAGTACGAACAGTGTTCAGCCTCACAGAGGGGTTCTCAGTGGGAGTAGGTGTACACTAGGGTTCAGCTCTGAGCCCACTGCTGTTCATACTGGTGATGGACTACATTAGCAAAGAGGTCAGATGGGACAGATCAACAAAGTTGCTGCATGCAAACGATGTGGCATTAAAGGCATACTCTGCGCTAGAACTTCAGCAAAGGATAGGAAAATGGAATGCAAAACTGAAGGCACATGGGGTGAAACTAAGCACAGATAAGACGGTGGTAATAGCAGCAAACTGGGGAAATCAAAAGAAGCTGAGAATAGAGATAGAAGGGAAGATAGTGAAACAGGTAAACAGCTTCAAGTATCTGGGAGGCGTGGTTGAGGGCAAGAGAAGTTTAAATGAAGAGGTCAAAGCTAGACTCAGAGGGGCTGCAGCCAACTGGCATAGAGTGTCAGGTGTAGTCTATGGCAGAAGAATGCCAAAGAAGGTGAAAAGTAAGGTGTACAAGACAGTGGTGGGACCAGTACTACTGCATGGTACAGAAACCTGGGCAGTAAAGGCAGAACAGTTGAAAAGCTAGAGGTGATGGAAATGAAGTGCCTGAGAAAGGTGATAAGATGCACACTGCGGGACAGGCGAAGAAATGAGAGCAGAAGCCAAAGCAGCTCCAATTGCAGAAAAGATCAGAGAGAACAGATTACGGTGGTTTGGACACATGCGCAGAAAAGCAGAAGACAGTCTGGTGAGGAAGATTTGGGACAGACAGGAAGAAGACAACAGGAAGCAAGGACGTCCAGCAAAGAAGTGGATGGATTGTGCAAAAGAAGATCTGCAACAGTCAGGCATGAGTGTTGAAGAAGGCAGGAGTGTGGCACTGAATCGAGAGAAATGGCGACAGTTAACACAATACCCTTACCCCGTGTAGAAAAAGGGGGCTGATGATGATGATGAGGCTGTCTGCTCATGTACATTACTGAGTATCTGTTTAAAAATATTTGTAACATCTTAAAGGCTTTTGTCCTTGGCTGAAAACGTTTTTTTGACTACACATGGTTGGACAAACCCAGTAAAACAAACTAAAATAAATACAATAAAATATATAGGCACCCCCCCTCAAACACACACACACACACACACACACACACACACACACACACACACACACACACACACACACACACAGATAGAGAGAGACATATATTTTTGCATACATAGAGCTGAAGAAAGCAACACATGCATTACAATGGGATTTATTTGCTTAATAAGGAATATTGCCCCATTGTAATACACATTATTTGCTTAATGAAAAACATTCTAACTGTAATAGTGAATATAAAACTTCTTTACAAATTTTGTATGCCCTCACTGTACACATTGTCCACATGGGAAACATTCTGTCAAAGTTACCCGGTTAACATCATTAGAACAAGCAGTTCCATACCACATTTTTTGTGCTTACTTGAAGACTATTGAAAATGTTTTTCCTTTCAGAGGAATGTAGAGAGTCCTTCACACATAATCTCCTGTAACCTGTATAATTAAATGCGCCACTCTTTACTCATAACTTCTACAATTTTATGTTTTTATCATACGTGTAGAACTGCGGTGGTGGTGCTGCGGTAGCATTGTCGCCTCACAGTTAGATGTTGCCCGTTCGATTCTCAGTTACAGCATCTTCTGTGTGGCGACATGTGTGAATGGGCGTTCCTTCATTGAAGGTAGTGCATTAGGTCCAGCAAGCCAGCACGTAAAAATCTACTGCCAATCATTAGCGGACCGGAGTTCCGCTGTGGCGACCCCTAACCGGGAAAAGCCGAAAGACACAAACAAAATCATACGTGTTGTGATAACCTGGCAAGAACAGACTGGTTTGTTAACATTCCTAGCATGGTATGGTATTTAAGTAGACCAGATCTAGACATTTTTTGTCTCTTGCCTAGCCCTATAATCCACCCAAACGTTACACTTGTACTTTCAGTGGCTATGCCAGTTAAAATCTTTGCCACATATACATCCAAAAAGAATCCACATTAAATAAATTGTAACATTTACAATTGTAATTCATAATCTTCACAACCCCTGGAAACAATTTTCTAAGAGCACACTTAGCGGTAGTGCAGTGATAGCGTAGTTGCCTCACAGCAAGAGGTTCTCCTGTTCGATTCTCGGCTAGAGTGTGGGGAGTGCCTTCTGTGTGGAGTCTGCATGCCCTCCCTGCGGTTGGGTGGGCATTCGAAAGACATGCATAAATGGGCGTGCCTTCGTTGAAGGTTGACCGTCGAGCTGGCACCTCGGCGTTCGTGAAAATCTACTGTCAATCATTAGCAGACCGGAGTTCCTCTGTGGCGACCCCTAATAGAGAAAAGCCGAAAGACAAACAACAACACTTGCCTTCTTATAATATAACATTCTCAAATCCTAGTATTCGAGGACTAAAAATAGATTTGAAAACAACCTCATCAAATCCCATTCAATCATGACCAGTGCAATGTGTAAGTTTTGGACAAAAAAAATCCTAAGTGGGGGCCACAGCCTCTAACAGCCCACACTCAACAGATATGTTATTGAGCAATTAACAAGCACATCAGATTGGTTAATATAAAAAGCGTAGTACAGCTGCTGTGTCCTTTAATCTAGCAAGTCCAACAGGACATTTAAGCAATACAAACACAGCACTTTAAATGATAAAAATAATGCTTTGGGCAGTCACACCTGAACACAATCTACAGCTGTATTTGCTTTTCTGGGGGACAGAATGTCAATACCAAATCACAATACCAAATCACAAGTTATAGCAAGTTCTTCCAAGTGAAGTAAAACCATGGATAATGTTACCTGGAGCAGCACATATATGTGATGTGAAACACCATTTTAGTAAAATACTATCTGTACAGCTTTACGATCTATACAACAGGGGTACTTTTTTGTTTTCTAAGAACATACATGTTTCAAAATGATCTGAGTCATGAAAGAATCGACTGCTATGCATTAAAGTTACGCACTCACCACAATGATAGGTCTGTGTTGTTTGTTTTTGTCCTTAAACTTCCCTCCCTCCATCCCCCTTCCATTTCATTTTAAGATAAGGGAGGAAATGAAAAATTTAATTAATGTTGGAGGGAATGAAAATTGTTGAAAAGAAAAAAATGTAAATTGCATGAAAAAAATTATATATCATTACATTTTTATTATTATATCTGCACCGATGTCACATTTTAAAAATGTCATGTTTATTAAACCTTAAAACAAAACATCCTAGGTCAGCAAAAATGCACAGGACAGCATGCTTATCTATCTATCCATATTACAGATATATATATATATATATATATATATATATATATATATATATATACACACACACACACACACACACACACACACACACCTACATACATACATCTATATCTATATATACTCCCTGTACGTATATATATATCTATATATACTCCCTGTACGTATATATATATCTATATATACTCCCTGTACGTATATATATATATATATATATATATATATATATATATATATATATATATATATATATGTCTAGGACACTTGACCTAAAGCACATTTCACCTAAACTCAAAATTAGTGTGCACTTTTCACTGAAAGTACAATTCACCTAAAACACAATTCACCGAAACACATTTCATCTAAAGTTGTAGATGGCCTTGTCCCCACTATAGTGTGACCCTGCAGTTAGTATATATAGTAAGGGGCATAGCCCCCCACATAATGTTAAATATTTTGAACTATATACATGGATACTTGCAATTTCAATATATTACTCTCTTCCAAATATATCTACTTAAAATATGTGGGGGGCTATGCCCCTCAAACCCCCAATGTGGGGGGCAGTGCCCCCCCCATTATATATACTAACTCATGGGTCGCACTACAGTGGGGACAAAGCCATCTAGAACTTTAGGTGAAATGTGTTTAGGTGAATTGTGCTTTCAGTCATTTGTGTTCAGTCATTTGAGTTTAGGTGAAATGTGCTTTAGGTCAAATGTCCTAGACCCATATAGATATACATACACACACACACACACACACACACACACACACACACACACACACACACACACACACACACACACACACACACACACACCTCCTACCTATAAAAAGTTGGAAAAGCACCAACAAAGATTATTAGGAACTGGAGACGCCATAACTTAGCACAAGTCACTTTTCCTGTCATGCCAGAGGACAAGAGGGACAAGGTGTAAAAAGATACATAACTGAGTACAGTAAAGTCTCACTTAACCAGCGCCTGTGGGATTGGTAGATGACTGTTAAGTGTATGCTCTGGTTGCTTAAGATATGCTTTGCAATTTTTGATTGGCTCTTATGCCGGTATATGAGCCAATCAAAAACAGCAAAGAAGATCCTCTTCTGTTCAGTGCAGAACAGCCCGCTGTTCCGCAGTGAACATTAGGGGCTCTACTTTGCCATTTTTGATTGGCTTGTATACTGGCATACGAGCCAATCAAAAATGGCAAAGCGGAGTCTCTTCTGTTCAGTGGGTAAGAGTGAGCTGTTCCGCATTGAACAGAAGAGGCTCCCCTTGACAATCAAATGCTGGTTGCTTCAGTCTGGGATAATGGAGATTTTACTGTATTAGAACAATTACTAGACAGGTAAAAGGGCTTGATCACCACCAGAAGAAGCAACTAAGGAACAACGAGGTCATCTAATGAACAACTTAATGGGTAGCTAGAGTGAAAAGCTGTCTCAGATCCCAAGAGAATATTACTAGTATTATGAACAATGCTCTGAAGGTGGGATGGAGCCATGAATACCTCATAAAACCTCTGTAACTATAAGGTAGGTGAATGCATATGGAAAAGGAAGTGCCACATCAATGCACCTCATTTTCATAAGTCCAAGTCTGAAATGCAATTTTTCTGTTGAATAACTCAGTCCCACTAGGCCTATGGCATATTTACAGATGTGACCATGATGTGAAGTTTACAAACTGTGGCAGGAAACTGGAGAAAGTCCTGTGCTCTTCAGGATCTATAACATCCATCTAAGCTATCACCAAACTGAGCACCATCTCACCTTCAAAACACCTCCTCAGGAATGCAACAGCTTAGTCACTTAGTCACACTGTACTGTACTGTTATACTGAAGCACGAATCCAAACATCTAGAGAGGGCATGGAATCCATAGTCTTACAATCTTACCTGTGCAAAAAAGAGATTATATCAACTGCTCAGCCACTTCTTCTTTTTGCTTTTCCCAGTTAGGGGTCGCCACAGCGGATCATCTGTCCGCTCATGACTGGCAGTGGAGTTTTACAGTGTCGAGTTGCCAGTCCGGTGCCCAACCTTCCACAGAAGGCACAGACACACTCACACCTAGGGCCAATTTAGAGTGTTCAATCTACCTACTGCATGTCTTTGGGATGTGGGAGGAAACCCACATGACCACAGGGAGGACATGCAGACTCTGCACAGAAGGCACCACAGCAGAGAATCGTACCAGAGAACCTCTTGTTGTGAGGCAACAACGCTCACCGTTGCACCACAGTGGCCACCCATCACCTGCTCAGCCACTGACTCTGCCAAATGGAAACTGCTACTGGAATTTAAATACAGAAGCCAACAATGAACCTGTCACATCCCTTCACTGGTGTGGTAAGCAGACAAACTGGGATTCAAACTCAGGAGTCTGAGTAATACTAGAAAGGCTAATGGATAACAACATCTTCGATGAGATGAAAATTCTATGCCAATGCATTAATCAAATATTTCACCAATCACGCAACTTTAGTAAGTTACAGTGTCAACATTCAAACTCTCTGGCAACAAGCTCTGTGTAGAAATTCAGCAACACAAGTGTAATATTTTGGTGAATCAGTACTGGGATACAAATTAATGGTCATCGTCCCGCATTCTTCTCTAACTCTTGTATCAGTACTGGGATACAAATTAATGGTCATCGTCGCGCATTCTTCTCTAAGTCTTGTATCAGTACTGGGATACAAATTAATGGTCATCGTCGCTCATTCTTCTCTAACTCTTATATCAGTACTGGGATACAAATTAATGGTCATCGTCGCTCATTCTTCTCTAACTCTTATATCAGTACTGGGATACAAATTAATGGTCATCGCTCATTCTTCTCTAACTCTTATATCAGTACTGGGATACAAATTAATGGTCATCGTCGCTCATTCTTCTCTAACTCTTATATCAGTACTGGGATACAAATTAATGGTCATCGTCGCTCATTCTTCTCAAACTCTTATATCAGTACTGGGATACAAATTAATGGTCATCGTCGCTCATTCTTCTCTAACTCTTATATCAGTACTGGGATACAAATTAATGGTCATCGTCGCGCATTCTTCTCTAACTCTTATATCAGTACTGGGATACAAATTAATGGTCATCGTCGCGCATTCTTCTCTAACTCTTATATCAGTACTGGGATACAAATTAATGGTCATCGTCGCTCATTCTTCTCTAACTCTTATATCAGTACTGGGATACAAATTAATGGTCATCGTCGCTCATTCTTCTCTAACTCTTATGACAAGAAGGCTTGGGATTTCATTTCGATGTTTAATGCATAGAAACACATCAGGACAGATATATTAGCATCATTAAATACAAACTAGTTAACAGACAGACCCTACATACATACATGATTACATCTCAACAGCCCACTACAAAATGGCAGTCAGACTTGCATGTGCTCAGTACTTATACACCTGTGCAAGCCCTTGGATACCTTCTTAAAGGTATATACACACAAACTGATCTACATCCTCCCTCTTAAAAAGATTTTCCTTTATGCAAAACAATATCTGTGCTAGACATGCATTACTATATACATTAGAAACGAAACACAATGCTCATGTCAAGTTGCTTCACATCTGCTATAGGGTTTAGAGATTCGACCGTATCTTGTAACGTATCATTTGGGACCAAATTTAGCAACAGGGACAGTCTGCTGTGCACAATTCATTTCAGAAACTTCTGGATTCGTCACAGGAACAGGAATGTCCTCTGGAACTGGAAGAATGGACAACTCACTCTGAGATAGAGTGTCTTTCTCACAGGCTATATGCTATGGTATAGGCTCAGACACCAGTCTCAAATGCTTCTGATTCCGCCTAAATATTGCTCCTTCTAATTCCACAATGTTTGATCTCGGCTCTGGACCAATATTCTTCACGACACCAATCCGATCAAAATCTTTGGACATTTGCATCTTTACCACTTCTCCTTCCCGTAATGGATTCAGCAGATTTTGCTGATCTTATCATAGTAGAACTTCTGGGTTAAGTGCTTCTTCAAGCAGATTGGCTTTCACTGATCTGTTAGTCTTGACACATGGAACCAACAACTGACTATTAATTGGTAATGTGGTTCTGATTTGTCTCGACAGAAGTCTCTGAGCAAGTGAATCAAGATGTTTATCATGAGGAACACTTCCGAGATTCAAGAGACTCGGGAAACCATAACTATTACCTCGTTTTGAGTTCTCAAGTAACTGTTTTGCACTTTGAACTGCACATTCTGCCAAATCATTTGATTGCGAGTACTCTGGACTACTTGTGACATAAGTCCCATTCTTCAGCAAATCTTTTGAACTGTTGGCTTGTAAACTGTGTGCCATTGTCAGAAATAACTTTGTGCGGACTACCATGTACAGTAAATGACGCTTCATCTTAGTAATGACAACAGTGGATGCTAGGTTAGAAAGTAGGTCAACCTCGAACCAACTGGACTAAGAGTCTTCTTCTTCTTTCAGTTTTTCCCGCTTAGGGGGTCACAACAGCGGATCACCTGTCCTCTCAGGATTGGTAGTGGAGTTTTACGGTGTCGAGTTGCCAGCCCAGCACCCAACCTTCCACAGAAGGCACACACATGCACACACAAACGCCTAGGGCCAATTTACTGTGTCCAATCCACCTACAGCATGTCTACTAACACCAAATAATGTTAACCATTCCACTCGAAAATGTCTCTGGCTACTATTGATCAAGGTAGTTCTGGAATCTGGTTTAGCTGAAGTGGTTCCTTCTGTTGATGTGGCTTAGTACTATTACACACTGAACAAGATGAAAGTGCTCTCAATGTCTTGAGCCACTGAAGGCCAAAACACAAGTCTTCTCGCCCTTCTTTTAGTACATTCGGTTCCTTGGTGACCACGAAACAAGATAGTAATGTATGCTGGATGCAAGGACTTTGGAGCAATTACTTTCAGACCTTACATTATGATACTGTTGTTAGACAAAATCTCATTTCTGTATGGAAAATAAGTTTGTGTTGCACTACTTGAAGTAAACTAGACTGCTGTGACGGCCATCCTGGATAGAGAAAGTGGTTGACCTGTGTAAAACTGGATCTGTGGCTGTGTGGTCTCTCAACTCGGACGTGTGGAGGAAAAATTTCTTACTTTCATGACTTCAAAATCAAGGTTTTCATTCTCATGCCATTCTGTGTTTCTATGCGATCTGGATACTGTATCAGCAAAATAAATAAATTTGGCTTTCTTGTAGACAAGACTGAAATTGTACTTTTGAAATCTCAGTATCATACGTTGCAGTCTGGCTGGAGCTGAATGCATTGGCTTTCTCAGGATAGTGAATGATAATTAGTTGTCTGTTTTGATCTGGATAGGACTACCATAAACATAATCATGGAACTTCGAACATGCAAACACAACTGCCAAAAGCTCTTTCTCAATATGGGCATACTATATTTCAGTTTGCAACAAAAGAGAAGAAGGCCCCAAGCAAACAGCAACAAAAAAGAAGGAGGCCCCATGCAAACAGCAACAGTTTGGGTAAGAGTTCTCGATGCACAGGCAACAGGTTGATCCTCTTGTTGAGTGACTGCACCAAGACCAAATTTTGAAGCATCAGAGGAAAGTGTAACTGGTTTGTGAACATCATAGCATGAGTGTTGGTAGACTAGCAATTCTCTGCTTCAGGACATCAAATGTTCTTTGGTGTTGCTCTAACAAAGACCAGGATAAAGCTTTTCATGTCAGCTCTCTAAGTGGTGCTGAAAGTTGGAACACATCTGGAATGAACTTGCCTAGGTAGTTGACCATGCCAAGAAAAGTTTGCAGGGCTTGAACATTGTCTGTAGCTGGCATCTCGAGAATGGCTGTTTGCTTTGAAGGGCCTGTACTGGTAAATAAATTACCAACATAAGTAACTTCTTGTAGCCTAAATTTGCATTTATGTGGGTTGAGCTTAAGATTCAGTTAACGTGCCCTTTCTAGAAGTTTTCTAAGGTTTCTGTCATGTTCGGCTTCATCACGACCTCCTACTAGTATGTCGTCTACTATAATAGCACAAGGATACCCAGAAAAAAGTTGCTCCATTGCACGTTGAAACACCTCACTTGCAGAATTTATCCCAAATGGCAAATCTGTACCTGCCAAATGGAGTACTGAAAGTAGTGAGCAATGAGGATATTTTGTCAAGCTGAATTAGCCAAAATGAACTCTGCATCTGGGACAGAAAAAACAGCGGCATTTGACATCAAGGCTGTGACTTCTTCAACTGTGTGCATTGGATGATGAAGTCTTAAGTGCTTTGTTCAAATTTCATGGATCAACACATAGTTTTATGAAACCTGAGCTTTTCTTATGAACTACCACCATGGAAGATATCCATCCAGTTGGAGTTTCAACTGGACAAATCACAACTTGTTGCACCGTTTTATCTAGCTCAGCTTTGACTCTGTCCTGCATGGCTATTGGAACTTTACGTGCTGGCCTGCTAAGTGGACTGACCCTCTGTATCTAACTTCATGGAGTACACACTTGGAAGCTTGCCTAGTTTGTATTTGAAAAGAAAAGCATAGGTAGAAAAAATGTGCTGGGCAAAATTAGAGTAGTGGTCTTTTAAGCTAACATGGTGGACTTCCTTATTAAATGAAAGCATTGCCATTTTCAAACTGTCTCTGAGCCCTAATAATGACTGGACGTGCCTCTTGACAACATAAAATAATAAGTCGTATCTTCTTCCAGCAGAGTAACATGAAAGCACTACTGAGCCTTCAATTTGAATTTCTTCACCTCCATAAGCAACAACCTTCGCACAACCTGCCAGATCAAGCCTTTCACTTTTACAAACACTAGCAAATATTTCTACTGGCATAACAATGCACTTGGAACCTGTTTGCCATTTATCCAAACAGTAAAAAATACTTCCTTCTTCGCCCTTAAATCTACTGCATTGACTTTTTCATGAAGTACTGACACACCACCAACATAAAGAGGAGGGTTGCCATTGTCTAACTTATCAACTCATTTCTTAAAATGTTCCCTTTTACTAAAAGAATGTGGGCCTTTTGATTTACAAAAACTTTTCAAGTGATTCCATTTATTACATTTGTTGCATTGCTGACCAAAAGCTAAACATTTCTCCCTTTTAGATTCATGACTTCCACCACAATTATGACAAGTGGCAATGAAACTGGGTTGGGGTCCCATGCTATGAGCTTGCTAACTCACTCTTATGCTTCACTGAGACAGTGTGAATTCTGGAATGTGCTGGAAAGTTCTGGGGTTTACCAGTACATACTGCAGGGGTTACAGTTGCTGCCATGTGGTTGGGCTTGTTTCTTTTAACCACGTGCTGCATTACTATCAACATGAGCTTTATCACTGTGCCTTCTAGAGCTATTCTCATTTGTAAGCATATATGTGTGCCTTTCTGTGAGCTCATACATCTGACAAATCTCAATGGCCTTGTTCAAAGTTAAATCACTGTCACAAAGCAAAATCTCTCTCACAGCATCATCTTTTATGCCACACGCAAGTCTGTCTTTTATCAACTCATCCCTTAAGTCACCAAATCTGCATGTTTTAACTTTATTTCTCAGGTCAGTTATATATGCTGCAAAAGTTTCACCAGGCTTTTGATTCCTTATAGGTTCATAGGTGTGTGCTAGGATAATGGCCCTGGAGCCTTTACAAGCCTAGCCCATAGGATTACCCTGGCATCATGCCACTCGATTTTAGTTTCCAGTGCCTCTGTCAAGTACAGCCACTGGAGTGATCCCTGGGATGAATTTTCTATTTCCCATCCACTCATCAAGATTTCTCTTGAAGAGGGCCATTGAGGTGCTCGGTTTGACATGTATGGGAAGTCTATTCCACAGTATGGGCAGTCTCTGGGTTATGAACCTGTCCCTCCAGCATGTTCTGTTGATTGTGGTAATGAGGTTGAGGTCTCTGCAGCGTGTGGTGTGGAGGGATTGGGATTTCTTTAGATGTAGCATTTCTAACAGAGCTGGGTCAGACATGGCTTTGTAAGTCAAGCAGAGATCGCCTCTAAGTAGGCGATATGAGACAGAGAATAGTTGGAATTTTTTGAGTCTGTCTATATAGGACAAGTATTTAAGGCCTAGGATCCCCTTTGTGAGGTACTTTTGTGGCCTCTCCAGTTGTTGCAAGTGTCTAGTGAGGTACATGCCAAATGGGGCATTGTACTAGATAATTGGCCTAATGAGGGAAGAGTAGAGGGAGACAATGACCTCTTTCTTCCTGGATGCAAAACCCTTAGTAATGAGATGTGCCACATAGGACTTTCTGACCACAGTGGCAGTGTGGTGGTCAAAAGAGAAGTTGCTGTCAACCTGTGTTCCCAGATCTCTTACAACGCCTTCTGTGTTCAGTGGACTACCATCGATGTGGTAGTTCATAGGAACTGGGTTTTTCCCCAAAGGGGATGACGACACATTTTTTGGCATTGAGCTGAAGGCCATGGTTCTGATAACAGTCGTTGGTATCAGTGAGGCCTTTCTGTAGGATGCCAACATCACTTTGGGAGTTAATAATGGCTCCCAAATTGCAATCATCTGCAAACTTTGTCAGCCAGAGTCCCTTTGTGTTGGACTGGACTTCTGAGAAGTAGATAAACAGGACAGGACCAATCCCTGTGGGACTCCACTTGTGACTGGTTGGCAGTCTGACTTGGAGTCAGCTACTTTCACACTGTGGGTTCTATCTGTGAAACAATTTGCAACCCATCTAGTGATATAGGGGTTGATGTCTAGCTTAGTGAGTTTTTCTATGATTCCCGAGTGGGGAATGGCATCAAAGGCCTTGGCCAGATCAAGGTAGGCTGTATAAACCACCTTGCCTTCATCCACAGCTCTGGTGACTGACTCAAAGAAGTCTACCAAGTTGAGCAGGCATGATCTACCCTTCACAAAACCAAACTGTGTGGGATCCAGAGTTTGGAGAATCGCTACATCCTTGTTTATTAGGTGCATGATGATGCGTTCCATAGCTTTGCATATTAGACTTGTCAGGCTAATGGGGCGATAGTTCCCAGGGTCTGTAGTCACTCCTTTGCGGAGAGGTGCCTTTCCATTGTAACATTTGTTTGGGGGTTACATATTTCTCTAAATTTACATTTTAAGCACTCAGGGCCCCCTCCCTTGACTCGGTCAGTATAACAATATGATGGATTTCCCTCTCTCCTGTATAAATAACATGTGCATACACAAATGATCATTCCCTTTCTATTGCTTCTGACTCAGCTATATTAAGCAGACTAAATGCCTTTGTATGGTCACCTTTATCAGAAAATGCAGTCTGTATGAAAATGTCATACTCTTACTCAAACCCTCTTCAGTTCTCTGCAATATTACTGTCAAACACAAGTGCACTGGCTTTACGAAATCCATCTGCCATGCCCACAAAGTATACACAAACATACTGAAAATATGGCCCTTGTAATTATATACAAGCAAACTGCTCTGTGAGCTTGTAATAACATTCAAATGCACAAAAAACTCTCTGAAATACTGTACTTTGCGAAATATGCTCTGCAATGGCTGTACTCTGCGAAATATGCCTTGTAATGGCTGTACTTTGCGAAATAACTTTACTGTAACACTAAACAAACATGCAAACACTTTATTCACCTCTGATATTTTTGCTTAATACAAAAAATGCATACCAAAAGATATCTGTGACTAAACCCAGTAACAATAAAGGCTCTCCTCCGTATACAAAAGGCAATAGTAGTTATATTCTCTCCAATATTTCTGGATACAGGCAATAAATCCAATAGGACGAAGATATAAATGCAGTTTATTAACGTAACATAAACACAACCAGATTAAGCGCTTTCATCTCCTTCACAGAGACTTCATCAGAATCTGTCTTTGTACAAAACGAACAAAACTTAAATACCATTCTAATATCAATCATTAATTCCCCATTGGCTGGCCATTTTATTGCTACAGTTTTTAACCATTACTGGTGCAGTGTAAAAACAATATATGCATACTACAATCGAATACATATACAAGGCAAGAAAACTATACTTAATACATACAAACTGGAAATATGTACAAACTAATATTATATTTTTTAAAATATATTTCTTGTATTTTTTTTATTATATAAATTGTGTTTTATCTCATGTGGATAGAAACAATGTACCTATTACAATTATATATGTGTATGTGTATTTGTATATATAAAGTATAGTTTTCTTACCTTGTATATGCATTCGATTGTAGTATGTACATATTGTTTTTACACTGCACCAGTAATGGTTAAAAATTGTAGCAATAAAATGGCCAGCCAATGGGGAATTAATGACTGATATTAGAATGGTATTTAAGTGTTGTTCGTTTTGTACAAAGACAGATTCTGATGAAGTCTCCGTGAAGGAGGTGAAAGCGCTTAATCTGGTTGTGTTTATGTTATGTTAATAAACTGCATTTATATCTTCGTCCTATTGGATTTATTGCCTGTATCCAGAAATATCGGAGAGAATATAACTACTATTGCCTTTTGTATACGGAGGAGAGCCTTTATTGTTACCGGGTTTAGTCACAGATATCTTTTGGTGTGAGTTGTTGTTCTACGTTTGGTTACAAAAAATACATACTTTGCAAAAATGCTGTCGTTTCCCCTTATTTTATTAGTTTTATGCAATTCGGGCTTCATTTCAAACATTTTCTGTAGTAATTTGAATATTTTCATCAATATCGTACATATCTGTTTATGTGAATATCATTCAGAACATTCTGTATGCCCAGTTTCATATTATAAGAAAAAGAAATAATGTTCTTGAACAAGTTTTAATATTTGTAATTCGTTTCTGACCCGTTTTGAGAAGTTTGCATATTTTAGGGATGATTCGCTGCTGTATATTCCTCCAGCTCTAAGCAAGTGCCTTTAGTTGTTTTAGCCAAGCCGCTTCTAACTTTATGCCCTTTGGATATGCCAGTTTTGACTCCATGCCCCTTAGACTTGCCTCTTCTGACACCATGTCACTCATTCTTCTCTAAAACATGTGACAAGAAGGCTTGGGGTTTTGTTTAGATGCTTTGATACATAGAAACACATCAGGACAGATAGTAGCATCATTAAATACAAACTAGTTAACAGACAGACCCTACCATACATACATACTTACATCTCAATAGCCAGCTACAAAATGGCAGCCAGACTTGCAAGTGCTCAGTATTTATACATTTGTGCAAGCCCATGGACAGCTTCTTAAAGGCATATATACACATACTGATCTACAGTCATTACGATAATGAAGGGTGTCTGCATGATCAGAAGTGTGTGTCAATAAATTAAATTACTTAAGTAGCCACACTTATCCTAGTAATTTATAAAAAATATATACTTTTTGATTGCAAGAATATTTCTTTCGGAAGATTTCCTTAAGAAGAAAGCATTAACAGTTGATGTTATTAAAACAGCTAGCTTTGCAATGAAGGCTACAGCTATCTCAATTATAGAAGTGCAACAATTACGGGGATTGCGGAAATATTTGGCAAAATGGAGCAAGATCCATAGCTTCAGGATCCTGGATCACCTCAGAGAGAAGTAACAGAGCAAGTTAATTATATGGCCAACAGGCTGGTTATACAGGACAGTCCAGACAAGATGCCACCATGACACTGCTTTATACTGAAAGCTTACTACATAACCAAACTGTTCCATCCTAACCAACTTCACAGGCCCTGTACCAGACTACCAATGTATTAGGGGGTGAAAGACAAAGGAGCTTTACTGCACCATAATCACTTTTTATCACTTCCATTTCTCACTTACTAGAAACATCCAGACACAGAACATTCCGCCCACAGAAAGCAGTACTATAAGGCCAGGTTTCTTTAGTTAGGTTAAAAAGTTAGCTTGGAAAAACAAAACCTTGAATTCCTCAATTCTGAAACTCCTTCATGAGTAAAGACAGTATAGTCGTGTAAGTAAACTTACCATAACAATATATGTTTGAATGATCACTGCTGCAGTAGCCTTAGCTATATGGGTTACATCCTGCCAAGAATATGTCAGCTGGCCAGTTTTGAAAGCTTTGGGGCACCTTGCACATACACAAACTGTCAGGCAGGTCGAGCTGAACTGACTATAAGACAAGTTTGGATGTCAAGCCCTTCAGAGCTTTCCTTTCAAGAGAAAGAGGAAGGAGGCTGTGCCCTGGAAGAACAAAAAATAAAAAACACCCAGGCATAAACAGCACTCCAAAAACAAGGGGGGGGTGGGGGTGGAGAGAGGGATCAGCTAATACAGCAGTGATCATTCAAACATCTACTGTTATGGTACATTTACTTAAACTGTACTATGTCCATCATATTGACCATTGCTGCAGTGGCCTTAGTCATATAGGCAGTTTACCCTAGCTTAACACATTTGGGAGGTGCAAGTAGAAGAGTCCAGAAGCCCTAAAGACTGGTCCTTCCAAAGCATGATCTAGACTTAGAGA
Organism: Protopterus annectens; assembly: GCF_019279795.1. Lineage (NCBI taxonomy): Eukaryota > Metazoa > Chordata > Ceratodontiformes > Protopteridae > Protopterus > Protopterus annectens. The sequence goes on from NC_056743.1 coordinate 26,904,311, forward strand.
AGGAACTGAGCTTACAATGCTTTGTAAAATCATGTGCACAGAACCAAGTTACAGCTTCTAAAACATTTCTAGACTCCAATCCTTTCCAAAAAGCCATAGATGAAGCCAAGGCCCTGGTAGAGCTCGCCTTCATCATGCCTGGAATATTTTTTTTGTGGCAAGTATAACAAGAGGTAACAGCCTTACAACCACTTGGAAATAGTCTGTTTTCACGCAGGCTATCCCTTCTACTTACCTTCACAAAAAATGACAAATTGATCTGAAAGATTTAGTCCTGTTAAGATAGTACCTGAGCTGTCTGTGGATATCCAAGGTGTGGAGTACCCTTTTTCCTTCATTTCTGGGTTCAGGAAAGAAAACAGGGAAATTGATAGTTTGGCTTAAAGTAAACTTGGATACTACTTAAGGCATAAAAGAAGGATTAGTTCTCAAACCAACCCTACACCCCTGTGGAAAATGAGACAGGTTTGACTCAAGAGCTTGCAACTCAGATACTCTTCTTGCAGAGGTGAGAGCAATCAATAAAACAGTTTTCCATGTTAAGAGCCACATGACAGCCAGGTTAGCTGGTTCAAATGGAACAAATTTTAGCCTCGCTAACACAAAATTAAGATCCAGAGGAAAGCCCACTGATTTTCCTGGAGGCCTCATATGCAAAACCCCTTTGAAAAAAAAACATTTTGACATGAAAATGCATTGGAAGTGGGGGATCCATGAGCAGACACATTGAAAAGGCCAAAAATGAACCTTGACAGAGGAGTAAGAAAAGCCAAAGGGTAGTAATGCACACAAATATTCTAAAACCAGAGAACTACTATCCAGAAATGGGTGAAGGTTATGTTTTTATTGGCACCAACTAAAAAAACATTTCCATTTGTTAATATATAATTTTCTAGTAGCGGCTTTCTTGCCTTCATTAGTACCTGCTGCAGACCCTCAGTAAACAGGTGCCTAAAGGGAATTAGTACCCTATTTATCCATGCAGTCAACTGAAGTTGATTGGTGTTGGGGTGTATCAAACATCTATGTTCTTCTGTGAGTAGATCCAGTCTGTGAGAAGCTTGTGGTAATTGACCCTGGCCATTTCCAAAAGAAGGGAGCACCACTGTTGCATGGGCCAGAAGGAAGTCACCATAATGCTCTTGGGAGTTTCCATCTGAATCTTCAAAAGTACCCTAGATATTTATGGAAAGGGTGGAAAAGCATACCGGAACATTCCTGTCCAAGGAAAAAAGGCATTTGTCTTCCAGGCTTTCTTGCATGAAGTCTTGGAACAGCATCTTGCCAGTTGAGAGAGAGAGAGAGAGAGAGAGAGAGAGAAGGCAAACAGGTCTATTTGAGGAACTCCCCACATATGGATCAAATCTTGGAAGACCCCCCCGATCTAGTTTCTATTTGTGAGGGTCTGCCCTGGTTCTGCTCAGCATGTCTGCCACACAGTTTTGCTCTCACAGAAAATTGGATGCCTGCAGTGTGAGACTGTACTGTGAAGCTATAACCCAAACTAACATGGCTGGTTTGCAGATGGGGTATAATCTAGTTCCCTTGCTTGTTGCTGTCTCACAAGACTCTAGTATTTTCTATAACAACACGAAGAGATCCTGAGGGACCAAAGATGATTCAGAGAGTTGAGTGCCTTAATCAGGGCAAGCAGCTCTTTTATACTTATGTGCTTGCATCTATCCTTGGTGCCCCACACATACTGGACTTTTACCCCTCCTGAAACTACTCCTGAAGCAAAGTCAGAGGCATCTGTGGTAACTGGCTGCTTTGGAACAGGAAGAGATAAAGGAGTACTTAGATTTGGGTAAATCTGCTGTCTCCACCAAGTGACTGATAAGCTCCAGCACTGGGATCTGAAAATACATGGGGTGTTGGGGTGGAGATCACAGACACTAATGCATCTTCCTCATGTGGAGTCTTGCCAAGGGTATCATGTGAATCACAGAAGCCATGAGACCCAAAATTCTGAGGTATTCCCCTACATTGACCAAAGTCTGAGTGATAAACCCTAGAAACAGATCTAGATATAAATCTATTTTTCTTAAGGAAGAAAAGCTTTTCGAATTGTGGTGTATAGTTGACATCCCAGAAACACAATCCCGTGAGAAGGAATCATGAAAGACTTTTGAATGATCTTTTAGAAGCCCATGTTGTATAGCAGATCTCTCACTCAAGACAGAGAGATTCCTGACATTTTGAAAAAGACTTGCAAAGTAAACAAGTTGTCTAAATATGGAAAAATGTGGATGCTACATAGGTTGCAATGTGCTATAACTGGAGCTAGGCAGTCTGAACACTCAGTGTAGTGGATAGTCCTAAGGGTAAGCCAGACAACTAATAATGTAAATGCCCTGAGTCTGGATGAACAGGAATGAGATAAGTATCTTAAATCTAATTTTACAAAGAAATTTGAATGACGAAGAAGTAGTAACAGGTTGTGAATTTACATCACTTTGAATTTATGCACCATCTCAAAACCGTTGGTAATTTTGGAAAAGGAGGGATGAAAAATGATACAGATTCCCTGGATAAGCTTACCCCTTTCACCACACTTTTTGATCACCTCTGCAGCAGAGGGGCCAAAACTAAATCTGCATCTAAAAGTGAATTTAAAATCTCATTTTTATCATTATCTAGGAGGCTCTGAGAATGCAGCTACACAAGCCTCCTGAAAACAGTAGCAGTGGCCACAGCCCTTGAAGAAGTGACACACTCACACTGTAAACAATAAGTAGTGACTTGAACAGAAGAAATTAAACTATTTAAAGCAGCTTTTTCCTCATAAGAAGAAATTGAAGACAAAATATTCCGCATATGTTCACAATTACAACAAATTAACATATGAATTTGACAATTCAACCAATTGGTTAAAGATAGTTATAGAACTACAGGTTGTACAAAAATATTTATGAAGTCTAGGAAATCCAAAATGAAGTAATTGTCTAGGAAATCCGAATTGAAGTCATTGTCTAGAAAATCCGAAATGAAGTCGCTGTTTGTTAGTTGCATTAGACCCAAACTTGAGTAAGGAATAACAATATGGAAACCTTGTTAGAAAACAAGCATGAGTAAAACTAAGAGAGAACTGTGGAAATATACCAAGGGCATCCATGTTTGAGAAAATTTAAGTTATTATGAAAGACTAACATATCTGAACTTGTACAGTGTCTCAAAGATCTTTAAAAGGAGACAATCCAGGTATACAGGGCATTTACAGACAACTACCTCTGGGAATGCTTGTGGTTAATAAACAGTATTAGAGTATCGGCAAACTTGCATCAGCACCTTGATTGGCGAATGAACATTCTCTAGCACAGAATTAATGAAGACGTAATGCCTGCTGAAAAATGAGTCCGCCACTTCACGGCAAGCTTGGACAGAAAAAAAAACTAACAGCCACCATTGTTTTAAGCTCACTAAAAAAAAAAAAAATTTAACAAAAAAGTGTGTGCACGTTTGTATCTGTGTTTATATCTGTGTGTAAGTGTATGTATGCATGTGAGTAAAAGAAAGATTGACTAAGCTGTTATTTTACACTCACTGCAGCACTTTTTTCTGTTTAGCGGTTCTAGAAAAAGAAACAGAAAATAAGTGTACGAGTGTGTTTATGTTTGTCTGCGCGTGTGTGTGTTTGTGAGAATGCGTGCATGAAAGCATTAGAGACTGTGTGTGTGTGTGTGTGTGTGTGTGTGTGTGTGTGTGTGTGTATATATATATATATATATATATATATATATATATATATATATGTGAAAGTAGTAGAGACTGTGTATGTATGTATGAGAGAGAGAATGAACAGTGACATCAATCAAGTCATTATTTTACACTCGCTAAGTAGCACTTTTGCTGTTTAGCAAGTGTAAGGAAAAAAAGAAAAAAAAAACAAAGTGTGCCTGTGAGTGAGAGTGTTTAAGTATATGAAAGCAGAGGAGAGTGAGAGTGTGAAGAGTGAGAACAATCTCTAACAGCGGTTAAGAGGTCTGAATACCTTTCAGCACAACTCTCAACTCTACACATTTTTGCAGAATGTCCAGATTTTTGTCTCATATTTTTGGTACAGTCCTCATAATGTTTGGTTTTCTGGTAAATCGCTGGCAAAGCATTGAGAACTGAAGTCAGAAAATAATAACAGGCATTTGAATTTCAGACTTTATTCCCTTCAGAAAATGTATGCCATCGACCTCTTACCTCAACATATATTTTATACATTTCTGATGTAAAATGCTTCTACTAACACACACCATTAACATTTAACATATACTACAGCAAGTTTGAAACATTAGGCGGCAGAACTATTTTACATCAAAAATATATAAAAAATAAAATAGTACTTAAGAAAAAGAGTTAGTAAAATGCAACAATTTTACAAAGAGCCCACTCTCTAAGCACATGTAGAGTTGGGCCTCAAAAGACCTCTCTGGGCAGGCGTTAATTATACATTAACACACACCCTGTCAGGCATTATTGCTTGTGCAGAGAATCATCACAAAACCTATGTAGGAAATTCTATTAAGAATGAGAAGTGGGGAACAGTTTACCAAATTACAATAAATCAAGCACTAGTTTAGACATTTTTAAGAACAGCCTGGACACTTACTATGGGAACAACTGTTTTGATATATTGCCAGGCTAGAAGGGCATTAAGGCCAGTGCTTGAAGTATTTGTATGTATGTATATATGTAAGCAATTCAAAATTCTGAAAATCAGTGCTGTAAAAGCATATACTTTTTCCCCATACTGATAAATAATTTTTCCATCCTTATCAGAAAGAGGTGGATTGGAATTATCTAAGTGTTTATCAGTAGATGGATTAACTTAAGTTACAGATACTAGACCAGGTTAGGGAAGAGTGTATAAAAACATAAAAGACTGAGAATGTTTATACACCCTATCTGCCTTTTAGGGGCCACTGACTGTTAAGAAAACTGCAGGCACAGTAACACACACATCCTCCAAAGCTGACAGAACTCATGAAATGGGTGCAGGTTCTGGAAATTCCTTCTGCAACAACTCACAGTATTTTCTGAGGGACTGAAAACCCTGTGTTTTCCCACTGAAAACACTGGCACAGCCTGGAAATAGTCTCACAAAAAGAGAACTCCCATAGGGACAGTCAGAAACTGAACTCTCCTCAGAGTCTGAATCAGAAATCTGAGGAGAAAAACCTGCATCTGTCCCCTTCATCCTCCTGTCCAGATTCCGAATCCTGAATCTCTTCAGGAAAAGAAGTATTTCTTTTTCGTTACCAGAAATTACTTTAAATAAAGATCAATAGCCTGAATTAAACCCTGAGCCAGAACTATTAAACTTTTACTGTCTAAGGACATTTGAGGTGCAGAAAATACATGGTTAGTTTTTTTTTTTGTTTGCTTCTTTTTGACAGGAAAAATGGGCCCAACACTGTAATGGTGGCAGCAGCAGCTTCCCCAGGGATGGGCACAACATTCTTACAAAACAGGGAACCCCTTCCTGTTCTCTATCCCAGAACCAACAAGAGTGGCACTCCCATCCCACTGAGAGGACCCCAACAGGACATGGCTAACCCCTGGTCCACAGTGGCTGTAGGTGATACATCAGACAGATCCAGGGTAAAACATGAGTTGCCTAATGTACAACTAATAGCCACAGCAGAATCACCCACCTGAGGCTGTGGCAAATTGCTAGCATGGCAAAGGTTGTTTGCTTAACTTTCTTCTTTTTGCGGCTGAAAGAAGATGCCATTAAACTGATTTTTTTTCCATGGTGAAGCCAAAAACAGTGCCACTTTCCTGGGGAGAACAAACAGCAAATGCAGGTAAAAACTAGAAGTCTTTATAAAAGTCACTTTTTTTTCACAGACAAACAGTAAAAAGCATGTTTAAACACTGCCAACCCCACGAAGTAAAATAAATACAACTTCTCCACAGAAAAAAAATGTTTTTCAGCTACCTTAAACAACTTTTAAACTGACTTGAAAAAAGACCACTAATGTTTAAAAGTACCATATAGTCTCATGACAGCCCGGTAAAACACACTCCTAGCTTTCAAATAACTTTCCTGAAGAAGTATTAATAATAATAAACAAAAATTACTGAAGAAGTGTTTTCCCCGAAAGGGAACTTATCCACACAACAAAGGAAAAGCACAAGTCCCTTATTCAGGTTGCAATAAATGGTATCTGTGGCCAGGACCAGGGCAGTAAAGCTAAGGAAAGCATTATAAAAGCCATGCTGTGCATCACATAACAGGCCACAACTGTTAATGTGCTTAAGTAGTTGCTTATATAAGTTTTTCAAATACTTTGGTAATGGCACGTGTGAGTTGTATTTAGCCTATTGATTGGTTCCCTCTGACATGTACAACAAATAGTTTCTGCCCGCTACGCTTGCTTCGATCCCCTCCCTGCCCCCATATTCCACCCGGCCCCAGCACACCTACAGTTATTTTAGCCAAACGCCCCTCCCATTACACTCACAACCAACCACACCTGCAACACCAACTCTAAGCACACCTCCAGCCTACCATTAACCTCCTACGTTGAGTGCCATGATCCTACACACACTACCTATACTCTTCATATGCATCCTTCTTGTACACATTACATCTTACCAAATTACCCACCAAACAACTTCCACTGCACAACTACAGTCACCACCCCTCATGTCACACCATCACACTACTCATACACCTCTCACAACAAATACACCTCAATGCACAACCCACTTAAGCTATCACCTCCACTACACAAACACAAATCATCCCTAATGTTTTACAAACTATCCCTCAACCTAATTTATCTATCACCCACTTCACCCAAACAAAAAGCTACCCCAAAACGTAAACTAATTCTCTCATTACTAAAACTAACATCCTCAGCGGGGACATCCACCCAAACCCTGGACCCCACAACTCCTCCACTGATAGTCAGCCTAACAACCTCACCCACCCTCAAATTACATCCAATAGGAAACCAAATAACCTCCTTATCTTAAGCCTAAATATCAGAAGTATAACCAATAAAACCCATGATCTCCATGCTACCACAGACTTATACTCCCCTGATATTATCATTCTAACAGAAACCTGGCTAAAACCTCACATTACCAGTGAGCAAATTCCCCCTTAAGGCTACAATATCCTAAGACAAGATCAGTTGCACAAAAAAGGGGGTGGTGTAGCTGTAAAGTATAAACAGAATCTTAATATTCACATCCTAAACTTATCGGCCCCCCTAACTGACAAAGAAGAAATTATCTATACCAACCTAAAAGTAAAAAGTAAATCAAGACAAGACCATTAACATAATAGGATGCTACTTCCCTCCTGGCAACAATATCCCTCCACTAGAAAACCTCCTCAGCTGGGTAAATCATCACCTTCCACAAGAAACCATAATATTAGGTGATTTTAATATAGACTGGCTATCCTGTTCCAGCCACCATCCAAGCCCATCTAAATCTTCACGTTTTTTCCAACTTATCCAAACACCCACCAGAATAAATAAAAACTCCAACAAGCATTCTACTCTTGACTGGATACTAGTCAGCAAAAGCCCCAAATCATACACAGCTGGCTGCCTACCGGGTAGCCTCAGTGGTCAAACCCCAACTTTCCTACTTAAAAAACACACATATCAGGCTAAACCCCTTACCTATCAGCAAATACGTAATAAAGTAAACTTTAACCCTGACAACTTCATCTCAGCCCTAACAAACTGTAAATGGACTCCACTAAAATACCTCAATCTCGATGATGCTGTCCACTTTTTCAATACCACCTTCCTTAAAGTCCTAAACACCCATGTGCCCACAAAATTTACTAGAGTTAAAAGCCCAGTCCTCCCCGTGGCTACAACAAGCCACTAGATCAGAAATGAAAATCCGCAATACAGTCTGGAATTACTGGCGCAAGACAAAAAACCCTTCTGATAGACAGAAATTCTGTGAATTACATAAAGTCAAAAATTTAATAAAACAGGACAAAATCCTGTATTACCAGTCTGCCCTGAACTCCACCCCAAACAACCCTAAACAATTCTGGTCAACCATCAACTCCATCCTCCACCCAGGAAAAGTAGCAACCCCTCCACAAAACAAAAACTCCTCTGAAAACATTGCCACCTCTTTCAACACTCATTGCACACAAACCATTCTATCAGTTGCAAAACAATACAACCCCTCTCTCCTACCCCCTCCAACTACACCTAGCAACCTGCCCACTGCATTTGCTTTCTCTCCTATCACTACCTCCAACATAAAAAAAAAACTTATCGAAACTAAAGCCCACAAAATTAGCAGCTGACAACCTCCCAGCTGAGTACCTTAAAACTGCAGCTGAAGCCCTAGCCTACCCAGTTGCAGTCCTGATTAACCGATCTTTATCTGAAAGCTATGTCCCTTCACAATGGAAAATATCCCACATTATCCCCCTCCACAAAGGTGGGCCCGCCACAAAATTCACCAATTACCGGCCCATAGCAATTCTGTCTCCTCTATCAAAAATACTTGAGATGCATTCACTCTCAGGTTCTAGGCTACCTCCTTGCTAACAACCTCCTACCTAACACACAGCATGGTTTCCGACCATAACACAGCACAACCACTGCCTTACTTGCTTTCACTAATACAATCCTTCAACATAAAAACAATGGTTATTTCAGCTCTGCAACTTTCCTAGACCTATCTAAAGCATTCAACATGGTCTCTCATAAACAACATCACTGTCCTCAATACTCTATCCTTCTCTCAATCTGTCACAAACTGGTTCCAGAGCTACATGACTGACCACCATCAATCTGTTGTTTGGCATAACGACATATCCCCCCCAACTCCCTGTCTCAAAAGGTGTTCCCCAAGGATCCATCCTTAGACCCTTACTCTTCTCCATATTCACTAATAATCTAGCCTCTGCTACCAAACAGGCCACTCATACAGTATGCAGATGATGTCATCATCATCTGCTCAGCCCACTCCCAACCTGAACTTCAAAAGACCACACAGGAAGCCTTTTCCTCAGTTGAAACATGCCTTTCAGATGCACATTTAATACTTAACCCAAACAAAACAAAACTTCTCATCTTCCAACCCACCAAACACAATCTAAACACCCACCAATTTAATATTAAAGCCAATGATAATACCATTATCCCTCCAACAGACCACACCAAACTACTTGGAGTTGAAATTGACAACCTCAAGTTTGACATCCACATCTCGTTAACCATAAAAAAGCACACAAAAAAACTAGGAGCTTTATACAGAAATAAGCAATTCCTCACCAAAACAGCCAAGATTTCAGTTGCAAATAGCCACCTTATCTCCACCCTAATCTACGCCTCTCCAATATTTACCAACCTAAGGCAAAGTGAGTTAGGTAAACTCGAAGCTTGCTACAACAAAACAGCAAGGTTTGCCACTGGTGCAAACTACCGTAGCCACCACTGCACCTCACTTACTGAACTAGGCTGGCTAGAACTCCCTCACCTCATTCAATGGTACCAACTCTCACTCACCCACAAACTACTAAATCATCCTCTAAAAGTCCCCTCCCTCCAAAATCTACTCCAACCCTATCATACCACCAGACCACTACGCTCCAGCAATAAAAATCAATTACAGGTAACTAAAATCAGGAACTCTGCTGGAGAAGCTCTCTTCTCCTACTCCACAGAAAAATTATGGAATATCCTTCCTTATACTATAACGTCTGTGTCATCACACACTAACTTCAAAGCTGCTCTAAAATCTCATGTAAAAGAGCACTGGACATGCCCCTGTAACAAACCTCTCTAACATCTCTACCCCAACCTCTCTAATCCCTTTCTTTCACCCCTCTAACTACCTCAGATTGCAGCCAAATACATTGCTTGTAAACCTATATCTCAGCTGTAATCTTAGTAACTGTTATTCAATGGTAATAGCTGCTAGCTCAGCTATTAAAATACTTGCTAGTCCTTATGGCACCAATGATATAAGTGTTGTACCACTTAAATTTTGAACTATAACTGCTTACTACTATTGTTAAACAAAACCTACCTATACTTCTTGTAACTTGTAATTAATTGTTGTTTTTAATTGTTTTTATTGTGGAGCTTTTCTCCCTGGGCCTCCACTGAAAAAGGAACCGTGTCCAGTTGGATTTTCCCGGTCAACAAATGCAAATAAATAAATAAATAAATAAAATAATGGGGCAGAGGACAGAAATACGTCTATAATCTTACAACCTATTCAGAGAAGTGACTTTAGGTAGAGGGATTATAACCACATGCTTGAATGCTGGTGGGACAGTGCCTGAGGTGACAGAAAGGTTAAAGATATGAGTAAGGGATTTAGTGATGTTTTCAGCTGCAAACCTCAGGTAGGTTGGATGAAGATTGCTGGAGTTAAGAGCTTGAATTGTTGAGTTTGAGTAATAGGGACTTTGTCTGTTTTACTGAAATTTAGAGAGGAAGAAAGGCTGCAGCATAAGAGGCTAGAGGGCATAGATCGAGGAAGAAGGTTCTTGTTCTTCGCTGGTGGGGGGGGGGTAAGTCGTTGGAAAGACTTTAGTTATGTCAGTTATGATGAACTATAAAAAGTAAGCACAATCATCAGCAACGGTGGAATGATTCAATGTTAAGGGTTCATTCCAGGTAGCTGAAGAGTTATTTAATGCTCCTGTTAAGTGTTTTATTTTTTTCCAAAACTTACTAGGTCTAGACCAGTGTTTACATTACAGGGCTGTTGTAGTAATTGTTACAATTCTTATTTTTTTTTTACTTAAACTCAGAAAAGTGTGGTGTAGCTCTGTATTCTTGGGATTTCTTTTCCAGTTCTTCCAGACTGAATCTCTGGCTTTAAATCAGGCACTGAAACTGATAGATACTTATCTAAATATTAACTAACTCAGTGATTCAGCTTTACTGTTACTGGCCTAAAATGGAGCACTGTAACAAGGGCGTCAGCTCTAACACATGCAAGGAATGTTCACCTTACAATACCAGTAACATTGGAACAGAAAGTGGGAGCAATCAGTGCCCCCCACCCCATTCATCAAGAATGGCTACAACATGTAAAGCAGTGTTAGGAATGTGGCAGATACACCATTACCAGGTGCCGCATAAGTCATAGCAATGTGTTTTAAAGACGTATCACACACACACACCCAGAAAACCTTAGATATGAAAGGGTTAAAACAGCACAACCCCCCCCCCCCAGAATCCTATTAACTTTGTATCTACAGATTCTAAACAAGTGAGGTCTCTAGAGTCACAAACTGATCTACTTTACAGGACTCCCTTTATTGGGTTCCCTTTATTATCTGTTGGCTAAAAATCTCCCAATAACAAAAGAAAATCTTCAGTGAAGTTAGCTTCTTTGAAGTTTTTTTTTCCCTTTTGAAAACAGCTGCCTTCAAAGGTTCTTTGTCCCTTATGAAATGACTGCGCATTGGCTATCTAAAGGAATACTCACAACTCAGCTTTTTCTGAAAAGCACCTGTGCTGCCTGACAAGGCTGATGGGTGGAGAAAATCACCGTTCAGTCTACTCCTGCTTTGAAAATATCTGTAGAGCCTGCTCCCCTAGTTACTTGCGCCAGTTTGCTAACTGTACAATCTTTTGAAAAAAAAAATGCTTACAAGTTAATAACTCTAAGGGAAGAACTCCAATAATGCAGGTAGTAGGATAACTTGGCCACTGAAAACTTATTAGAAAGGCTTGACAGAAGGTCAGTTAAAAGCTTGATTCACCTTCACACATTAACAAATGAAAAGCTACAAAAAGACATTTTTAAAGTGCATAGCAACATTATATTGAAGACCACCTAAGCAAGTCTGGATGGAAAACATCACAGGCACACTAGCTTCTCTAAACTAGCAGTATCCCCAGGGTACAAAAGCATGCTGAGTTATGACAGCTATCATTTGTCTAAATTATAATGTCATATATTCATCACTATGTAAGTAACTATATCACTCAAAATCAAAAGGCCCCAACTTACCTTAGTATCTTCATTAATAACAGTCAGAAACCAAGAAAAGCATTTATCGTTATGTTTTAAGCCACAAATGATCTGATGGGGGAGAAACAGTGAAGCAATTTTGTTTTCTGGCTAAGTTTTCTCTTTCCCATAAAGCGTTCTATGTTTTCAGCAGATGACAGGGTCGCCACTTTTTCAAATGTTCAAAGTGGTACATTTGTTGTAGAAATATGAACTTTTAAACCCACAAACAGCGAAAAGGCCTGGACTTCAATTTTCTGACAAAATAAAAGCTCATCCTTGTAGAATCGGAGTCATATTTTTGTTTCATTTAATATTGAAAGTGTTTCAGATAAGAAAACTTAGGAAACTTTTTTTTGTCTTGAAATTTCAGGGTATTTGCCATCTTTCTTCTTTTTTTTTTTTAATGAAAGGATGGAACTACCCAAGCAAGGATTGTCCTGTATAATGACGTACAGGTGGGCAACCCCAGCAGATGAAATTATGCTCTACCCTGACATGTGAGATTTTCTTTGCATTTATACCTGTGAATTTACAAAGCCAGTAATCAGAATGACTGCTTACTTTGACGATCACTAAGCTGACTGGCTAAAACTTTAATCCAATAACACTTGCTTCTGTCACAGTTAAGCACACTTTAATAAGTTACCTCTTCATCAGCTTCAAAATGGTACTTAAATTAGATTTCTTGAAAGGCTAACAATCTACTGTACAGGTGATGCCTCACTATCTGAATTTGTCTCACTAGTATGAAATTTCTTTACTCTGTAACTACACAATAGAACAGATGTGAACATCCAAGTCTAAGCAGATTTGTGGATTTAGAAAGAGGAGAAAAAGGCAGCTGTACATTGCAGTACATAGTATAACTGCTGTGAATCCTAGGAAACCAATATGAGAGGATTTGGAATACTGCAGTGCAACATTAGACAGTACCCCATACCCAATTGTTCAGTACTAAGGGTCGTTATCACAGCAGGATCTGTGCATCTGGCTTTGATAAGAGCTGGTCTGTATTGCAGTATAAACTAGGTCACCACTGTAAAATCTGGCTTCATATGAAATGATGACACTGTACAATGGGCTTACACAAAGCACAGCGTACATGGCAGTGGGTGGGAGGTGAGGTTCTTTTAAGATGCAGGCATATAACAAACATTGACACTGCTGCGAAGTACTAAGCATGCACAACATTAGGATCTGGTTGTGTACTGCAGTTTAGCACACGGACATGCCCCAAAACAAAATCTCATCTTATACCATTGATACAGAAATGCAGTGCAACAGGAGGGCACAAAATAAAATCTGGTTTCACAAATGGCATGATGCTGCTAGCTGTTTAACACTGACAATTCTACAACTGTCTCACATCAGAATATAAAGCCAAACAGCACAGTGTTACACATTACTGAAGACGGGCCTTTTGAAAGACTGGACTCAAGGCATTTTGAAGTCCTGTATATATTTATCACTGTCTTAACAACAAAGATTAATAGAAGACCAATTCAGTGGTATAAAAGAAAGGTGCCAGACAAGCATTAAAACTGGAGAATTAAATTCTACAGCTGAAGTACCAGAAGATAGGAACAAGAAAGAATGAAAAGGAGCAGATTTGAGAAAATGATCTTCTTAAGCTCCATACAGTACAGAACACAGGAAATGTAGCAAAACACATACAAGTTACACGTTACAGGGATGAAGCAGGCAAGTTACAACAGGAGAGGCTCTAACCTGACCATAACACCCAAGCCACCTGTCAACAGAAGGTCAGGTATGCATGACCCTTCACAGTTCTCAGAGGAGGAGACAGAAGCATTCTAAGGAAATCTCGCTTCATCTGCAACATGACACTGTTGTTCCTTGCTTACTAAAGGCATTCCTCTGTTAGGAGGTAAGAATGGGTCAGAGGAGACAACAGAAGCCAGTCATGACAAGTTATCACAGGGCTGACAACAATATATGTCGCAAAAACAAAAATGCAGCAAAGTGCAGTAACAGTCTTATTGTGTTGTACTGGATTGATAAACTGTGGGATCTCAGTGATGAAAATGCCTTACAACCATCCCCTTCATTCACGTTTTAGTCTGTATTTTTAATCTGACAAAATACTTAATTGTACCGCAATTCCAAATATTTAGGATTTTAAGAGCATTACAAATGCTAAACTATTTAATGTGGACCCTGTTATATATTACAAAAAAGGTACATTACTGACTATGGTACAGCAAATGTGTTTGGATTACTTGCCACTATAATAAAAAAAGGTGAAAACCGTCAAAATAAAGAAAACCGTGGCTAACTCCCAGATGTTTTGAGGATCGCTAAGGCAAAAATAAACATTATTTATAAGGAACCAATTAAAACAATCGCTGTTTGTGTGTTGTATGCCAAAGGATATGAAGTCAAACTTCAGTCCTTTTTATGAGGAACAGACCAAAAATATGGGGCAAAGATCTGGACAGTTGAGAGCATGACGACCTACCAACCTCTTACACACACACACACACACACACACACACACACACACACACACACACACACACATGCACACAGAAACACCCCAATCCATAGCTCTCAATCAAAAAGGGACAAATCTAGAAATAATCAAGGACACTTTTCATATATTAATATTGACTTGAGACATTGACAAAGTAACAGAACATGACTAAATATGCATTTTTTTCTAAAATAAAAGAAGTCTGTAAGTCTAATTATTGTCATTATTAAGTGAAATTTATCTCACCTTTTCTCCAAAAGTCACCACTTTTAGGTGGAATTAAGATGGACAGAGTTAAAATTTAAGTCAAACATCACAGTTGAGAGGTATGCACCTCCCTCCCACCCTCTTACACACACAAACACACACACCTACCTCACTCCCTTAAACACACAAACACACACACACACACACACACACACCCCTACACCCCTCTCCCTTACACACGCACACACACCATACCTCTCAAACTCTTTGTACTAAAAGTCTGGGCAAAGCCAAAAAATAATAGTGGGACAAAGTTTAAATATTGCTCTCACAAACTTACAAAGTTGCTAGAATAAAAGGTATTGTATTATCATGAATTTTGAAACTGAAATACCTGTCAATATTTAGTGAATCCTGTCCTCACAGATTTGCCACAATAAACCCAAAAAACACAAAATTTTGTGAGGAACAGACTAAAAATATGAGACAAAAATCTGGACAGTTGAGACAACTTCCCCCCTCAGCAGGCTGCACAAACAGGTCTCATACATCTGTAGCTTCTGTACAACTGGACGCAAAGGGACACTTTTTTTTTTTTTTTTATATATATATATATATATAAAGTGTCCTGTCCAGCCCCCCCCCCCCCATCCAGCCAGTGGGCCCTAGTGTTTCACGGATCAGTAGGAATTTTCTGCCAGACCGGTGGTTGAAAAACACTTGTCTAGGCAATTAAGATCCTGTGTCCTGGCTCAAAGTAATTATTTCCTTAGTTACAGCCATTTGCTTCCACAGTATTTCTGACAGAGTTCTCTGTATGGTATTTTTAAAATCCACCAATATGTTACACTCCTAAAAAACATGCTCCCAGTTACCTCTCACTTCCCTATCATGACTCCAGCATTTGCTATTTGCAATGAAAAATTCTCTGAACTGTCGTTAGGAAATACGTACTTATGTGTTGTATATGTATTTATAATTCAGCTTTATTATGGTAGAGATGGTGTCTTATGTTCTTATAAATAGTGACAAATTTTCTATTGAAAATGTTTTTTAAGTAAGTATCACTTTAAATAATTGTCTTAACTTTAAATAGTTGTCTTAGCCAATGAAATGTCTTTAGGTCTTATTTAAAGAAAGTGATGAACTGTATGGGTTGTCTGAAGAAGTTTAACATTGGATTAAACAAAAGCGCTAACCATTTTTGGCTCGCATGTTTTTACAGCTTGGTGCATTGATTTGTATGCATTTATTTAACTGCTGACAGTCCGGTCTACAGTCTAGTCATTTTCATCTCCTTGGAGTATAAAATATGTACACAAACACTTCCAAGTTAAAACACTACACCTTCTGAACTTTGTTGCATTCTTGGGAGCCATATATACGTCTTTCCACTGTTACTTGTTGAGTTGCTTTTCCAGTTTCCTTTCCCAATCTTTTCTAACATCCTATGACTGATTCTTAACCGTCATTATGTAATATTTTATACTCTATACTAACTAGCCCTTTTAAAAAGAAGTGCGTGTTCTAGACTCAACTGAAAACTCAACTCCGAGCTGGTCTTTCACTTGGCACATGCCTAGCTCTCTCTCTTAGTCTGATAGCAGTCCCTTGTTGGAAAAGCAGTCTCTAACCTGCAGTCCAAATTTCTGCTTGGCCTTATCCCACTCGATTCCTTTCCTTCTTTTATTTGCTCTCAATGCCTTATTTCCTTTAACACTTTTCTCAAGTACATTCCAGCACCTTCCTGCCTATTCTTCTACACCCCTTTCTTACAGTATCCCTATTCGCAAAATCTTTTTTCTTTGTTTCCTTGGTAGCTCAGTTCTTAGAATACTATTTGCTACTTTATGAATATCATATGTTATTGCATGGCTGTTGCAATTCACCTTATGGATCTGCATCCAAATTCCTACTCTCCATTTCTCAATTTTTCTTCCTGTTTTTATCTTCATCCCTTTCCACTCTGATTTATAACTTTTTGCTTGTTTTAAGTATACGAGCCTTAACTGGCCATCTCTAAAGTATCCCTTCAAATCAAGTTATCCTAAACCACATTGTCCTATTGGAAAAATCAACTTATCCCACTTACCTCTCGCCCCCTCCTCTTCACTCTATTAAATATGCTCCACAACTCCTCTGGTTGATAAAAATACACCTGACCCAAATATAAAAGCAAAGTGACAAAGATTTTCACTTCTTGTATCTATCCATAATCAACAGCTTCCATTTTCTCAGTTTTTGTCTCTTCCCACATATCTTTAGCTGCTGTAACACAATCCTTTTTTAATCCATACATCTAAATACTTTCCTCTTATAGTGTCCCCCCAAACTATGAGTATTGCTGAACCAATTTACTGATACAATCTTTGTTTTAGCTTTATTAATTCTATATCCCGAAAAGCCTTGAATTCATTAATTCTATATCCTGAAAAGACTTGAAAATGTTTCAAAATGTTCTACAACACTGAAATGCTCTTTTGTGAAAAATGTTTAAGTACAAAATAATTCCCTTAATTTATCTGCCGATGTCTTTAAACATACAGTAAATAAGCAAGGGAAAAAATAGGACACCCCTGCCTTATTCCTGTGTTCAAACATAGTTTATCACAGAGGAACCTTCCCTGCTTAATTTTTTTGTCTCCTACCCTTTATATATCATTCTAATTAACCGTAGTGTTCTATCGCGGAATGCTACCATTTCCCTAGTCATAAAATGCCATCTGATACTATCAAATGCTTTCTCTGCATCAAGACTCAACAATATGGAGGCATTTTCTTAGATTCAGTTTTCCTCTAATCATCACCGTTCTATTAATATTGTCAAATGTTTGCTTCCCCTCCACAAAACGACAATGATCAATAACAATCAATGTTGGCAACATTTCTGAAATTATCTTAGCTACTAAAAATTTATAATCATGGTTTAAAATTGAAATGGGTCTATATAAATTTGTCTTAAACCGTGTACTTAACAGTAAAACACATATGATGTTAAGGGTCTACTTCATTTCACCGAAATCCCATTTCACTGACATTCATTTCACCGAGACCAAATCACCTAAAGTTCAAAACACTGACAACTCATTTCACAAACAGTTTAAAATGCTAAATTTCACAAGACTAAATGGGAAACCATGCACAAACTCACAAAACTAATGGCTACCTCTTTCTACAACTTAAAAACGAGTATTACATCCTCAACAAAAAACAGACAATATAAAACCAAACTAAATGGGGGGGGGGGGGCTACACCCCCCCCCCAAACTATATATACTAACTCCAGGTCGCACTACAGTGGGGAAAAGGGCATACACCTGTTACTTGCCTCACAGTACTCTACACACTGCCACATCAAGTCTATAGCTTACAATTCAGTGAAAGTTGCCATATGGAGTTATACACTATATATAATTAAAAAGGAAAATATCCACCAAAAAATCATAATTCTGATAGGTTTAAAGCAGTGAGAACATGAAAAAAGGGTCTGACAACTTGCTTCACTGACACAATACAATAACTGCAATTACTCACAGTTAAATTAACTTTACTGTACAGACAATGAAGTATAAAACAGATCAATTGGTTTCAATTTCCACCCATCTTTTAAGTCGGTAAGGATTAGAAATCTTGCACAAAATATCAGAAGATTGTGAGAAAAAGGACAGTCCAAGTCAAGTGGATGCAACATTGCCAGAGAATCGGTAATGAATACAGAACTAACTCGGCATGTTGCAAACTGCTACAGGCTCTGTGCCCAAGCACCAAGTCAGCAGCAAATCCCTTTGCCCTCAAACTGCATGCCCTCATTATCTCATGAAATGCCTTTATCTACAGGGATGAAAAGCAACTGCCCTTCAAACAGTTGACAGGGCAGAGCTGCCTGAAAAGCCCTTTGAAGTTTCTCTTGATATCTACTGGCAAGGCAGACATACAAGAAACCTTTCGTAAGAAAATAAAGAACAAAGAGGCATGATACCATAACTGTTTAAGTTGTACAAATGTCGGGGTGATGAGGGGCAGGTCTCTGAGTAAACAGTGCGATGCTCAGACTGATGGCAGAATAAAGGGTGCTGTACTTGGGCAGCGCTTTCAACAATTGGCGCAATCCTAGCATACATATGAAAAACTATACAGTATCTTCAAAGAGACAAGACCTGCTGGCAAAAGATATCTGAAGAATTACTAAAAAATGTATCAAAACGTATGCATGCTATTCTGTTCCAAAATACTATTACATGCAGCAGAAATGGAACAGACTAACTAAAGCAGAGCTCTACAAGTCATTAATACAATCCACCCAGCATGGCAACAGCAGTCAGTTAAGCAAATGAATAACCGCTAAAAAAACTGCTCAAGTGCTGGAATAATATGATAACAATTAGGACACATGTATAAAACATGGATGGATACACGTGTACAGGATGTACAAGAACAAGATGGCTGGGACTAAGGCTAAGAGCCTAGTTCAATCCTGCAACACCAGTCAGCATACATTATGTGAAAACTTGTAGATTTATAACTCATTTGCTACCCAAGAAACATGCAAACTTAAGTGTAAATACTAACCGAAGTTGGAACTGCACCTTGGATGTAAGAGCTGTGAAGATATCTTGTCACTGTGCCACTATGATGCAGGCATAACTACAGCAACTGGTGCAGTGACAGGGAGAGGTCAGATACTAAGAACACCAAGACAAAGGCGAAGTGGTGCAGCTCTGGGACAAGGACTTTTCTTTTTTCTGCAGCTATGCAACGTCAACACACAAAAAATAAACATGCCAACTGGTGCAAATCTGAGACAAAGACTGATAACTAGTACAATGCAGGACAAAGGCAACACAACTAGTGCAACGCTGAACACAGACCACCCAAAGCGCAGCAGCTATAGGACAAAGATCACACTAACTTGTGCAAAACTCATATAACGAATAAGTGAACTGCCATGATGCACAAAAAAACACAAACTGATGCAATGCTAGGACAAGTTCTACTCCAGCCAGTGCAATGGTGTGACGAGAACTACTTTAAATGGAGCAAGACTAGGAATTCACTATCTGTACTCTGAGGAAACAAACTGCACCAGCACTACTACCATCAGCATGAGATGTCCAGCTGTATACAGCACCCCTATTAGCATCACCATGAGCTGTCCAGCTGTATGCAGCACCCCTGTTACCATCACCATGAGAAGTTCAGCTGTATGCAGCACCCCTATTACCATCACCATGAGATGTCCAGCTGTATGCAGCACCCCTGCTATCACCATAAGATGTCCAGCTGTATGCAGCACCCCTGCTACCATCACCACAAGATGTCCAGCTGTATGCACCACCCCTGCTACCATCACCACGAGATGTCCAGCTGTATGCACCACCCCTGCTACCATCACCACGAGATGTCCAGCTGTATGCACCACCCCTGCTACCATCACCATGAGCTGTCCAGCTGTATGTACCACCCCTGATACCATCACCACGAGCTGTCCAGCTGTATGCAGCACCCCTGCTTCCATCACCATGAGATGTTTAGCTGGATGCACCACCCCTGCTACCATCACCATGAGATGTTTAGCTGTATGCACCACGCCTGCTACCATCACCACAAGATGTCCAGTTGTATGCAGCACCCCTGTTACCATTACCATGAGATGTCCAGTTGTATGCAGTACTACTGTGCTACAAAACATACATCATCCTCCTGACTAATAATGGCATTTTGGTTGTGCTATATTAAATAATGGCTACACAGCATCCACCTTGACTGCCTATAAATTACACTAGTGCAATGCATCAAATCTCACATCACAAATACCCTCATCAGCCCCAAATGCGCTCTTTCAAAACAACACCCACATCAGCATATAGAGGCTCCATCTCATAGAGCCTCTACCTCTACACCCATAAGGCAAGCCACCACACAATCCAGCATTCTAGTCATTGGAGACTCCATCGTGAGACACACTGATGTGCCTCTCTCCAGGCTGAGTAAGGAGAAAGTTACAGTCAGTTGCTTATGAGGGGCTAGGATCCACCACATTAAACATAGACTCAGGTCAAAGGACCACAATTACCAATATGACTCGGTCATAATCCATGTGGTAGTAAATGACCTGAGATGTACCTCCCTACACTATATGAATAGAGACATCATGGAGCTCTCAGAATGTGTCTCAGGCTGGTATGAGACTAGCATTGAACAGCATTTTACCTTCTCCAAGGATGATGCCACAATATGAACAAAAGATGACTAACTTTAATAATTAGCTTAGTTTCTCATGTCATTCTAAGGGGCTGAAATATTTGTCAGCATGGAAGGAGATGGTCAACAGACCACACTCCTTTGCCAGGGATGGGCTTTTGATTATTAGCTAAAACATTGTCTTCCCCCATACTGCCTTTTTTTAGGCAATGCCAAACTGAAAGTACTTCCGATACAGCAAATCAAAACCAAGAAAATCTAAAGGTATTACTGCTCAGTGCTAGGAGTCTAAACAAAAAACTCCATTCCCTAGAAGCTCTCTTTACCCTAGAGAATGTTGATGTCTTTGCAGTCACTGAGACATGGTTTAAAGCCACAGAGAACACACCAACAGTGCAAGGTTATACTGCCTTCCACACATTAAGGTCAGCTACTTCACAGGCGGGGAACTAAAGATGGAGGTGTCTCTATTTACATCAAAAATTAACATACTATAAGGCTGGTCACACAGGACAATGAGTTGAGCTGCTCCATGTTCAAATCACCATAGTTAAAATCCAATACCACTTCCTTGCAAGCTACAGGTCCCCCTCTGCAACCCAGAAAACCCATACAATGCATTTAAACTTATTAGAAACGCTAACCATACAACCCAATACTATATTCATGGGTGACTTTAATTACCCCACTATTAAATGACAATCCTATACGACACCAATCGTACATGCACAGAGATTGCTGGAATTTGTAAACACAAGCTCTCTGGACCAGACAGTCAATACACCAACCAGGGGTGCAACCAAACTAGATCAGGTCCTCACTAATATGGGAGACTGCTGAATACCCCCTACCGTAATGCCTTCCCTGGTAAGGTCACACCACAAAATGGTCTCCTTTGAAGAAAAATAAAACCTGAACCCTAGCTAAACCTGGAATATTCAGGAACTATTCTAAGGCTAACCTTGTGCGACTAAGTGAGAACCTGGCAACATTTCAAGCCCTCATAAACCCTGAGAACACTGCTGCCTATGGAAAACTGTTCAGAGAAACCCTGTACAAGCATGTTAATAGCTGCATAGAGACAGCTGTACCCATAGGTTCATAGGTTGGTACTAGACTATCGGCCCTAGGGCCTCTAAAAGCCTAGCCATAACAATTCCCTGGACATTTCTTCCCACAATATTTATTTCCCTGGACCCCTTGTCTAGCAGGGCGACTGATGTGATCCCCGGGGTGAATTTCCTATCTTCCATCCAATCGTGAAGGTTTCTTCTGAAGAGGGCCAAGGAGGCGCTCTGCTTGACATGTATGGGGTATGGGGAGTCTCTGGGTCAGGAACCTATCCCTCCAGCATGTTTTGTTCAATGTGATGACAAGGTTTAGATCCTTGGAGCGTGTGGCTCTGAGGGATTGGAATTTCTTTAAGTGGATCATGTCCAACATCTCAGGTAATAATCTCAGGGATTATTAATTATTAATCATGTTAAGCAGAGATCACCTCTGAGTAGACGATATGCCACAGAGTATAGCTGGAGGTTTTTTTTAGACGGTCAGCATAGGGCATCTGCTTTAGGCCTGTGATTCTTTTAGTGAGGTATTTCTGCGGCTTTTCTAGCTGTTGCAGATGTCTTGTGAGGTACATACCAAACGGGGCATTGTACTCCATAATGGGTCTAATGAGGGATGAGTACAGTGGGACAATGACCTCCTTTTTTCTGGATGAATAGCCCTTAGTGATGAGGTGTGCCACATATAAGGATTTCCTGACTGTTGTGGCGATGTGGTTATCGAAGGTGAGACCACTGTCCACCTGTGTCCCTAAGTCTCTCATCACACTTTTAGTGTTTAGTGTACTGCCACCTATGTGGCATTTCATGGGTACATGTTTTTTCCCAAAGGGGATAACTATACATTTCTTGGCAATAAACCTGAGCCCATGGCTCTGGCACCAAGCATCTGTTTCTGTAAGGCCCTTTTGTTGAATATCCACATAATTTGGGGATTCAGTAATGGCTCCCAGTTTGCAGTCATCTGCAAACAGATCAGGAAGAAGTACAGAACTAACTCAAAAAGTAAGCCACCCTGGTGGAATCACAAAATCAACAGGCTGCACAACAGGAGGAAAAAATCATGGCAAAAATTAAGAGGTGCAGCACCCATCAGGATAAAAGCACTCTCATCAAACTAAACAAACAACTCAGAGGACAAATAAAGTTTACCAAAGCCAAATTTGAAGTAAATTTGGCCTTCCAGGCCAGGGACAACCACAAAGCATTCTTTAGCTATGTCTGCAACCTCAAAGACAATACACAATTGTGTGCAGAGTTCATTGTAAATCGAGCCACCTATACTGAACCAGAAGATATAGCAAACGTCCTGGCTGATAAATTCAGCTCCACCTTTACCCCTCTCTCCCCCTCAACCTTCCCTCAGGAAATATCATTAAATATAACACCCTCTACTATCACTAGGGAACAGGTCCTTAATTAATGCTCTAAGACCAAGAACACTGCATCAATGGGCTCAGAAAGTATCCCAGGATGCCTTCTAAACAGCATAAAACATGACCTATAAGGGCCTCTGGAATTACTATAACTGTAGTCCTCAAACAGGCTTTGTGCCTCATGAATGAAGAACAGCAGTCATCCTTCTGCACAAAGGTGGGCCATATACAGACCTTGGAAATCACAGACCCATAAGTCTCACTAGTCTTGCATGTAAAACCATGGAACGAATTATGATGGAGATGATCAAAAGAGATATTGTAAGCCTCCAGACACTGGACCCAACCCAGTTTTGTTTCAAGGACAGATCATGCCTACTCAATCTGGTGGACTTCTCTGAGAAGTCACCAAAGCAATGGATGAGGGCAAAATCGTTCACACTGCCTACCTTGACCTAGCCAAGGCGTTTGACACAATATCCCACTCGGGCATTGTTGACAAACTCAAGAGGTTATGTACAAACCTGTATGTCATCTGGTGGATAGCCAACTGGCTCAGAGACAGGACCCAGGAAGTTAGAACTGGCGAGTCCACTTCTACAAAGAGATCAGTCACAAGTGGAGTCCCTCAGGGATCAATCCTTGGACCGCTCCTTTTTGGCACTTACTTCTCAGAAGTCAAGGCCAATATCAATGGTCTCTGGTTGACTAAATTTGCAGATGATTGCAAATTAGGAGCTGTCACTGAATCCCACACTGATGCAAATGTTCTCCAGGAGGGGCTGACACAGACAAAAAACTGGTGTCAAAGCCATGGACTAAAACATAATGCGAAGAAATGCATAACAGTATCCTTTGGGAAGTCATCCATCCCTGGTAGCCATCATATTGACAACACACCCCTTATAGTTGACTCAGTAGTCAGGGACTTCGGGACACACATGGATAGTAATCTAGCTTATGACCATCACATGTCTACAGTGGTGAGGAAATCATTCTATGCTGCACAACTTATAAACAAAAGTATGGCATCTAAGTCCAAGGAAGTCATTGTTTAACTGTATTTAGCATTCATCAGACCTACCATTGAGTACAATGTCCCTTTTGGCATGTATCTAACCAGGTATATCCAATAATTGGAATGTCCATAGAGGTTCCTCAGTAAAAGAATACAGACCATAAACAAAATGTCCTATTGTAGATGGTCTCAATGCCCTATCCCTGTATTCTGTCTCCTGCAGGCTTTTGAGGGGAGATCTATGCCTGGCATACAGGGCATTGTCAGACACCACTTTGATGGAACCTTGCTTGTGATATAAATAAGACCTGCTGGAGAGATATGTATGCACCCCAAGAGACTACCCAGTCTACGGAACAGGCTCCCCCATTCATGTGAAGCAGAGTTCCTCCTTAACCCAATTCAAGTGCAACTTGGACAACTGGATGGGAAACTGGAAATTCATCCCTGGTTTGGTACCTATGTCTCTAATGGACACAGGTAACCTGTAAATGGGTCATCTCCCAGACCCATGCTTACACTTCAAGAGTATCAGAACTTGTCAGAGATTTGGGATGCATGGCTAGGCTTAAAAAGGCCTTTGTGGTCATTAGCCTAGTAAACGCCTATGAACCTATATGATACAGCTGATAGACTCCTCCTTATGGTGCTTTACCGTGACAACTCCCTGTGCCACATCAAAGCAGTCAGTTCTACAAAAGTCCATGCACTGCAGTGGTCAAATTGAGCACCAAGTCTTTGTACCACATCACAGCAGCCACAACCACACAGGTCCACTCATCAGTACTCATGCACGCTCAACCAGCACAAACATCAATGCACTCTCATTGTATACATTAACTCCATTTAGTTATATGGAACTATCTTGATATAATGCTGTCTTTAGTGGTATGGGTTAAAAAATCAGCTGCTAAAACCCTTAGTGCTGCATACATTAATGTATTACAGACATACAAATTAATTCATTTTCAGTAAGCAGCTATGAATGAAACATCAAGAATACCTTAATTCAAGAACACAACAGTGGATGGGTTTCTTCCTAAAAGGGATCCGAACATTAATGTCACTTGCCTATCACCATGAATATCCCCTGCACCTGTTCAGACTGAGCATACTACAGACTGACCATCACCTTCCACATTACATAGTACTATTATACCACCATCTCAGACTGACAAAAGATTTTCTTTCACACTTTCTCGCTTGTTCAGTCCAGTACAAAGTGTAGTACACGTACAAAATGACAATTACACAGTCAAAATGATCAGATGAAAAAGCATTAGACATGATAAGAGTTCAACAGAAGCCTTTACTGAATGGAAGGATAAAGTCGCATGACACACAGATCACTTACTGTTCATAGGTAGGTACTAGGCTATTGACCCTAGAGCCTATTTAAGCCTAGCCAAAAAGGTACCCTGGCTTTCACCACCCAAGAAAGTTATTTTCTTGTGCCCCTGTCAAGCAGAGCCACAGAAGTGATCCCCTGGGTGAATTTCCTATTTCCCATCCAATCATCAAGATTTTTTTTTGAAGTGCTAATGAGGAGCTTTGTTTGATAGAGATAGGTAGTTTGTTCCAGAGTAGGGAAAGTCTCTGGGACAGGAATCAATCCCTCCAGCATGTTCTGTTTATTGTGGTGACAAAGTTTAGGTCCCTAGAGCGTGTAGCTCGGAGGGATTGGGATTTCTTTAAGTGGAGCATGACCAACAGCTCTGGTTTTGACATAGCTTTCTATGTTAGGCAGAGATTGCCTCTGAGCAGGTAATATGCAACGGAGTAAAGCTGGAGGTTGAGATGGTCTGTGTAGGGCATCTGTTTAAGGCTGGTAATCCTCTTTGTGAAGTATTTCTGCAGCCCTTCCAGTTGCTGTAGATGTCTTGTGAGGTACATACCAAAAGGGGCGTTGTACTCTATAATAGGTCTAATAAGTAGAGGGGAACAATGACGTCTTTTTTCCTGGCTGAGAAACCTTTTGTGATGAGGTGTGCCATGTAGAAGGATTTCCTGGCTACTGTGGCGATGTGATTATTAAAGGAGAGACTACTGTCCACCCGTTTCCCAAGGTCTCATCATACTTTCAGTGTTAAGTAGACTACCGCCTCTGTGGTAGTTCATGGGTACAGAGTTTTTACCAAAGGGGATGACAACGCACTTTTTGGCAATGAGCTTGAGGCCATGGCTTTGACACCAGACATCTGTCTCAGTGAGGCCATTTTGTAGCATGTCCACATCTTTAGGAGTTTCAGTTATGGTTCCTAGTTTGCAGTCATCTGCGAACTTCGTTAGCCAAAGACCTTCTATGTTAGCCTGTACTTCAGAGAAGTAGATATCAAACAGGAGAGAACCCAGGACTGAACCCTGTGGTACTCCACTTGTTATTGGTCTGAAGTCGGATTTGGAGTCTGCTACATTCACAGTGTGGGTTCTGTCAGTGAGCCAGTTGGCAACCCATCGTGTGACATAGGGATTTATACCTAGTTTAGTGAGTTTATCAATATTTCTAGAGTGGGGATGGTGTCAAAAGCCTTGGCAAGATCTAGATAGGCTTTGTGAATGACCTTACCCTTGTCTACGGCTTTGGTGACTGCTTCAAAGAAGTCTATCAGGTTTAGGAGACATGATCTGTCTTTTACAAACCCGAATTGGGTGGGGTCCAGAGTTTGGAGAATACCAATGTCTTTGTTTATAAGTTCCATGATGATACGTTCCATGGCCTTGCAGACCAGGCTTGTCAGGCTAATGGGGTGGTAGTTCCCAGGGTCTGTGGTGGCTCCCCCTTCGTGGAGTGGGATAACCGTTGCCGTGCGCCATTCAGTGGGCACAAAGCCTGAGGTGAGGCTATGATTGAACATGGTACTTAGGTGGGGTGCCAGTTCATTCTGTAGTTTGTGTAGAACGCAGCATGGGATGTTGTCAGGTCCCATAGACCCTGTGTTCTTGGCTTTGGAGAGTGTGGTTTTTACCTGTGCAGCTGTGATTACAGGAACTTTGCATTCTTCCGGTATAGAGATGGGCCCTTAAGGGGGTAAAGTTAGCACTGAATATATCTGCAAGGATGTTGGCAATATAAGTTGGTTCTGTATATTTAGTGCCATTGTGCTGTAACTCAGAGCAGATCTGAGTGTTGCCATTGAGATTCTTGACATAGCTATAGAATGCTTTGCGGTTGTCTTTAGAATCAGTGGCGATTTTGTTAAGACCACTTAAAAGCAATCTACCGATATTAACTTATCTAACAATATTGTTATGATAGATTTCAGTGACATTATGAATTATGGTTTAAAGTAAATGTTCTACTTCTGGATATTCTGAATAAATTTCTTCATAAAGAAAACAATGCACATTTTTATACCAAATTAATTTCCTCCCATTTTCACCCAAAGAACATCTGGCATTTCATGTGGTAATATGTTTTCTCCAATTCTGACTTCTGAACATTTTGCAAACTTTAATCCTCTAAAGCACCTGTTAAGTCTGCTCTCACATCTTACACATTTGGTTATTCCTAGATATGACTAATGCAGTTTGTACAACACAGTATTGTACAAATGATTAGTATTTCAACTATGAACATCACACCTTGTACATATGAAAGCTCAGCATGAAAGATTAATGTCTAGAAAGATATTAAGTATTTTGCCAGTTTGGCTAAGGACTTGGCTGAAGCCCATGAAGTGGTGGGGGAAGGGTGAAGCTGGCAGGTGCCAGTCTGTGCACTGGTATTTTGGGCTTTGCAAATTCAGGAACTGCCTCCTTAGAGGCTTCTTTAGGGGTCACAGGTGGGGAACCGACACCTGGATGTGGTTAATAGGAACACTGTTGCATAAAAGAATAGAATGGATGCCACACCTTCCCCTTATGAAATTACAATGCAATCTTACAAATGGCAAAGAGTTGTCAGCCTCAGGATGCACATCAGATATATCAGGGTGGGTGGACATGCAAAAGACCAAAGATACTGATGCTTCACTGAGGTTGCACAAAAGGCCTCTTCTGAAACATTCTATGGGCAGGAGCTGCAAAACAGTCTAACTATAAACAGGGCTACTACTCCCAGGGGAAAACAAGGGTTTCACAGATTGTTACTAGGCTAATGACCCAGGGGGCCTTTCTAAGCCTAGCAGAGTTTTGTAAAATAATATGATGTTCTGTATCCAAACAGGACACTGAGGGGCAGGCATATATAAGCTACCTCTGTCCATAAGGGACATGGGTGCCAGACCTGGTCTAGGTTGTGCTTAAGCTAGGTAACAGACAAACTCAGTTTCACATGGATGGGAAAGGGGCAATCTCTGGGACACATAAGTAACAGACAAAATTCAGATACCTAGACCTCTAATTTCTGGTACTGTTTGACTTATGATTATACAGGAGAGTCATAAGTGTGGGGTTTGTGGATGGCTTGCAAGCCGGGTATACATCACCCCTCATCAATCTATGGGAGACTGAGTACAGGGAAAGGGCTTTAAGGCACTCTACATAAGGCAGGTTTGTTATGCCTTCTATTCTTTTTGTATGGAACCTCCAAAGGTGCTCCAGTTTCTGCACATGCCTGATCAGTTACATACCGAAGGCACTGTACTCTATGATTGGTGTGACAAGGGCAGACTACAGTGGGATAATGACATCTTTGGACCAAGATGCCATACCCTTACTTATAAGCTGTACAACATAAAAGGATTTCCTCACCACTTTGACCATGTGAGGTTCGAAGGTAAGGCTACTGTCTATGTGTGTACCCAGATCCCTGACAAGTGGGATGACTCTTAGGGGCTTATTATCAACAGGGTAATTAGCTGGGATTGTTGACTTCCCAAAGGGTACAATTCAGCATTTCTTAGCATTGAGTTTAAGACCATAGCTTTGGCACTATTTGCTAGTCAGAGATGGGGCTTCTTGCAGAATGCTAGTGTCTGCAAAGGCATCGATGATAACCTCCAGCTTGTAATCATCCACAGACTTAAGACACCCATAAACCTTCAGCATTTGCTTCCATTCAGAAAAACTGCCAAAAAGGAGAGAGCCCAGTACCAACACCTGGGGAATTCCGCTAGTGACTGACCACTTGTGGAGGTGGCTTCACCTATTTTGGTGTCCTGGGTCCTATCAGTGAGCCAGCTGGATACATAGTAGGTGATAAAAGGGTTATACCTAAATTCATGAGCTTGTCTATAATGCCTGCATGAGGTACTGTAACAAAATCCTTGGCCAGGACAAGGTAAGCTGTGTGCACAGTCTTGCCTTCATCCAGTGCTTTGGTCTTCTTCTTCTTCTTTCGGCTGCTCCCGTCAGGGGTCGCCACAGCAGATCAACTGTTTCCATTTCTTCCTGTCCTCTGCATCTTGCTTTGTCACACCAACCACCTGCATGTCCACTCTCACCACATCCATAAACCTTATCTTAGGCCTTCCTCTTTTCCTGTTACCTGGCAGCTTCATCCTTAGCATCTTTTTCCCAATATGCTCTGCATCCCTCCTCAGCACATGTCCAAACCAATGTAATCTTGCCTCTCTGGCTTTGTCTCCAAACCTTACACTCTGGGCTGACCCTCTAATATACTTATTCCTAATCCTGTCCATCCTCGTCACACCCAGTGCAAATCTTAACATCTTCAACTCTGCCACGTCAAGCTCTGACTCCTGCCTTTTTGTCAATGCCACTGTCTCCAACCCATATAACATAGCTGGTCTCACTACCCTCTTATAGACCTTCCCTTTCACTCTTACTGGTACTCGTCTGTCACAAATCACTCCTGACACTCTTCTCCACCCACTCCATCCTGCCTGTACTCTCTTCTTCACCTCTCTTCCACACTCACCATTGCTCTGAACTGTTGATCCCAAGTATTTAAACTCATCCACCTCACCACCTCTACTCCATGCATCCTCACCATTCCTCTATCCTCCCTCTCATTCACACACATATATTCTGTCTTAGTCCTGCTGACCCTCATTCCTCTTCTCTCTAGAGTATATCTCCACCTCTCCAGGGTCTCCTCCACCTGTTCCCTACTCTCACTACAGATCACAATGATGTAATCTGCAAACATCATAGTCCACGGAGACTCGTCCGTCAACCTGTCCATCACCATTACAAATAAGACAGGGCTCAGAGCTGAACCTTGATGTAATCCCACCTCCACCTTAAAAGCATCCGTCACTCCCACCACAGACATCACCGCTGTCACACTACCCTCGTACATATCCTGTACCACTCTTACATACTTCTCTGACACTCCCGACTTCCTCATGCAATACCACAACTCCTCTCTAGGCACCCTGTCATATGCTTTCTCTAAATCCACAAAGACACAATGCAACTCCTTCTGACCTTCTCTGTATTTCTCCAGCAACACTCTCAAAGCAAACATCGCATCTGTAGTGCTCTTTCCTGGCATGAAACCATACTGCTGATCACTAATCATCACCTCCCTTCTTAAACTAGCTTCCACTACTCTTTCCCATAACTTCATCCAATGCTTTGGTAATCTTCTCAAAAAAGTCCAGATTTAACAGACATGATCTTCCTTTAACAAAGACAAACTATGGTGGGCCCAGCATTTGCAAGTTACCTATGTCCATGATGATTTTTTACATGGCCTTACACATGAGCCTGGTCAGACATATGGGCCTGCAGTTGCCTGGATCAGTGGTTAGACTTACTTTGTGCAGGGGAGTGACTATAGCCATCTTCCATTCCTTGGCACAAAACCTGAGTGTAGGCTGCAGCTGAAAAGTGATTCAGGCTGACCAGAGGGGCACATTTCATGCTACTTATTACGCATCCCGGGATGTTACAGAGGCCCATCAATGTAGTGGTTTTGCACTGGAAAGTGCACTGATGACCTGTGTAATGGTCGAGGGGATTGTGGTATGTGGTATTTCCTTTGGACTATGGGGGGGGGGGAGTGGGGGGGGGATTTGAGTTAAACCTGTCAGCCAAAAGGTTGGCGATGTCCTCTGGTTCAGTGTGGATGATGCCATTTAGAATAAGTTGTACGCATTGTTGTGCATTTCCCCTGAGGATACGGACGAAGCTGTAGAAAGCTTTGTGGTTGTTGTTTGCCTGAGAAGCTATTTTCTCTTCAACTTTAGTCTTTGAAGTATTAAGTAACCCTCAACTGCCTGTTTAGATTGGCCAGGGGGCTCTTAGCATGTATGGCTTTGCTCCTCCACAGCTTGGCCAAGATTTTTTCCTTTTCTTGTATAACTGATTGATAGTGTGATTCCACCAGGGTGGCTTGTCTTCTGAGTTTGCCTTATTCTTGAAGATCAAAGGCAAGAAAAAACAAACTGCTACTAAACCAGCACAGCTCCTGATGCCAAACAGCAGGACTAAACGCCTCCCAAACACACGTATGCTTGTTCTGGAAGTCAAAGGCAAAAACAACAAGCTGCTACTAAGCCAACACAGTTCCTAATTCCAAGCAGCAGAACTAAACACTTCCAGTAAGCACAGTCAGAGAGGTGAAACTCATCAAAGATAAACTCAGCCAGATAGCCAAACTCACTGAAGTAGGTCTTTTTAAATTCCAGAGGGATAACCAAACAAGATGCCAATAAACTAATGACTTCAGTTTTATTAAGCACCACAATACTGCTTTTCGTCGGCGCCCTGCACCAACTTCTTCAGACTTTGAAATGTTAAAAGACCTACATACGTGTGTTTGGGAGGCGTTTAGCATCAGGAGCTGTGCTGGTTTAGTAGCAGTTTGTTTTTTCTTGCCTTTGATCTTCAGTTGTTCTTTGTGATGCCCAGCTCTATCCCAGACAGTCAGGACAATATGGAGCAGAGTGATCTTACTATGCTTATTAATTTGCTCACTCAGAAAGTTGATATGCTGTCTCAACGACTGGATGTGATGTCTGAAACTATGCAGCCGTGCAGGGGTCAAATTCTAAGGGTTTACAGCTCCCTAGTCCAGACCATTTTGGGTTGCAAGTACTGTTACCACATAATAGTGAAGCAGGTTCCAGGATGGGTGACCCAGGAGCCCCAGGCACTGGATCAAGCCAGGGATCAGGAGGAGCCGACATCAGGTCATCTGATGGAACCTTGAATGGCGAAACAGGAGTCGTATTACCATCTTATAATCCCCCAGAGGGGTGGGGGCAAAGCAATGTTCATTTCAACTTGAATCAATGGTTGAGTCGACCATTCCAGCTGTCTACCAACTATGGATCAGCCGGGCCAGTATCCAACACACCTGAAGGCAATGACCTTTCTTCTAAACTAAATGCTTTTGACCAGAAATTAGTTAAGTTAAGAAAATTGCAATTGGAAGTTTCTTATTTTGGAGAGTGTCGGCGTGTGAAGATAGTACCCAAGGGGCTGCGTTCTTGGCAGTATCCCATGGGTGTAGAGGAGGGATCTAAATTCCATGCGGACCTCCTCACTATGTTTGATAGGCATGGATCTGAATTGATTGACCTTATTAGTACACCCTACCAGGAAGCAATCTCGTCCCTAACTAGAGAAATTGCGGACTTGGATGAGGTTATTAAGTCAGACAATAATTTTCCTAGATATAAATTTGACTATGAGAGAATATACTCCAGTATTGATGAGTATATTTCCAAAATTACCTCAACCAAGATTAAAAAATTACATTGAGATATCAAGGCTTACAGAGAGGGGGTAGCTTACCCTAAACCTCCTAAATCACAAGGCAACTTTAAGGGGCGAGAAGGCGGAGTTCATGTCCCTCCGAATGGCCCTAATACTTCCATGAATCTTGCATCATTGCCGAGTAGGTCAGTACCAGAGGAAGAGACTGGTGATAGGAGGGTTGGATATACCAACCCCGAGGGAAGACGTGAGCCAGCGACTCCAACTAGCCATTCAGGGGAACCCTAGTTCTGGTTTGGATGGGGCAACTTTTCGGGATCCAACCTCTTCTCCCCAACAAGCTTCAAACCGGAAGACCAGGTTCAGATACAGGACAAGGAAGAATCAATGTGAGTGGAGTAGGGTGCCCCGGCCCTGAGCAGACCACATTTGAAGTCATTTCCAACTCGGGGATGGATTTCCATATTTATAATTTTTCTCATTTCAAGTTTACCCAGAAATTAGTTGATTTCCTGGCTAAAGGAATTTTTTATGTTCCATCTAGAAGAGCCTGTGTGGCCAGATCCATTTTGGATCTTAAATTGTTTGTCAGGAAATTAAACTTATGTTTGTTGATGGGGGACCATGAGCACCAAAAGAATATTTTTCATGTACCTAGTACATACAATCCACCTATCCACCCTATGTTGGGGGCATCTGAGCAAATGTGTGATTTGGATTTTTGACATTTGCTACAGTCTAGGTCTGTGATGCATTTTAATATTACCAAAGAAGAAAGGGCGGATTTTAATGAATTATGTGCCTCTTCAGTCAGAATTATGCAACCGGACAAGGGAGGTGGCCTGGTTGCAATAGACATAGATGATTATAACAGAATGTCAGCAATTTTGTCTTCTGAAACTTACCAAGAGGTGTCCAAGAATGAGTTGAATGGAAATCTGGCAAGAGTTCGGTCTTATTATGAAGACATGTTTATTAATGAATCCACTGACCAGGAAATTTTCAACTTCATTTACTGTGCATCGCCTCGAGTACCTGTCTTGTTCGGGAACCCGAAAATTCACAAAAACATTAAAGACCCTCCCATGCGCCAGTTGGTGAGTGCTAGAATGAGTGTAACATACACAGCAACCAAAGTTGTGAATCACATTCTAAAAAAATATGTGGTTAGTGAATCATATATTTCTAAAGATTCCTGGTCCTTTTTGGGGAAGGTGAAAACCATTTCATACAGTCCTGATTACCACTTTCTGAAGGTAGATGTTGTTGACCTGTACTCATCCATTCCACATGATGTAGCGGTGGAATGGATTGAGTTGGAAATGACCACAAAGCAGGCACCAGCGAGTGAAACTTCAATGGTAAAAGACCTACCGGACATCATTTTAACATGTAACTACTTCTCCTTCAACGATAGATGGTTCCATCAGTTAGTTGGAGTCCCCATGGGCTCACCATGTGGGGCGAGTGTGGCCAACTTGGTCATGGCCCATTGGGAGAAGGAATTAGTGTTCACTAACTATCTTCCTAGAACGAGTATCCTTATATACCCGTTTCTTGGATGACATTTGTATCATTCTCAAGGGCGACTCTTCAGTGGCCAATGACCTGGAGATGTTCAACAAGTCCATGGATTTCTTAAAGTTTACCTCTACTTTTGACACAGACAGAATAGCATACTTAGATGTGGAATTATTCAAGGACAGCAACCAGAACCAGTTTTTAGGCAAAATTCATCGCAAGCCCACTTTTTCCAATTCTTATTTGCACTTCGATAGTGAACATCCGGCCTTCCAGAAGAGATCAATAGTAAAAGGCCAATTTGTGAGGGCGGCCAGAATGGTCTCGAGAGATGGTGACTTCCAGGAAGAGTGCCGGTTCATATTGAATTTGTTTTTATGTAGGGGCTACCCTGAGGAGTTGGTTGTGGATTTGTGTCTAGAGGTTAGATCCAAAAGGGAAATGGGCTATTTTCAACCCATTTTGGGTCACTCTGTCTCAGAGAATAGCTACCCCAGGAGTGACAGCCAACTTAGAGGTGTATACCATTGCAGTTTCATTACTACCTTTAGCATGGATGCTAGAGCTATAGTGTCCATCATCCAGAAAAATTGGGGTTTGTTGCCAACTGAACTAACAGGACCCAATAATTTAGGGTCGGCCCCGAAGATTACATTCAGGAGGGGTCTGAATATCAAGAACATGTTAGAAAGGAAAGGTGGCAACATGACTCCAAGAGCTGGCATGTATAAGTGCAATATGTGCAAACATTGTAGATATGTGAGGTCGGGCACATATTTCATGATTAGGGATACCAAGTACCTTATCAAAGGGAGATACAATTGTGCATTGACACACGTGGTGTATCTCGTTTCTTGTTCGTCATGCCCAGCTTTTTATGTGGGCAAGACAGACAGGAGATTGAATGAACGTATGTACGAACATTTATATGCCATGAAGATTAAACTGCAGAATGCCCTAGCAAGTCAGGTCTACAATCACCCTGGCCATGATTTTACATTTATGATCATTGACCAGTTGATCTATGTGAATTGGGGGGGGGGACAGAATCCCTGAAATTAGAAATGAAGGAGCTTATGTGGCAGTTGAGACTTGAAGCCTACCATCACCCCAGCCTCAATAGTATGTTATCTATCAGCTGTGTCCTTAAGCTACGGAGTTTGGAAAGATGATGCATGGGGGTATAACGTTGGGTGTGATTTGGACATAGGACCGGCTGAGCGATCTTGATATATATTTTATACCATGTTTGGAAGATGGAATGTCTTTTTATCAATATTTAAAATATTATGGCATGCCTTTTTTATTGATTTTAATGTGTCAGTCTCATTATGCATATTTGGTTCAAAGTAAGTGTGCTTTTATAATATTATTAACTGTCGATTGCATTATTTAAGTGCTATGTAAGGAACAGTATTAGTTTTACAGTTGTATATTTTATATTATATACAACTTTTTATATTGTGTGTTTATGGGAGAGGAACATTTTAGTTAGATTGAAGCTACTTGTGCCTGTTCCTTTAAGGTAATTGGAGGGTGTGTTTTGTAATAAACTTTGCTTGAAATGGCTTTAAATGTAGCAGCACTTAAGTGTGAGTTGTTATTTTTCAAAGTCTGAAGAAGTTGGTGCAGGACGCCGACGAAAAGCAGTATCGTGGTGCTTAATAAAACTGAAGTCGTTCGTTTATTGGCGTCTTGTTTGCTTATCCCCCTTTGGAATTTAAAAAGACCTGCTTCAGTGAGTTTGGCTATCTGGCTGAATTTATCTTTGATGAGTTTCACCTCTCTGACCGTGCTTATTGGAGGTGTTTAGTTCTGCTGCTTGGAATTAGGAACTGTGTTGGCTTAGTAGCAGCTTGTTGTTTTTGCCTTTGACTTCCATAACAAGCATACGTGTGTTTGGGAGGCGTTTAGTCCTGCTGTTTGGCATCAGGAGCTTTGCCTTATTCTTAATATAAGTGGGCACAGCCTGCTCTGCACAGCTATTCATATGGCTGTACAGAGATTTTGTAAATAGCTCAGCATATGATATGATTTTTACTGAGTTTGGGGGTGCTTAGAATTTAGCCAAGGTGTCACTTAGTGCAGAGAGGTTAGCCTTGGAATCGTCCCTAAAGGTTTTGGTTTCTCTACATCCCCAAATTTAATTTATATTTCAAGCAATACTGCCTTATGGTTAGATATGGTGAGTGATGATGCATCACATTGGGTAAGGAACATCAGACCCCCATGCTTGTGAGTACAAGGTCAAGGATGCTTGCACTCCTGGTAGTATAATGAACCAATGTTCCAAGATATTGGTATTACAGTTTAGGAATCACTGTGCTTGTGCATTAGAAGTGCTGTAGGATTGACAATCTATAGAGGAGTAGAACTGGGTTCAACGGTGAGGGACTCAGGAACACTGAGACAGTTAAGAACAGGTTTCCTGAGGCATGGAGGGGGACTTATAGATTTCAAGGAAATGGTACAATATGGTACAAGATTCTGTTTATGGTAAGTTGCATATCCATTTGTTCCAGTGGATCATACACTAACTAGTCTTGAGGTGAGGTTATTTTTAATACAGACTGAGACTTGTCCACCTTTAGTTCCTCCTGTGCAACAGCTGGTCTAAAGGTGCAAAAGGCATTATAATGTTGGATTGCTTGGGTAGTCTTCATGACTTTAAACCGTGTCTCTTGTTACTACACAGATGTCTACACTCTCCAGAGAGAGGAAGGCTTGCAGGCAGAGGAGTTTCTTGTTAAGACTTCTAACATTAAATAGTTCCACCTTCAAATATTCCTTCATAGGTTCAGCTAAGTTGGGAGGGTTATCAGTTTGGCATTGCCTAAAAAAGGCACTATGTGAGTGGAAAAGGCTTTTGTAAACATCCAAAAGCCTAGAGGGGATAATGACTTCCCAGGCTGTCAAGTATTATATCCCCTTGGGGTGACACCAGAAACTAAGCCAATTGTTGAAATTATTTTCTGTTGGTAAATGTAGCATCTTCCTTGGAGAAGATACTATGCTGCTAAGTGCTAGGCCTGAGACACGTAATTAGTGAGCTGGATCATGTCCCGCTGCATATAGTCAAGGGTTGTCTGAAACAATAGCTTCTTGAAACTTCTTCTTCTCACTAGGTTTTTTCCTTAGATGGAAGGCCCACAGAGTCTTTGGTGGATACTACAGTGGTACAGAACCAAACTTGAGCTCCATTTTATACACCTGATCTTACAACGGATTGTCTGCAAAGTGAATGAGGCACAATGTGGACATGAGCTAATGTTGTGCTATGGCCCGAAGCAGAACAAACGCAGAGTGCTACTCCCTGTAGGGGATTTTCTTAACAGTATACAATTACTAACCTTAGCTACAGATACTTCTGCCCTAAAGTCAATATTGGACATTAACCAAAAAATAATACACCAATCATACATCTCAACTGTACTGATTTTTGCCTCATATTTTTCATCCATTTTTCATAAAATTGTGGTTTTCTGACAAATTAGTGGAAAATCATTAAGGATTGAAGATAGAAAATAATGACTGACATTTGAGTTTTAGACTTTATACCTTTCTGAAAATTCATGTGAATGCAAAACCTGATATTCTATCAACTTTCTAAGTTTGTAAAAGCAATATTTACAAATTGTCCCTATTTTTGGGCCTTTGTCCCACTTTGATACATGGCTTTGTCCAGATTTCTTGCTCAAAGAGGTTGAGAGGTATGGCACCAATACAGACAGGTTGAAAGAAATCTCCTGTGGGGCACTTATCTGTCCTGCTGCTGGAAGCAGACTGACTGACGGATTGAATGCTGCAAGTAACACGTTTCTACGTGCTAAACAGAAAAAAAGAGATCTGAAGGAAGCATTGACTAGTAACATCCTTTATACCACGAACTGTTCAATGCTAAAGAAATCAGACTTAATGCCTAGAAAAGACCATCAAAGAGCTTTCCACTATACAGACCCAGGTTAAATGCTCTAATACTCATCCATTTATCCAGATTTAGCTTAAATGAGTTGACTGATTCTGATTTCCTGACAAAGAAATGTTATTCCATCACACACTAGCCCTCCAATGAAAATCATCATTGCTCACAGGATAGGTCCAGCAGCAAAATACTCTTCGGTTCCAAGTATTCAATAAATGTGTTCTTTTAATACCAACAAGATTTCCAATATCCCTGTTCTTGACACATTTATAAATGATATCACCCCTAACTAGTGCATATCTGATTGTAAACAGCAGCTACTTAAGACGATTATGATAATTTTTTACCCATCATACCATGAATCCTTCTTGTAAAATGTCTTTGTGTTCTTTAAAATCTCTCTAACTGTAATCTGTTATACACACATATCGACCCACCATATTCAATAATGGGTCTGACCAAGGATTTATAAATTGAAGTTAAGACCAACTTCTCTCTACTGCTCAGATTTCTAAAAATTAATTACCATCTTCTAACAAAGTTATAACATCCTTAGTGGGAGGGCATTGAACAAAGCCCTGAGGATGGATAAAGCTGTGGACACTGAGCCAGCCATGGGCTGCTGCAAATGACATTATGTCAGAAGAGTGCAGAGAGGTTTATACACAATCCTAAGCAGATTTGGTGATTTACACGTAGTACAGGTACAGGTAGTACAATACTGAGGCACTTTAGTGTTCACCACTCGAGTTTTTGTAGTAATAGTTGTTAGTGGCACTGCTGATCATGACCATGAGAACAAACTTTAAAAATGGGTTTCACACTGTGCCCCCAATGTAACGCTCCGATGAGAACTGCAAAACAAAGTTTCTGTGAAGTTCAGGATGTGTAAATTGGTGCCTTACACAAATGCATACAAAAGACATTTTAGGCTATTTCTCTCTCTGGACTGAAAGATACATGCATCTGTGTATACTGCATATGCCCCAAGGGAATTATAGTGGCTAGAATTTCCACAAACACATAACATTGTGTATAAACCTAACAACTGTCCATCCAACTCCAACCTCATACTAATATGTAACCCTTTCAGGACAATACGTTTATCAGACAAACACCTATTACATGTATCAAAACAATTCTGTTGGCAAATCACTTCTCTCCCACCATCTTGCTAAATCCTGAAACTCCATCCCACTAGCAATACAAGAACACTCCTTAAAACCTTTTAAAACTCAACTAAAGTTCTATCTACTCAGTTGCCAGCTCTGTACATGTGATGGTTCCTGAATCACAGAAGGTTACTAGTTTATCGATCATGAGGTCAATTCGAGCCTAGCCGTTTCATCCCAATATAATACCATAGATACTCCAGACAATACCCAGGATTGTATTTATTAAGTGCCCATGTCCAGGAGGGTGGTGGGCGCTATCCCCAATAAGAATTTACTGTGCCCCATCCACTTGTCCAGGTTACTTTTGAACAGTGTCACAGAGGTGCTCTGCTTCACATTAATTGGCAGCCTATTCCAAAGAAGCAGCAGTTGCTGGGAGACAAATCTGTCCTTCCAAAACATCCTATTCAAATTGCAGGCCATATTTAGGTCCATGGAAAGGGTAGCTCTAGCCTTGTTTGATTTATGGATGTGCAACAAATTCATTAGGTTTGGGTTAGAGATTGCTCTGTAAGCCAGGCATAAAAGTGTCCCCTAAGAAGTCGATATGATACTGAGTATAGGGACAGGTATTTTAGTCAGTCTGTGTAAGGCACGTACTGAACTCTCTGGATCTTCTTGGTTAGAAACACCTAAGGTCTCTCCAATTTCTGCAGATACTTTGTACGGTACATGCCGAAATGGGCGTTAAACTCAGATATTGGCCTGATTAGTGATGAGTACAGAGGGTTATAACCTCCTTTGCTCTAGAGTTAATGCCTTTGCTAATCAAGTATGCTATGCAGAAAGCCTTCCATACTACAGTAGACACATGGTGGTCAAAGGTAAAGTCGCAGTCTACTTGTGATACCAGATCTGTTACTATGTAAGTACATAGGGCATTTGTTGCTAATTTGATAGTATGAAGGGGCACTGTTTTTACCAAAAGGGAATGATGATGCATTTCTTTGCATTCAGTTTGAGACCGTGACACCAGTCATCGGTCTGTGTAAGACCCTCCTGAAATATACTGAAATATACTGACATAATTTGGGAATTCAGTAATTGCACCCAGTTTGCAGTTGCCCTCAAACTCGATCAGCCACAGCCCCTTACTTTTGGTCTGAACTTTTGAGTAGTACATTAACAGTAGGGGGACCAGCACTGACC
The DNA here is from genome assembly GCF_019279795.1 of Protopterus annectens. Taxonomy (NCBI): domain Eukaryota; kingdom Metazoa; phylum Chordata; order Ceratodontiformes; family Protopteridae; genus Protopterus; species Protopterus annectens. The sequence goes on from NC_056743.1 coordinate 26,944,976, forward strand.
CTTGTGGCACCTCATTGGTGACAGGCCTGTTGGTTGATGTGGTGTCACCCACTTTGATAGTGTGTGATTGGTTTGTAAGCCAGTCGGCAACCCATCTTACAACAAAGGGGAGTTGCATTCAATTTGCTAAGTTTATCGGTAATGCCTGAGTGTGGGACTGTGTCAAAGGCCTTGGCCAAGTCGAGGTATGCTGTGTACACAGATTTTCTCTCGTCAATGACCCTGGTCAGATTTTCGAAGAAATCGACCAGGTTTAACAGGCAGGATCTGCCCTTGAAGCCTAACTGGGTCGGATCCAGGGTTTAGAGTTTGTCTATGTCTATTTATAAGGTCCATGATGATACATTCCATGGCTCTACACATGAGGCTGGCCAGATTTATTGGTCTATAACTCCCTGGGTCTGTTGCTAAGCCACCGTTATGGAGGGGAATATATGTAGCTGTTCTCCATTTCACAGGAACAAAGCCAGTGGTTAGGCTGTGATTGAAAAGGGTACTTAATCGTGATGCTTCATGTTTTAGTTTATTTAAAAGGCAGTCTGGGATGCCATCTAGTCCCATAGAGGCAGTGTTTTTTGCCTTACACAAGGCTTTAATGATGTGCTCCTCAGATATGTAAGGTTGGGGGGGGGGGTTGTGATACGTTTGGAGGGGATAAGGGAGTGACTTTCACAAAATATGTCTGCTAGCACGTTTCCTATCTGTGCAGGATCAGTATGTGTGATACAGTTAGTCACTAGTTGGGTATATGCTTGGGTCTTACCTTTTAAGCTACATACGTAGCTGTAAAAAAAGCTTTATGATAATCCTTGGCTGTTACTGCTAAGTTTTTCTCAAGGTTACCCTTAGAGGATTTGACATGTTGTCTTACTTGCCTGTTGAGACTGAGGAGTGTGCTCATTCATTGTTGGGGCCTCACCTTAGTTTTCTTAGACAGCAACTTTTTCTGTTAGTTGATGCTGGATGTCCACCAGGGCGTTTTTTTTACTTGGTGCTTTGGCTTTGATTCTCTCTGGAACAGCCGAGTCTGTACACTTGTACAAGTGACTGTACAGAGCTTTAGTGTAGTTGCCACTTCTAGCTGGGGGTGGGGCTTGGAATGCATTTATACCTTCCCCTAGGAGGGTACAGTTTGCTTTGGTGAAGTTATTTAGTCCGAATTCACCCTTTTTGAGTTCTAGTGCTAGTGCCAGCTCAAAGCCCGCTGACTTGTGGTCAGATTTAACTAACGAGGGTCCGACAATTGCAGTGGTGTATCTGTTTGTCATGTTAGTGAAGCCCAGATCTAGTATGTTTGTTCCTCTTGTTGGAATTTGAACAATTTGCTCTAGGCATTTGGGTTAACAAAATCAAGGAACTTTCGCGCTAGCGAATTAGGGCTAGAGTAGGTTTCCCTGCTGAATGTGGGATAACTGAAATCCCCCATAACCAGAGTGTTTGGCAATATTTGGATTGATTGCAGTTTGGTCAAGCAGGCTTCATGCGAATCATGATCCATGGAGGGGGATTTAGAAAGTACAGTTGTATACACTTACCATAAAAGTAGATGTTCAAGTGTATTCACTCTTGCAGTCATTACATTTGGGTTATCTGCTTGCAGGTAGCCCTCAGTCGGCCTGATTAACAAAGTCTTGGGTCCTGCGTGGGCTGCTGTCCCTTCTTCCATGACGTCAGGTCGTCAGGGGTATAAAACATGTAGCCGATGCCATTACATCAGTTTTTCTTGCCCCAGATGTCAGGTGCCCCCGAATGGGAAGAAATTAAACATAAAAGCACAAAGATATACCTCCAACAAAAAAGCAAATACACCAAAAAGGCTTTTAAGCATAGTAAAGGAAAGTAGAGGTATAGCCAAAAGAAGTTAGGGGGCTGGAGGGAGGGTAACCAGGACTGCAACAGTGAATACACTCGAACATCTACATTTATGGTAAGTGTACACAACTGTACTATGTTCTTCGTGTTTCACTGTTGCAGTCATTACATTTGGGTAGATTCCCAAAGCTATGGCTGGGAGGAGGAATTTAGATAGCATTAGGGCCCGCTATAAAGCCCTGCAAGACTGCAGTGGCAAAGCCAGCTCTGGATTTAGAGAAAATTAGCAAATGGTAATGCTTGGTGAAAGTATGTACAGAACTCCAGGTAGCAGCTTCTAGGATGTCCCTGGTAGGGACGCCTCTGAGAAAGGCTGTAGAGGTAGATGCAGCCCTGGTGGAGTGAGGTCTGATCCTCTGGGGAATAGGTTTTCCGTGGTGCTTACACCAGAAATGAATGCAATGGCTTATCAATTTAGAAATGGCTTGCTTTGAAATAGCCTTCACCTCTGCTCCTGCAGCAAATGCCACCAGCAGTTGTTCAGATTTCCTTTGAGGTTTAGTCCTGTCCAAGTAGAATCTAAGTTGTCTGTGTACATCTAAGGAATGCAGTATCCGTTCTCCTTTATTCTGTGGACTGGGAAAGAAGGTTGGCAAATTAATGGACTGATTAAGAGCCACACTGGATATCACCTTGGGCATGAAGGATGGATTGGTTCTGAAGTACACCCTGTCCGCATGAAAGATGATGAAAGGCTCCACTGCCATAACGGCCTGTAATTCAGATACCCTTCTAGCTGAAGTGATTGCTAAAAGGAAAGCTGTTTTCCAAGGAAGAAATTTTAAATCTCAGTAGCAGCTGGCTCGAAAGGAGGTAGAGTGAGTTTCTCCAAGACAAAGTTAATGTCCCAAGCTGGGGTTGAAGCTCTCCTGGGTGGTCTCATGGCCCCTCTAAGGAACTGCTTGAGCACTGGATGAGAGAAGAGGGGAGGTTCTGTGTTATAATGAGCTGAAATGGCTGAGGTGTGGATTTTAATGGAGGAAAAAGACAGGCCCTTGTGAAGCATCTCAGTTAAGTATTGTAAAATCTGAGGTAAATTGGGCGCTGCTGTGCTCATACCTTGAGATTGGTTCCAGGCACAGAATCTTTTCCATTTTTCAGCATAAGATTTTCTAGTACTAGGCCTCCTTGCCTCTAAAATTATATCCATCTCAGGCTTGCTGAGGGATGGTAAAGGAGAGGGATGGTAAAGGAGAGATTAAGTAATTAGCCAGGCTGCAAGGTTCAGTGTTGGAAGCTGAGGGTGCAGAATCTGGTTCGCCTGCTGAGACAGGGAAGGAGTCTGAGGAGGGTGCCATGGAGATAATCGTGACACACTGCGCAGGAGGGGTACCAGTGTTGGCTCGGCCAGTCTGGAGCAACCAAAATCATCCTTGGTGTGTCCTGTTTGATTTTTAGTAGTACTTTGGAGAGCAGAGGCGTGGGGGGGGGGCATAGACTGATAGGTTTTTCCAGCTGAAGGACAGAGCATCCACTTTCCAGGCTTGTTTGTGGGGAGTCCTTGTGCAAAATTTGTCCAATTGGTAGTTCTGGGGAGAGGCAAACAGGTCTATATCTGGGCTCCCCCATTTGCTTGTCAACATGTTGAAAAGCCTTGGTTCCAGTTTCCACTTGTGTGGGTTCATGAGGTTTCTGCTTAGTCCATCTGCCAGTGTATTTAATTTTCCTGACAGGAATTGAGCTTGTAGGTGCACTTGGTAGCTCAAGGCTGTGTTCCACAATGCCACGGCTAGTCTGCAGAGGGGGTAAAGAATGTGTACTCCCACCTGCTTGTTTATGTACCACATAACAGTGGTGTTGTCAGTCTTTACCATTAGTTGTCCTGGAAGAATGTGGCCCCTGAAGGCTGTCAGAGCATGCTGTACAGCTAACATTTCTTTTTGATTGATATGCAGGTGCATTTGACTTGGGTTCCATTTGCCCTGAATGCACTTCCCTGCCAGGTGAGCCCCCCCCATGCACAGTCTCATGCATCTGTTGTTAGGGTTTGGGTGGCAAGGGGTGATGTGAAAGGTAGTCCCTTGTTTTGGTGGCAGGCCTCTGCCCACCAAAGGAACTCTAGGTGTAGGAAAGGTATGATAGGAATCATTGTTTCTAGGTCTTCAGAATGTTGCCACCATAGGCTTTTTAGATACCACTGTAGTTTCCTCATATGCAGTCTTGCATATGGAATTAGAAGAATGCAGGAGGCCATGAACGCGCCAAGGCTTGCAATATTTGTCTTGCAGATAGCAGGGTTTTTGTGGCCACTTGTTTGAAGTAGGTTGTCAAATGAATTTGCTTTTCTGGCGTGAGGTAAGCCATCTGGGAAGCTGTATTCAAGCTTGCTCCCAGGAATATAATTTGTTGACAGGGTACTAGGTGTGATTTCTTTTCATTTATGGTGTACCCCAGACAAGTTAGAACCCTTTTTACAAAGGCCAGATGATTCAAAAGTATGTCCTGACTTTTTGCCTGAATTAGACAATCGTTCAGGTATGGGTACATTTGAATATTCCTTTGCTTGCAAAATGCAATAATTGGAGTTAGGCACTTTGTGAATATCCTGGGCGCAGTAGATAAGCCAAAGGGCAGTGCAGAGAAAGTACAGTTGTGTACACTTACCATAAATGTAGATGTTCGAGTGTATTCACTGTTGCAGTCATTACATTTGGAAAATCTGCTGGCAGGTTGCCCACAGTCAGCCTGAATTCCAAAGTCTTGGTTACTGCGTCGGTTACTGTCTTCTCTTCCATGATGTCAGGTTTTCAGGGGTATAAAACATGCAGCTGACGCCATTTTCTTTAGTTTTTCTTGCCCCCGATGTCAGGTGGCCCTAAAAAAGTAGCAATATTATATATATATATATATATATATATATATATATATATATATATATATATATATATAAATATATAAATACATGCATCAATATAAACTTTACCTTCATCTACAAGCAAATACATCACATAGGTTGTAAAAGATAGTGAAGGAAAGATAAACTTCAGAATGACAATAGTGAATACACTCGAACATCTACATTTATGGTAAGTGTACACAACTGTACTATGTTCCTTGTGTTTCACTGTTGCAGTCATTACATTTGGGTAGAATCCCAAAGCTATGGTTGAGAAGCTGGAGCTAAACAGCATTAGGTGCGGCTATAAGGCCCTGCAGCACTGCAGTGGCAAAGCCTGCCCTGGACTTAGAGTAGAGAGGCAAATGGTAATGCTTTGTAAAGGTGTGAACAGAACTCCAAGTAGCAGCCTCTACAATGTCTTTGGTTGGTACTCCTGAGAAAGGCTGCTGAAGTAGCTGCAGCTCTGGTGGAATGAGACCTAATGCCCTTGGGCACAGGTTTAGCATGGTTTAAGTAGCAGAAACGGATGCAGTGGCTTATCCAGTTTGAAATTGTCTGCTTTGAAATAGCCTTTCCTTCTGATCCTGCAGCATATGACACTAGTAATTGCTCAGTTTTTCTTAGAGCTTTAGTCCTGCTCAAGTAGAATCTTAGCGGTCTGTGAATGTCCAAGGAATGCAGAATTATCTCCCATTTGTTCTGCAGATTTGGATAAAAAGTTGGCAAATGAATTGTTTGGTTAAGAGCCACACTGGAAACCACCTTAGGCATAAAAGTAGGATTTGTCCTCAGAGACGCCCTGTCCGGGTAAAATATGATAAAAGGCTCTACAGCCATGAGGGCCTGTAGCTCAAACTCTTCTTGCTGAAGTAATTGCTAGTAGCAGAGCTGTCTTCCATGATAAGAACTTTATATCAGCGGTAGCAGCTGGTTCAAATGGAGGCAGGGTGAGTTTCTCCAACACATAATTGAGGTCCCATGCAGGTAACGGTGATTTTCTAGGAGGCCTTACATTTTTGGCTCCTCTAAGATACTGCTTTAGTAAAGGATGAGAAAAGATTGGTGGCTCTGTGTTGTAATGAGCCGAAATGGCAGAGGCATGGATATTGATTGATGAGAAAGATAGGCCTTTGTCAAGCATCTCAGTTAAGTATTGTAATATCTGAGGAATATTTGGTTCTGCTGTATCAGTGCCTTGTGCCTGATTCCAACCACAGAATCTCTTCCATTTGTCAGCATAAGATATTCTAGTACTAGGCCTTCTGGCTTCCAAAATGACATCCATCACAGCTTTACTGAGAGGTGTTGTTTGTATGACTACATGATTAGCCATGCTGCCAGGTTTAGAGTCTGTAGTTGATTGTGCAGGATCTGATTGTTTTGCTGGGACAGTAGTTGTGGTCTTTGAGGCAAGGTCCAAGCTGGGTACTGAGACAAGTTCCTTAGGATTGGGTACCAGTATTGGCGGGGCCAGTCTGGGGCAATTAATATCATCTTTGGCTTCTCGTCTGACTTTTAGGAGGACCTTGGGTAGAAGAGGCAGAGGAGGAAAGGCGTAGACTGATAGGTTTTTCGAACTGAAGGATAGGGCGTCCACTTTCCATACTTGCCTGTGATAGGTCCTTGTGCAGAATCTTTACAGTTGATAATTTTGAGAAGAGGCAAATAGATCTATGTCTGGGCTCCCCCATTTCTCTGTTATCATGCTGTAGACTTGTGGATTTAGTTTCCACTCGTGAGGATCCATAAGGTTTCTGCTTAAATATTCTGCCAGAGTTTTGTTTTCCTGGCAGGAATTGAGCTTGAAGATGTATTTGGTTGGTCAAAGCGGTGTCCCACAGTGCCATGGCTAATCTGCAAAGGGGGTATGTGTGCGTGCCCCCTTGCTTGTTTATATACCACATGACTGTGGTGTTGTCAGTCTTTATCAGTAGTTGTCCCGGATGAAGTAAGTCCTTGAAGGCTGTTAGAGTATTTTGAAAAGCTAGCATCTCTTTCTGGTTGATATGTAGATGCATTTGTTTTGGTGCCCATATGCCCTGAATGCATCTTCCTGCCATGTGGGCCCCCCAGGCATAATCGGATGCATCTGTTGTTAAGGTTTGGCTGGCAGGGGGTAGAGTGAAGGGCCATCCCATGTTTTGGTGACAGGCCTTTGCCCACCATAGAAACTATGCAGGCAGGGAATGAGAGGAATCATTGTTTCCAGACTCTGTGAATGTTGACTCCATAAACTTTTTAGGTACCATTGAAGTTTCCTCACATGCAGTCTTGCATATGGAATTAGTAGGATGCAGGATGCCATGAAGCTCAGAGCCTGCAGAATTTGTCTTGCAGAAGACTGGGTTTTTGTTGCCATCAGTTTGAAGTAAGTAGTCAGTTGCCTTTGTTTGTCTGGCATAAGGTAAGCCATCTGGGCAGTTGTACTCAAGCTTGCACCCAGGAATGTTACTTTTTGAGAGGGTACCAGTTGTGATTTCTTTTCGTTTATAGTGTACCCTAGGCATGTTAGAAGCCTTTTCACAAACGCCAGGTGTCGAAGAAGAGTTTCCTTGTTCTCTACTTGAATGAGACAGTCATCCAAGTAAGGATATATTTGTATACTTCTTCGTCTGCATAATGCAATTACTGGTGCCAGGCACTATGTAAAGACCCTGGGTGCAGCAGATAAGCCAAAGGGCAGTGCAGAGAATTGGTAATGCATTAAGCCAGCCTGGAATCTGAGGTATCTTCTGCATGATTGTCTTATTGGGACATGCAGGTATGCCTCTTTTAGGTCTAATGTCACCAGCCAAGCATTCTTGCCCAGCATGGGCAGAAGCTGCGGCAAAGTCAGCATTTTGAATTTTGGAATATCCAGGTATGTGTTCAAAATTGACAAATCCAGTATTGGCCGCCAGGCCTTGTCCTTTCTGGGTACCAAGAACAGTCTTGGGTAAAAACCTGGCCCTTTTTCCTGTTCTGGTACTGGTTGAATGGCCCCCATATCCATGAGGGACGTAACCTGTTTCTGTGCCTCTGCCCATTGATTTTTGGGCAGATCTGGCCAACCGTTTGCCATTGGCAGAGTGTGGAAATGGAATCTGTATCCCTGTGATACTATGTTTAGTATCCACTTGTCCTGCATTATTAACGGCCAATTTTGAGCAAAAAGTGCTAATTTTCCCCCTAACGGTGCTGTCAAAAGATAAGTGCTTGGTGTAGGCAGAGGGAAGTCATTGGGACTGTTGTAGGTTTGCGCATTATCTCCCCCTGATTTGGAGGTAGATGCGCCCCATTGCTTTGACCTGTATGAATCTTGCGCCTGGTATCTGGAACCCTTCGGGCGTCTGGATTTGCCCCTTTGAGCTCTGTCTGACACAGGAAAGGACCAATTTTTTGTAGGCCAGTGTCTACTGAATCTTGGTGGCTGCACTTGTAAGAAGTCTTTAACAGTTTGCATAGACTTAGCTTTGTCTTCCATTTTCTTTAAAACCTCTTCTGCCTTAATACCAAACAAAGAATCATGCTGTAAAGGTGCATCTAGCAATTTAGCTTTAACATGATCAGGCAGATTTTGTTCCTTTAACCAGGCATGCCTCCTAATCACAGATCCAGTAACTGCGGCCCTGCAGGAGGCCTCTAAGGAATCAAAACCACATTGCAAAGTATGCTTTCCAACTTGTTCAGCTGCATGCATTAATTCCTGCAATTCTTTATTTTCTGCACATTCTGAAATCAACATAATTTTCTGTTTCAGCAATCCTATAACGTTGCTGGTACTTAAGCATGTGAAATTGACAGTTTAAGACCCTTACTACCAAGGTTGCAGATGTACAAACCTTTTTTCTCCATCTGTCTAGTGCCCTTGAATCTTTGTCAGAGGGAGGGGGTAGGGTTTTTTGCTGTTGAGGCCTTATCTCCCTTTGGACCCTATGAAATAGTTTCAGGGTCAGCAGCAGGGTTTCTAAATAAAAATTTATGTGAGTCAGGGACCCTGTAATATCTGTCAGGCTTACTGCGAGCTGGAGGTAAGGAGTCAGGGGTCAAGCTTGACTCCGAAAACACATCATCCACAATGTCTAAAACAGGGGGAATGGCTAAAGGCTTGTACTGAGGGAGAAGAAGGAAATCCCTGAGCCTCTTTTTTGATTCTGAGAAGTCCTGACTCTCCCAGTGAAAATGCTTCCTCAAAGTATGCAAGGTTTCTCCAAATTTATAATCCTCCAGAGGAGATGCACATGGAATAGACTCCTCAGCATCAGAATCCTCATAGGAAGGTATAGATAATGCCTGATCAGAAGAAATAGAAACCTGATCTGAAGATTCATAATCAGTGTCTTGCCTAGGCCTCTTATCTGGAGTGGGATGGGTACCCCTGATCAAGGTAATAAGGTCTTCAGCCATTTTGATCATCTGTTTTTTAGGCATAGAGGCCTGTGCACATGGCTCAGGCGTCATTTTTTTAGTTTTAGAAATTGTCTTTGCCTTTGGTTTTGCAGCTGTCGCTGGTTTGATATATAAATGTTGAGGTCTGAATACACCCTCAGAAGCCGGTGCCTGCTCAGCGGCTCCGGACCCATCCGAGGGAGATACATCAGTTGGTCCAATACCTTGAGTATCTTGCAGCATGCCAGACTCCACATGGGTGCTGGTAGAGGTCTGTGACTCGAAGGTAGCGGGCATCAGGGGCTGTGAAAGTGCCTCACTGAGTACCGGCGAACCGGCGACTGGCTTAGGAGAAGCTTCGTCATCGGTTTTGGATCTCGACTGCCTTTCTCTGTCCTTTTCTTTGCGTTTTTTATGTACTCCGGTAGTCGGATTGCTATCCGACATTTCTGGGTAGTTAAATCTGTTTCCAAAATACTTGCAAAAATATACCGACGCTTAATAGTGCGTTGGTTAAATCTAGCACAAAACTGACAGCCAGGCACGTTGTGATCAGGGCCTAGGCAAGGAATACAGTATAAATGGAAATCCTTATGAGGTATTTGCTTCCCACAAGTAATACAATTATTAACTTTTTCTGTCATCGGTAAAAAGCAAGAAAAAAGTTTCCCCAACGGGGTACTTAGCTTTAGTGAAGACTTCGGTTCTGAAACTCAAACTCAAATATTTCAGTAGTTGGCCGACCGGTACTTGCGAAATGCCTCTGCTTCAGGCACCGCATGGCAAGAAAGGCTAAAGAAAATGGTGTTGGCTGCATGTTTTATACCCCTGATGACCTGACGTCATGGAAGAGAAGACAGCAACCGACGCAGGACCCAAGACTTTGGAATTCAGGCCGACTGAGGGCAACCTGCCAGCAGATTACCCAAATGTAATGACTGCAACAGTGAAACACTAAGAACATCAGTGCGTGTAGCCAGCTTTGAAGCGTAGGTATCTTCTGCAAGATTCTCTGACTGGGATGTGCAGGCATGCTTCTTTTAAATCTAGTGTTGCCAACCAGGCATCTTTGCCTAGCACAGGAAGTAATTAGTGAAGAGTCAGCATCCTGAATTTTGGAATCTCCAAAAAGGTGTTTAGAGTAGACAGGTCCAGGATAGGACGCCATGAATTGTCTTTTCTGGGTTCCAGGAAAAGTCTTGAGTAGAAACCGTGTCCCTTTTTCTCTTCTGGTGCCAGCTGAATAGCCCCATGCTTAAGAGAGAAAGTACTTGCTTTTGGGCCTCTGCCCACTGATTTTGGGGGGTAGGTCCGGCCACCCACTTGGTGTTGGCAACGTGTGGAAATGAAATCTGTATCCCTGGGACACTATATTTAAAACCCATTTGTCCTGGGTAATGAGTTCCCAATTCTTTGCATGAAAAGCAATCTTTCCCCCCAAAGGGGCAGTCAGTTAATAAGTGCTTGGAAATTTTAAAAGGAAGTCATTGAGATAGGGGAGAGTCTTATTATTCCCAGACTTGGAAGTGGAGGCCCCCCACTACTTAGTTCTGAGAGTCCCCTGGGACTGAAGCCTGGAGATTTTGCTGTGTCTGAGAAGACCTGGAAGGGTCTGGAAAGGACCAAGGGCCAGTGCCTACTAAATCTAGGAGGCTGAACTTGTAAAAAATCATTAACAGTTTGCATATATTTAGCTTTATCTTCCATCTTTTTAAGAACTTCCTCAGCCTTGTTGCCAAACAGGTGGTCCTGATTTAAAGGAGCATCCAACAATTTAGCTTTAACATGATCACGCAAAGATTGCTCCTTAAGCCAAGCATGCCTTCTGATTACAGACCCAGTAACAGCAGCCCTGCAAGAGGCCTCTAATGAATGAAAACCACATTGCAAAGTATGTTTTACAACTTGTTCGGCAGAATGCATTAAATCCTGTAATTCTTTCTTTTCCACACAGTCAGGAATCAACATCATTTCCTGTTTAAGCAATCCAGTAACATGTTGCTGATATTTTAACATATGAAACTGGCAGTTTAAAGCCCTAATGGCCAAGGTTGCAGAAGTGCAAACCTTCCTACCCCATCTATCCAGTGCCCTGGAGTCTCTATCAGAAGGGGTAGGATTTTTAGCAGTAGAAGCCTTAATGCCCTTGGGCCCCTGTGAAATAGTCTGGATCTGCAATAGGATTTTTGAAAAGTTGTGGGACTCAGGGACCCTGTAGTATCTGTCAGGTTTTCTGAGAGCAGGAGGCAAGGAATCAGGGGCCAAACTAGATTCTGAGAAAGCATCATCAACAATGTCTAGTACAGGAGGAATAGCTAAAGGCCTATGCTGAGGTACAAGAAGGAAATCCCTAAGCCTCTTTTTTGAATCACAAAAATCCTGCCTTTCCCAGTGGAAATGCTCCCTTACAGTATGTAAGGTTTCCCCAAAAGAAAAATCCTCAGGAGGGGAAGCAGAGAGAATACAGTCCTCTGCATCAGAATCCTCAAAAGTAGGTAAGGGCAAATCCAGATAGAAGATCAGAAGAGTCAGAAAAAACAGAATCCGGATCAGAAGATTAATAATCAACTTCAGTCCTAGGCCTCTTGGGGGGGGGGTGGTGGCTACCCCTGATTAGAGTTATTAGATCTTTAGCCATTCTTATTTGTTTTTTAGGCCTAGAGGCCTGAGCATGTGGCCTGGGCGTTGTTTTTTTTTTTGGACATGGATCGAGATTTAGGCCTAAGTAAAGAAGGAGGTGTCAGTTTAATATGCAAATCCGTAGGTCTGAATACACCCTCAGAAGCTGGTGCCTGCACAGAGGCTCTGGACCTATCCAAGGTAGAGACATCCACAGGTTCCATAGTTGAAGCATCTCGTGGCATACCGGACTCCGATTGGGTCTCAGTAGAGGCCTGCGAATCAGAAGTAGCAGGTATCAGGGGCTGCGAAAACGCCTCACTGAGTACCGGCGAACTGGCGACTGACTTAGGAGAAGCATAGCCGGCAGTTTTGGACCTCGGCGGCCTGTTTCTGTCTTTATCTTTGCGTTTTTTTGGAATTCCGGTAGTCGGATGGCTAACCGATGAAATTTCTGGATAATTAAACAGAGAACTGAAATATTTAGAGGTGAAAATATACAGACGACGGATAGTTTGTTTGTTTGTTTCTTTCGGCTTTTCCCGGTTAGGGGTTGCCACAGCGGAACTCCGACCCACTAATGATTGGCAGTAGATTTTGACGTGCTGGCTTGCCGGGCCTAACGCACAACCTTCAACAAAGGAATGCCCATTCACGCATGTCGCCACACAGAAGACGCTCTAACTGAGAATCGAACGGGCCACGTCTAACTGTGAGGCGACAATGCTACCGCAGCACCACCACCGCAGTATATACAGATGACAGATTTTGTGTAGTGCGCTGATTAAATAAAGCACAAAACCAACAGCAAGGTACGTCGTGGTCAGGGCCTAGGCAAGGAATACAGTACGAATTAAAATCTTTATGAAGTATTTGCATTCTACAAGTAATGCAATTATTAACTTTTACTGACATTGGTAAGGAGCAAGAAAAAGTTTCCCCAATGGGGTACTTAGCTTTAGTTGAAGACTTTGGTTCTGAAACTCGAAAACTAAAATTTCAGGAGTCGGCTGACCGGCACTTGCGAACTTGCTTCTGCTTCGGGCACCGCACAGCAAGAAAGACTGGTGTAATGGCGTTGGCAGCATGTTTTATACCCCTGATGACCTGACGTCATGGAAGAAGGGACAGCAAGCGACACAGGACCCAAGAATTTGTTAATCAGGCCAACTGAGGGCTACCTGCAAGCAGATAACCCAAATGTAATGACTGCAACAGTGAAACGTGAAGAACATCTAGCTATGACTTGTATGTGGGTCTTATCGACAGTAATCTGAACATGAAGTAACTCCATGGAGTTGTCCAAGTCTAACTACTCAGGAGGTGAATTTATCTCCAATAGAGAAAGAAACACTGCCCCCTTTTTTTCTCACACATTTGTTTTGCAGTCTGAAAGTGTGGAAGGCATTGTGGCCTTGCAAAGCCAGGTACTCTCGGAGGCCTTGAACCAGGTTTCTGTGACTGGACAGACATCTACATCCTCCACTGACAGAAGTGCTTCCAAGATGCGCAGTTTTTGGTTTAAACTCCTATCATTTAGCAGCATAACCCTTATTTTGTTATAGTTGGCAATTTTCACGTCAACAACTTTGTTTTTGACACCTTGCCTAAAAAAGGCACTATGGTGGAGGCAAGAGCCTTTGCCAGCAGCTGAAAGCCTAGTGGTGCTAGGTGCATATCATCCTATGCTGACAGAAACTGGATCCCCTTTAAATGACACCAAAAACTATGCCAATTATTGAAATTGATCACTTTTTGTTTACACTGTTTCATCACTCTAGGTGAGGGTAATATGCTACTTAAGTCTATGGACATACCTGCCTGGGACACATACTCAGAGAGCTCAATCACGTCTCTCTTCATGTAGTCCAGTGAGGTATGTCTTAGGCTGTTCTCTCCAACATCACCTGTGACAGAGTCATAATGGTATTTGTTGCTGAGAGACACGAGTGCAAGTATGATCTGACGAATCCTGGCATCGGACAGACAGCTGACTGTGACTTTCTCTTCATCTAATCTGGACTTGAGGAACATCTGTGTGTCTCACTATGAAGTCTCCAATGACAAGAAAATTTGTTTTTTTGAGTGTTATGCCTTACGGGCAGACAGCGGAGTTGCTATGTGTCTTGGGTGCTGTAGGAACAGTGATAGCTGTAGCAGTCTTTTGTTTTGGAGGTGTCTGGTGTTTTAGTAAGTTTTTTGACAGAACCTCCGGGTATGTTGATTTACGTGTCATATGCGTACTGTGTATAAGTAGTTGTACTTGTGCAAGAGTAGTGGTTGGTGAGTTGACAACCTCTTCAGTGTTACTGAGTGCAAGAGAGCAGGGATTGAACATTTTTGGTGTTGATACATCTCTTGCACTCAGTACTAAAGTGAGTTATTAGTAGAGGGCTGTCAGTGTACATGAGACCTAAGTCAATACGGCTGGCTGGAGAAACAACAGTAGTCCAACTGTCCATAATGTTAGGTTTGAAGAACTGTTATCACAAGGGGGGGGGGGGGGGTACTTTCAGGACTTATCTGGGAGGCGCTCTGTAGATGGGCATTCCTGATGGGGATTGTGGCTGGTGGTTTAACAGGTTACTGCTCACTAGCAATACTTCTTAGACCAGAAATGTTCTGAAGATGAGGACTACACTAATGTAATACAGCTGTACCTAAGAGAGAAACTGTTGAAATTATCTTTCTGGCTAGTGCAAACAAGCAGAAACCTACTCAAATGCAGGGCTTAAATATCAGATGCTAAAAACTTACAAAAAAAAAAAACTCAAAAGTAATTAGTGTGCTTACTCCAAGCCCTAGACCAATCATCCTTCACCAGGCAGGTTCCAATTTGCACACTTCTCTCACAAGGGTGCTAAAGGGCCCCTTCCAAACAAAGAACTGAAATAAATAGGACATGCTGGAGGGACATATTCATAACCCAGAGGCTCCCAGGTTAGGCAGAGTCCCTCATTGACTCTCTTCAAGAGGAATCTTGATGAGTGGATGGGAGATCGTAGGTTTACCCGGGTATCACTTCTGTGTCACTGTTAGACAGAGGCACAGTATACTAACCTCGAAAAAGGGCATAGCAAAATTAATTAAAAATGGGTGGTGAAAGCCAAACATACTCTGATTAGGCTTATAAATGCCCTAGGGCAGATAGCCTAGTATGAACCTATGAACCTATAAGATGACTTAGAAAATGTGCTCAAAATACAACAGTCACAACATACAGACCCAGATGCAGCAAACTATACTAACTTAGGCGGGGAACACTAAAAAATGTTTTAAATAGCAGAAAAACAGCAAGGAAACACCATTCTTTTATGTAACTAGCCATAACACAGCTACTTCTTCACCATCTCTAACTATCGGACTACCATCTATCCTTCTCCGCTATCTCCATCTATCTTTTACCTGGACCTCCTCAGTACGCCTTCATAATTTATAACTATCTTCATCCTATAATTACTTCACTGTCTTATTTACAGCTGATTCCATTTTTAAAATAGACTCTTAGAAGCTTAATATTAACTAATATTTTACTGAATTAACTGTCATGTTTTCATTAATCGTCATATTACTATTCTATGTATATACGCATACTATGTTTTGATTAACTATCATATCATTACCATTCTATGCATGTATGCGCATTTATTATACAAATCATGTACAACTGCCTTCTACTCATTCTGTGAAGTGGAACATTTCTCCCCAGGCCTCCACTGATAAAGAAGACGAGTCCAGTCGGGCTTTTCTGGAAAACAAAAGCAATAAATAAATAAATATGACTGCAAACACCTGTGAATACAGGAGGAAGAAATGGAAGGTCCAGCAACTTCCAGACTTAACTTGTGTGAAGTAAAAAAAATCAGCTTAATCTCACATAGAAGTGTTATACTGCATCTATAAGATAACTGTCATTTTAAAAAATATATGTTATCAATACCAACAATCACTTTCTGCAGTTGGGCAGGTTTGACCTCCTCTGAAAATATATTCTATAAGTACGTCTGTTCTTTTCAAAATCACAGTAAAATAGACACAAAGACTTGAACCTGAATCTACTACAAAGAAGAACTTCAAACTAAGGTTTGCAAAGGGGCGTCCTAGAGATGTGTAAACAAACTACAGTTGTTTAACATGCCTTTTTCTCTTTTTAGTCTGGGAGGATATTTTATAAACTACTCATAAAAAAGTAGCATTGCTGGGTGTTCCTTACCACTATAAGTCACTTTACAGATAATGCTTTTTTTATTTCTCTAATACCTGGTCTATAACTTAGCGTTTTCCTTCACAACTCAAATCAGGGTATCAAAGGTAAATGCAATATGAATGGGCATTTACAGCAAAAAATCAACTACCCTGTTTCAAGGATGTGGGAAAATGTCAATGTATCCAAAAAGTCCAAAACATACACTGTGAAGCAGTAGGAAACCCTTCCAGTCAGCCAAACTCTTCCGTCCAAGCTGTTTTTATTCTTCCAACATACAAAGACACAGATTGAACACTTTCATCCCCTAAACTTCAAGTCCCCAGTTTAGGGGATGAAAGTGCTCAATCTGTGTCTTTGTATGTTGGAAGAATAAAAACAGCTTGTACTGAAGAGTTTGGCTTTACACTGTGGTTACTTTTGGTTTTTATTAATGTATCCAAAAAGTCACACAGGCAATGAAAGAACATATAAACTTTACATGGACTGTGTCTAGAGATAAAGACTGAACCCTGAACCCTGGAAGTGCCATATAAATAGTTGACATGGAACCTTTCACAGACTGACCGCAGCAGGCAGTATTCCAAGGCCAAAAAAGTCCCAATGAAGTACAGGTACAATAAAGAAGTGTCTCTTAATATAGCTCTTGAACATTATGTCATGTTTTTTGTGCTGAATACCCAAGCCCAGCCACAACAAAAAATAAACTGGATTGTCAGTCACAGACGATGGTAAGCTGTGACAGGAGACAAGACAGCAATTTCCATTACACAATGACGAAAAATTAAAAACATAATTTTACACAAGTTTACACAGAATGTCTTCAATATACTTTACATTCTCCTACTTGCACACAATAAAAATGCGTTGCCGCAGAAAGGAACACTAAAGAAAGCCTAGTGTAATCATCATGACAGCACTCTGCAAACTGCTTAGTAGGTTCACTCCTATTTACTACTGTAAATGAAGCTGAAAGCAACTTACCCCATCACTGACTCCAAATACCTAGAACAATCTGATCCACCCACAGTACAAGTATAGTAAATACAGTAAGGAGATACAGAGCTGTCGTATTACAACTATTACAACAGCATGAAATCTAGATGTCAAAAATGAAATCTGATGAAGGAAGCAGGTTACTTGTCTGGGAGTCCCACTACCCAGAAAAGCATGCACAAGATAACAGTCTACCCATAAGTTGTACTAACTCAAACAAACCCACATGGGTTGGTAGTACGAAGTACCAAGTGAAAGTGAGTGGACAATACTGACAGCTGGGTAGTTAAAGTACAGCAGTACAAATGTTCATTGTACAAAGAGGGGCATGTAAGTGCAAAGACTCTAAACTGTTGCAACCCCTTCACTGAAAAAAAAAAAAAAACAATATTTGCATCTGTGTACACTGCACGTACCTGCTGACATCCACACATAATTAGTGCACTGTTAGGACAAAGACTGTTAATCCAGTACAACACAAAGTCAGGGATTACTTGACCTGGCGCAGTACTGCTAGAAGCATAGCTAAGGTGGGATGAAGGGGAAGCCACATTGGGTGCAATCGGCAGTAGTAAATACTGGCATTTATTTCCATGCTGGGACTTCTGAATGCCAGAATGCATTTGCTCCTGGGACTGATGTTCATGCTTCATGTGGTGTATCAAGCAACTTGCTACAGTTTTTTTTAAAAGTAACCACCAAACATACACCACTGGAAAGCAGTGTGTTAATTAAAGACGTTTTTCCATTTACTTGAGTACTTTTGTTTGTCCACGGACTCTGTTTCCAGTGGTGTATGCTTGGTGGTTACTAGTGAATTCTACACCACTAATTTCCTTCTTTTTTGCTGCTTTTTTTAGAAGTAGACAACAGCCTTTTTTTTTTCAACTCATAGTTGAGGAGGTGAAACTGAGGGTAGGGTGAGGAAATGAAATAAATGCTTCTAGTGAAAATGTGAATATATATGAAGAAAAACAGTAACGTTTCTGTAGCTAAGGTTCAGTGTTAGCCTTCAGATCCAGAACGTCATCAACTTTTAATCAATGAGTGACATTTAAGTGTAGGGACTAACTGAACAACTGATGTAATAATTAAGTGAAAATTGTTAATAAGAAAACATATATGTATACTGCAGGACAATAACAACAGAAACTACTGATGTATGTAAACCAGTGTTATAACTTAAAATGTGATGATTTAATAAAGATATTTAAAAAATGAACACGTAACATCTGCCATAAAAAGTTTCAAAAGGCTGTCAATCTACTCTGATGGAGAGTAGATGGCATCAGCCTTCCGAAGGGCAGAAAGAATAAAATCTGAAGCTTCCAGGAAGTATAATAAGGATCCTTCAGGGAAGGCCTCAAGGATGGAAGGAGCAGGGCTGTTTCTCCTTACCCAGGAAGTATAATAAGGATCCTTCAGGGAAGGCCTCAAGGATGGGAAGAAGCAGGGCTGTTTCCCCTTACCAGGAAGTATAATAAGGATCCTTCAAGGAAGGCCTCAAGGATGGGAAGAAGCAGGGCTGTTTCCCCTTACCCAGGAAGTATAATAAGGATCCTTCAGGGAAGGCCTCAAGGATGGGAAGAAGCAGGGCTGTTTCCCCTTACCCAGGAAGTATAATAAGGATCCTTCAGGGTAGGCCTCAAGGATGAGAAGAAGCAGGGCTGTTTCCCCTTACCCAGGAAGTATAATAAGGATCCTTCAGGGAAGACCTCAAGGATGAGAAGAAGCAGGGCTGTTTCCCCTTACCCAGATACTAGTTAAGTCACTTCCAGGAGGAAAACAATATGGCTTAAAGGTCAGTCCACGATAAATTTCATCAGCCTAAGAGTCTCCTGAAATTGGGTGTGAGGCATCTAATGGACAGCTGTGGGGATGGTCTTGTTATACTCGACATAATCTCAAGGACAAGGCACTCTGGATCCTCAAGAGGCCCATTTACAGGCCTCTCTTACAACTAGGTCAGAGAGGACAGACTCCACATACACAAAATGTGTGGCAGGCAAATGCTGGGCATCAGGCAACAAAGCCCTACTGTCCAAGGAAACCTATTCAGAGGTGACATTTAGTCTTGTGAGACGTGTGTAAAGCTAAATGTTGGGACAAGTTCATGTTCTGTAATGCTTCAGTTTCAACAAGATATCAAACAGATGCCATCTGTCTAACATCTGGGACAATCCTGTGTGTTGAACTAGTGCAGGATGGCCGTGACTGGAGAGTCCTAAATGACAAAAAAGGAGTTCAGGCACAAGAAGACAACTTCTTGGTCCCGAGTATCAACTGCCATGCCAGAACTGTGGGCAGTACAGGCACAATAATGTGCAGTCTCTAATGTGCAGAAACAGTGCGGGCACTCCAGAATGCATGCCCCCATTATCAGCTGACAAGTGACAGCTTGTTCCCTTGTTAGTAGAGGGGAACTTGTGACTCATAGGTGTATTACAAACGAGGAGGATGACACCAGCATCTGGCCTCCCACTCTCTTACTTTCCAATGCTAGTCCAGCACTGGTCTGCAAACATTAAAAGGAATCCTCCTGCCAGTCCCTGCGCCGGGTACCATCCATAACTGCCATCTTGAAAAAAGTGAGGCAGGCCTTAAGCTCTTGCAGTCACTGCCTGTGGACAGCTAAGCTGAAACACTGGAACTTGTACCCATGTTTCACAGACTGCCACCCACAACACCCACACCCACACCCCCACACACACACCCACACCCCCACACACACCCACACCCCCACACACACCCACACACACACACACACACACACACACACACACCCCACACACACACCCCACACACACACCCCCACACACACACACCACACACACACACACACACACACACACACACACACACACACACACACACACACACACACACACACACACACACACACACACACACACACACCCACAAAGCTCCAAGGGAGTACATTAAGTGCCAGTGTGGATCCTGGCTCAAGTTCTTTAAATAACAGCATCTTAGGCATTAAGCTTGGGAACGTCTCCATGACAAATGTTAGGATTACAAACCAAACTGTGCCAAGGGCACACACTAACCAGATCCACAAAGGCTGCACATGCTTTTCAACCTAACATGTTAGACAACAGTGTACACCAGAAGGATGAGTGTGTGTGCCCTCCTAAGCATGGCAAGAAGGGAAAGCTCATACCATATAATGAAGAAGTGCTTAACACACATTTCAGAACTTGCAACACTATGCTCACGGCTCACTGATCTATCCAATTACTACTTTGACAGAGACCATATTCGGCTGTGTTATGAACCATTTAATAAAAAAGAAAATTCTGCACATGGCATGTACTATCAGGAAAGTTAAACTAGATGGGCAAACTGTGATTCAAACACAGTTCAGCCACTGCAGTAATAAACACATTGATATTCCATCTCATATGCAGAAAAGTAGGGTCTACATCTGAGCTCTGGCATAATGATTTGCAGCTCTGCAAATGATTTAGCTAGTCATCCTGATGGCACATAGAGATGGAGCCCTGACTATGACTGAAGCAACCAGGGTTTGAATAGTGGCTTGGACATCTGGCAGAGCTGGCGGGGTGGGGGGTGTGGGTGGTGGCTGTCCTGAGGTGGGGGGCCTAGGTTGATGGGTGTTGATTGTTCAAACCTAGGTTGATGGGGGTTGATCGTTCAAAGTCCTGGTGAAGGCCAGGGCCAAGTGGTCACAGGGCTGGATATGTGGGATGGCTGAGGAATCGTGGCTGCTACACAGCCCTCTTCAGAGGCAAGTATCAACTGTTTTCCCAGCTTAACACAGCTATGTTGACAAGAAGGAGGGATATGGTGAAGAGAAAAGGCTGGTGCAAACAAAGAAGGAACGTACAGACATCCAATCCATTCCATCTCCAAGATACTGCTCTCCAGTTGTGGCTCTCAATGTGCTGGTCTGTTTTATGCAGGAATAATATCATAGTAGCACTGCTCTGTACTCCCCCCTCCTTCCCCACTGGCAGCATCAAAATCATGGGCTAGTTAGTACCAAAGTTGGAGGTATGACACATCTGGAAAAGTGCTTAAAAGGTGAAGGCCAGCTGCAGCACCAGGGCTGTCCCATACCAAAAAGAAGCAATAATCATGTTAACAGCTGGAACTTTTACTGACAAAAGTATGCAGAATTGTGAGGAAGTGCAATAAAATGACATCACAAACTCACCAGACTTTAACAAGTCTTATACCTGTACAGCTCCATGTAAAATACAAAGTTTAAGGGTTTTGTTATACACATAGGAAATTACACCATAATATAACCCCCAATGACTCAATGTACACGCAGCAAGTTATTTTCTGCTGTGTGCATATGAGATTGTATGACTACACAAGAACAATGAATGTTATAATAGCAAACCCTAGCTTAAGTTGGGCTTGTTTTGTACAATAACACTGTTCTTTGGTAACTTTCTAATACTAAATACAAATGCCACTTGCAAACTATATATTGTAACCTAAACGAGGGGAAGGGATAAATGTAAAAATATATTCCCTTTTATGGCATTATATACAACATGTAATGCACAGACAACTGAATGTTCAGAGTGAAAAGTCTGTTTTATTAAATGGACTGGCTGACATTGTCTTACCATTGGTAATGCTACTGGAGCTCTCCTATGCCATCCAGTCATTAAAGACAAATATCTTTCACTGTGAATATCAGTCCTCTTGTCACTAATGCATGTCAATGCTTTCCAAACTTGAGGCATTCCTCTTAAGGTCTTACCTCATACAGATTTTTCCCTTTCCAGTCAGAAACATGTCTAGAGATCAAAGATCATCTAGGATCCACATGTATTTACAGTTATCTGTGGCGGAGTGCATGGCGAATCTCATACATTTTCTCCCAGTTATTATGGTGAAATATTAGTATAACGTTAGAAAGCTCAATTTTGCAAAGAATTAGTTCTTAATGAAATGTAGTTACTGTTTAGCTGAATCTGCGTCTTCTTGATCTCAAGCACATGAAAACATCAGGCATGTTTGTCAAGAACTACATATTTTAGTACCTACAAATGTATTACTTTAGTAATGCTGTCCTTCCACCTTAACCAACTCCTCCTTTTGTGTTTGAACTGTCCCATAATTCCTCTTCTCTCTAATGAATTTTGTCTTTGAATTATGTGGTCAAAGTATTTGAATTTTAGACTATCAGGCCTTCCAATGCACAATCGGGATTTGATATTCTTGTAGACCATGGAACCCTCAAAAGTTTTCTCCAACTCAAAGTTCAGCTCATGCATCCACAGCTTTGGCCATATGGACCTAGGTTGACAATATGAGGAAAATTGCTCTTTAAAATATCACTACTTGCCACAGCTGTCCTGTCATGAAAGCGACCATAATTTAATTTCATGGCTGCAATCTCCATCTGCACTGATCTTTGTTCCTTGGAAAATAAAATGAATCTCTGCCAGCAATTCATAACTTTTAGTGTTTTAAATGTTAAAACAACAAGCCAGATTTTGTACTGCCTCCACTTCAACACACTCAAACGCTTACTCACATTCACTGACTACAGTGGTATCATCTCCATATCTGAAACTGTTAACATTTCTCCAACCAGTTTTAATTCCAGTATCTTGGCTGATCTAACCCTGCATTTCACACAATATATTCATGTAGGCTATCAAAGTACAGCCTTACTGCACTCCTTTCCCAGTCTTGAACCAGTTATTCCACGTTTAGTTCCTTCTACTTCTGCATGCAGATTCCTCAGAAGGTAAATAAGGTGAACCAGTATCTGCCTTTCTGAACTCATGACAGCTTGCCATGGCTCACACAGACACATGCATTACAGTAAATCAATAGAGAAGAAGTAAATGTCTGGATTGCAGGAATCTTTAGCTTATATATCTACATTTCATATACTGAGAGGGTCCACACTGCAGGAATCTTTAGCTTATATATCTATATTTCATATACTGAGAGGGTCCACACTGCAGGAATCTTTAGCTTACATATCTATATTTCATATACTGAGAGGGTCCACACTGCAGGAATCTTTAGCTTACATATCTATATTTCATATACTGAGAGGGTCCACACTGCAGGAATCTTTAGCTTACATATCTATATTTCATATACTGAGAGGGTCCACACTGCAGGAATCTTTAGCTTACATATCTATATTTCATATACTGAGAGGGTCCACACTGCAGGAATCTTTAGCTTACATATCTATATTTCATATACTGAGAGGGTCCACACTGCAGGAATCTTTAGCTTATATATCTATATTTCATATACTGAGAGGGTCCACACTGCAGGAATCTTTAGCTTACATATCTATATTTCATATACTGAGAGGGTCCACACTGCAGGAATCTTTAGCTTACATATCTATATTTCATATACTGAGAGGGTCCACACTGCAGGAATCTTTAGCTTACATATCTATATTTCATATACTGAGAGGGTCCACACTGCAGGAATCTTTAGCTTATATATCTATATTTCATATACTGAGAGGGTCCACACTGCAGGAATCTTTAGCTTATATATCTACATTTCATATACTGAGAGGGTCCACACTGCAGGAATCTTTAGCTTATATATCTACATTTCATATACTGAGAGGGTCCACACTGCAGGAATCTTTAGCTTACATATCTATATTTCATATACTGAGAGGGTCCACACTGCAGGAATCTTTAGCTTATATATCTATATTTCATATACTGAGAGGGTCCACACTGCAGGAATCTTTAGCTTATATATCTATATTTCATATACTGAGAGGGTCCACACTGCAGGAATCTTAAGCTTATATATCTATATTTCATATACTGAGAGGGTCCACACTGCAGGAATCTTTAGCTTATATATCTATATTTCATATACTGAGAGGGTCCACACTGCAGGAATCTTAAGCTTATATATCTATATTTCATATACTGAGAGGGTCCACACTGCAGGAATCTTTAGCTTATATATCCATATTCCATATACTGAGAGGGTCCACACTGCAGGAATCTTTAGCTTATATATCTATATTTCATATACTGAGAGGGTCCACACTGCAGGAATCTTTAGCTTATATATCTATATTTCATATACTGAGAGGGTCTACACTGCAGGAATCTTAAGCTTATATATCTATATTTCATATACTGAGAGGGTCCACACTGCAGGAATCTTTAGCTTATATATCTATATTTCATATACTGAGAGGGTCCACACTGCAGGAATCTTTAGCTTATATATCTATATTTCATATACTGAGAGGGTCCACACTGCAGGAATCTTTAGCTTACATATCTATATTTCATATACCGAGAGGGTCCACACTGCAGGAATCTTTAGCTTACATATCTATATTTCATATACCGAGAGGGTCCACACTGCAGGAATCTTTAGCTTACATATCTATATTTCATATACCGAGAGGGTCCACACTGCAGGAATCTTTAGCTTATATATCTATATTTCATATACTGAGAGGGTCCACACTGCAGGAATCTTTAGCTTATATATCTATATTTCATATACCGAGAGGGTCCACACTGCAGGAATCTTTAGCTTATATATCTATATTTCATATACTGAGAGGGTCCACACTGCAGGAATCTTTAGCTTATATATCTATATTTCATATACTGAGAGGGTCCACACTGCAGGAATCTTTAGCTTATATATCTATATTTCATATACTGAGAGGGTCCACACTGCAGGAATCTTTAGCTTATATACCTACATTTCATATACTGAGGGGGTCCACACTGCAGGAATCTTTAGCTTACATATCTATATTTCATATACTGAGAGGGTCCACACTGCAGGAATCTTTAGCTTACATATCTATATTTCATATACTGAGAGGGTCCACACTGCAGGAATCTTTAGCTTACATATCTATATTTCATATACTGAGAGGGTCCACACTGCAGGAATCTTTAGCTTACATATCTATATTTCATATACTGAGAGGGTCCACACTGCAGGAATCTTTAGCTTATATATCTATATTTCATATACTGAGAGGGTCCACACTGCAGGAATCTTTAGCTTATATATCTATATTTCATATACTGAGAGGGTCCACACTGCAGGAATCTTTAGCTTATATATCTATATTTCATATACTGAGAGGGTCCACACTGCAGGAATCTTTAGCTTACATATCTATATTTCATATACTGAGAGGGTCCACACTGCAGGAATCTTTAGCTTACATATCTATATTTCATATACTGAGAGGGTCCACACTGCAGGAATCTTTAGCTTACATATCTATATTTCATATACTGAGAGGGTCCACACTGCAGGAATCTTTAGCTTATATATCTATATTTCATATACTGAGAGGGTCCACACTGCAGGAATCTTAAGCTTACATATCTATATTTCATATACTGAGAGGGTCCACACTGCAGGAATCTTTAGCTTATATATCTATATTTCATATACTGAGAGGGTCCACACTGCAGGAATCTTTAGCTTATATATCTATATTTCATATACTGAGAGGGTCCACACTGCAGGAATCTTTAGCTTATATATCTATATTTCATATACTGAGAGGGTCCACACTGCAGGAATCTTAAGCTTACATATCTATATTTCATATACTGAGAGGGTCCACACTGCAGGAATCTTTAGCTTATATATCTATATTTCATATACTGAGAGGGTCCACACTGCAGGAATCTTTAGCTTATATATCTATATTTCATATACTGAGAGGGTCTACACTGCAGGAATCTTAAGCTTATATATCTATATTTCATATACTGAGAGGGTCCACACTGCAGGAATCTTTAGCTTATATATCTATATTTCATATACTGAGAGGGTCCACACTGCAGGAATCTTAAGCTTACATATCTATATTTCATATACTGAGAGGGTCCACACTGCAGGAATCTTTAGCTTATATATCTATATTTCATATACTGAGAGGGTCCACACTGCAGGAATCTTTAGCTTATATATCTATATTTCATATACTGAGAGGGTCCACACTGCAGGAATCTTTAGCTTATATATCTATATTTCATATACTGAGAGGGTCCACACTGCAGGAATCTTTAGCTTATATATCTATATTTCATATACTGAGAGGGTCCACACTGCAGGAATCTTTAGCTTACATATCTATATTTCATATACTGAGAGGGTCCACACTGCAGGAATCTTTAGCTTACATATCTATATTTCATATACTGAGAGGGTCCACACTGCAGGAATCTTAAGCATTACCTTGCAAGTTATGTGAAACAAGTGCAAGTGTTCATTTACCTGAACACCCTTTAGTACTGTCCTTTTATGAAACTAGAATATAAATCAAAGTTTTTGAATCTGATGGCCGCTGCTTGTAATGTTTTCTAAATTTGCTGGCAAATTCCAAGTACCAGGATAATAGCATAATGTTGCAGGAAATAAGCAATTCAGCTGAATGCCATCACTTCCTGTGGCCTTGTTATTAGCAACACTTTCTAGGGACCATTTAAATTTACTCTCCAAGATGTCTAGGCTGAAAATCAAAAAACAAACCATTGCACGCATCACTGACATTAGGGACCTTCTTGTGTAGTCATTCTGTATATTTCTGCCATCTCTCCTCTCTCTGAAACTCTGCATTCAGTAACACATATTTTCCTTATTTCTACTGTCTTTTGGTCACCTCCATTCCTTGAACACTTCTAAAGCCTCAACATACAGCCAGTGAAGTATACAGGCACCTGTTAAAACACAGCATTTTGGCCTCTGTTATAGTCTTGATAAGCCGGACGGTATGGTGTTTTCTTTTAATTTCGGTAAAGTGTTTTCTTTATCAAATCTTCTATCTTTTCTTAACAAGATTGCACTGTCTGAAGGCTTTTGGTGTCTTGGAAGTGTGGAGAGGCTGAGATAATAATTCATTCATTTCAGTTATACTAGCTATTTCTACTCCGTCCTATGTAAAACTTCTACTCCCTGTTTAGTAACAATTTGAAGTTACAACACTTAACTGTGCAGCAACCTTCAACTGGTTCTGTGTATGCTGATATAGCTCTTTACATTTACTTATTTATTTGACATTTGTTGACCAGGTTAGTCTACCTGAGCTACTCTTGCCCTTTTTCAGTAGAGGTACAAGGAGTAAAGCTCCACAGTTAACACACATGAAAAGAACAGTACAGTATATAAATATAGGACAGTACACAGCTTACAATTTACAACTTATAATGCAAAGGCAACAAGGTTAAATACACACTACATGATCTTACCAAGAATACCATCAGTAAAGATGAAGCTACGTAAAATAAACATATTTGATTAGGGAGTTAGCACATGTATTTGAGCTAGTTACAATGGGATTTCACCATTATACTTGTAGAGTACGGATGAGAAAAAAAACGGAGAGGTGGGTTGGCGACTACTGAAAGAGGTGAGAGTAGAACAGTTAGGGAGGATGAGTAACATTGGCAGATCATAGTTCTTTTCAGAAAGTTTTTGGTGGCAGTTTTGCACTGATTTGGTTGCTTAATGCTTATGCTTCTAATATCCAGTGGAAGTTTGTTCCAAGAGAGGCCAGGGGAGTAACTATAAAGGTTTTGTCCCATTTTGCTTTTTGGTTTGTAGACTTGGAGTAAGTATTGGTTTGAGCCTCACAGATTCCTAGAAAGAGGGGGACAAGTGAGGAGATGCTGGGAGAGAATGGAATGAATGACCTGAAGCCAGGGTTGCCAGACGTCCCTATTTGGGCGGGACTGTCCCAAGACCAGCAGCCTGATCCCGAGTCCCACCCTGCCGGTTTAAATCCCGGCCAGCCTCCGCTTTGTTTTTTTTTTTGATTGTCCAGTATACCTGGCATACAGGCCAATCAAAAATCGCTAAACACGGAGCTTCTTGTGTTCCGCATTAAAGAGAAGTAGCTCCGTGTTTAACGATTTTTGATTGACCCGTATGCCGGTATACGGGCTAATCAAAAATAGCTAAACACGGAGCTACGTCTGTTGAATGAGGAACTGCAATGTTCCGCATTAAACATGAGAAGCTCCGTGTTTAGCGATTTCTGATTGGCTCATATGCAGGGGCGGCTCGTGCCATCGGACTGCAGCCCCCTCAGCAAGAAAAGGAAAAAAGAAAAAAAAGTACTTTTTTATTTTTAGTGTCTTTCGTTTTTCATCTCTGTCAGCCGGCTGCTTGCTTTACGCTGACTGACGAGCATGCGCACTGTCAAATTCCGGGTTGCGGCGGTTTTAAAAAAATAAATTTTTTTTTTCTCTTTCTACTTGGAGCTGCAGTCTGGGGAGTCAATTAAGGCATCAGGGTGATGCCCAGCAGTCTATGCGGTTCCAAACCGCATAAAATTGGAAGGGGTTCGGACTGCCACGCCCGCAGGCACGTACATGACGTGGATGGGCTAAGTGGCTGCTGATTGGTTCTCGCTCTCTTCCCGGGCTTTATGTGCTGGGAAAAGAGGGAGAAGCAAACAGTTGCAGCCAGTTTTGGTTGTGGACTTGAGCCTTCTAGGATTTATTTGACAGAGACGCTCAATTAGTCTGGTTAGTTTGTACTATTTATCAGTTTGTTTGTTTTGGTTGTGATTTCAGTAAAACATAACCATACATAGAACACTAGGTAATGAGAGGGTGGGGAAATGGACTATACGTTAAGCACTACACATTACTAAAATGTAGGGAAATAGGCAGACTATAGACAAAAGGTCTCTGTCTGGAGGCAAAGTCTACATTTTTTTTCTGTTTCTTTCCTGTACAACTTGTTGATGAAGGACAAAATCTTATTAGTTGCAAGAGGACTTTGTAAAAGTAGATGTGGCAGGATCAAAGCCAAGGTACAAACTATGACAGAGTTCATGTAGAAGTTGAAAGTTTAAGGAAATGCAATGTGCAGAAAGTAAAGGAGGGCCTCAGACCATCTGCATGTTTACTGATCTTACCTGTTTTACAACCAAGCAGATGAAACAAAATAAAGATTTATGTTTGCTGCTACTGGAATCAACATATGTATGTGTTTGTGTTTATGTATTTATGTTATTGCACATCCATCATTTCTGTGCCAAGCATTAGCTGATTTTTTTTTTTTTTACTTGTGACTGTTTCATGCATTTCTAGAAGCACAGACTGGCAGAATTCCTTTGAAAGTAGAATAAAATAGATCTAGCTAATATAGTCTTCTGACTGACTTACTAGAATCCTGGATCTTTTTGAATCTGATACATTCACTAAGTGGGAACAAACTACTGCTCCAGAGAGACTAAGTGTGCTGGATTTTTTTTTACTGCTTGGCGTTGGCGGCCTATTTCGTTTGCTGGCTGAAAGAAGTACTTTCTTTTCTTCTTTCTCTTGGTATGTCTGTATTATTGTCAGTTTAGATGATAGATCTACTATGAGACCATGCTTTTATTGAGAAGTAGATTATACTGAAAATATTAGACCTTTATTTTAATATGATTTTTGTTTTTTTTGTGGCTGTGCATATAATATAGTTTGTTTTGTAAACTGTTTCCATTTTGGTCCAGTGAGTTTAGGAATTAAGTTGGGTGGAAGAAATTTAGCTTTCAGAACTTGGAGCACATATATTAGGGTTCCTAGTTGTGCCTTTGGGATTGCAGGGTCTAGTACGTGCCTGTAACATGGCTGTATTCTTAAATGGAGTCTTTAGTCAAGATTATGAGTGGTATTCATTCATAGTTCAAGTATTTGCATTTGTGCAGCAGTCATCTGCAAATAGCACAGCTATGCCTGTATGCAAATACAATGAATGTAAGCTATTTGTGATGACTATGGCGGAGCAAAAACATATGTGAAGAAATCCTTACTTTTGTAAAAATGCTTAAAGTAGAAAATATTGTTTTTTATTTGAAACTACTGTTAAAATGTAAAGTCTCAATTGATTTGGGACTTTTTCAGATATTATGGACAAGTGTGGCTTTGAGCAAGCCCACTAGAAGTACTGACATGCAGTTAAGGCAAGTGACACACAGCATAATTATTTATAATGAGTTTTAAGATTGCCAGACTTCAAACGTGCACAGAATAATGGTGATAATTCCACAAAGTGTTTCATAGTCTTTTATTTTACAACTATTATGGCAAAAGGACTATTGTGGCCTAGAGTGGTGTCTAATCAAGCAAAGCAAGATATATATATATTCATAGATATGTCATGATACTTTGCTTTTCCTATAAGTTGTTGATATTAAAGATATTTGTGCTAGTATACTTATCGGGGAAAAAAAATTCTGTGGCATGACTTTTGAACATACCATTGATGTAGAGACTTTTTTGAACAATTGTGAAATGAAAACATGTTAACCCTCAGTGTAATTATGTTTTCTGTGGTCTGAATATGTCACATGAGGTGTTTCTACTTGCAGTGTGGTACTGTGGACATTAATGAGACTGCAGACAGATCATATCTTTCTAGTCACTGCTTTACATGAAATTAAAAAAAAAAAGTTTGATAGAAATATCTGATCTCTGGGGAATTGAACTTTTACTACAAAAGCAACTGTTAGGGATATTAAAATGGATATCTGTAATGTTTCTATTAATGGCAATATTGGGGAAAGTCTAAGAATTAATTTTAATTGCAGTTCTAGTTATTAGTGATTGTGATAAGCGCTAGTGTTCTCAATGTAGAGAATTTTGTCACTCAAGGGAAACATTGTGATACAACTTGATTGTACGAAATGTAAACTAGCAGGTCATTTTTGGTTTGACTGACCTCAAATGTTAAAGTTAGAAAAAGGCAACTTTTTTTTTTTTTTTACCTGTATTGAATATTCCCAATACAGTGATTAATAAAGTGCCTTCTAATAGTTTTAGAGGACAGGAGCTTGGCCTTCACAGTTCTGGAATCTGATGGAAAGTACACTGATTTACTTGTTAGTAGGGCTTAAATGCTGATGTAAGCAATGCTAATCAAGCAAAAACTACTACCATTGCTAAGAGTAAAAAGGCATAAAGTGAAACAAGGGGGTGAACATAGTAAGAGAGGTGAGGGCTGAAATTTTTTACTGCAAACTGAATGCACATAGCATTAGTAATGAGCTATATAGATATACTATTATAGAATATTTTAGGTAGATAAAGGCTGTGTTTGTTAGATGTCAGTGCTTTGACAGTTTGTCAGAAGTATTAAATGGAATCAAGCTTTTTGGACTTCTGGTTAGGCACTTTGAAGTGGAATTTATGTGCTTTAATGTTCTTTTTTGAATTATTTGATTTAGTTGTTGTTGAACCTGAGTGTTTACCTGTGTGTGATTTTAAAGGCAATTGGGCCAGATTCATTAACTTGTACACGATCTGTGTTCAAGAATATACCCACCACTTTACTTTCTAATCACTCAAAGATTACACTAAGTGTACATTGTAGTTTACACATTGTGGTAACCTTTATGAATCCCCCTCAATATTTAAGGCTACAAGAAAATAAGAAAATCAAAATTAGGAAGAAGAAAGAAGTTATGCGTATGTTGTCTATTCACTCAGAACAGAGTACACTTAGTGTAGGCATTAATGAAATCCAGGGATTTTCTTCTGGGTTTCTATTTGTATATAAGCCCCTTAACAGTTTGATAGAAAAAAAATCTCTCGTCAGAAATTGTCACCTTTTGTTTTTATTAATTTCTATATTATTCTGCTAGGAGATTTTAGTTGTCACATATAGCCTCATGTGGGAAAGAAAAAATAATTTAATTCTGGAAAGTGGTCATTTAATATTAAAATTTCAGACTTCATATTCTTCACAAAGTACACAGTAACACAAAACCTTTTATTCTAGCAATTTTCTAAGCTTATAAGATGAATATTTGAAATTTGTCCCTATTTTTGGGACTGTATTCCCCCATTATTTTTTTGTGCTAAGGTTGACAGCTATGGCAAGAACTGAATTCATTGGATATGTTTGAGGGCTGTATTCTCCCATTACTGGGTTTGTCCAGGTGTTTTGTGCTAAGAGGTTGACAGCTACAGTGAGAACTGAATTCACTAAATGATAGCCATTTAAGTTTTAGTCTTCCTCTCTTTTACAAAGCAGCTGATTTGGCATAGTGGTATGTTGCTCTGACTGTTTTGCACAGGGACCTGGATTCAAGGCTGGGCAGTAAAATGTATGGTGGTAATACAGCATTTTATTCTACCAACTTTCCAAGATTATACAAGCAATGTTTGTGTCCCTGGTTTTTGGGCTTTTGTCCCCCCCCAATACATTTTGACTTTTTCTAGATTTTTTGTGCTGCGAAGTTGAGATACAGTTGAGTATTGAGTAGATTTTACAAGGAGCTGAGAGCTGCAGGGGAAGAGAAGTTTAGTGCTGCTTATGCTGAGTCTGCTTGTACTGTTAATAGCACAACAGGTTATGTATTTGCTTTCGATGCAGAAGGCTGTGGGTTCTACTCCCCCAAGGGGTGGATGCTGCCGTACTGAGAATGTCCTCATTGGCGAAGATACTAACTAGCAGCAACCTCTTCATTAATTACAGATCTCTTTAATGTGGAATCATTTAGATGACTTACGTCTGCAGAGATTGTGCATATTTACTGATACTGGTGTATTGTATAAGTTTGAGTAGACTTTTTTATAATGGAAATGTTCTTAATTGGGCAGTTTTGTCATTATTGGTGTATGCATTTTGTTTCATTGTTTACTGGAAAAATGTTCAAAACAATAAATTTAAAACACCCTCTAACAACTGTACTGTATTATACAAGGAATATAATTTAATACAATCAGGAAGGTGCATCACACAACATGTATGTTTTGTGTGCAAGGGGCCTATCCTTTGAAAACAGCCCAAAGTGAATCTTTATACTACCCAAATGTATTTTCTTTGAATGTGGATTTCACTGCTGTTTCAATGAATGTGAGTTTCAAAGGCAGAGTTTTAATGCTAAGTCTATTTTCATTGTGAGACTGCATTGCTTTGTTTAGCAGATGTTTTAGTGTTTGTGTTGTAAAATACAAAATAAAACTTTCAAATAAAATCCAAATCATCATAGAGGTAAAGCAGTATGCACATTGCAGTGTTTATGGTAAATGGGGCAAAATAGCCAAGTAATGGGACATTGTAATAGCTGCAGGGGGTGGCTCCATTTGACCATGACTTTGTGAGGGGGAAGGATAGCAAACTCAGACAGCCCCAGCTCAGCTGAACTATACCTCCCAACTGTCCAGATTTTCACAGAATGAATAGATTTTTGCTTCTTATTTTGGTTTGTTCCTCATAAAATTTGTTTTTTTCTGGCAAATCATTTAGGAATAAGTCACTAAATAATGACAGACATTGGGTTTCAGACTTCATAACCTTCAGAAAAAATGCATGCTAAAGCAAGACCTGTTCTATCAACTAAGTTTATACAAGAGCAGTTTTTAGTACTGTTTGTATGTTCCCCCAATATATTTGGCCTTGTCCAGATTTCATGCGTTAACAGGTTGAGAGGTACGTGCAAATTGCTTTACAGAATTGGGCATATTCAAACCTCTCAACTGTCCCCGATTTTGGCTCAAAATGTTGCTCTCCCTCTAATCCCTCCGCAAAATGTCAATTTTTGGAAGAAAACATAGAGGGTTTACAATTAATAAATAACTGTAATAATCAGAGTTATAGATTACTTTTATTTCTGAAATGCATGTAGATTCATTTATTTTGTCAGCTGCTCAAGCTAACAGTGCTAATATTAAAAGGTGTCGCTTCTTTGACAGGTTCCCAGCTGTATTGTGTGGCTATTTTATATTTTTGCATCACATTTTTGGTCTATTTTTCATAAAATTGTGGTTTTCTGGCAAATTATTAAAGATTTAAGTAAGAAAATAATGACAGACATTTCAGTTTCAGATTTCATACCCTTCAGAAAATTCATACTAATGCAAGACCTACTATTCTATTAGAAAGTTTATAAGACCAATATTTAAATATTGTCCTTAATTTTGGGCCTGACTTTGTCCAGATTTCTTGCTCTGAGGTTGAGAGGTATGAAATGTGTCAAGGCCATTGCAGTCAGCCAGAGACATTTCAAGCTGTGACATACTTGTTGCACCCCACTCCCCCATGTAGTGGCTCTGGATGTGTCCAAGCAAGGCAAGGAACAGTTATGCAGTGTAAGTGTGCAGAGTATCCCCCTCCCATCCAAGGTAGACACAAGTACTACAGTGGCTTTTCATCCGTTTTGCTTGATTTTGCAGAATGTTCTGGTTTTCTGTAACATTTTTATATGGTTGAATTATGCTTCTTATTATTCAGAAAGTGCCTGTTGCTCTGTGTTTAAGTAGCAATGATTTCATGACCATCAGGTAAGCTTGTCCGAGATTGTAAGATGCAAATAAGCTTACTGTTAATGAATTACCAACATTGAAAGCCTTTTTGTTGTTGCCATGCAGAGAATACTTACATAACTAGATAACGTATAAGCCTTTGGTATTGAAATGCATATGACAGTATTTGTAATAAAGGACAGGATTACAGTATTTTAAGCTCATTACCTTTGTTGGAGCCTTGCCATCATCTTTGCAGGCTTTACCCATAAACTAAACACAATGCCAATCTATCATGTCTGATCCATAACCTGTGCAGTAATCCTTTAAGCAATTTGTCTTGAGCTTGTTTCTTGCTTACTGTTCATTTTTTACTTTGGTCATGTTTTCCCAATGAAACAAGTAGATAGTTGTCAGGCAGCAGGTCTTTTTTTGGATAAGAAACATTTTTACAAGTGGGGGTATCATTGCTACTTTCAGCATGCTACTTGGTACTTTTTATAAAGATGAATATAAATTATAATTAGAACTGCAGTGCAAGGAGAAGTGGTTTGAAATGAGTGCTGCTTGTTCGTCTTGTACTTGATTTTGACTGGCAATCCAGTAATGTATTTAAAAAGTAATTTATTTTTTCATGCCTCACAACCTTTTTGTTTTCATCTAGATATTAAGTAAGCTGTCATGCAGCCAATGCATTGAAATATTTTTTTCTTCTACACTTCATTTTGTCTTGATTGGACTCTCATAATGACAGTTTGGCACCCAGGGCAACATATTTAATTAAAGTCCCAGTTTTTGTGGTTTTGAGTATAGCTCCTCCTCTTTCTAGTTGGCCGCACCCCTTCCCATTGGCCCCACCCATTCAGCCATCTCCTGCAGCCCCCCTTCGATTTGAAGTCATCAGCTGCCACTGCCCGTATGCCGGTATACAGGCTAATCAAAAATCGCTAAACACGGAGCTACTTCTGCTGAATGCGGAACTGCATTGCATTAAACACTAGAAGCTCCGTGTTTAGCGCAGAGCTACTGTTTTAGTTCCACATTAAAGACTTTTTTTTTTTTTTGCTCTTCACTTGCCGTGAAAGACTTTTTTTTTTTTTTTTTTGTCCCTACCTGGCTGGTTGGAAATCTGGCAACCCTGCCTGAAGCTGACAGAGAAGGAGTTGATGGGGAAATTCTAGCCAGTTTAGGCTGTTAAGAGAAAGACCGTGGTGAGATTTATAGGTTTGATTAGCAGAGAATCTGGCAACTTTATTATACGTAATTCCTAATTTTGTTAGGAGAGTGTTGTGAAGACTTGCGAGCTGAAAAGTAGGCTTGGGAGAGGGAGATTTTGGCTTTGACAAGTACTTTTTACCTCTGTAAAGTAGACAAAGTTTCTAGTGTTTTTTCCTGATGCAGCTGTGAACGTGGAGGTCAACTTTAAGTTGGTCATCTATTAAGACCCTGAGAAGCTTAGTGTTTGATTCAACTCTTATGGGTGTGTGCTTGAGAGATGAGATAGAGAAGTTAGATTTGAGGTGGTTTGGGGTTTTAGAAAGAAAAAGCAAGAGTTTTGTCTTTTTAAGATTTAAGATTAACTTATGCTTTGAAAGCCAGTTTTCAATTGATATGAAGGATTTTTGGGTAATGGTATTTAGGTCAGAGAGGGTATCACCAATGGTGATGACTGCAGAGTCGTCAGCATATTGCATGAGAGATGCTTGTGGACAGGAAGAATACAGTAAATTAGTAAGGATACTGAAATGTAATGGGCCAAGAAATGATCCTTTGGGAACTCCCATTTTGACAGGAAGGGGAGGGGAGAGTGTAGAGAGCCATTTTACAGACTGCTGTCAGTCGTTGAGATAACCAGAAAACCAGGAAATTGTAGAAGTGGATAAATTAAGGTCACCAAGCTTGGCCAACAACAGAGAGTTTGAAACTGTGTTGAATGTTTTTGAGAGATCGAGGAAAAGGCATGACACTAACTTGTTACTATCTCTAGCAAGGGAAATGGTATTAAAGGATAGAACAGCTGTAGATGTACTATGTTTTGAGCAAAATCCATGTTGTGTGGGGAGCAACAGGTTTTCTTGTAACAGGTAATCCAGAATTTGTTTGTGCATGCATTTTTCTAATATTTTAGACAAGGGTGATAGGATTGCTACTGTCATGAAATTGAGATTAACTGCTGACCATTTGCCTGGTGTTAATACTGCTGTGACTTTGAAACCAATCCTCGTTAAACTACAACATACTAAATTTTGAAGTTTCCTATTTATTATTCATTTATTTATATTATTTTTTAAACAATTTTATATGTATTTTATAGATATGTAAACTGTTATGTATTATACTGAACTTAGATTTTATACCATCATACGGTTGGCTGACTGTGACTATGTGAGGAGTTTGGCTCTTATATTAATATGTTAATCTCAATATCCATTCATATTCTTTAATTTCTAGGAGGTTATTGACATCTCCGCCTCTCATAGATGTATGCACCATGTCCATCACTCTAAACTTAAGCTTGTGGGTATCATCATTAGTTTTAATGTTTAAACAACACATTCTTTTCATTACTTCTCTTAATTTCAGATTTATGTTCTATAATGCATTCTTTTAGTTTTCTTGTAGTCTTCCCCACATAAAACGAGGGACATTGAGTACAAGTAGCCAAGTAAACCACATTTACACTAGCACAATTGGCTGTGACCTTAAAGGTATACACTCTTTCTGTAACCAGATGGATAAAGGTCTCACTGCCTTTACCAAAAATGTCAACGCAACATGTGCAACCCAAACAACCAAACGTACCAAACCTCATGTTAATTTGGAGGGGTTATGCCCACCAATAAAATCCTTAAAACATAATTTATTTTTCAATGTTCTCATATTTCTATATGAGAAGTAGGGTCTGGGTCCCAACGCGTTTTTGACTTCTGGTGATGCCATCAAAACAACCCAATTTTTTTCTATAATATGTTTAACAGAATGAGTTTTGGGCAATACATACGCTAATATACTCCATCAGTGGGAAACAAAATATGTATGTAGTGACTTTAATATTTTAAATCGTAATGTTTGTTTTTATCAACGATTTGTAGATGATTGCTTCCTTATTTGGAAGGGAACATTTGACGGATTATGCAACTATGTTAACTATTTAAACGGTACAACTAGCTTTTTGAAGTTTAAAATGGAGTATTCAGACAGTTTTGTAACGTTCCTAGATTTACAGGTAGAATTGAAAGAGGGCACAATACATACTAGCATACATAAAAAGGATGTACATGCTGACAGATATATACATAAGAGCAGTATGCATGCTTAAGGGGATAGTAACGGCACAGTTTAGTAGAGTCAGTAGACTTAACACTGATGATTCTATATTCTTGAAACAACTCGAGGAAATACAAACTGACATTTTGAATTGTGGCTATGACTCGGGATTTGTTTCGGAGGTGAGGGATAAAACTATAAAGGATAGAGACATGTTGCTTAGACCTATTTTTACAATGGCTGAAGTGTCGAATATGGATTTGGAGAAAGATAGAGTGGACACAGCTAGAATTAGATATGTAACAACCTTTAATGGCAAAACTCATTCTGTTAAACATATTATAGAAAAAAATTGGGTTGTTTTGATGGCATCACCAGAAGTCAAAAAAGTGTTGGGACCCAGACCCTGCTTCTCATATAGAAATATGAGAACATTGAAAAATAAATTATGTTTTAAGGATTTTATTGGTAGGCGTAACCCCCAAATTAACATGACATTTGGTAGGTTTGGTTGTTTGGGTTGCACATGTTGCGTTGACATTTTTGGTAAAGGCAGTGAGACCTTTATTCATCCGGTTACAGAAAGAATGTATACCTTTAAGGTCACAGCCAACTGTGCTAGTGTAAATGTGGTTTACTTGGCTATTTGTACTCAATGTCCCTCGTTTTATGTGGGGAAGACTACAAGAAAAATAAAATAATACATTATAGAACATAAATCTGAAATTAGAAGTAATGAAAAGAATGTGTTATTTAAACATATTAAAACTAATGGTGATACCCACAAGTTTAAGTTTAGAGTGATGGACATGGTGCATACATCTATGAGAGGCGGAGATGTCAATAACCTCAAAGAAATTAAAGAATATGAATGGATACTGAGATAAGCTGCTGACCATTTGCCTGGTGTTAATACTGCTGTGACTTTGAAACCAATCCTAGTTAAACTACAACATACTAAGTTTTGAAGTTTCCTATTTATTTATATTTTTTTAAACAATTTTATATGTATTTTATAGATATTTAAACTGTTATGCATTATACTGAACTTAGATTTTATACCGTCATATGGTTGGCTGGCTGTGACCATGTAATGAGTGTGGCTCTTATTTAAATTTGATTGTTTCAATGTTGAACTGTTTTAGTATTGAAGAAGGGTGTAGACCCGAACGCTTTGCTGTTTTGTTACATTAAAGTTTTTTTCTCAACGTTGGTGCAAGCTTACAAGATGCTGGAATCTTTGGCTGCAATACAGGTGCTTATAGAACACCCAAATCCAACTACTTAAGATTTACACTGCTTTTCCTTTGTCAAACCTTGCACTGTATGTAACAAAATATGTCAAGTTTCTTCTTAAACTGGAACTATATATGAGCTATGGAGTCACACTTCTCCAATCTGGCTTGTAACTGTATCTATGTAACAGCATGCTCCACCCCTTTTCAACTATTTTATGTGCTTAAGTTATACCCCTTTTCTTGCGTTTAGCCTTGGTCAGTTGAAAATGTTCCTCAGATATGTTCACTTTACAATTACAACTGCAAAGCAAATAAACAAACAAAAAACTCCGGCAAATTTACTTTAGGCAGAATAAAAGTTTCAGGAATCCCTGCTAAGCAGTTTTAAAAGACAGTAGAATGAAGAAATTCTCAGAAGCTCTTCAGATAATACAACGGGAAATAACTGCAGGAAATTCTAAGGTAACTTAACTGAGATAGCACAAATGTCTGTGTAGAGTGAGCTAATATGTATACAACATGTTCTGAGCTATAGCATAAAACTTTTAGACCAAAAGTACCCTGTTAACTTCAAAAGATGAAACTGAGTGACTACTTACGGCAGTTATCCTCATCAGAACCATCTTTGCAGTCCATGTCCCCATCACAATACCAGTGCTCAGCTATGCAGCTCCCATCATGGCAACGGAATTCCTTATCAGAGCACCTGCGCAGGTCTGTACAGAGAATAACAAGACATATTCATCAGATGTGGGGAAAGGGCTTAAGTTTGGTTGAGAACGTAAAGGACATCAAAGGTGCACATGTGCCAAGAGCTGAAGTTTCAAAAATTAAAACAGTTAAGTAATTCGTTAAAAGCTCCAGATTTCACAGCTGCCACAGAAACCTGGCTAAAACCTACCATAACAGATGCTAAATTGCTTCCTCCAGTTATAATACAATCAGATTAGACAGATTTCACAAAAACACTGATGGAATTGCATTATTTTACACTAGTTACTTCACTGTTACCATCTACTCAAGTCCCACCCCCAAATTTGATAACGTAAAACTACTTATTACCACTATGAAAATGAATAACTCTAAAGAAAAAAAACAGTGTATAACTGTCAGTTATATTCTCCAAGGACAGAACATCCCCATACCTGAAAACTTCCTATGCTGGATGACAACAAACATCTCCTATCACTCTTGGTGATGTCAACATAAACTGGCTCTTGCTTCAAATTTTCCTACTACCTCTAGAAACCTCTTCAGTTTCTCACAACTTATACTATCCCCTACAAGAAATATGGCAAAAATTACATCCAGTGATCCATGTTGGATTGGATACTAGTGTCAGATCCAAGTAAATTTAGACAAACTGGCACCCTCCCCAACACCCTAGGTGTCCACCTACCTCCCACACTGTTGAATATCTAAACATATTCCTAAAAACATTAATGCGAGACAGTTCATAACCTAACTACATTTAATCTGGAGTCCTTTCCATATATATTAAAAATCTACTAACTAGTCTACTCTAAAAACTTTTCTTCTTGATTAACTGTTAAGCTGTACATCACTTTAACCCTGCATTCCTAACCACTTAACAGCTTAGTTCCTACTCGGACTAAAATAACTAAAATCAATCATGTCCTACCAAACAACTAATGTCCCTTAAAAATAAAGCATGGAATGAATGGCTAAAAAATAAAACCCAAGACACTTTACAAAATTTCAGTCAACTCCAAAATAAAGTCAAAAAGCTTACTATCAGTGATAAAAAGTAATTATACCTACCAGCAATCTAACAACTCTCAACCCAAAAATTCTGGTCATCAAGTCACTTCTTAAAACAGGCACAAAACAGAACTCCATCCCTCACCCAGATAAATCTCCTCTTCTAAGTGCCACCCTCTTTAACTCTTATTTTATCACCAGTATTGCTAACCTACTACTAAAAAATAAGTTATGTCCTTACCATAACATTCCATCTGTGTTGTTCATCTTCATTCATTCATTACTGATGGGTGTTGGTTCCGTCCTCAGAACTGAGTCAGCCTTATAACAAGCTTGTGCCAGCCAAAAACTCTCGAGCTAAGCTTTTACCCATAGTGCCCCTCTCCCTGTTACCTTAGATCGAGTTTGCCCGTGATAAAGAAAACAGAGGCTTTTTCTGAGCAGGTCCTCTAATGCGGGATTTGGACCAAATCCAAACCTCCAGGAGTCCCTTTGATGGGGGAAAGAGGGTGGGATGTTATGAATGAATGAAGATGAACAACACAGATGGAACTTCATGGTAACAACATAACTTCTTTATCTGATGTTGTTCATCTTCATTCATTCCTTACTGATGGGACAGAGTCCCTAGCAACTTTATGTCCTGGGAGGTCCTTATGGAAGAATGTTCATGAGTACTATTGAACCAAAGGATGCTCTCCCCCTGGAGACCAAATCAGATTTGTAATGAGTGATAAAGATATGAGGGGGTAGCCCAAGTTGCAGCTGCACAGATTTCATCCAATGAAGTCAGTCGCCACTGGCCTGGTGGAGTGTGCTTTAACCTTGCCTGGTAGAGGAATTTTATTATGTTGGTAAACAAAGGATATACAGTTTCTCAGCCACTTAGACAAGGTCATTTTAGAAACAGTTTTTCCCAATTTTGGGCCAGAATAGGAAAGAAACAACTGGTCAAATGTATGTACTGGCTTAGTTCTGTCCAGATAAAAACGTAATTGTCTATGTACATCCAGCAAGTGAAGACAGTATTCTCCTTTATACGAGTAGTTACGAAAAAAAAATGGTAGGTCAACTGTCTGGTTAATTGTCAATTCTGAAATTTTAGGCAGAAAGGCAAGGTTAGTCCAGAATGAAACTCTGTCCAGAGATGGCCTGCATCTGTTGCCCTTGGGATTCCTGATACTGGCTAAGGCTTTTGCCACCCCTATAGTGCCTTTTTCAGGCAAGGTTCAAATGACAAATTCACCACCGTAACAGGTACAAGCAAGCAAAACCGGAGGGTAATGCTACTCAATGCTAGAAGTCTAGACCTCAAAATGCATTCACTCGAGGCACTCCTTAAAATGGAAAACATCGACATCTGTGCAGTGACAGAGATCTGGTTCAAGGCTCCAAAGAGTACCCCTGCATTACCAGGCTATAGCCACCTAACCTGGACCGAAACACTAAAGGTGGAGGCATGTCCATATTCATAAATTCCAATGCCATGAATCAACTCATCCACATCCCCACCAGGGGCAGCAATATTCTAGACCTGGTCCTTACCAACATGGGCGACCGGTGTTCCACACCAGAGGTCAATACCTCGTTCGTCAGATCCGACCACAAGCTAATCAGCCTAGACATCCACATCCCGCCCCCATCCCCCATTAGGGAAACCACCCTAAAAAATTTCTTCAAAGCCAACTTCACGCTTAACACAGAAGTGGCAAACTTCATGACACCCATGCAGACAGACAATAGAGGTACGACTGCTAAATCCTACAGAAACGCACTTTATAAGAACTTACACGACTGCATGCATCAAGCTATCCCTAAAAGAACCAAGATGCTATCCCCCAAAAAAAGGAAGCCAATCTGGTGGCTCCCTGACAAATAAACTCTACAACAGAAGAAAGAAACTGTTACAAAAAAGTATAAAAGCCCATGACTGGAAGAACTCCCTGGTCAGCCTCAGTAAGAAGCTGAGATCCCTCATAAAATCCTCCAAAGCTAGTTATGAAACCAAAACTGCCACTGATTCTAAAGACAACCACAAAGCATTCTATAGCTATGGCAAGAATCTCAACGGCAACACTCAGATCTGCTCTGAGTTACAGCACAATGGCACTAAATATACAGAACCAACTGATATTGCCATCATCCTGGTAGAAAGGTTCAGTGCTAACTTTACCCACCCCCCACACCCTAAAGGGCCCATCTCTATACCGGAAGAATGCAAAGTTCCTGTAATCATGGTTGCACAGGTAAAAACCACACTCTCCAAAGCCAAGAACACAGTATCCATGGGACTTGACAACATCCCAGGCTGCGTTCTACATGAACTACAGAATGAACTGGCACCCCACACCTAAGCACCATGTTCAATCATAGCCTCACCTCAGGCTTTGTGCCCACTGAATGGTGCACAGCGATGGTTATCCCACTCCACAAAGGGGGAGCCACCATGGACCCCGGGAACTACCACCCCATTAGCCTAATGAGCCTGGACTGCAAGGTCATGGAACGTATCATCATGGAACTTATAAACAAAGACATTGGTAATCTCCAAACTCTGGACCCCACCCAATTCGGGTTTGTAAAAGGCAGATCATGTCTCCTAAATCTCACTGACTTCTTTGAAGCAGTCACCAAAGCCGTAGATGAGGGTAAGGTGGTTCACACAGCCTATCTAGATCTCTCCAAGG
Source organism: Protopterus annectens (assembly GCF_019279795.1). Lineage (NCBI taxonomy): Eukaryota > Metazoa > Chordata > Ceratodontiformes > Protopteridae > Protopterus > Protopterus annectens. Next base: position 26,988,022 of record NC_056743.1, read on the forward strand.
CTTTTGATACCATCCCCCACTCTGGAATTATAGATAAACTCACTAACCTAGGTATAATTCCCTATGTCACAAGATGGGTTGCCAACTGGCTCACTGACAGAACTCACACTGTGAAAGTAGCAGACTCCAAATCCGCCTTCAGACCAGTGACAAGTGGGAGTACCACAGGGTTCAGCCCTGGGTCCTCTCCTGTTTGGTATCTACTTTTCTGAAGTACAGGTTAACACAGAAGGTCTCTGGCTAATGTAGTTCACAGATGACTGCAAACTAGGAGCCACAACTTAAACTCCTAACAATGTGGACATCCTACAAAAAGGCCTCAATGAGACAGATGCCTGGTGTCAAAGCCATGGCCTCAAGCTCAATGCCAAAAAGTGCATGGTCATCCCCTTTGGTAAAAACTCTGTACTCATGAGCTACCACATAGGTGATAGTCTACTTAACACCGAAAGTGTGATAAGAGATCTTGGGACACAGGTGGACAGTAGTCTCTCCTCTGATAATCACATCGCCACAGTAGATCAGGAAATCCTTCTACGTGGCACACCTGATCACAAAAGGTCTCTCATCCAGGAAAAAAAGAGGTCACTGTTCCCCTCTACTTGTCACTCATTAGACCCATTATAGAGTACAACGCCCCTTTCGGTATGTTCCTCACAAGACATCTACAACAACTGGAAAGGCCATAGAAATACCTCACAAAGAGGATTACCGGCCTCAGATGCCCTACACAGACCGTCTCAAAAAACTCCAGCTTTACTCAGTCGCATATTGCCTACTCAGAGACGATCTCTGCCTAACATACAAAGCTATACAAAAACCCAGAGCTGTTGGACATGCTCCACTTAAAGAAATCTCAATCCCTCTGAGCTACACACTCTAAGGACCTAAACCTTTTCACCACAATAAACAAAGTATAGTTGTGTACACTTACAATAAATGGACATGTTCGAGTGTATTCACTGTTGCAGTCATCACACTTGGGTTATCTGCCTGCAAGTATCCCTCAGTCGGCCCGAATACCAGAGTCTTAGCATTTCTGCTTCGGATGCTGTCACTTCTTCCATGACGTCAGGTCATCAGGGGTATAAAAACAAGCAGCCGACGCCACTACATCAGTTTTTCTTGCCCCATATGTCAGGAGCCCCCAAACAGGGAGCTAGTATATGGTGTGGAAACCACCACCAGTAAAAAGTAAATACCAATACCATTAGGATTAGCCATAGAGAGGAGAAACAGAAAGCTAGAGAAAACCAAGAGGTTGGAGGAAGGGAAACCAGGACTGCAACAGTGAATACACTCGAACATCTACATTTATTGGTAAGTGTACACAACTGTACTATGTTATTCATGTTTCACTGCTGCAGTCATCACACTTGGGTTGATTCCCAAAGCTGAGGAAGGATGGAGGCAGTCAAGAAGAGTTAAGGCTGGCTAGTAGGTCCTGCAAGACTGCTGTAGGAAATCCTGCCCTGGATTTGGAAAAGATAGTAAGTGGTAATGCTTGGTGAAGGTGTGTACAGAACTCCAGATTGCAGCTTCCAGAATGTCCCTGGTAGGAACTCCCGTGAGAAATGCTGTAGAGGTAGAAGTAGCCCTGCTGGAATGTGTTCTGACCCCCTGACGGGTTGGTTTTCCATGGTGCTTGTAGCAGAAATTAATGTAGTGTGCTAAACATTTGGAAATGGTTTGTTTAGAAATGGCCTTGCCCTCTTCCCCTATTGCAAAGCTGACTAGTAGCTGGTCAGATTTTATGAAAGGCTTAGTCCTATCAAGGTAGAACCTGAGCTGTCTGTGCACGTCCAAAGAGTGCGGGATCCTTTCCCTTTTATTCTGAAGGTTAGGGAAGAAGGTTGGCAAATGGATGGATTGGTTTAGGGCCACACTGGATACCACTTTGGGCATAAAGGATGGGTTAGTCCTGAGGGAAACCCTGTCAGCATGGAAGACAATAAAGGGTTCCACAGAGATCAGTGCCTGTAGCTCAGACACTCTTCTAGCTGAAGTGATGGCTAGAAGCAAGGTTGTTTTCCAAGAGAGGAATTTTAACTCTGCTGAAGCAGCAGGTTCAAAAGGGGGAAGCGTGAGCTTTTCCAGTACAAAGTTAAGGTCCCAAGCAGGGGTGGGTGCTCCCCTTGGGGGCCTTAAGTTGTTGGCCCCTCTCAGGAACTGTTTGATGAGAGGGTGAGAAAATAGAGGTGCCTCAGTATTGGAATAAGCCAAAATGGCAGAGGCATGAATCGTAATGAAGGAGAAGGATAGGGCTCTGTGGAGTAGCTCTGCTAGGTAATCCAGGATTAGAGGTAAGGAGGGCACTGATGTGTCCTTTCCTTTAGACGGAATCCAAGAACAATATCTCTTCCATTTTTCCGCATAGGATTTCCTAGTACTAGGCCCTCCTGGCTTCAAGAATGACATCCAGCACCTGTCTACTTAGGGTTGCTGGTGGAGTGTTCAAGGAATAAACCAGGCTGCAAGATTTAGGGTTTACAATTGTGGATGCAAAATCTGCCCCTCCTGCTGTGACAGCAGGATAGGGGTCTGGTGTAGGTGCCAGGGCAGCACCGTTGTCAGGCTGTGTAGGAGTGGGTACAAGTGCTGGCGTGGCCAGTCCGGGGGAATCAGAATTGTCCTTGGCCTGTTTTCTTTTATCTTGAGTAGTACTCTTGAGAGAAGGGGCAAAGGGAGAAAGGCATAGATTGAGAGGTTTTCCCATTGAAAGGATAGGACATCCACCTTCCAGGCCCTGCTGTGAGGATTCCTGGTGCAGACTTTGCTTAACTGGTGGTTGTGGGGGCAGGCAAAGAGATCTACCTTTGGGGTTTCCCACCTCTGGATCAGAAGGATGAAGTTGCTGGGCTCCAATTCTAGGAGATTTTTGCTCAAGTCGTCTGCCAGTGAATTGTTTGCTTGGCAGGAACTGAGCTTGTAGATGGACTTGGTTGTCCAAAGCTGTGCTCCACAGAGTCATGACTAACCTGCAGAGTGGGTAAGAATGGGTTCCCCCCTGCTTGTTTATGTACCACATAACTGTGGTGTTGTCTGTTTTTATCAGCAGTTATCCTGGAAGGATTAGGTATATGAAAGCTGTCAGAGCATCTCCTTTTGGTTGATGTGCAGGAGAATTTGGCTTGTGCTCCAGTGGCCATGAATGCATTTGCCAGCCATGTGGGCCCCCTATGCATAGAATGATGCATCTGTGGTCAGAGTTTGGACTGTATGGGGTAGAGTAAAATGCAGTCCCTTGTTGTGGTTGCATGCTTCTGCCCACCAAAGGAACTCTGCCCTCAGACAAGGTATGACAGGAATGACTGTTTCCAGGTCCTGAGAATGCTGGCACCAAAGACTTTTTAAGTACCATTGAAGTTTCCTCATATGCAGTCTTGCATATGGAATTAGCAGAATACATGAGGCCATGAACCCTAGGGCTTGCAGTATTTTTCTTGCAGTTAGCTGGGTTCTGGTGGCCATTTGTTTGGAGTAGTCTGTCAGACAGATCTGTTTTTCTGAAATGAGAAATGCCATCTGGGAAGTTGTGTCCAAGCTTGGTCCCAGGAATACAATCTTTTGACTGGGCACCAGTTGTGATTTCTTTTCATTGATCGTGTACCCCAATGAAGTGACAAGTCTTTTTACAAATGCCAGGTGCTTAAGCAGCAATTCCTGGCTGTCTGCCTGAATTAGGCAGTCGTCCAAGTACGGGTAAATTTGGATATTTCTCTGCCTGCAGTATGCAATGGCTGGATAAATGTCCAAGTACGGGTAAATGGCTGGAGCCTGGCATTTTGTGAAGACCCTGGGCACAGTAAATAAAGCCAAAGGGAAGTGCAGAGAACTGATAATGCATAGATCCTGCCCTGAAACGTAGATATTTCCTGCCTGATTCCCTGATTTGGATGTGCAGATAAGCTTCTTTTAAGTCTAGGGTGACTAACCAGGCATCTGTGGCTAGCATAGGGAGAAGTTGTTGCAGGGTAAGCATCTTTAACTTTGGGACCACCAGGAAGGTGTTGAGAATGGAAATATCCAGGTTGGGGGCCAAGAGCCCTCTTTCCTGGGTACCAGGAATAGTTTGGAGTAAAACCCCTGACCCCTTTATTCTACTGGAACTAGTTGAATAGCTCTGATGTTGAGCAGGGAAAGAACTTGATTTTGAACCTCTGCCCACTGGTTTGGAGGAAGGTCTGGGAACCCTCTTGGGGTTGGCAGTGAATGGAAATAAAATTTGTATCCCTGGGATAAAATGTTGAGGACCCATCGGTCCTGAGTAATGGATATCCAGTTTTTTGCATGAAGGGCAAGTTTTCCTCCTAGGGGCACAAGCCATTGGGCAGGGCTGGGAAGTAAAGTGGAGAAGTCATTGTGAACTTTTTCCATAGGGAGGTGGTTTACCACTCCCTGTTTTAGGGGTGGGAGCACTCCATTGCTTAGATCTCTGCATACCCTGAGACTGTAGTCTGGGTGGTCTGTTTCCCCTGGGTCTTGTTTGGGAAGGCCTGGAGGAGGCTGGAAAGGACCAGTGTTTTGAAGGGCAATGCCTACTGAATCGAGGTGGTTGCACTTGTAAGAATTCTTTAACAGTTTGCATATATTTAGCTTTTTCTTCCATCTTTTTAAGAACTTCTTCTGCTTTGGTGCCAAACAAAACGTCCTTATTTAAAGGAGCGTCTAGTAATTTGGATTTGACATGATCTGGCAAGGTCTGCTCCTTTAGCCAAGCATGTCTTCTCAGTACAGAGCCAGTGACTGAGACCCTGCAAGATGCTTCTAGGGCATCAAAGCCACACTGCAAAGTATGCTTACTAACTTGGTTTGCAGAATGCATAAGCTCTTGCAAATCTTTATTTTCTGCACAATCTGGAAATATTACCATTTTTTGTTTAATGAGTTCCATAATAAGTTGCTGGTACTTCAGCATGTGAAACTGGCAATTCAATGCCCTGATAGCAAGAGTTGCAGAGGTATATACCTTCTTATCCCATCTGTCTAAAGCACTGGAATCACTGTCCAAAGGAGTAGGATTTTTGGCTGTAGTAGCCTTAATACCTTTAGGTCCCTGGGAAATGATCTCTGGATCAGCAGCAGGATTCTTGAAAAGAAACTTGTGAGAATCAGGTACTCGGTAGTACCTGTCAGGTTTCCTAGGGGTTGGAGGTAAGGTGTCTGACGTAACACTGGATTCCAAGAAAACATCATCCACAAGCATCCAGGACAGGGGGAATAGCTAAAGGCCTGTGCTGAGGAAGCTCTAAAGATTCTCAGAGTCTTTTTTGGACTGAGGATATTCTTGGCATTCCCAATGGAAATGCTCTCTTAGAGTATGCAAGGTTTCACCAAAACAGAAATCCTCTGGAGGGGAGACAGAGGGAATGGATTCCTCTGCATTCTAATCCTCATAGGCTGATAAGGGCATGTCCTGATAATCAGAAAGGTCAGAGTCATCTGACTCCTGGTCTGTAGAATCTGAAGGCAACTGGATTCTTTGTCTCTTAGCAGGGGAAGGCTGGCTTCCCCTAATTAGCATTATAAGGTCTTCAGCCATTCTAAGCATTTGTTTTTGTGGCATGGGGAGCTGAGCATGCACTTTGGTCATCGATTTTCTAGGCATAGCGAGTACTCTGGGCATAAGAAACTTGGTAGTTTTGGCTAAAAAAGTCGTCTGTTTGATTCGAACATTGGTAGGTTGGAAAAAACCCTCAGAAGCCAGTCCCTGCACAGCGGCTCCAGACCCATCCAAGGTAGAGAAATCTGCTGGTTCCACAGTCGAAGAAGCATCTCATGGCATAACGGACTCCGAATGGGTCTCAGCAGAGGCCTGCGAATCCACAGAAGCAGGCATCAGGGGCTGCAAAGGAGCCTCACTGAGTACCAGCGGACTGGCGACTAGCTTAACGGATGTGTCGGCAGTTTTGGACCTATGCGGTCTGTCTCTGTCTTTATCCTTATGTTTTTTCAAAAGATTGGTAGTTAGATGGCTTACCGAAGCCAATTCGGAATATGGAGATCGACAGCAAAAGAATTTAGCAACAAAAACAGCCCGACGATGAATGGTTCGGACATTAAACAAGGCACAAAACCGACAGCGAGGGACATCGTGGTCTGGGCCTAAACAGGTGCCGCAGTAAGAATGAAAATCTCTGTGAGGTATTTGCTTTCCACAGGCAAGACCATTGTTAACTTTTTCTGACATCGGTTAGAGCAAGAAAAAAGGATCCTCAATGGGGTACTTACCTTTAGAAGACTTCAGGATTATAAACTCGAAAAATGAAAATTTCAGGTAGCGGCCGACTGGCACTTGCGAACTGCTTCTGCTTCGGGCTCCTCCTCGGCAAGAAAGACTGATGTAGTGGCATCAGCTGCCTGTTTTTATACCCCTGACGATCTGATCTCATGGAAGAAGAGACAGCATCCGAAGCAGAAATACTAAGACTATGGTATTCGGGCCAACTGAGGGCTACCTGCAAGCAGATAACCCAAGTGTGATGACTGCAACAGTGAAACACAAAGAAAATCATGCTGGAGGGATAGATTCCTGTTCCAGAGACTTCCCATACTCTGGAACAAACTACCTATGTGTATCAAACAAAGCTCCTCATTAGCACTCTTCAAGAAAAATCCTAATGATTGGATGGGAAATAGGAAATTCACCTCGGGGATCACCTCTGTGGCTTTGCTCGACAGGGGCACAGGAAAATAATTTTCTTTAGGTGGCGAAAGCCAAGGTACCTTTTTGGCTAGGCTTGTACAGGCCCAAGGGCCGATAGCCTAGTACCTACCTATGAACCTTATGAAAGACCATGTAAGGGCATTTTATGCAGAAGGCCTGACGCTCAGAGATGTCTCTCACCGATGTGAATGCTATTAAAAATAAAGATTTCCAGGATAAGAACGTTAAATCACAAGTGGTAGCAGGTTCGAAAGGTGATTGTGTCAGGGATTGCAGTACTGGTGTTAAACTCCAAGGCTCAATCGGTTCTTTGAAGGGTGGTCGACATGTGAGATGCCTTTCAAAAAGGTTTTGCAAAGACGATGGGAGATTAATGATGAGTCTTGGAATCCATTATGGAAGTTTGAGATAGCAGCCAAATGTACTCGAATGGTGGAGGCTGGTGCTCCTGAATGAAGACGACCTGAAAGATAATCCAAAATCACAGTAACAAGAGCTGAGCAAGGATCTAGTTCTCTTTGTTGGGACATAAGGAATCTCTTCCATTTGCTAAGACAGAGTTTCCTGGTGGATGGTTTATGTGAAGCTAGAAGGATATCATGTGCTGGGGAGGTAAGGTTATTCTGCCTGGCGATTACCAGAAGTGGAAAAACCAAGCTGTCAGCTTGAGAATGGAAATGTAAGGGCGAGTCAACCCTTGTGGGTGCGAGATCAATTCTGGAGTTGGATTCAGAATCCAAGGTTGGTATACTTGGTAAGGCCAAAGGAAGGGAAAACAAATTTGTCGTGGCCAGTAAGGAGCAATGAGGATTACTCTGCTTCTCAGCCGAAGGACCTTATTTAGGAATTGAGGAATCAGGGGAAAGGGAGGGAAAGCATGCAGAAGTCCCGTGGGCCAATCATCTATCAGAGCATCCCTCGGGGATTCCCCCTGTAGGGGGATTAGGGCAAAGTAGCTGCTGCATGTGATTTGCTGGGGAGGTGAACAGATTGCAGGACGGCTGGCCCCATTAGCTGAAAATATTCGCCACCACGACTGGATTGAGGGACCACTTGTGAGGCAGTAGTAGGATACATTTGCTCATCTTGTCTGCAATTACGCTGGAGATCCCAGGAATATGCGCTGCAATCACAAAGCAATTGGAAGCCATCGCCCATTGCCAAATTCTCATGGCCTATCGACAACAACGGGTAGGATTTGGTTTCCCCTTGTTTGCTGATGTACCAGACTAGTGACATTTTGTCTGACTGTATAGCAATTGTTCCTGATAGGAGGACAGACTGAAATGCTTGCAACACCAGAAGCACTGCCCTCAGTTCTAGAACACTGATATGCAGATTGGCTTCTATGTCTGACCAAGTGCCTTGGACCATCTCTCCCTGGAAAAGCCCCCCCCCCACTCTATCAGAGAAGCATCCATGGTCACTGTGGCCCTGGGTTGAGATTGGGAGAAAGGGGGGAACTCCATAAGTCTTCCTCTGGCTTCATCCACCAAATTAAATCTTGTTTGCATTGTTTTCTTATGCGGATTTGAAAGTACATAGGCTGATGCAAGGGATACCACTACATCAGTATGAGCCACTAGAGACACCTCATGTGTAGTCTTGCTAGAGGAACTATTATAACTGATGCTGCCACTGAATCCAGAAGTTGAATGACCGCCCGAGCTGGGACTTGGTTTTGACAGAGTATCACCTGGAGTTGGGACCTTATCCTTTCCAGTCTGTGATCTGGGAGAGAGACCAGGCAAGACTGGGTACTGAAAGTTGCTCCTATAAATTCCAAGGTTTCAGGAGGAGTTAGCTTGCATTTCTTCCAGTTTATAGAGATTCCTAAGAATTCTGCCAGTGCGAGAGTGCAGTTTAAGGATGTCACCAGTAGACGCTTGGTGGGGGCGGTAAGGAGCCATTCGTCTAAGCATGGAAACACGTAGAATCCTTGAAGTCTCAAGTGAGCTGTTACCACTCCAAGCATTTGGTGAACACTCTGGGGGCTGTAGTAAGTCCAAAGGTCAGTTCACGGAATTAGTAGTGATTGGCTCCCAGCTGGAAATGAAGGATTCTTCTGGAGCACTTGTCCATTTTTATGTGGTAATACACATCCTGAAGATCTATTGAGCACATCCAATCATCTTTCTCCAGAAAAGGGAGGACAGACTGAACCGTGACCATCTGGAATTTTTCCTGGCTGACAAATTTATTCAGAATGCTGAGGTCCAAAATTGGTCTCCAGTCCCCTGTCTTTTTTGGCACTAAAAAGAATCTTAAGTAGAATTTGGATACTATTTGGTCTGGTGGGACTGCTTGGATGACTTTTTTGAGACAGCTTTCTTATCTCTAGCTGCTGCTTCCTTTTGACTGGGTGGAACGTCAGGAATTTGTCTTGATGACTTTAGGTAAAAGTTGAATGGTATGTGGTAACCTCTGGCTATAATCTTCTGCACCCAAGAATCTGTTGTTATTGTTAGCCAGGCAGGGTGGTGCAGTGAGAAATGTCCCCCGACTGCTTCCAGAGGAAACCATCAGGCTGCTCTTCAGGAGTGCTGGTAGGGCTGTCCAGAGAGAGAATCCCTGGATCCCTGGTTACACAGGCCCCCTCTGCCTCTGTAAGGGCGTCTTTCAGAAGAGTTACCCCCTCTGCCCCAGGGAGTAAACTCACCAGATGTGTCACAGAAAGGACCCTGGGATTTCTTGTGCCACATCTTTCCACTCCTCTGATTCTTAAGAGTAGGGATGTTGGGGAGTAGAAAAAGGTATGCCCACGGCAGACCGGGTCTTGCCATCCTTTTCACATCTGGCTAACATGTCTTTCACTTTTGGGTCAAAAAGGGAAGAAGCTTCCACTGGAGCATTCAAAAAGAAAGACTAAAAAGGGTCCGCAAAGTCACAAAGGTGCATCCAAGTGTGAAGTCTCATGACAACGCCTGAAACCACCATTCTAGCTGCCCCCCTCGGTAGCATGAGGAATTAACTGCAGGGAGGAGTTGGATATCTATTCCAGGGTCGCAAGCTGCGAGGCAAATTTGTCACGTACCTCATCAGAAACTGCTCCTGCTAAGGTTCTGGACAGCTCAGAGACTAGGTCTCTGTGAAGCCTAGTAAAGTGTGCCTGATAGTTTGAAGACTGAATGGCAAAGGTTGATGAGGCAAACACTCACTTCCCTAATTTGTCCACTGCCTGAGACTCTCTGTTTGGGGGATGGACAGTCTGGCTCTTTCTTAGTGGCTACCGCCACCACCATAGTGTCTACTGGTAGGCCCTTGGACCAGTGTGGGTTTTCTTCAGGAGGGAATAAAATTTTGTCTGGCCTCCATGGAATTGGTTCAATGTTATCAGGACTCTCATGTGCGCTGCACAATGAGTTGGACTAGCTTGTCAGCAGGCGGGGTCACCCAGGAAGTAGAGGGTTGAGCACGAAAAGCCTGCAAAAATACAGACTCGTCGGAGGAAGGGTTGGTGGGCTTCCAGTCACCCCTCAGTTTCAAAATTTCCACTATGTCTCCAAAGGAGACATCCTCAGGGGGTGATGGTGGGGACCCCTCCCCTTCATCGTAGTCTGTATCTTTGGTGAGGGACTCCTCAGGGGAGTCCACGTGCTTCCTCTTGCATATACTCTTGCACGGTACCTCTTCAGCGGGGGCTTCTGAAGAGGACTCCGAAGAGGGTGCACCCTTTGGTAGGGCATCTTGTGGCTCTTGTGCTCAATGTCCCAATGTGGTGGTCTTTGTCAGCTGCTGCTCAGAGGGAGGACATAACTGGTATTCTGATGCTGACAGTTTGCACAATGGAGTAAGGGCCCTCTCCATCGCTTGGAAAGCCAGCCTGCCTAAAAATTTGGGATGGGAGCCGGGGTCACATCCCACTCCAACGGGCCCACTCCCAAGGAAGGAACCCCAAGAGGATTGGTACTGTCAGAACTCCCAGAACTGTAGTAGATGGCGCCGTAGAAAATATAGGTGGTGTACCAGGTATCACGGTGCCCACAGTCCAGTTATGATCCTGAGGATGGCACTGCTCTGAGCAAGCTGAAGACCAAAGGGTTGGCTCTGGAACCACGGTGAGATCCACCAGTGGAACCAAAGAAATGGGGAACCATAAGAGGCACTGATGCCCAGAACTTCGATGCCTGCAAGGAGGAGGTACAGATGGGAGGGGAGTTTTGGAATGTGTTGCAATCCCTGTTGCCATTAGCAGCTGATCCACAAGATGCACCATGTCCAGTTCCGAGAGGCTCCTGGTTGATTGGGGTTGATATCCTCGAGGGGGAGTCAGGCTGCTCCAAAAAAGGGCTGTACTGCTGCCACAGAAGGGGTCCACTGTGGGTGAGTATCAGGTCCAAGCCTATCGGTACCATGGTCTCAAGACCAGCAACATGTGTGGAGAAAGTGTCCAGTGCCTGAATAACTACAGCTGGTGTGGAAAAGGTTGGAACAGACATCGGCGGTACAATAGGTGCCGTAGATATTGTCGGTGCCGTGGCTGGTGATGGGGTCATCATTTTTAGAGATGGCATTGAAGTAGAAACCAATAGAGTAAGTACTGAAGACAGTGCCGTGGAGGATGGATGAGGCCCTGCAGCTGAAGTGGTAAGAGTCAACTTTGGTATTTTCTGTTGGGGTTCATGCTTTTTATCACCAGAGGGTGAGGAAGGAACCAAATGAGGTCTTTTTTTGTGTTCTCTCTTCAGAGGGGAAGAGCCCTCTGACCCAGAAATAGCCTCTGAGAAAGGTATGGGACAACCAGACAATAAACACAAGAAACATGGGTGTCAGAATTCGGCATTTTGCGACAACACTGGTCGTATTGCTTAAAACCCGTTGTTCCTTTTTTCTCAAACATGGCAGAAAATAGGTTCAATCCAAATACCAACAAACAGAGAAGAAATACTACAACAAACACTATAAACACTATACTGAAGGACAGACAAAGATTTTTTTTTTGAAATACCAATACAGACAGGAAAGGAAAGGATACCAACAAGGGGAAGATCGAGAGAGAGAGGAGAAGGCCTGTGCTAACGATGGTACAAAAGAAATTACCAAGTTGGTAAGGGACACCAGGAAAAAAACTAAATATGGGTAAAGGTCTAACGATCAAAAAAGGAAAATAGTAACAATGGTAAAAAGGAGAAACTGAAGAAAAAAGGGTTTAGAAATGTGTATTTTCTAAGGCACTTAGCTGAAAGCTGGGTTGACACGTCTTTATGGCTACGCAGCAAATGAGATCTGAGGTAACAGGGAGAGAGGCACTGTGGGCAAAGCTTAGCTCGAGAGTTTTTTGGCTGGCACGAGCTTGTTACATGGCTGACTCGGTTCCGAGGACGGAACTGACACCCATCAGTAAGGAATGAATGACGATTAACAACATTAGATCAATTCATACACCTTACCCTCACTAATTCAATCCTTTGCTAACAACACAACGTTACCAAGTGTCTCTACCAATCATATAAAGAAAACCGTCTACTTAAACTCAAACTTAGTTCAAATTCAGCAGACAATCTTCCTGCTGAGGTCAAAGCCTACCCAGTCGGGTATTTTTATTAATAAGTCAGTCACAGAAAGTACAGTTGTGTACACTTACCATAAATGTAGATGTTTGAGTGTATTCACTGTTGCAGTCATCACATTTGGGTTATCTGCCTGCAGGTAGCCCTCAGCCAGCCTGAATACCAGAGTCTTGGGATTTCTGTGTCAGATGCTGCCGCTTCTTCCATGACGAAAACAAAAAGGTCGTCGCTTTGCCAAATCCAGCTGACGTAACAGAAGTCCAACAGTAGGTAAATGAAAAATAAAAACGTAGCCGGATGCTGCTGTATGTATAAAAACAATTTATTCCATAAAACAAGAACAGTATATGATGAGCGCTTTCGGGTCAATACCCTTCATCAGATAAAGTGTATCATCACACATCTATTTTTAAAAAACAAACTAGCCAATCAACATTTAATAAAAAACCCGCCTTTTTCTAAGTGCTGGTTTGAGCGGAACTACATAATTTAGCCCCGGATCCCTGTCAAAACACAAGCTATGGGAAGAGCAGGGACCGGTTTCATGTGGGTGTTGCAAGGCATGTGCCTTTATTAAAAAAGGTGTTGAATTCCGCCACCCTAACAGTAACAAGTTGTATATATTTAAGGGGAGGGCGTCTTGCAGGACTACTGATGTTGTTTACATAGCTGAGTGTAGCTCATGTTCGAGTTATTATGTCGGGAAGACAAATCAGATGTTGAAAGAAAGGATTCTTCAACATATGTCTAACATCAAAAATAAAAATGAAAGTAATGCACTGTTTAGACATCTGATGGTACATCCTACGCATGGTTTCACTTTTAGAGTCATTGTAAACTTACAGCTGACCTATAGGGGGGGTGACATTAGATTGGAAACAGAATTGGCAGAGACTAAATGGATCCTTGAGTTGACAGCACACAGGGATCCGGGGCTAAATGATGTAGTTCCGCTCAAACCAGCACTTAGAAAAAGGCGGGTTTTTTATTAAATGTTGATTGGCTGAATTGTTTTTTAAAAATAGATGTGTGATGATACACTTTATCTGATGAAGGGTATTGACCCGAAAGCGCTCATCATATACTGTTCTTGTTTTATGGAATAAATTGTTTTTATACATACAGCAGCATCCGGCTACGTTTTTATTTTTCATTTACCTACTGTTGGGCTTCTTCCATGACATCAGGTCGTCAGGGGTATAAAACATGCAGCTGATGCCATTACATCAGTTTTTCTTGCCCCAGATGTCAGGTGCCCCCAAAATAGGAAGCAATTACATGGTATGTAACACCCCCAGCAAAAAACAAATACCAATGATAACATGATATGCCAAACAAAAAAGATAGGTAGAAGTAAAGACAAGTCAGGGAGCTGGAGGGAGGGTAACCAGGACTGCAACAGTGGACACACTAGAACATCTACATTTATGGTAAGTGTACACAACTGTACTATGTTCTTTGTGTTTCACTGTTGCGGTCATCACATTTGGGTTGATTCCCAAAGCTAAGGAAGGGTGGAGGTAGTTATGGAGCATTAGGGCTGGCAATCAGGCCCTGTAAGACTGCTGTGGCCAATCCAGCTCTGGATTTAGAAAATATAGGCAAGTGGTAGTGCTTGGTGAAAGTGTGCACAGAGCTACAGGTTGCAGCTTCCAGGATGTCCTAGGTAGGGATTCCCTCGAGAAATGCTGTAGAGGTAGATGTACCCCTACTGGAATAAGTTCTGATACCCTGTGGGGTAGGTTTCCCATGGTGCTTGTAGCAGAAATGTATGCAGTGTGCTATCCATGTAGAAATGGTTTGCTTTGAAATGGTCTTGCCCTCTGCTCCTGCAGCAAAGCTGACTAGCAGCTGGTCAGATTTTCTGAGAGGCTTAGTCCTGTCCAGATAGAACCTAAGCTGCCTGTGCACGTCCAGGGAATGCAGGATTCTTTCCCCTTTATTCTGAGGATTAGGAAAAAAGGTTACCAAATGAATGGACTGGTTTAAAGCCACACTAGACACCAACTTGGGCATAAAAGATGGGTTAGTCCTGAGGGAAACCCTGTCTGCATGGAAGATAATGAAGGGTTCCACTGCCATAAGGGCCTGCAATTCAGACACTCTTCTTGCTGAAGTGATGGCTAGAAGTAAAGCTGTTTTCCATGAGAGGAATTTTAATTCTGCTGTAGCCGCAGGTTCAAAGGGTGGAAGTGTGAGCTTTTGTAATACAAACTTAAGGTCCCAGGCTGGAGTGGGAGCTCTCCTGGGGGGGGTCTTAAATTTTTGGCTCCTCTCAGGAACTGAACTATTTTACCAGAGGATGAGGGAAGACGGGAGGCTCAGTATTATAATGAGCTGAGATGGCAGAGGCATGAATCCTAATTGAAGAGAAGGATAAGCCTTTGTGGAGCATTTCTGTCAAGTAATCTAGTATATGAGGTAAAGCAGGGCACAGTTGTGACCATTCCCTGAGACTGACTCCAGGAACAATATCTTTTCCACTTTTCCGAATAGGATTTTCTAGTACTAGGCCTCCTTGCCTCAAGAATGACATCCAGCACCTGCTTACTGAGGGTTGCTGGTGTTGAATTCAGGGGATTAGCCAGGCTGCAAGGTTCAGGGTCTGTAGCCAAGGGTGCAGAATCTGGCCCGCTTGCTGGGACAGCAGGGAAGGAGGCATTTGCTATGGTTGCAGCACTGCCATAGTGTGCAACAGAGGGTGCCAGTGCTGGCGTAGCCAGTCTGGCACAATCAGGATTGTCCTTGGCTTGTCCTGTTTGATTTTAAGTAGAACCTTCGAGAGGAGGGGCTGAAGGAGAAGTTATAGACTGAGAGGCTTTCCCAGGTGAAGGGCATGGCATCCACTTTCCAAGCTTGGCTGTGGGGAGTTCTGGTGCAAAATTTGCTCAATTGATTGTTCTGAGGGGAAGCAAAAAGGTCGACTTCTGGTGTCCACCACCTGTTCCTCAAAAGCTTGAATATTTTGTGTTCCAGTTTCCACTCGTGTGGGTCCATGAGATTTCTGCCTAGGTCGTCTGCCAGTGAATTTAGTTTGCCTGGCAGGAATTGAGCTTGTAGGTGCACTTGGTAGCTCAAGGCTGTGTTCCACAGAACCATGGCTAGTCTGCAGAGAGGGTAGGAATGGGTTCCCCCCTGCTTGTTTATGTACCACATAACTGTGGTGTTGTCTGTCTTTACCAATAGTTGTCCTGGAAGAATAAGGCCTTTGAAGGCTGTCAAAGCATTCTGTACAGCTAACATTTCTTTTTGATTGATATGCAAGTGCATCTGATTTGGATTACATTTGCCCTGAATGCACTGCCCTGCCATGTGAGCCCCCCATGCATAGTCTGATGCGTCTGTTAGGGTTTGGGCGGCAGAGGGTAGAGTGAAAGGGAGTCCCTTGTTGTGGTTGCAGGCCTCTGCCCACCAAAGGAACTCTGTCCTTAGGCAAGGAATGATAGGAATCATTGTTTCCAGGTCCTGAGAATGTTGACAACAGAGACTTTTTAGGTACCACTGAAGTTTCCTCATATGCAGTCTTGCATATGGAATTAGTAGAATGCAAGAGGCCATGAACCCTAGGGCTTGCAGTATTTTTCTTGCAGATAGCCGGGTTTTGGTGGCCAGTAGACTGAGTAGTTTGTCAAATAAATTTGTTTCTCTGGAGTGAGGAATGCCATCTGGGAAGTTGTGTTCAAGCTTGCTTCCAGGAATACAATCTGTTGGCTGGGTACCAGCTGTGATTTTTTTTTGTTGATGGTGTACCCCAGTTAAGTTAGAAGTCTCTTTACAAATGCCAGGTGCTGAAGTAGAAATTCCTGTCTGCCTGAATTAGGCAATCATCCACGTATGGGTAAATTTTAATTCTTCTCTGCCTGCAATATGCAATGGCTGGAGCTAGGCACTTTGTGAATACCTTGGGCACAGTAGATAAGCCAAAGGGAAGTGCATAGAGCCTGCTCTGAAGAGTAGGTATTTCCTGCAAGATTCCCTTATGGGGATGTGCAGATAAGCTTCTTTTAAATCTAGAGCTGCTAGCCAGGAGTCCTTGGGCTAGCATAGGAAGCAGCTGCTGGAGAGTTAGCATTTTGAATTTTGGAACCACCAAAAAGGTGCTGGGAATAAACAGATCCAGGATAGGACGCCAAGAGTTTTCTTTTCTCGGGTCCAGAAAGTCTGGAATAAAAACCTTGTCCCCTTTGTTCTGCTGGGACAGGCTGAATAGCCTTGACACTGATAAGAAAAAGTACTTGCTTTTGGGCCTCTGCCCACTGGTTTGGGGGGAGGTCTGGCCATCCATTTATGGATGGGAGTGAGTGGAACTGGAATCTGTATCCTGGGAAACAATATTTAAGACCCATTTGTCTTGGGTAATGTATTGCCAGGTTTTGGCATACAGTGGAAATTTCCCACCTAAAGGTGCAAGTACATGGGCAAGGCTTGCAGGAGTTAAGGATAAGTCATTGTGCAATTTTACCATAGGATGGTGGCTTACTACTCCCTGTTTTGGACGTGGAATTACACCATTGCTTAGATCTGTGCATAACCTGAGACTTAAGTCTTGGTGGTCTGCTGCCCCTGGGCTTGGACTGAGAAGGCCTGGAAGGGACTGGAAAAGACCAGTTTTTTGAAGGCCAATGCTTACTGAATCTAGGTGGCTGTACTTGTAAGAAATCTTTAACAGTTTGCATAGATTTAGCTTTCTCCTCCATTACCAAATAGATGCTCTTGATTTAATGGTGCATCCAGTAATTTTGCTTTGACATGATCTGGCAAGTTCTGTTCCTTAATCCAATCATGTCTTCTAAGAACAGACCCAGTGACAGCAACCCTGCAAGATGCTTTTAAAGCATCAAACCCACATTGTAAAGTATGTTTACCAACTTGGTTAGCAGAATGCGTTAACTCTTGTAAATCTTTGTGCTCTGCACAATCAGGAATCAACAACATTTTTTGTTTAATTAGCTCCATAATATGTTGCTGATACTTTAACATATGGAACTGGCAATTTAACGCCCTAATAGCAAGCGTAGCAGAGGTGTATACCTTTGTACCCCATCTGTCTAAAGCCCTTGAATTCCTGTCCGAAGGGGTAGAATTTTTGGCAGTTGTAGCCTTAATGCCTCTGGTCCCTGGGAAATGGTCTCTTGATCCATAGTAGGATTCCTAAAAAGGAATTTGTGGGAGTCAGGCACTCTGTAGTACCTGTCAGGTTTCCTGGGAGCTGGAGGAAAGGTATCAGGGATAAGGCTGGATTCAAGGAAGACATCTACAATTTCCAGAACAGGAGGGATAGCTAGAGGCCTGTGCTGAGGCAAGCTTAAAAATTCCCTGAGTCTCTTTTTGGACTGGGAGTAGTCCTGGCTCTCCCAGCAGAAATGTTCTCTAAGGGTGTGCAGGGTTTCACCAAAGGAAAAATCTTCTGGAGGGGAAGCAGAGGGAATGGAATCCTCTGCATCAGAATCCTCATAAGTAGATAAGGGTATGTCCTGGAAATCAGAAGGATCAGAGTTATCAGATTCCTGACCAGAAGAATCAGAAAGAAAATCAGTTCTGGGTCTTCCTGAGGGGGAAGGCTGACTTCCACTAATTAAAGTACTGAGGTCCTCAGCCATTCTAATCATTTGTTTTTGTGGCATGTGGGCCTGAGAATGTGCTTTGGTTGTCTGTTTCCTAGGAGTAGTGCGAACTTTAGGCCTGAGAAATTTGGTATTTTTGGTTTGAAAGGAAGTCGTCTGTTTAATATGAAAAGCGGAAGGCCTGAATACACCCTCAGAAGCCAGTGCATGCACAGCAGCACCGGACCCATCCAAGGTAGAGACATCCACAGGTTCCATAGTTGAAGAAGCATCTCATGGCATACCAGACTCCAAATGGGTCTCAGTAGAGGCCTGCAAATCTGTAGAAGCGTGTGTCAGGGGCTGCAAAAGCGCCTCACTGAGTACCAGCGGATAGGCGACTAGCTTAACACTAGCGTCATCAGCAGCCTTGGACCTATGCGGTCTGTCACTGTCTTTATCCTTACGTTTTTTCGCAAGATCGGTAGTCGGATAGCTTACCAAAGTCATTTTGGAGTACGGAGATCGAGAGGGAAAGTATTTAGCTACAAAAATTGCCTGACAACGAAGAGAGCAGGTGTTGAGCAAGGCACAAAACCGACAGTGGGGGACGTCGTGGTCTGGGCCTAAACAGGTGACGCAATAAGAATGAAACCTCTGTGAGGTATTTGCTTTCCACAGGCAAGACAATTATTAATTTTTCTGACATCGGTTAGAGCATGAAAAAATGATCCCCAACGGGGTACTTATCTTTTAGAAGACTTCAGATCTGAAACTCGAAAAACAAAAATTTCAGGAGTCGGCCAACCGGCACTTGCGAACTGCTTCTGCTTCGGGCAATGCATGGCAAGAAAGACTGATGTAATGGCGTTGGCTGCATGTTTTATACCCCTGATGACATGGAAGAAGCAACAGCATCCAAAGCAGAAATCCCAAGACTCTGGTATTCAGGCCGGTTGAGGGCTACCTGCAGGCAGACAACCCAAATGTGATGACTGCAACAGTGAAACATGAAGAACATTCATATGTCCCAAGCATCTGGAAAAAGTCCTTAATTATTCCACTACACAAAGGAGGTAACTCCTCAGATCTATGTGACTATCACCCCATTGACATTTTATCACCTTTGTCTAAAATACTGAAAAAATGTATCTATACATAGCTCATTAATTATCTTCCCATAACAAATTATTTACCCCAATCCAGCACTGTTTCTGACCAAATCACAGCACCGCAACCTCCCTCTTATCCTTCATGGACACCATAAGGAGGTTCTAGCTAACGTTTATCTGCATTATTTTTAGATCTTTCCAATGCATTTGTTACTGTTTCTCACACTAAGCTCTTACACCAATTTTATTCACTTGGTTACACATTCCCCCTTCCTTGTATAGTTTACAAGTTATCTGTCCAACAGACAACAGTCAATAAAATAGCATGGCTCCCTTTCCCCCTTCTTGCCAAATATAACTGGAGTGCTTCAAGGCTTCATCCTTGGGCCTCTTCTGTTCAACATCTTCATAAACAGCCTACATTCATCTTCTTTCCAAGCGCCTTTAATCCAATATAATTCGACAATTATCTGCTCAGCAAAAATCCTAGTTGACCCTCAACAAATTATTCAAGAACAATTACTCACCCATTGAACTCTGGCTAAATAATTCTTAACTGCTACAAAATTCATTCCCTAAACAACACCCAAAATTAACCAATCCGATACATCAAGCTGCTAGGTGTAATATTTGAAAAAAATCTAAAATTCGACCTGCATATCCAAAATAATATTTTTAAAAATCACACCAGAAACTAATTATGCTATAGACATTTAACTTTTCTTAACCAGTCTACTAGAACCATTCTTTCTCCCTCTTGTATGGTGCTAATATCCGTACTAATCTTCAGATCTCCCACTTTCAAAACTTGAAGTCTGCTGTAACAAAACAGTGAAATTTGCTAGAGGCTCTACATACTCTACTGATCACTGCACCTTGTTTCAATTGCCAAGATGGCTGGAGCTACCACATCATCTTACCTTCTTACAACTCTTAACAGCCCACAATATTATCTATAAGCCCACCGCCTGCCCAGCTCTAAACTCTGTTCTTCCTAGCTATCCCCCACTAGATCTCTAAGACACAAAGACAAACAACTTCTTTCAGTACACATGCCCAATAAAACTGCTGTAAAATGCCTCTACTCCTACTCCGTTGCCCTAGCCTGGAATAACCTAACCACAAATATTAGTGCATATGCCAACTTTCTCTCATTTAAAATTACTTTAAAAGAATTGTTAAGTAAAGCATGGACTGGCTCCTGCTCACACCCCATGTAATAATATTTCCCTTCCCTTTACTACTTTCTACACTACATTTATAGCAAAGTCTTCCTCCCTTCCCTTTGCTACGTCTACACTACATTTATAAATAAGTCTTCATCTCTCCCCTTTGCTACTTCTACACCACATTTATAAATAAAAGTTTTCCTCCCTTCCCTATACTACTTCTACACTACATTTGTAACTAAGCCTTCCTCCCTTCACTTTACTACTTCTACACTACATTTATAACTAAGCCTTCCTCCCTTCACTTTACTACTTCTACACTACATTTATAACTAAGCCTTCCTCCCTTCACTTTACTACTTCTACACTACATTTATAACCAAGCCTTCCTCCCTTCCCTATACTATTTCTACACTACATTTGTAACTAAGCCTTCCTCCCTTCACTTTGCTACTTCTACACTACATTTGTAACTAAGCCTTCCTCCCTTCACTTTGCTACTTCTACACTACATTTGTAACTAAGCCTTCCTACCTTCCCTTTAGTACTTCTACATTACATTTATAACTAAGCCTTCCTCCATTCCCTTTATTACCACACTACATTTATAACTAAGCCTTCACTTTACTACTTCTACACTACATTTATAACTAAGCCTTCCTCCATTCTCTTTACTACTTCTACACTACATTTGTAACTAAGCCTTCCTCCCTTCACTTTACTACTTCTACACTACATTTATAACTAAGCCTTCCTCCATTCCCTTTACTACTACTAGACTACATTTATAACTAAGCCTTCCTCCATTCTCTTTACTACTACACTACATATATAACTAAGCCTTCACTTTACTACTTCTACACTACATTAATAAAGTACAGTTGTGTACACTTACCATAAATGTAGATGTTCGAGTGTATTCACTGTTGCAGTCATTACATTTGGGTTATCCTGCTGGCAGGTTGCCCTCAGTCAGCCTGAAATCCAAAGTCTTGGGTCCTGCGTCGGTTGCTGTTGCCTCTTCCCTGACGTCAGGTCGTCAGGGGTACAAAAGATGCAGCCGATGCCATTTTATTCAGTTTTTCTTGCCCCAGATGTCAGGTGCCCCCCCAAAAGGGTAGGCTAAATTTATGTAAATAAAACATACATGCACCAGAAATAAGCTTTACCTTCATCTATAAGCAAATACACCACCTAGGTTGTATAGATTAGAGAAGTAAAGATAAGTTCCAGCAAAAATAAGGGGGATGGCGGGTGGGTAACCTGGACTGCAACAGCGAATACACTCGAACATCTACATTTATGGTAAGTGTACACAACTGTACTATGTTCTTCGTGTTTCACTGTTGTAGTCATTACATTTGGGTTGAGTCCCAAAGCTATGGTTGGGGGGCTGGAGCTAAATAGCATTAGGAGCAGCTATGAGGCCCTGCAGAACTGCAGTGGCAACGCCTGCCCTGGATTTAGAGTAAAGAGGCAGATTGTAATGTTTTGTAAAGGTATGCACTGAGCTCCAAGTGGCAGCCTCTAAAATGTCTTTGGTTGGTAGTCCCCTGAGAAAGGCTGCAGAAGTGGGCTGCAGCTCTGGTTGAATGTAGCCAAATGCCCTTAGGCACTGGTTTGCCATGCTGTGAGTAGCAGAAACGAATGCAGTGACCTATCCACTTTGAAATAGTCTACTTTCAGATAGCCTTTCCTTGTGATGCTGTGGCATATGCCACTAGTAATTGTTCTATCTTTCTGAAAACTTTAGTTTTGTCCAAGTAGAATCTAAGTTGTCTGTGTACGTCCAAAGAATGCAGAATTTTCTCCCCCTTGTTCTGTGGATTTGGATAAAAGGTTGGCAAATGAATAGTTTGGTGAAGGGCTACACTGGACACCACCTTAGGCATAAATGTAGGGTTTGTTCTCAGAGAGACCCTGTCAGGATAAAAAATGATAAAGGGTTCCACGGTCATGAGAGCCTGTAGCTCTGAAACTCTTCTTGAAGAAGTTATTGCTAGGAGCAGAGCTGTTTTCCAAGATAAGAATTTTATATCTGCAGTAGCAGCTGGCTCAAAAGGAGGTAAGGTGAGTTTTTCCAAGACATAATTGAGGTCCCATGCAGGTATTGGCGGTCTCCTTGGAGGCCTTAAGTTTTTGGCTCCTCTGAGGTACTGCCTTAATAAAGGATGAGAAAAGAGTGGTGGTTCTGTATTGTAATGAGCCGAAATGGCAGAGGCATGGACTTTAATTGATGAGAAAGATAGGCCTTTGTCCAGCATCTCAGTTAAGTACTGCAAAATCTGAGGAATATTTGGGACAGCTGTATCAGTTCCTTGAGCTTGGTTCCAAGCACAAAATCTCTTCCATTTCCCAGCATAGGATTTTTTAGTACTAGGCCTTCTGGCTTTTAAGATGACATCCATCACAGCTTTACTGAGAGGTGTGGTTTGTATGGCTACATTATCTGCCATGCTGCCAGGTTTAGGGTCCTGATTTGACTGTGCAGAATTTGATTGTTTTGCTGGGACAGTAGATGAGGTATTTGAGGTAAGGTCCAGGCTGGGCATTGGGACAAGTTCCTTAAGATCGGGTACCAGTACTGGCGTGGCCAGTCTGGGGCAATCAGAATCATATTTGGTTTCTCCTGCCTGACCTTTAGGAGTACCTTGGGGAAGAGAGGTAGTGGAGGAAAGGAATATACTGATAGGTTTGTCCAGTTGAAAGATAAGGCGTCCACTTTCCAAGCTTGTCTGTGATAAGTCCTTGTGCAGAATCTTTTTAGTTGATTGTTTTGAGGGGAAGCAAATAGATCTATGTCTGGGCATCCCCATTTCTTTGTTATCATGCTGAAGACTTGTGGATCCAGGTGCCACTTGTGGGGATCCATGAGGTTTCTGCTTAGTTAGTCTGCCAGAGTGTTTTCCTTTCCTGGCAGGAATTGTGCCTGCAGATGAACTTGGTAAGTCAATGCTGTGTCCCATAAAGCCATGGCTAGTCTGCACAGGGGATAAGAATGAGTACCCCCCTGCTTGTTTATGTACCACATGACCGTGGTATTGTCTGTATCAGTAGTTGTCCCAGATGAATTAGGTCCTTGAAGGCTGTCAGGGCATTTTGCACAGCTAGCATCTCTTTTTGATTGATATGTAGATGCTTTTGGTTTGTGGACCAGGTGCCCTGAATGCCTCTTCCTGCCATGTGTGCCCCCCAGGCATAATCTGATGCATCTGTCGTTAGGCTCTGCCTGGCTGGGGATAGTGAGAAAGGCTGTCCCTTGTTTTGGTGACGAGCCTTTGCCCACCATCGAAACTCCTGTTGCAGGCAGGGAATTAGAGTAATCATTGTTTCCAGACTGTGGCAATGTTGCGTCCAAACACTTTTTAGGCACCACTGAATTTTCCTCATATGCAGTCTTGCATATGGAATTAGTAAGACGCAGGATGCCATGAAGCCCAAAGCCTGCAGAATTTTTCTTGCAGATAACTGGGCCTTTGTTGCCAACATTTTGAAATAGGTAAGTCAGTTGCCTTTGTTTGTCTGGAGTGAGATAAGCCATCTGGGCAGTTGTATTTAAGCT
The DNA here is from genome assembly GCF_019279795.1 of Protopterus annectens. Taxonomy (NCBI): domain Eukaryota; kingdom Metazoa; phylum Chordata; order Ceratodontiformes; family Protopteridae; genus Protopterus; species Protopterus annectens. The sequence goes on from NC_056743.1 coordinate 27,011,585, forward strand.
TGCACCCAGGAATATTATCTCTTGCGAGGGTACTAGTTTTGATTTCTTTTCGTTGGCTGTGTACCCTAGGCATGTTAAAAGTCTTATCACAAACGTCAGATGCGGTAGCAGAATGTCCTTGTTCTCTGCTTGTATGAGGCAGTCGTCCAAGTAAGGATATATTTGTATTCCTCTTTGTCTGCAGAATGCAATTACTGGTGCCAGGCACTTTGTGAAGACCCTGGGCGCAGTAGATAAGCCAAAGGGAAGTGCAGAGAATTGGTAATGCTTTGAGCCAGCCTTGAATCTGAGGAATTTTCTGCATGTTTGTCTGATTGGGACATGCAGGTATGCTTCTTTTAGGTCTAAAGTCACGAGCCAAGCCTTGCTGCCCAGCATGGGCAGAAGCTGCTGTAAGGTCAACATCTTGAATTTTGGTATATCCAGGAAAGTGTTTAGAATAGATAGGTCCAGTATTGGTCTCCATGCTTGGTCCTTTCTCGGTACCAAGAACAGTCCTGAGTGAAATCCTTGTCCCTGCTCTTGCTGAGGCACTTGTTGAATAGTCCTCATGTCCATGAGAGCTGCGACTTGCTTTTGAGCCTCTGCCCACTTATTTTTTGGCAGGTCTGGCCAACTGTTTGTCCTTGGTAGGGTATGGAAATGAAACTTGTAGCTTTGAGACACTATGTCTAGAACCCATTTGTCCTGGGTTATAATGTGCCAATTTTGAGAAAAAAGTGCTAGTTTTCCCCCCAAGGGTGCTGCCAGAAGATAAGTGCTTGGTGCAGGCAGGGGGAAGTCACTGGGACTGTTTCCTGTATGACTGTGATTTGTCCTCTCCACCTTTGGAGGTAGAGGCACTCCACTGCTTAGATCTGCAGGATCCTTGCGGCTGTGATCTGCCTCTAGGGCATCTGGATCTGCCCCTATGAGGTCTGTCTGAGACTGGAAAGGACCAATTCTTTGTAGGCCAGTGTCTGCTAAATCTAGGTGGCTGTACCTGTAAGAAATCCTTAACCGTTTGCATAGATTTAGCTTTGTCTTCCATTTTCTTTAACACCTCTTCTGCCTTAACACCAAACAAGGTATCATGTTGTAAAGGATCATATAATAATTTTGTTTTAACATGGTCAGGCAGATTTTGTTCTTTTAACCAAGCATGCCTCCTAATGACAGAACCCATAACAGCGGCCCTACAGGAGCCCTCCAGAGAATCAAAACCACATTGCAAAGTATGCTTTCCAACTTGTTCAGCTGCATGCAATAAATCTTGTATTTCTTTGTTTTCTGCACATTCCGAATTTGTCATCATTTTCTGTTTAAGCAGTGTCATGATATATTGCTGATATTTGAGCATATGAAACTGGCAATTTAAGGCCCTTATAGCCAAAGTAGCAGATGTGCAAATCTTTTTTCCCCATCTATCCAGAGCCCTAGAATCCCTGTCAGAGGAGTTAGGGTTTTTTTGCAGTAGAAGCCTTGACCCCTTTCGGACCTTGAGAAATAGTTTCTGGGTCTGCAGCAAGGTTTTTGAAAAGGAATTTATGAGAGTCAGGGACCCTGTAGTATCTGTCCGGCTTAACAGGAGCTGGAGGTAAAGAGTCAGGGGTCAGACTGGATTCCCAAGAACACATCATCTACAATGTCCAACACAGGTGGAATAGCTAGAGGCCTGTGTTGAGGAAGTAAAAGGAAGTCTCGGAGCCTTTTCTTAGATTCTGAAAAATCTTGGCTCGCCCAGTGAAAGTGCTCCCTCATGGTATGCAAGGTTTCCCCAAAAGAGTAGTCCTCAGGAGGAGAAGCTGAAGGAATTGATTCTTCAGCATCAGAGTCCTCATAGGAGGGAAGAGAATATTCCTGATCAGAAGAGGAATCAGAAGAAATGGAAACTTGATCTGAAGATTCATAGTCTGTCTCTTGACTAGGCTTCTTATCAGGAGGGGGATGGGAACCCATGATCAAGGTAATTAAATCTTCGGCCATTTTGAGCATCTGTTTTTTGGGCATGGAGGCCTGTCCTTGTGGCTGGTGAACTTGCTTCTTTGTCTTTAAAGGTGTTTTAGTCTTTGAAGTCGGTTTAATATATAATTGTTTAGGTCTTAATACACCCTCAGAAGCAGAGGCCTGCTCAGCGGCTCCGGACCCATCTGAGGGATTAATCTCCAAGGCTCCAATACCTTGAGTTTCCTGTGGCTTGGCCGACTCCACGTGGGAATCAGTAGCGGCCTGCGACTCTAAAGTAGCGGGTGTCAGGGGCTGCAAAAGCGCCTCACTGAGAACCAGCAAACTGGTAACTTGCTTAGGAGAAGCTTCATCGTCGGTTTTGGACCTCGGTTGCCTGTCTTTTTCTTTGTTTTTTTTGTGAACTCCGGTAGTCGGATGGCAGTCCAACGACATTGTATAATTAAATCTTCGCCCAAAATAGCTTAATGCAAAATCGTACCGACGCTTAATAGTGCGTTGGTTAAATCTAGCACAAAACCGACAACTAGCAACATCGTGGTCAGGGCCTAGGCAAGGAATGCAGTAAGAATGAAAGTCCTTATGAGGTATTTGCTTCCCACAAGAAATACAATTATTAACTTTTTCTGACATCAGTCTGGAGCAAGAAAAAAGTTTCCCCAACTGGGTACTTAGCTTTTAATGAAGACTTTGGATCTGAAACTCGAACACGAAAATCTCAGGAGTCGGCCGACCGGCACTTGCGAACTGCTTCTGCTTCGGGCAACGCGTGGCAAGAAAGACTGAATAAAATGGTGTCAGCTGAATCTTTTGTACCCCTGACGACCTGACATCAGGGAAGAGGCGACAGCAACCGACGCAGGACGCATGACTTTGGAATTCAGGCCTTCTGAGGGCAACCTGTCAGCAGGATAACCCAAATATAATGACTGCAACAGTGAAACACAAAGAACATCTAAGCCTTCCTCCATTCCCTTTACTACTACACTACATTTATCATTAAGCCTTCACTTTGCTACTTCTACACTACATTTATAAATAAGTTTTCCTCCCTTCCCTTTACTACTTCTACACTACATTTACAACTAAGCCTTCCTACCTTCCCTTTACTACTTCTACACTACATTTATAACCAAGCCTTCCTCCATTCTCTTTGCTACTTCTACACTACATTTATAACCAAGCCTTCCTCCCTTCCCTATACTACTTCCACACTACATTTATAACTAAGCCTTCCTACCTTCCCTTTACTACTTCTACACTACATTTATAACTAAGCCTTCCTCCCTTCCCTATACTACTTCTACACTACATTTATAACCAAGCCTTCCTCCATTCTCTTTGCTACTTCTACACTACATTTATAACCAAGCCTTCCTCCCTTCCCTTTGCTACTTCTACACTGTATTTATAACTAAGCCTTCCTACCTTCCCTTTACTACTTCTACACTGTATTTATAACTAAGCCTTCCTACCTTCCCTTTACTACTTCTACACTACATTTATAACTAAGCCTTCCTCCCTTCCCTTTGCTACTTCTACACTACATTTATAACCAAGCCTTCTTCCCTTCCCTTTGCTACTTCTACACTACATTTATAACTAAGCCTTCCTCCATTCCCTTTACTACTTCTACACTACATTTATAACTAAGCCTTCATTTTACTACTTCTACACTACATTTATAACTAAGCCTTCCTCCATTCCCTTTACTACCACACTACATTTATAACTAAGCCTTCACTTTACTACTTCTACACTACATTTGTAACTAAGCCTTCCTCCCTTCACTTTACTACTTCTACACTACATTGACAACTAAGCCTTCCTCCCTTCCCTTTACTACTTCTACACTACATTTATAACTAAGCCTTCCTCCCTTCACTTTACTACTTCTACACTACATTTATAACTAAGCCTTCCTCCCTTCACTTTACTACTTCTACACTACATTTATAACTAAGCCTTCCTCCCTTCCCTATACTACTTCTACACTACATTTGTAACTAAGCCTTCCTCCCTTCCCTTTACTACTTCTACACTACATTTATAACCAAGCCTTCCTCCCTTCCCTTTACTACTTCTACACTACATTTATAACCAAGCCTTCCTCCCTTCCCTTTGCTACTTCTACACTACATTTATAAAAAAGTTTTCCTCCCTTCCCTTTGCTACTTCTACACTACATTTATAACTAAGCCTTCCTCCCTTCCCTTTGCTACTTCTACACTACAGTAATAACTAAGTCTTCCTCCTTATTCCCTATTTCTTTCAATTACACAAAGGTCCACAGCCCTCTGTTACCTTCAAGCTCATTCTCCCTTCACACTGTAGCTCCTCCCTTCTTCACACACTAACTTTTCTCTCATCTTTCAGCCAGTTTTTCCCACTTTGTTTTTCTCTGATATTCATTTCGTTCTGCACATATATCTTCACAGTGCCATTAACTGCCTTCTATTCTCCCTATGATATTCCTACACAATAACTGTATTGTCTTGTATGTTTAAATTTTCCTTAAAAAATGTATCATATTGTATCAATTGCTACCTGTAACCTTAACAATTAACCAATACTGTTTTCCCTCTGCCTGTCATAAATTCAACTGTTTTCCCTCTGCCTGTCATAAATTCAGCTAATTGATATGTACATTCTTTGGCAATGTTGTAGTGTACTGGCTCACCTGCAGTTTTGCGCAGGGGTGGGCATGGCCAGGGTGACTGACAAGCCTAATGTCTGTGAAGGAGAATGGAAATGAGGCATGACTGGCACACCATGCATTTTAGCCCATGACATCATGCATATAATGAAAGCAGATGAGCAGCTCTGAGTACTGTACTGTACTGTGACAACATCAGGGAAGAGGCGACAGCAACCAACGCAGGACGCAAGACTTTGGAATTCAGGCCTTCTGAGGGCAACCTGTCAGCAGGATAACCCAAATATAATGACTGCAACAGTGAAACACGAAGAACATCTAAGCCTTCCTCCATTCCCTTTACTACTACACTACATTTATCATTAAGCCTTCACTTTGCTACTTCTACACTACATTTATAAATAAGTTTTCCTCCCTTCCCTTTACTACTTCTACACTACATTTACAACTAAGCCTTCCTACCTTCCCTTTACTACTTCTACACTACATTTATAACCAAGCCTTCCTCCCTTCCCTTTGCTACTTCTACACTACATTTATAACTAAGCCTTCCTCCCTTCCCTATACTACTTCTACACTACATTTATAACTAAGCCTTCCTCCCTTCCCTATACTACTTCTACACTACATTTATAACCAAGCCTTCCTCCATTCTCTTTGCTCCTTCTACACTACATTTATAACTAAGCCTTCCTCCCTTCCCTTTACTACTTCTACACTACATTTATAACTAAGCCTTCCTACCTTCCCTTTACTACTTCTACACTACATTTATAACCAAGCCTTCCTCCCTTCCCTATACTACTTCTACACTACATTTATAACTAAGCCTTCCTACCTTCCCTTTACTACTTCTACACTACATTTATAACTAAGCCTTCCTCCCTTCCCTATACTACTTCTACACTACATTTATAACCAAGCCTTCCTCCATTCTCTTTGCTACTTCTACACTACATTTATAACCAAGCCTTCCTCCCTTCCCTTTGCTACTTCTACACTGTATTTATAACTAAGCCTTCCTACCTTCCCTTTACTACTTCTACACTACATTTATAACTAAGCCTTCCTCCCTTCCCTTTGCTACGTCTACACTACATTTATAACCAAGCCTTCCTCCCTTCCCTTTGCTACTTCTACACTACATTTATAACGAAGCCTTCCTCCATTCCCTTTACTACTTCTACACTACATTTATAACTAAGCCTTCACTTTACTACTTCTACACTACATTTATAACTAAGCCTTCCTCCATTCCCTTTACTACCACACTACATTTATAACTAAGCCTTCACTTTACTACTTCTACACTACATTTGTAACTAAGCCTTCCTCCCTTCACTTTACTACTTCTACACTACATTGACAACTAAGCCTTCCTCCCTTCCCTTTACTACTTCTACACTACATTTATAACTAAGCCTTCCTCCCTTCACTTTACTACTTCTACACTACATTTGTAACTAAGCCTTCCTCCATTCCCTTTACTACCACACTACATTTATAACTAAGCCTTCACTTTACTACTTCTACACTACATTTATAACCAAGCCTTCCTCCCTTCACTTTACTACTTCTACACTACATTTGTAACCAAGCCTTCCTCCCTTCACTTTACTACTTCTACACTGCATTTATAACCAAGCCTTCCTCCCTTCCCTTTACTACTTCTACACTACATTTATAACTAAGCCTTCCTCCCTTCACTTTACCACTTCTACACTACATTTATAACTAAGCCTTCCTCCCTTCCCTATACTACTTCTACACTACATTTGTAACTAAGCCTTCCTCCCTTCCCTTTACTACTTCTACACTACATTTATAACCAAGCCTTCCTCCCTTCCCTTTACTACTTCTACACTACATTTATAACCAAGCCTTCCTCCCTTCCCTTTACTACTTCTACACTACATTTATAACTAAGCCTTCCTCCCTTCACTTTACTACTTCTACACTACATTTGTAACTAAGCCTTCCTTCCTTCCCTTTACTACTTCTACACTACATTTATAACCAAGCCTTCCTCCCTTCCCTTTGCTACTTCTACACTACATTTATAAATAAGTTTTCCTCCCTTCCCTTTGCTACTTCTACACTACATTTATAACTAAGCCTTCCTCCCTTCCCTTTGCTACTTCTACACTACAGTAATAACTAAGTCTTCCTCCTTATTCCCTATTTCTTTCAATTACACAAAGGTCCACAGCCCTCTGTTACCTTCAAGCTCATTCTCCCTTCACACTGTAGCTCCTCCCTTCTTCACACACTAACTTTTCTCTCATCTTTCAGCCAGTTTTTCCCACTTTGTTTTTCTCTGATATTCATTTCGTTCTGCACATATATCTTCACAGTGCCATTAACTGCCTTCTATTCTCCCTATGATATTCCTACACAATAACTGTATTGTCTTGTATGTTTAAATTTTCCTTAAAAAATGTATCATATTGCATCAATTGCTACCTGTAACCTTAACAATTAAACTATACTGTTTTCCCTCTGCCTGTCATAAATTCAACTGTTTTCCCTCTGCCTGTCATAAATTCAGCTAATTGATATGTACATTCTTTGGCAATGTTGTAGTGTACTGGCTCACCTGCAGTTTTGCGCAGGGGTGGGCATGGCCAGGGTGACTGACAAGCCTAATGTCTGTGAAGCAGAATGGAAATGAGGCATGACTGGCACACCATGCATTTTAGCCCATGACATCATGCATATAATGAAAGCAGATGAGCAGCTCTGAGTACTGTACTGTACTGTGACAACATCAGGGAAGAGGCGACAGCAACCGACGCAGGACGCAAGACTTTGGAATTCAGGCCTTCTGAGGGCAACCTGTCAGCAGGATAACCCAAATATAATGACTGCAACAGTGAAACACGAAGAACATCTAAGCCTTCCTCCATTCCCTTTACTACTACACTACATTTATCATTAAGCCTTCACTTTGCTACTTCTACACTACATTTATAAATAAGTTTTCCTCCCTTCCCTTTACTACTTCTACACTACATTTACAACTAAGCCTTCCTACCTTCCCTTTACTACTTCTACACTACATTTATAACCAAGCCTTCCTCCCTTCCCTTTGCTACTTCTACACTACATTTATAACCAAGCATTCCTCCCTTCCCTTTGCTACTTCTACACTACATTTATAACTAAGCCTTCCTCCCTTCCCTATACTACGTCTACACTACATTTATAACCAAGCCTTCCTCCATTCTCTTTGCTCCTTCTACACTACATTTATAACTAAGCCTTCCTCCCTTCCCTTTACTACTTCTACACTACATTTATAACTAAGCCTTCCTACCTTCCCTTTACTACTTCTACACTACATTTATAACTAAGCCTTCCTCCCTTCCCTATACTACTTCTACACTACATTTATAACCAAGCCTTCCTCCATTCTCTTTGCTACTTCTACACTACATTTATAACCAAGCCTTCCTCCCTTCCCTTTACTACTTCTACACTACATTTATAACTAAGCCTTCCTACCTTCCCTTTACTACTTCTACACTACATTTATAACCAAGCCTTCCTCCCTTCCCTATACTATTTCTACACTACATTTATAACTAAGCCTTCCTACCTTCCCTTTACTACTTCTACACTACATTTATAACTAAGCCTTCCTCCCTTCCCTATACTACTTCTACACTACATTTATAACCAAGCTTTCCTCCATTCTCTTTGCTACTTCTACACTACATTTATAACCAAGCCTTCCTCCCTTCCCTTTGCTACTTCTACACTGTATTTATAACTAAGCCTTCCTACCTTCCCTTTACTACTTCTACACTACATTTATAACTAAGCCTTCCTCCCTTCCCTATACCACTTCTACACTACATTTATAACCAAGCTTTCCTCCTTTCTCTTTGCTACTTCTACACTACATTTATAACCAAGCCTTCCTCCCTTCCCTTTGCTACTTCTACACTGTATTTATAACTAAGCCTTCCTACCTTCCCTTTACTACTTCTACACTGTATTTATAACTAAGCCTTCTTACCTTCCCTTTACTACTTCTACACTACATTTATAACTAAGCCTTCCTCCCTTCCCTTTGCTACTTCTACACTACATTTATAACCAAGCCTTCCTCCCTTCCCTTTGCTACTTCTACACTACATTTATAACTAAGCCTTCCTCCCTTCACTTTACTACTTCTACACTACATTTGTAACTAAGCCTTCCTCCATTCCCTTTACTACCACACTACATTTATAACTAAGCCTTCACTTTACTACTTCTACACTACATTTATAACCAAGCCTTCCTCCCTTCACTTTACTACTTCTACACTACATTTGTAACCAAGCCTTCCTCCCTTCACTTTACTACTTCTACACTGCATTTATAACCAAGCCTTCCTCCCTTCCCTTTACTACTTCTACACTACATTTATAACTAAGCCTTCCTCCCTTCACATTACCACTTCTACACTACATTTATAACTAAGCCTTCCTCCCTTCCCTATACTACTTCTACACTACATTTGTAACTAAGCCTTCCTCCCTTCCCTTTACTACTTCTACACTACATTTATAACCAAGCCTTCCTCCCTTCCCTTTACTACTTCTACACTACATTTATAACTAAGCCTTCCTCCCTTCACTTTACTACTTCTACACTACATTTGTAACTAAGCCTTCCTCCCTTCCCTTTACTACTTCTACACTACATTTATAACCAAGCCTTCCTCCCTTCCCTTTGCTACTTCTACACTACATTTATAAATAAGTTTTCCTCCCTTCCCTTTGCTACTTCTACACTACATTTATAACTAAGCCTTCCTCCCTTCCCTTTGCTACTTCTACACTACAGTAATAACTAAGTCTTCCTCCTTATTCCCTATTTCTTTCAATTACACAAAGGTCCACAGCCCTCTGTTACCTTCAAGCTCATTCTCCCTTCACACTGTAGCTCCTCCCTTCTTCACACACTAACTTTTCTCTCATCTTTCAGCCAGTTTTTCCCACTTTGTTTTTCTCTGATATTCATTTCGTTCTGCACATATATCTTCACAGTGCCATTAACTGCCTTCTATTCTCCCTATGATATTCCTACACAATAACTGTATTGTCTTGTATGTTTAAATTTTCCTTAAAAAATGTATCATATTGCATCAATTGCTACCTGTAACCTTAACAATTAAACGATACTGTTTTCCCTCTGCCTGTCATAAATTCAACTGTTTTCCCTCTGCCTGTCAAATTCAGCTAATTGATATGTACATTCTTTGGCAATGTTGTAGTGTACTGGCTCACCTGCAGTTTTGCGCAGGGGTGGGCATGGCCAGGGTGACTGACAAGCCTAATGTCTGTGAAGCAGAATGGAAATGAGGCATGACTGGCACACCATGCATTTTAGCCCATGACATCATGCATATAATGAAAGCAGATGAGCAGCTCTGAGTACTGTACTGTACTGTGACAACATCAGGGAAGAGGCAGCAACCGACGCAGGACGCAAGACTTTGGAATTCAGGCCTTCTGAGGGCAACCTGTCAGCAGGATAACCCAAATATAATGACTGCAACAGTGAAACACCTAAGAACATCTAAGCCTTCCTCCATTCCCTTTACTACTACACTACATTTATCATTAAGCCTTCACTTTGCTACTTCTACACTACATTTATAAATAAGTTTTCCTCCCTTCCCTTTACTACTTCTACACTACATTTACAACTAAGCCTTCCTACCTTCCCTTTACTACTTCTACACTACATTTATAACCAAGCCTTCCTCCCTTCCCTTTGCTACTTCTACACTACATTTATAACCAAGCCTTCCTCCCTTCCCTTTGCTACTTCTACACTACATTTATAACTAAGCCTTCCTCCCTTCCTATACCACGCTACACTACATTTATAACCAAGCCTTCCTCCATTCTCTTTGCTCCTTCAACACTACATTTATAACTAAGCCTTCCTCCCTTCCCTTTACTACTTCTACACTACATTTATAACTAAGCCTTCCTACCTTCCCTTTACTACTTCTACACTACATTTATAACCAAGCCTTCCTCCCTTCCCTATACTACTTCTACACTACATTTATAACTAAGCCTTCCTACCTTCCCTTTACTACTTCTACACTACATTTATAACTAAGCCTTCCTCCCTTCCCTATACTACTTCTACACTACATTTATAACCAAGCCTTCCTCCATTCTCTTTGCTACTTCTACACTACATTTATAACCAAGCCTTCCTCCCTTCCCTTTACTACTTCTACACTACATTTATAACTAAGCCTTCCTACCTTCCCTTTACTACTTCTACACTACATTTATAACCAAGCCTTCCTCCCTTCCTATACTATTTCTACACTACATTTATAACTAAGCCTTCCTACCTTCCCTTTACTACTTCTACACTACATTTATAACTAAGCCTTCCTCCCTTCCCTATACTACTTCTACACTACATTTATAACCAAGCTTTCCTCCATTCTCTTTGCTACTTCTACACTACATTTATAACCAAGCCTTCCTCCTTCCCTTTGCTACTTCTACACTGTATTTATAACTAAGCCTTCCTACCTTCCCTTTACTACTTCTACACTGTATTTATAACTAAGCCTTCCTACCTTCCCTTTACTACTTCTACACTACATTTATAACTAAGCCTTCCTCCCTTCCCTTTGCTACTTCTACACTACATTTATAACCAAGCCTTCCTCCCTTCCCTTTGCTACTTCTACACTACATTTATAACTAAGCCTTCCTCCATTCCCTTTACTACTTCTACACTACATTTATAACTAAGCCTTCACTTTACTACTTCTACACTACATTTATAACTAAGCCTTCCTCCATTCCCTTTACTACCACACTACATTTATAACTAAGCCTTCACTTTACTACTTCTACACTACATTTGTAACTAAGCCTTCCTCCCTTCACTTTACTACTTCTACACTACATTGACAACTAAGCCTTCCTCCCTTCCCTTTACTACTTCTACACTACATTTATAACTAAGCCTTCCTCCCTTCACTTTACTACTTCTACACTACATTTGTAACTAAGCCTTCCTCCATTCCCTTTACTACCACACTACATTTATAATTAAGCCTTCACTTTACTACTTCTACACTACATTTATAACCAAGCCTTCCTCCCTTCACTTTACTACTTCTACACTATATTTGTAACTAAGCCTTCCTCCCTTCCCTTTACTACTTCTACACTACATTTATAACCAAGCCTTCCTCCCTTCACTTTACTACTTCTACACTACATTTATAACCAAGCCTTCCTCCCTTCCCTTTACTACTTCTACACTACATTTATAACCAAGCCTTCCTCCCTTCCCTTTACTTCTACACTACATTTATAACTAAGCCTTCCTCCCTTCACTTTACTACTTCTACACTACATTTATAACTAAGCCTTCCTCCCTTCCCTATACTACTTCTACACTACATTTGTAACTAAGCCTTCCTCCCTTCCCTTTACTACTTCTACACTACATTTGTAACTAAGCCTTCCTCCCTTCACTTTACTACTTCTACACTACATTTGTAACTAAGCCTTCCTCCCTTCACTTTGCTACTTCTACACTACATTTATAACTAAGCCTTCCTCCCTTCACTTTACTACTTCTACACTACATTTATAACTAAGCCTTCCTCCCTTCCCTTTACTACTTCTACACTACATTTATAACCAAGCCTTCCTCCCTTCCCTTTGCTACTTCTACACTACATTTATAAATAAGTTTTCCTCCCTTCCCTTTGCTACTTCTACACTACATTTATAACTAAGCCTTCCTCCCTTCCCTTTGCTACTTCTACACTACAGTAATAACAAAGTCTTCCTCCTTATTCCCTATTTCTTTCAATTACACAAAGGTCCACAGCCCTCTGTTACCTTCAAGCTCATTCTCCCTTCAGACTGTAGCTCCTACCTTCTTCACACTAACTTTTCTCTCATCTTTCAGCCAGTTTTTCCCACTTTGTTTTTCTCTGATATTAATTTCGTTTTGCACATATATCTTCACAGTGCCATTAACTGCCTTCTATTCTCCCTATGATCTTGTATGTTTAAATTTTCCTTAAAAAATGTATCATATTGTATCAATTGCTACCTGTAACCTTAACAATTAACCAATACTGTTTTCCCTCTGCCTGTCATAAATTCAACTGTTTTCCCTCTGCCTGTCATAAATTCAGCTAATTGATATGTACATTCTTTGGCAATGTTGTAGTGTACTGGCTCACCTGCAGTTTTGTGCAGGGGTGGGCATGGCCAGGGTGACTGACAAGCCTAATGTCTGTGAAGCAGAATGGAAATGAGGCATGACTGGCACACCATGCATTTTAGCCCATGACATCATGCATATAATGAAAGCAGATGAGCAGCTCTGAGTACTGTACTGTACTGTGACAACAGTTGTTTTAATAAAACTCTATAAAAAGACATCTGCAAAATGTACGTACAGGAACATGAGAATATAAGGGCACATGAATCTACATAAAATAAGGATGCTTTTGACATTGCGTTGCATAAGCACTTTGTTTTTCCTCTGTCTGTTTCAGGGTAACCTGTTATTTAGCACATCACAATTCCAATGCTAATTTGCATCTCTCTGAAATGGAGGTGCATAAACACACTAAAGGAACAAAAATCCACTTTGTTAAGTATGTTTCAAATTGTGAAGCCCTACTTGCTCAGACACAGATTTCCATCTAATGTTCCAGCAACCTGGATCTAGGAAAGGATCTAGTTAGGCTGGTAAAACAGAAACACAAGGTTGGCTTTCCTTTCTGGGGGACAGTCGGGGTTACGGCAAAGGTAGGTATTCCTTCATATCAAAAAACTTCACTGCACATTTTTTTTAAAGGGAAAGAGATTAACAGAAAAATAAAAATGCATGTCACTGGCCATGTCAACTGCTGTCTATGTCTTCCTCCATAGGAGACTCACTGAACTTATGAATGGATCCCTTAACATGCACAGTGTCAAAAGCCATAACTGCATATTTACCATAGAGGGAAGGCCCTGCCTGGGAAGACATAACAACAAGGTGCTTGGCATTTCTGAACAGCAGCAGTGTGTTATGAAGCTATCACTAGGGTCACTACTACACTATGTTGGCAATAATTAACGAAGTCTGATCTAAATCTGATTTTAAAATGCATTCAAAATGGAGTAAAATTTTTACAGCACATGGCCCATACATACATTTTTGGGCGATGTTGTAGTATACTGGCTCACCACGTACGTAGCATACCAATTTCAATTTTTTTTACATGTTTTTAGAAATGCAGCGTACCCAATTCTGTATGCATGATGATGGATGAACAATGAATATTCATGCGGTGAGAACCACACCATAATGAATATTCATTAGTACAGATTGACGTCAACCAGCTTTTGGACCCTTCACAAGTAAGAGTCAAAAAAGACTATGCCAATGAAAGAGTTCCCTGTGTTCCAAAAGAAAGTGTCTGAGCAATAGTAAGAAGGCCAGGAATGTACCTGAAGAATTAAGAGAAGTTTTTATGGGTTGTGAACCAGATGCCAGTACTGCAAGAAGGTGAGGAAAGTACAGTTGCATACACTTACCATAAATGTAGATGTTCGATTGTATTCACTGTAATCACCTGTAGGTTATCCCTGCTGTGGTAGCCCTCAGCCGGCCATAATACCAGAGTCAATGCTTTTCTGCGTCAGCCGCTGTCGCCTGTAGTCTGACGTCAGGTCGTCAGTGCTATAAAGCAAGGCAGCCGACACCACTATATCAGTTTTTCTTGCCCTAACCCGTCAGAAGCACAAGGAAATATGGTAAAGTGGTCCTGGTGGCTAAAAGCCACCGTGAGAAGCTTATGTCGCCCTAAGGGAAGAGGATATAAGGGGGAAGGAGGGAGGGAAACCAGGACTACAGCAGTGAATACACTCGAACATCTACATTTATGGCAAGTCTACACAACTGTACTATGTTCTTTGTGTTTCACTGTTGCAGTCATCATCTGTGGGAGGATTCCCAAAGCTGAGGAGAGGGGTGGAAAGATTAGTTAGAGACCTAGGCATGGGTCAGCATGACCTACAGAACTGCAGAGGCAAACCCTGTCTTAGCCTTAGAGAAAAGAGGTAGGTGGTAATGATTTGTAAAGGTATGGACAGACGTCCAAGTGACAGCTTCCAAGATGTCCCTGGTGGGAACTCCTCTGAGGAATGCTGTGGAGGCTGCCCTAGTGGAATGGGTATGAATAGACTTAGGGGGAGGTTTCCCCATGTAGTCTGTAGCAGAAATGGATACAGTGTGATATCCATTTGAAAATGGTTTGCTTGGAAAAGGGCTTCCCCTCTGCCCCTGGGGCAAGGCTGACAGGAAGCTGGTCTGTTTTTTTTGAAGGGTTTAGTATGGTCCAGGTAGTATCTGAGCTGTCTGTGTATGTCTGAGTGCATAATTCTTTTCCCCTTGTTTTGGGGGTTGGGAAAGCAGGTGGGTAGATGTATGGCCTGGTTGAGGGTCACATCAGATAACACCTTGGTCATAAAGGAGGGATTAGTCCTCAGGAAGATCCTGTCTGCATGGAAAATGATGAAGGGTTCAACTGCCATGACTGCCTGAAGTTGCGAAACCCTTCTGGCTGAAATGATAGCTAGTAGGAAAGCAGTCTTCCAGGAGAGGTATCTCAATTCTGCTGAAGCAGCAGGTTCGAAGGGTGGTAAGGTTAGTTTTTCTAAAACATAATTCAGATCCCAGGCTGGCGTCTGTGGCCTTCTGGGAGGTCTGATATTAGAAGCCCCTCTGAGGAATTGTTTAATCAAAGGATGTGAGAAAAGGGGCTGGTCTGTATTGAAATGAGCCGAAACAGCTGAGGTAAACTTTAACAGAAGAGAAGAGGAGGTCACTACTGAGTAACTCAGCTAGGTAGTCCAGGATAAGAGGGATGGACGTTTGTGAGTTACTGCCTCCTCTGGACTGGCACCAGGAGCAGAATCTTTTCCATTTCCCTGAGTAAGATTTTATGGTGCTGGGCCTTCTGGCCTCTGTGATAATGTCTAGAATCTGTTTGCTTAACAGGGGACTCTTGTTTGATTTTAAAGTATTAGCCATGCTGACAGTTTGAGAGTCTGCAAGTCTGGGTGCAGCAACCCCCCCCCCCCACCTGGATCAAGAGGTCTGAGATCAGGGGAAGCTGCCTGGGAGGCTGTAATGTCAGGCTGTGCAGTAAGGGGTAACAATGCTGTCTGGGCCAATCTGGAGCAATGAGGATGGCCTTTGGTCTCTCCTCCCTTATCTTGATCAGTACCTTGGGAATAAGAGGCAGAGAAGGGAAGGAGTACACAAAGGAGGAGTTCCAGGGGAAGGTCAAGGCATCCACCTGCCATGCTAGGTGGTGATACTCCCTGGTACAGAATTTTTTCAGCTGGTGGTTAAGGTGTGAAGCAAAAAGATCCACCTCCGGAGTTCCCCACTCCAGAATGACTTGCAAAAAGATTTTTCTGTGGAGCTGCCATTCGTGGGGGTCCAGTAAGTTTCTGCTTAGGTGGTCTGCCAGGGTGTTGTTGATCCCCGGTAGGTACTGGGCAATTAGGTGTAATACAATGGAGGACGCTGTCAGCCAGAGGTTCATGGCTTGCCTGAACAGAGGGTAAGACTGGGTCCTTCCCTGTTTGTTGATGTACCACATTACATTACAGTGATGTTGTCTGTTTTGATAAGGAGAACCCCTGGCCTGAGATGGGGTTTGAAGGCTGTCAGAGCCTTTTGTACTGCCATCATTTCCTTCTGATTGATGTGTAATGGAAGGTGCTGGGCATCCCAAAGACCTTGGGTGCACCTGCCTGCTAGGTGAGCGCCCCAAGCAATGTCTGAGGTGTCAGTGGTGATTGTCTGCCTGGTAGGGCAGAGGATGAAGGGAAGACCCTTGTTCTTGGCACATGCCCCTGCCCACCAGAGGAACTCGGCCCTTATACAGGGGATCAGAGGGAGAGAGGTCTCTAGAGGCTGAGAGTGCTGACACCAAATGTTCTTTAGATACTACTGAAGTTTCCTCATGTGAAGCCTGGCCAGAAGAATTTTAAGGATGCAAGATGCCATGTACTCCAAGGCTTGCAGGAACTTCCTCACAGTGAGGTGACTTCTGGAAGCCAGTTGGGTAAAGCAAAGAGGCAGGAAGCTATGCTTTTCTGGGGATAGGAAGGCCATTTGGGATGCTGTGTCCAGCACTGCTCCCAAGAAAATGAAATTCCTGGAGGGTATTTGCTTTGATTTCTTCTCGCTGATGGGGAACCCTAGGGAAGTCAGGAGGATTTTGATAAAGAGAAGGCCCTGGAGCAGCTTTTCTTTGCACTCTGGCTAAATGAGGCAGTCGTCCAGATAAGGGTGAATCTGTATATTTCTCTGTCTGCAAAATGCTACAGTCGGGGCTAAGCATTTGGTGAATACTCTGGGTGCAGTAGATAAGCCAAAGGGTAGTGCAGAGAACTGATAGTGTTGTGAGCCTGCTCTGAAGCACAGGGATTTCCTGCAGGAATCCCTTATGGAGATGTGGAGGTAGGCATCTTTTAGGTCTAGGGTCACTAGCCAGGCATTTTTTGTCAGCGCAGGCAGCAGCTATTGCAAAGTTAGCATCTTGAATTTGGGGACCACCAGGAAGATGTTCAGAATGGACAGATCCAGGATGGAGTGCCAAGTGCCCTCTTTTCTGGAACAAGGAAAAGTCTGAAATAAAAGCCTCTGCCTGTTTGATCTGAGGGGACAGGTTCTACTGCCCCCTGGGATATGAGAGTTTGGACCAGTTTCAATGCCTCTCCCCACTGATTTGGAGGCAAGTCTGGGTACCCTCCTGGAATTTGGAGTTTGTTGAAAGAGAATTTGTATCCCTGAAAAATGTTCTTTAAGACCCATTGGTCCATTGTTACAGAAAGCCAATTTTCTTTGCAGAGGGAGAGCCTTCCTCCTAGCTTTTGGTGAGTGAAAGGAGGGCAGAGGAAGGAGAGGGAGTCATTGTGAGGATTTGTCCTAGAAAGATGGCTTAGAACTCCCTGCCTTTGGGGAAGAAGTGGTCCACTGTTTGGTTCTCTGCTGCCCCTGGGTAGGGGCCTGTGTGGTCTGTCCCTGTGGAGCTTACCTTACCCCTGTCTGCTAGGTGCAGGGAAGGACCAGTGCTTAGAGGGAAAGCTCCTGCTGAACCTGGGAGGTTGAACCTGAAAGAAATATTTTGCTGTTAGCATAGATTTTGCTTTGTCTTCCATCTTTTTAAGCACCTCTTCTGCTTTTACTCCAAACAAGCGGTCCTTATCCAGGGGTGCTTCAATTAATTTAGACTTGACATGATCAGGAGAGGTTGTTCCTTCAGCAATGCATGTCTCCTAATGACATATACTGACACTGCTGTCCTGCTTGAGGCTTCTAGGGCATCATATCCACAGTGTAATGAGTGTATGGCCACTTGACAAGTGGAGTGCAGTAAATCTGTTAACTCTTTCAAATTGGCACAATCAGGAAATTTTGAAATCTTTTGTTTTAATAGTTCCAAAGTGTTGCTGATATTTTAACTTATGGAACTGACAGTTGAGTGCTCTGATAGCTAAGGTTGCAGACGTGTATACTTTTTTACCCCATCTGTCCAGAGCTCCGGAATCCTTGTCAGAAGGAATAGGATTCTTGGCAGAACTAGTCTTAGCTCCTTTAGGTCCATGTGTAATAACCTCTGGGTGTGCACCAGGATTTCTGTACAGGTATTTTTGAGAACCCGGTACTCTGTAATACCTGTCAGGTTTACTGGAAGCATGTGGGAGGGCATCAGGGGCTAAGCTGGATTCATGGAAAACATCATTCACCACTTCTAAGATGGGGGGGGGGGGTGGCCAGGGGTCTGTGCTGGAGCAGGTCCAGAAACTCTCTTAGTCGTTTCTTAGACTGGGGGAAGTCCTGAGATTCCCATTGGAAACGTTCCCAGAGGATGTGAAGGGTTTCCCCAAAGGAAAGGTCTTCTGGTGGGGAAGCAAAAGGAATGGATTCCTCTGCATCTGAATTGTCATAAGGAGTCAGAGGTTGTTGTTCCTCTTCAAAATCTGAATAATCAGATTCCTCAGAATCCTGTTCTGTCATAATTTCAGGAGAAGGGTGTCTTTTCCTTTTAGAAGTTGTGGCCTGACTAACCCTGATAAGGGAGATAAGATCCTCTGCCATTTGAGGCATTTGTGCTTGGGGGGGGGGGGTGGAGCAGGAACAAGAAGGTGGCTAGAGGCAGATTTTCTAGGAGTGGCCTGGCTTCTAGGCCTAAAAGTATCCATCAGTCTGAGAGAAACAGCAGTCAGATGAGAAGACGTCATTTTTTGTCTAGATTTGGTAATGGTAGAGGCCTCCTCGGAAGCCTGTGCCTGTGTTGTGGCTCTGGACCCAACCGAGGCAGAGACTGTCAAAGGCTCGGAAGACGAAGAAGATTTCTGCAGCATACTGGACTCTGAAAGGGTCTCAGTAGAGGCCTGCATAGATATATTGGGAATCAGGGGGTGCGAAGTGCCTTACTGAATTCCGGAGAACTGATGACTTGCTTAGCGGCAGAGTCATTGGGTGGCTTAGCCTTGTGTGATCGGTCTCTATCTTTATCTCTACTTTTTTTGGAATGACTATGGACTGTTGGCTGACGGACGCCATTTCGGAATGTGAAGACGGAAGACGCAAATACCTGTCTACAATAAGAGCTCTACGGCGAATGGTTCAGCAATGGAGGACGTTGTGGTCTGGGCCTAAACAAGTGATGCAGTAAGAATGGAAGTCTTGGTGTGGGATCTGCTTTCCACAGGCGAAACAATTAACTTTTTTGGACATTGGTTAGTGCAAGAAAAAAGGATCCCCAACGGGGTACTTGGCTTTAGACATTTTCAGCTGTAATTCAAACTATGGTACCAACTGGCACACTTGCGAACTGCTTCTGCTACGGGCTCCACAGCAAGAAAGACTGATGTAATGGTGTCGGCTGCCTTGCTTTATAGCACTGATGACCTGATGTCACACTAGAGGCAACAGCAGCCAACGCATAAAAACATTAACTCTGGTATTCGGGCCGGTCGAGGGCTACCGCACCAGAAATAACCCACAGGTGATAACTGCAACAGTGAAACAAGAAGAACATCTGGAAGAAGACAAAAAGGTGAATTATTGAACAGTGGAAAGTATCAGTCACACTATGAATGGCTCATACTGGGAAAACTGAAAAACATGAGTCTCATTTTGTGCCAGTCAGAAGAAGCTTGACAGCTGAAACACAAGCTGGTATGGTGAGAAAGGGAGGACTACGCAAAAAACAAAGTGAACTTTTTAAATATAGTGTAGGAAAGGATGACTGTCGATCCAACTATGTGCTACTTTAAAATGAGCTCATGAAGAAACCAAATAAAAGAATAAAAGGAAAAATAAATGCGAGTAAAATCACTTTGTATCTATATAAATTCCATTAAATGGTTTACCATTACTGTAAAATGTAACACAGTAGCAGTAAATACATTTCTAAATGCAAACGCTAAAAGCATAAATACATTTATGCACTTTTTCTGAGTGGAAGCAGACTTCATTATTAACAGAAACCCATTAAAAAGTAAACTAACCTCATTTCCAGTGTAGCACGACAAAAAAAAAAGGAATGTAGAAGGGTAAAATTGAACAATGTCAATATCTGAAGCTGCAGGTAGTGTGGACTGGACTATTAGGGTGTATGGAGTTGCTCATATAAGCATAAAAGTTAATAGCAGTTTGGGTTTTCCCAGATGGATGCACATTGATCAACAACTTAATTTCAACACTCCCACTGTGAAAAAAGAAACTGACAGATGAAGGCCAGTAATTCTGCCTGTTTTATTAAAATTCAGTTACTGGCTAGTAAGTACACTGTCTGGATGCCAGCAAAGAAGAAACTTAGAGACAGCCTGAAAACAAATAAACCAGAAAAGGTGAAGAGAAAATACTGACCTGGAAGAATCTACAGCTCTTCCGCAAAAAGCAGTTCAAGCTCCAGCCCTGACACAAGAGACAGCTTCCAGTAATTTAGAAGAAAAAAATAAGTTAAATGTGCTCACAGATGATTAAAATAAATGAAACACTGAAGGGTTATATCAACTCAAATAACAAAAGGTTGGAAAAATGGAAGAAACTTTAAATAGGTATTCAGAAAAATTGCAAAAAAATCAGAGGTTATAAGACTGCTTAAGAAGAGGGAATTCAAAAATTGGTTGGGTTAGAGGACAGAATGCCCACAGAGAACCTGAGATTTTCTGCTATACCAGACAAACAAGAAAGAACAAACTGTATTAATTTTATGAAAGTGCATACAAGTAACTGGATTGGTATTACACAGCAGGATTTGTTAAGTGAAAGGGCACATCATGTGTATGCTCCAAACCTGGCAAACAGAAAACAGCTAAGACTTGCATTAGTAAAGATACAATCATACCAGCATAAAGAGTTAATCCAGACAAAAATGTGGTACAAGGGAAAAGTGTTAAAAACTGGAGGCAGAAGAGTGCTTGTGAAAAATGCTTCTTCACTGTATACCAGGCAGAAGCAAAGCAAAGCAAATTTATCCCAGCATTCAGGGAATGTTGAGAGGCAGGTATGAGATTCAACTTGCTATATCCAGCTGTCCTCAGAATATTTTTTTCATGGAGGATCCAAGTCATTTTTTGATGCAAAACAGGCTAAGAGGGAAATACAAAACTTGTTACAATAAAAAAGGAAGCCTTCAAACAGACAGGGATGTTGCTTCTCATTCTTCCGATAATAAAGATCATAGAAATTCTCTGACGGTGACACCTTTTCCAAAGTCCCAAAGGAAAATGCTTAAGAGACAAAAAAAAAACACAGGAGTTGACTAAAAGAATCAGGAGTATCTTGGACTTGAACCGGAGTCTGGAGATGGCAGATGGAGATGAAGAAGAATAAGACCAGCAACACTGAAATCAGTGAATAAATGTTAGACTACAAAGAATCAGTCTCATTTGTGAAATATGGCTTTACAAAAAAAAAGTGGCTAAGAAAGATTGGATTTTTGTTGGTTTTATTAAACTTGTGGGGGGACAGACAGGCATATACCCCACTTCATGTCATTAATGTTTGGAATGACACTAAAAGGGAAAAAATAGAAAAAGTAACCAAGTAAAACAATTTTTTGTTCTTAACAACAATATTTGTATAAAACGTTTCATTATATAAACTGCAGGTTATACAGTAAAGCAATTACAGTTATTGTTTAAACGATAAAGACACTAAACGAAATAAGTATTTTTTTCTTTTTAATAAATGTAAGCATTACTACGTAAAAAGAGAAGAAACATTGGTTAAATTGCAATTTTGGGCTGTTGGGATGGGGGATGCGGGAGTAAAAGTACATTGATTAAATTACATCTAGTACTGAAATGTTTTCTTAGTTTTGCAGAGATGAATGCATGGATTAATGCCCTTGTCTTTATCTAATGACGGCTTTATTTTTTTTTGGGGGGGGGGGGGTAAGCAAGTGGATTTTAAAAATGAGAGAGCACAATGTAATGAATAGTTTTCCTATACGCAAATAAATCTTCAGTGTCAGTTGAGGAGCCTGTAGCTTAGGTCAGCTGTACATTCTTGCTCTTATCTTTCCATGGAAACAACTTGACTAAAGGTGAAGGCAATAAATTGAGAGGTCTGGACATTGTTTACTGAAAGATACATAAAATTAAAAAGTACATGGGAAAGCAGCTCAATAAAAAATTAAGTTTGAAATTACTGGAACTGAATAAGAGATAGCAGCTTTTCTGGTAACTAACTACTTTAATGCATTTACTAGAACAGTGTATAATTTAGTTTTGTTTAAAGATAGCCAGTGCACTTTTCTTAAGGCTAAAAGTTAATGTTTTCTGAAAGCATACACATTGTTTTCCACATCTGGGAGGCAAATAAAGACAACACAAGAACAGACAGCAATTAGTGTAATTAGTGGCACAGATCGTAACACGCACCTTAGCATGGATGACTTTAATTTTAGATTAGTTAATGCCTGCAAGTACAGCAGGCTATTTGGGACAATTGTTCCTGTCTGAAGAGATAAACTTTATTATTTGAAAATGTACGTAATTTTGTGTGCCTGTTTTAAGTGAACAGGTTTTGGGATGTTTTTGTTTTTTTGAGGATTGATGTAACTGCCAAATATTAGTGGGTGCATCTAACACAAAACTGGAAAAGTACAGTTGTGTACACTTACCATAAATGTAGATGTTTGAGTGTATTCACTGTTGCAATCATCACATTTGGGTTATCCCTGCCAGGGTAGCCCTCGGACGGCCCGAATACCAGAGGCTTAGTATTTCTATGTCAGTTACTGTCACTTCGGGATTGATGTCAGGTCATCAATAGTATAAAGTAAGGCAGCCGATGCCATTACATCAGTTTTTCTTGCCCTGTCAGGACCACTCAAGTAGGAGCCAGGTTCTGGTGGAAGAACCCCAGCAGTATAAATACCAATATGTCCCTTGTAAGGAAAAAGAAGAAAAAAGGGGGATGGAGGGAGCGAAACCAGGACTGCAACAGTGAATACACTTGAACATCTACATTTACAGTAAGTGTACACAACTGTACTATGTTCTTCATGTTTCACTGTTGCAAGTCATCACATTTGGGTTGATTCCCAAAGTTGAGGAAATGGGTGGAGGCAGTTAAGGAAACTAGGAGCTGGCTAGGATGCCCTGAAAGACTGCAGCGGCAAACCCTGCCCTGGATTTGGAGAAGAGAGGCCGGTGGTAATGTTTGGTAAAAGTGTGAACAGATGTCCAAGTGAAAACCTCCAGGATGTCCCTGGTGGGGACTCCTCTGAGAAAAGATGCAGAGGTGGAGGCTGCTTTGGTGGAATGAGTCCTGACCCCCTTGGGGGGAGGCTTTCCATGTTGTTTGTAGCAGAAATGGATGCAGTGTGCTATCCATTTGGAAATGGTTTGTTTGGAGATGGCTTTTGCCTTCTGTCCCTGTAGCAAAGCTAACCAGCAATTGATCAGAGTTTCTGAAGGAATTAGCCCTGTCTAGATAGAATCTGAGCTGTCTGTGCACATCTAGAAAGTACAGGATCCTTCCCCCATTGTTCTGGGGATTAGGAAAAAGGTGGGCAAATGACTGGATTGGTTAAGAGCCACATTGGACACCACCTTGGGCATGAAGGATGGGTTAGTCCTGAGGGAAGCTCCGTCAGCATGGAAGATGATGAAGGGTTCCACAGCCATGAGTGCTTGCGGCTCAGAGACTCTTCTGGCTGAAGTGATGGCCAGAAGGAAAGCTGTCTTCCAGGAGAGAAATTTTTGCTCTGCAGAAGAAGCTGGTTAGAAGGGGGCAAGGTGAGCTTTTCCAACACAAAGTTAAGGTTCCAAGCTGGGGTTGGTGCTCTTCTGGATGGCCTCAAGTTGCTAGCCTCTCTTAGGATCTGTTTGATCAAAGGGTGTGAGAAAAGGGGCTGCTCAGTAGGAAAATGAGCACAGATAGCAGAGGCATGAATTTTAATAGAGGAAAGAGAGAGGCCACTGTGTAGCGGGTCAGCTAAGTAATCCAGGATGAGAGGGAGGGAGGGAGGGTGCCATATTGGCTCCCTTAGCCTGAATCCAGGTACAGAACCTATTCCATTTGTCAGCATAAGACTTTTTAGTGCTAGGGTGTCTGGCCTCACTTATAACATCTAGAACCTGTTTACTGAGGTTGGCAGATTGATTGGGGCTTTGGGAATAAGCCAAGCTGCCAAATTGAGTGGCTGCAATTCGGGATGCATGAATTCCCCTTCCCTCTGGGTCAGGAGGTTTGGAGTCTGAGGAGGATGCAATGGTGGCAGTGGGAACAGGTTGCGCAGCAAGGGGTACCAGTAATGACGAAGCCAGTCTGGAGCTATAAGAATTGTCCTTGGTTTTTCCTCCTTTAGTTTGAGCAGTACCCTGGGGATGAGAGGTAGTAGAGGAAAGGCATAGACCGATAGACTGACCCAGAGGAAGGACAGGGAATACACTTTCCAAGCCATGCAGTGATGCTCCCTGGTGCAGAATTTGCTGAGGTGATGGTTGGTGTTGGAGGCAAAGAGGTTGACCTTCAGGGTGCCCCATTTCTCAGTTATTAGGGTGAAGGTTCTTCTGTTGAGCTGCCACTCGTGCAGGTCCAGAAGATTTCTGCTTAATTGGTCTGCCAGGGAGTTGAGAGAACCTGGTAGGAATTGTGCTAACAGGTGCAGTTGCACAGCTGAGGCTGTGTGCCAAAAGGTCATGGCCAGCCTGAATAGAGGGTAGGAGTGAGTCCGTCCCTGCTTGTTGATATACCATATCACAGTGGTGTTGTCTGTTTTGATCAGGAGAGGACCTGGGGATAGAGGGGGCTTGAAAGCTATCAAGGTGTGCTGGACAGACATCGTCTCTTTCTGGATGATGTGCAGAGGGATTTGCCGTGGGCTCCATTGGCCATGTATGCACCTGCCGTCCAGTTGCGTAGCCCAGGCATAGTCTGATGAGTCTGTGGTGAGGTTCTGGATGGTGGGAGGGGTGAGAAAGCTAGTCCCTTGTTGTGGGAGCATGCTGTTGCCCACCAAAGAAAATCTTTTCTGAGGCAAGAAAAGTATAGGTATGAGAGTCTCCAGATCTTGAGACTGTTGACACCAAAGGGTTTTTAGGCACCACTGAAGTTTCCTCATATGCAGTCTGCCATATGGAATGAGTAGTATGCAAGATGCCATGAACCTCAGAGTCTGCAAGATTTTCCTTGCAGACAGCTGGGGTCTGGTAGCTAGTTGAGAGAAGTAGGCTGTCAGGAACATTTGCTTTTCTGATGCCATCTGGGATGCTGTGTCCAGGCTTGCTCCCAGGAGTATAACCCTTTGGGTGGGGACCTGTTTGGATTTCTTTTCATTGATTTGTGTACCCTAGGGAAGTTAGTAGGGACCTTACAAAGGCCAGGTACTTGAGCAGCTTTTCCTGGCTGTCTGCCTGAATTAGGCAGTCATCTAAGTATGGGTAAATCTGGATATTCCTTTGTCTGTAAAAGGCAAAGGCCAGAGCCAGACATTTTGCAAAAACTCTGGGAGCAGTAGATAAGCCAAAGGGAAGCTCAGAGAAGATATTTCCTGCATGATTCTCTGATAGGAATGTGGAGGTAGGCCTCTTTTAGATCTAGGGTGACTAGCCAAGCATCCTTGGAGAGCATGGGTCGCAGCTGCTGGAGGGTGAGCATTTTGAATTTTGGGATCACCAGGAAGGTGTTTAGAAAGATAGATCAAGGATGGGAGGGGGGGGGGGCATAAGTTGCCCTCTTTTCTGGGTACCAGAAACAAATCTGGAGTAGAAACCGTGGCCTTTCTGTTCTGTAGAAACGTGCTCTACTGCCTTCATAGAGAGCAAGGAATGGACTTGCTTTTGCGCCTCTGCCCACTGGCTTGGAGGTAGATCTGGGAACCCTTTTGGGGCTGGAAGGGTGTGGAAAGAAAATTTGTATCCCT
The DNA here is from genome assembly GCF_019279795.1 of Protopterus annectens. Classification (NCBI taxonomy): domain Eukaryota; kingdom Metazoa; phylum Chordata; order Ceratodontiformes; family Protopteridae; genus Protopterus; species Protopterus annectens. The sequence goes on from NC_056743.1 coordinate 27,037,645, forward strand.
GGGACACTATGTTGAGAACCCAGCGATTGTTGGTAATGGTGGCCCAGGTGCTTGTGTGAAAGGAGAGTTTTCCTTCCTAGGGGTAAGTGAAGGTGGGCAGAGGGAGGGGAGTCATTGTGAGTTCTTACCATAAGGGGGTGGATTAGAACTCCCTGGTTTTGAAGTGGAGGTAGTCCATTGCTTATATCGTTGCATTCCCTGTGACTGCTGTCTGGGGGGTCTGGGCGGAACTGGTTAGTGGGAGCAAGAAAGGACCAGTGCTTGGTGGGACAATACCTGCTGAACCTGGGTGGCTATACCTACAAGAAATCCTTAACTGTCTGCATAGATTGTGCTTTTTCTTCCATCTTTTTTAAGACCTCTTCTGCCTTAGTGGCAAATAAGTAGTCTTTGTGCAACAGGGCATTCTTTAGATTTGACATGGTCTGGCAAGGGCTATTCCTTCAGCCATGCATGCTTTCTAAGGACAGATGCAGTAACTGCTGCCTTGCAAGAAGCTTCTAGGGCATCAAATCCATAGTGCAGGGTGTGTTTAGTTACTTGACTTGCAGAATGCATTAACTCTTGTAACTCTTTAGATTCTGCACAAGCAGGAAAGGAAGACTTTTTTTGTTTGAGGAGTTCCAGGGTACATTGCTGAAATTGTAGCATATGGAACTGACAATTTAGTGCCCTGATAACAAGAGTAGCTGAGGTGTATACTTGTTACCCAATCTGTCTAGAGCTCTGGAATCCCTGTCTGGGAGGGTGGGATTCTTAGCAGAGGTTGCTTTAATCCCTTTGGGGCCTTGAGAAATTACTTCAGGGTCAGCAGTAGGATTTTTAAAAATAAATTTGTGTGAATCAGGGACTCTGTAGTACCTGTCTGGATTTCTGGGTGCAGGAGGGAGGGTGTCAGGAATTAAGCTGGATTCCAGGAAAACATCCTCCACAACATCCAGGACTGGGGGGATGGCAAAGGGTCTGTGCTGTGGAAGATATAAGAATTCCCAGAGTCTCTTATTACACTGAGGGTAGTCCTGACTCTCCCATTGGAAATGCTCCTTTAAGGTATGAAGGGATTCCCCAAAGCAAAAATCCTCTGGGGGAGAGGCTGAAGGGATGGAATTCTCTGCATCAGAATCCTCATAAGTAGAGAGGGGTTGCATGTCTTCATATTCTGATGCATCAGAGTCATCTGACTCTTCTTCAAACAAAACTACAGGGGACAGATCTCTTTTCCTTTTGGAAGGGGTAGCTTGGCTTTCCCTGATCAGCATGATAAGGTCTTCCGCCATTTTAAGCATTTGAGACTGAGCCAAGGAAGCAGGTGCCTGAGACTGCATCATCAGTTTCTTGGGTGTGGTTCGTACCCTGGGCCTAAGAAACTCTGTCATTTTCGAAAGAATGGTAGTTGTGAAAGAAGACGTCGGTTTGTGTCGTGAATCGGTAGCGCGAAGGACTTCCTCGGAAGCTGATCCCTGCTCAGCGGCTACAGACCCATCCAAGGTAAAGACAACTGCAGGATCCTTAGTCGAAGAAGAGTTTTGCGGCATACTTGACTCCCAAAGGGTCTCGGTAGTGGCCCGCGAATCAACAGAAGCGGGCATCAGGGGCGTGAAAGTGCCTCACTGAGGACCGGAGAAAGTATAGTTGTGTACACTTACCATAAATGTAGATGTTCCGAGTGTATTCACTGTTGCAGTCATCAGACTTGAGTTATCCTGCCAGGGGTAGCCCTCAGTCTGCCCGAATTCCAGAGGCTTAGTATTTCTGTGTCGATTGCTGTCACTCCAGGACTGACGTCAGGTCGTCAGTGGTATAAAAACAGGCACCTGACGGCATTACATCAGTTTTTCTTGCCCCAAATGTCAGAAGCACTCAAATAGGGAGCTAGGTTATGGTGGAAGAACACCACCATTAGAAAGTAAATACCAAAAAATTCCTGTAAGGAGTGAGGGAGAGAGAGACAAGGGGGATAGAGGGTGGGAAACCAAGACTGCAACACTGAATACACTCGAACATCTACATTTATGGTAAGTGTACACAACTGTACTATGTTCTTCATGTTTCACTGTTGCAGTCATCACATTTGGGTTGATTCCCAAAGCTGAAGAAAAGGGTGGAGGCAGTCAAGAAGAATGGGGGCTGGCTAGTATGCCCTGCAAGACTGTGGTTGCATAGCCTGCCCTGGATCTGGAGAAGATAGGCAAGTGGTAACGCTTGGTGAAGGTATGAACAGAACTCCATGCTGCAGCCTTCAGGATGTCCCTGGTAGGGACCCCTCTGAGAAAAGTTGCAGAGGTGGAGGTTGCCCTGGTGGAATGTGTCCGGACCCCCTTAGGGGGCGGATTCCCATGGTATTTGTAGAAGAAATGGATACAGTGTGCTATCCATTTGGAGATTCTTTGTTTTGATATGGCATTGCCCTCTGCCCCTGCTGCAAAGCTGACTAGCAATTGGTCAGTTTTCCTAAAAGATTTAGTCCTATCCAGGTAGAATCTGTGCTGTCTGTGCACATCTAGAGTTCCTTTCCCCCTTGTTTTGTGGGTTAGGGAAAAAGGTGGGCAAATGAATTGACTGGTTGAGAGCCACACTGGACACCACTTTAGGCATGAAAGTTGGGTTAGTCCTGAGGGAGACCCTGTCAGCATGAAAAATGATGATGGGCTCTACTGCCAAGAGTGCTTGTAGCTCTGAAACTCTTCTAGCTGAAGTGATGGCCAGAAGCAAGGCTGTTTTCCAAGAAAGGAATATTAACTCTGCTGAAGCTGCAGGCTCAAATGGGGGTAGTGTCAGCTTTTCCAACACAAAGTTAAGGTCCCAAGCAGGGGTAGGGGGTTCTTCTTGGTGGCCATAAATTGTTAGCCCCTCTCAGGAACTACTTGATGAGAGGGTGTGAAAAGAGAGGTGCCTCAGTGCTGTAATGTGCAGATATGGCAGAGGCATGGATTTTAATGGAAGAGAAGGATAGGCCCATGAGTAGTAGGTCTGCTAGGTAATCCTGGATGAGAGATAAGGAGGGCTGTGCTGGGTCAGCTCCTTTAGTCTGGATCCAGGAACAATACCTTTTCCACTTGGCAGCATAGGATTTTCTAATGCTGGGTCATCTGGTTTCACGTATAACATCCAGGACCTGCTTGCTTGGGCTGGCCAGTGGAGGAGAAGTCAAGGAATAAGCCAGGCTGATAGGTTCTGGGTTTGCAATTGTGGAGTCAGAAGAGTTGGAATCTGACGGAGGTGCCATGGAGGCAACGGTGACAGACTTCACAGTAATGGGTACCAGTGTTGGTGTGGCCAGTCTGGGGCAATCAGGATTGCCCTTGGTTTTTCCTCCCTTATTTTGAGTAATACTCTTGTAAGAAGAGTTAGAGGGGAAAATGCATAGATTGAGAGGTTTACCCACTGGAAGGACAGGGTATCCACTTCCCAGGCCTTGCTGTGAGGTTCCCTGGTGCAGAATTGGTCTAGGAGTTTTCTGCTTAAGTTGTCTGCCAGAGAGTTTTGGTTGCCTGGCAGAACTTGAGCTAGCAAGTGAATATGCATGGCTGAGGCAGTGTTCCAAAGGGTCATGGCTAGCCTGCACAGTGCATAGGAGTGGGTTCCCCCCTGCTTGTTGATGTACCACATCACTGTGGTGTTGTCGGTTTTGATTAGTAGAGGCCCTGGAGAGGGTAGGGATCTGAAAGCTGTCAGAGCATGTTGAACAGCTAGCATCTCTTTTTGGTTGATGTGCAGATGAATTTGATTTGGGCTCCAGTGGCCCTGAATGCACCTGCCGTCCAGGTGTGCACCCCAGGCATAGTCTGATGCATCTGTGGTTAGGGTCTGGGCAGCGTGGGGTTGTGAAAAGTGAAATCCCTTGTTGTGGTTGCATGCTGCTGCCCACCAAAGAAAATCTTTCCTTAGACAAGGTATCATAGGTATAACAGTTTCCAGGTCCTGAGAATGTTGACACCAACGGCTTTTTAAGTACCACTGAAGTTTCCTCATATGCAGTCTGCCATATGGAATTAGCAGAATGCAGGAGGCCATGAACCCTAGAGCTTGCAGGATTTTCCTTGCGGATAACTGGGTTCTGGTGTCCAGTTAAGAGAAGTAGCCTGTCAGATAGGCTACTTTTTCTGGAGTAAGGAATGCCATCTGGGATACTGTGTCCAGGCTTGCTCCCAGGAATACAATTTTTTGACTGGGGACTAGTTTGGAATTCTTTTCGTTGATAGTGTACCCCCAGTGAGGTTAATGGGTCATTTACAAATGTCAGGTGTTGCAACAGCTTTTCCGGTCTGCCTGAATCGGGCAGTCGTCCAAGTAGGGGTAAATTTGACTATTTGTCTGCAGTAAGTAATGGCTGGAGCCAGGCATTTTATGAAAACTCTGAGAGCAGTGGATAAGCCAAAGGGAAGTGCAGAGAACTGATAATTCATAGAATGATCCTCCCCTGAAACGTAAATATTTCCTGCAAGAGTCTCTGACTGGGATATGCAGATAGGCCTCGTTTAGGTCTAGGGTGGCTAACGAGGCATCTTTGGACAGCACAAGGAGAAGCTGCTGTAGGGTGAGCATTTTGAGTTTTGGTACCACCAGGAAGGTGTTTAGAATGGATAGAGCTAAGATTGGGTGCCAGGTGCCCTCTTTTCTGGGTACCAGGAAAAGTCTGGAATAGAAACCGTGGCCTATCTGCTCTGCAGGAACAGGCTGACTTGCCTCATGGAGAGCAGGGAATGAACTTGGTTTTGTGCCTCTACCCACTGGTTTGGAGGAAGATCTGGGAACCCTTTTGGGGTTGGCAGCGTGTGGAAATAAAAGTTGTACCCCTGGGACACAATGCTGAGGACCCATCGATCGTCGGTGATGGGGGCCTAGTTTTTTGCATGGGAGGCAAGTTTTCCTCCTAGGAGTATGAGCAGATGGGCAGAGGTGAGAGGTGGAGTTGAGAAGTCACTGTGAATTCTTTCTATAATGGGGTGGCTTAGCACTCCCTGTTTTAGAAGTGGAGGCATTCCATTGCCTAGATCTCGGCATACCCTGAGACTGCTGTCTGGGGGATCTGCTTCCCCTAGGTCTAGTCTGAGGTGGCCTTGAGAGGGCTGGAAAGGACTAATGTTTTGAGGGGCATTGCCTACTGAATCTTGGAGGCTGGACTTGCAAAAAGTATTTAACTGTCTGCATAGACTTAGCTTTTTCTTCCATCTTTTTCAAAACCTCTTCTGCTTTGGTGCCAAACAGATTGTCTTTACTCAGTAGTGCGTCCAATTAATTTTGATTTGACATGGTCTGGCAAGGTCTGTTCCTTAAGCCAAGCATGCCTTCCAAGTACAGAACCTGTGACTGCTGCCCTGCAGGATGCTTCTAGGACATCAAACCCACATTGCAGGGTATGCTTACTAACTTGGCTCGCAGAATGCATAAGCTCCTGTAATTCTTTATTTTCTGCACAGTCAGTGAAGGTAGATTATTTTTGTTTAATAAGTTCCATAGTATGTTGCTGGTATTTCAGCATGTGGAACTGACAATTTAATGCTCGAATGCCAAGAGTTGCAGAGGTGTATACTTTTTTTTACCCCATCTGTCTAAAGCACGGGAATCCCTGTCCGAAGGGGGGGATTCTTAGCTGTGGTTGCTTTTATTCCTTTAGGTCCTTAGGAGATTACCTCTGGGTCAGCAGTAGGATTTTTGAAAAGAAATTTGAGCGAGTCAGGGACTCTGTAGTACCTGTCAGGTTTCCTGGGAGCAGGAGGTAGAGTATCAGGAGTTAGAATGGATTCCATAAAAACATCATCCACAACAAGTGTCTGTTGCTGTGGTAAATCTAAAAACTCCCTCGGTCTCCTTTTGGACTGAGGATAATCCTGGCATTCCCAATGGAAATGTTCTCTCAAGGTATATAGGGTTTCACCAAAAGAAAAATCCTCTGGAGGAGAGGCAGAAGGAATGGATTCCTCTGCATCTGAATCCTCATAAGCAGACAAGGGCATGTCTTCATAATCAGAAACCTCAGAGTCGTCGGACTCCTGGACAGATAAAGTTGCTGGGGACAAGTCTCTCTTCCTTTATCGCAGGGGTAGGCTGGCTTCCCCTAATGAGCATAAGGTCTTCCGCCATTTTAAGCATCTGAGACTGAGGCAAGGAAGCAGGCGCTTGAGTTTGGGTCATCGTTTTGTTCAGGCGTAGTTCGTACTATGGGCCTTAGAAACTCAGTAGTTTTAGAAAGAACTAAAGACGCAAAAGTCGTAGTCGGTTTGCGTCAAATATCGGTAGTGTGAAGAACTTCCTCAGAAGCCAGTGTCTGCACAGTGGCTCCGGACCCATCCAAGGTAGAGACATCCGCAGGCTCCATAGTCAAAGAAGAGTCTTGCAGCATACCGGACTCCGAACGGTTCTTGGTAGCGGCCTGCGAATCCACAGAAGCGGGCATCAGGGGCTGCAAAAGCACCTCACTGAGTACCGGCGAACTGGTGACTAGCTTAACAGAAGCATTGTCGGCTGTTTTGGACCTGTGCGGTCTGTCTTTATCCTTACATTTTTTCGGAAGATTGGTAGTCAGATGCTTACCGAAGCCATTTCGGAATACAGAGATCGAGAGCAAAAGTATTTAGCTACGATAAGGGTGGCCGCGGTGGTGCAGCGGTTAGTATTGCCACCTCACAGCAATATGTTCTCCGGCTCAATTCACAGCTGGGGTGCCTTCTGTGCAGAGTCTGCATGTCCTCCCTGTGGTCACGTGGGTTTCCTCTGGGTGCTTCAGTTTCCTCCCACATCCCAAAGACATGCTGTAGATGGATTGGACACTCTAAATTGGCCCTAGGTGTGAGTGCGTGCATGTGTGCCCCTTCTGTGAAAGGTTGGGCACCGGGCTGGCAACTCGACACCGTAAAACTCTACTGCCAATCATAAGTGGACAGGCGATCCACTGTGGCAACCCCTACCAGGAAAAAGCCAAAAGAAGAAGAAGATAGCACAACAGGAAAAAGGCAGTACATGACCAGAAAATTACAATCTTATGAACTGCTACAAACTGGAAACTCTGAGTCGCATCCTGTCACAATGGCGGCAAATGAGATCTGAGGAGTTGGGGACTGAATAAGGCATTATGGGTAGTGGGGGAGCTCAAGACTCGGATCCTAAATCTTGTGAATGCATCCAAATCAGACCTGAGGGTTGGATCCGTAACCCATCAGTGAGGAAGAATGAAAAGGACCATCATATTTTAAATTTAATACTAATATACCTAAACCCTCACTAATGTATGCATACTGTAAAAAGATCATATTATGCGGCGATGTCCACCCAAACCCAGGTTCTGACTGCTTCTCTTCTCCACCCGCTCTCTCTTCTACTGTAACATCTACAAAAAATTTGAAAACCATATCCATGAATATGCAAAGTAAAGTAGAAAAAGTCTCTAAATTTCATTCCTGGATCACTCATACTCCCCAAACATTATTATTCTTACAGAAACTTGGCTTAAACCACATATAAAAGAATCTGAACCCCCACCCGGCTATACTATCATCCACTCTGACAGACTAAATAAAAAAAGGTGGTGGTGGGCCAATCATGTTCTTTAACCACATCTCTGTCTCTCCTATTTCTTTACATAAATTCCTCTCTGCTGAGATCCTTGTCTCTCACTGTAAATTAAATGAGCACAAAACACTATGCATAATTACCTTATATATTGCCCCAGGAAATAACATTTCTATTCTGGAAGACATCCAACACTAGGTATCTAGTTCCATTTCTCGTGAAATAATAATTCTTGGTGATGTCTACATTAACTGGCAAACAGTCACCTCAGACTACTCTTCCACTATCAACCTATACAGTTTCAAACAACTCAACTTCCCATACTCACTTCAACAAAGCTAATAACACTGGGACTACTCTGGACTGGATCATGGTCTCAAATCCAAATCTTTGTAACCCTCCACCCACCCTCTCAGACTCCCTCAGTGATCACCATCCCATCTGTGTTCAGATACTAGCAACTCACCATATCAAACAGCACCTTTATAAAGACTGCTATAACCTCTCAAATTTCAATTCCAAGATCTTTAATGACATCCTTAATAAGATTAATTAGTCCATCCTCTATTCCCTACCACTGGATAATGCTTTTCTAAAATTTAATACGATATTTTTTGACATTCTTAACAGCCTTGCTCCTATAAGAAAAGAAAAAAAAAAGAGTTAAACTCACCCAATCACCCTGGCTATTCCCTTCTAGTAGACAATTAATGTACAAGAGAGATAAAGCTTGGAGAAACTGGCAAAAACACAAATCTCAAGCTCACCTACAGACCTACAAACCACTTTGAAACATGACAAAAAACAAGTTATGGCTGATAAGAAATACTATTGCGTAAACCCACAGTATAACCAAAAAACACAACCCCCCAAAATTTTTGGTCCACTATCATAAAAATATATCCTGGAATTTCTAATACCCATAACCCTTGTCCAGACATCTAATCCTTAGAAACTACTTCTAAATTTAACTCCCACTTTATAGACTCAATAGCTAACCCACACCCAAAAACTCCCTACAGAAACCTGACACCCCTGGCAAACGTCAAAGCTCTAACAATGCCATTTTCATCTTAAAATCCATCTCTACTTCCTATATTAAAAATTTATTATACAAACTTAAGCCCTGCTAACCCTCTGTAGACAATCTTCCACATGAATATGTAAAGATTAATGCTCCCTCTATTGCCTACCCAGTCTCTATCTTGATGAATCAATCCATTTGTGAGTCATGTGTCCCACCTCTCTGGAAAAAAAATGTACATAATTTTGCTTCATAAAGAGGGAAACTACACTGAAATAAACTTCAGACCAACTGCAATCTAGTCTCCTCTTTCCAAGATCTTAGAAAAATGTATTCATAAACATCTTTTATGATACTTACTCCAAGAAAATCTATTAACCTCTGTCCAACACAGCATTTGCCCAGATCATAGCACAACTGCCCTTGTTGCCTTTTTGGACCACGTCATTAAAGCCAGAGATAACAACAATTCAGCTTCTTCCCTATTTTTCGGTCTCTGTAAAGCTTTTGATACGGTCTCACATACCAAATTACTGTCAAAAATGTCTGCTTTAGGCTTTTCCAGTACAACATTCACTTGATTCTCTAGCTACCTATCTGACCGGCTACAATCAGTTAAATGGTTCTCTACTTGCTCATCTTTTCTCCCAGTTAATAGACGTGCCCCATAAGTATACAATATGCAAATTACTCCACTGTCATTTGCTTATCTAATAGTCCTTCCCAGTTACAATCTCTCACTCAGCAGGCTATCAACTCTATTGAAAACTGGCTCAGTGACAATAAGCTCTTCCTAAATCCAAATATAACAAAACTGCTCTTATTTCTCCCCAAATCCCTAACACACATAAAAGGCAACTATCCTCTCACAACAATAATGAAATTGAAGTTGTACCTCACATAAAGTTACTTGATGTCATACAAGATGATCAACTGAAATTTGATCTTCATATTCAAAGTGCAAAAAAACAACACACCAAAAACTGGGCATGCTCTATAAATCAAAGTGATTCCTTAGCAACTCTTCAAGAGTTACTCTAACCAATAAATACCTCTTTCCTTCACTTCTGTATGCCTCACCCATTTTCACCAACATCTAGATCTCCCTAACATCAGAACTTGAGCTTTGCTATAACAAAGTAGCTAAATTTGCAGCCAGTCAGTAATACAACTCCCACCACTGCTCCGCCCTTAGTTATTTAAACTGTCTTGAATTATCTCACTACCTCAAGTTCACTCAACTCTTTTTGCACATAAAATGGTATAAAAATCCTTATCCTGCCCAACATACTGCACCATTCTTAACCATTACCTCTCTAATCGCCTTCTTGGCTGATATGAAAACACCTCCTTGAAGTCCATAAACCGAAAAAATACATCAGTCGCTGCCTATATTCCTACTCAGTAGCCAAGGTTTGTTGCAGTATTCTAGCAGATATTAGAGCAATATCATGTAGTCACATATTCGATCTCTAAAGAGATTTCTGCTCAACTCCTAGCCCTATACATGCCTTATACCAGGCTGACAACTACTCGTTGCTCCTTCCATCTCTCCCCTCACTTCCTTCATTCTTTTTCCCCTTTCCTTTCTTCCCTTCTCTTATTAGCCAAAGCACCAGTTACTTCTCTGACAGCTTCCTATTTCAACTCCATTTCCTAATCTCCCCAATTGTAAAATCGCTTAGCCAAAGCACCAGTTACTTCTCTGACAGCTTCCTATTTCAACTCCATTTCCTAATCTCCCCAATTGTAAAATCGCTTAGCCAAAGCACCAGTTACTTCTCTGACAGCTTCCTATTTCAACTCCACTTCCTAATCTCCCCAATTGTAAAATCGCTTAGCCAAAGCACCAGTTACTTCTCTGACAGCTTCCTATTTCAACTCCACTTCCTAATCTCCCCAATTGTAAAATCGCTTAGCCAAAGCACCAGTTACTTCTCTGACAGCTTCCTATTTCAACTCCACTTCCTAATCTCCCCAATTGTAAAATCGCTTTCCTTTCTTAGTCTTTTGCCACATTTAAAATGCTTAACATCTTTACCACTGGTTATCACTATGGATTGTACTTTATCAGGTGTTCAGTATTCTACAACTGTTGTTTAATATTCACTATATGAGTTTCTGATCTGACTTTATTTACCCTGTATGTCGATTCTACTATTTGTTACTGCACTTCATGTGATATTATGTAATTTATTAATTGAACTACATATTTTGGAGCTTTTCTCCCCAGGCATCTGCTGAAACCGGATTCATGCCCAGTTGGACTTTCCTGGTAAACAAATGCCAAACACACCTGATCTTAAGTCAACATCTGTCAACTCAACATGTTTCTAACAATTAATTTTTTATTGGTGAAGGGTCTATAAGCAGTTGGGTACACCTGCTGACAAACAGTGGTACCAAGACATTTCCAATGCTAATATTTAAAGTTATAAAATGACAGTCTTACAAAGGAGATGGATGATAGCTTACTCATCAAACATGTATGCACTATTATTTAATCTTCTTCTTCTTTTGGCTTTTCCCGGTTAAGGGTCACCACAGCGGATCACCTGTCCACTCATGATTTGCAGTGGAGTTTTTGCGGGTCATGCCTAGGGCCAGTTTAGTGTGTCCAAATCCACCTACAGCATGTCTTTTGAGATGTGGGAGGAAACTGGAGGACCCAGAGGAAACCCAGGCAGCCACAGGGAGGCCATGCAGCCTCCACACAGAAGGCACCCCAGCTAAGAATTGAACCGGAGAACCTCTTGCTGTGAGGTAACAACGCTAACTGCTGCACCACCGTGGCTGCCCTGTGTGAATGGGGAACAAACTGATGCAGCTTGTTGTCCTCAGAAAACTATGTGTTTGAAAGTTCTTTTCATTCCCAGTCAGTGATAAGGTTTCCGATTATAAAAAAAACATCTTCTGTCTGCACTTGTACTGACTAAAGTCTGTGCTTTTAGTGAATCTATTCTAATCCTATTGGTGTTTGCTCATTGCACCATAGGGCCTGAGTTGCAGCTGACAATATTCTTAGGATCAGTCCACCTATCTGGTTAGCAAAGAAACATTAATCACCACAATAGCTTTCAGACTACATTTCTGATATTCCTTACACTTACACTTTTCAGCCACAAAGCACCAATCTCACGCCATTTTCTGAAAAGACCACCTGCCACCAGACATTTTAAGGAAACCTCATGATATGCTTTGGGGGTGGGATTCTTACCACACTGCTCATCACTGTTGTCTCCACAGTCATTGTCTCCATCACAGTGCCACAGACTACGTATGCAGTATCCGTTTTGGCAATGAAACTCATCTTCTTCACATTCTCGGGGAGCTGCAGTACAAACAAAGCACAACATTAAATCAAAATCTCTGTCTTTTACACTGTATTCTATTTAATAATTACTTAACAAAGCAGACAAACTTAACTGCCTCCTAACAAAGGAGTTATGTTCACTTTACCTTAAGTATTCACACAGTATGCAGACAAAAACTGTAGGAATCAAACCAGTGTGCTGGAAGCACTGGGTTTGCAGCCCATTACCATAATTACTTAATTCATCCCCTACAACGGAACTCAAAAGTTTGTACACTTTCTGATGGTTGTATTCTGTGCCTTTTGACAAAATCAAGTTATACCATCACAGTTCAAAATGTCCCTATATTTATCTAGAACCATATGTGTTACTTAAAGGATGAGAGGAAACTATTCTGAACATACATTTACAGTGGTCACAGTTATTAAAATCTAGACCTTAAACTGTACTCTTAAGTCACAAACAAAGTAAATATTAATTTTTATATATAACTTGCATTATATCTTGGCAAGCACTCTAGGTACACTCATACCTTCAGCAGCAGCATTTTGTTTGTTATGCTGTGATCTTTCCTAACAGGCTAATCAGTACTGTCTATGTCACTTAGCTGAAATATTTACAGAAATATGAATAAACATTTAATATCTCCAAAAACAAATTATGTTGGGGAAATAAACCACTGGTGTGTAAAAAGCAGTTTACCTAGCACAATGTACATTTTGCCAGAGTTTTTATGTTGGTAAAACCAACAGACGTTTGAGGGAGAGGATACATGATCAATTACACTGTGCACGGAGAGGTATTAACTATAGTGCAATAGCCAAGCACATGAACACATCTGGTGAGGGACATAATTTCAAATTCTTAGTGCTAGAGGTTTTAAACCAAAATGCCAGAATGGTTGATTTGGTTAATAAGACGTATCAAGCAGAGATTAAATGGATTTTTAGACTAGGGGCACACTATTCCCCTGGCCTAAATGAACAAGTCTTTATACAACCTGCACTGAGAGCAAGACCTCTAAACAAGAAATAATTGTTTCCGGTTCAGTTAAATTTTTTAGAAAACATGTTTGTTGTATTAACTGTAAGAACACAGTATTATATATCTTATAGCGCATAGTAAGGTGTGTTTATACAACATTAATTTATACACACCCAGTTGTTATATACCATGTCGTATAGATTTCTTACTTTTTATTTTGTATATAGATACACTGAGATATACACTTACAGCTTCTAGTCATTTCATTAACTTTGAGTATTACAGTTTTTAAATGTTTTTATAAGATGACATGTTGAATAACTTTTTAAACACCATGTTAAATAGTTTTGTATACATGTGCACAGATATGCACTTAAGTTTTTAAGGTTGGCTTTGACATATAATTATCAAATGTTGATTTTTAGAATTGTTGGTGATTATCTGTTGTTTTAACAGCACCTAGCAACCTGAAAATGCACTCTCATTTGATTGGATGTACTACTGAACTATTACTATAAGTAGTATGCATTCTGTTCTTCTGGCATTATATCTGAAGAAGCTATATGCAAAAGCGCTCATCTGTATTATTATTATTTTTATTAAAGTTACGGCTTGGATTTACCTCTGCTGTGTACTACTGATTATGATTCAAACTTTTTGCAACATTTAATACCTCATTAACTGCACTAGATAGAGGTTAATGCCAATACTGTTGTGTTGCAAAGCTTTAGCATGAAATCTTTCAATATCATGTATGCAACATGGTTTTGGAATTATTAATGTAAATGTGAACAATTTAACACACCAAGAAATGTTACTAAAATGAACCTATATACTTGTCTAGAGATGTCACAAGGATTGAATTAACAAGTTAAACCACACTACCTTTAACTGGCAGACCACATGTAAAGCGAGTGAACACAGCAGATGGGAACTACCTGGTGTTTGTTATAATTTGTGAACACCTAGAGCACACAGGTTTCATTGTCAGATGATAATGGCTATCTGTGTAGCATAAATGGAAAATGGCTATGTGATAGTTAGGCATCGTCTCTCAACTGAACTAAGTGCTATCACCAGAAAATTCCACGATTATGAAACAATGAGGTAAGGAAATCCTGTCAGTCTTGTGTATGTGCCAGCATCAATGAAAAAAAATACAATTAAAAACAGTATAAGGAAGTAAGCCCAGTTCCACATCATACAAATCCCATTTTGTTACTTTAACCATTAAACCTGGAGTTTGAACAGACCTAGTTCAGATGATCGAATTTTTAAAATGTCAAAATTCATATGTTGTAACTATATCATCGACAATTTAAAAAGCTGAAAAACAAGGAAACAAGACAGTGTTTTTGCACTGGGGCAAGCCCCCTTGCACCCCATGCCTCTCCTGCTAATAATATATACCAACTCCGAAATTGCACTACAGTGGAGAAAAGGGTGCATTCCCTTATCCCCACCCGCTGTACCTCAATCTCAGTACAAACAGTTCAGCTTTTTAAAATGTCGATAATATGGTCTTGATCATGTGGACTCTGATATTTTAAAAATTAGATAATCTGAACTAGACCCATTTGAACTGGTCCCTCCCAACTCTACAATGCACTCCCCCACATACAGATGTGCAATATATTGAATTTACTGGAAGTCAGCAGTATATCTGCATTCATAAACATGTGGGAATTATCAACAAAAACATCATAGTTTGGTGTGGTGGAGGTTTTATAGGTTTATAGTTGTCTAGTCTTCAGCTCATGTTATAGTTTCTCAGTGGCCAGCTTACTGCTGGAGTCTAACAATATGCTGCTCAGTTCCACCCTCTCAAAGTCTAGCAGGTCCAGAGACGACAGAAGCTGAAATCATTACCAAAAACAGACAAAGGAAATGTTTTTTTTAATGCATTCTTGCAGCAACTGATCTAACACTATTTCACTGCAGTAGTTTCTCTGTTTCAGCACTTAGCAGTAGATTTTTCCTTTCTTGAGAGAATGGTTTAGATTTCTGTTAGCGTTCTGTGCTTTAACGTATGTACTCTCTGACCTGCAACTACCATCAAATGAAAAGGAATGTGGTACAGTCTACAAAACTCACTACACTATGAAATCAAAGAGCTTCAAAACTAACCAAAGCCAACAGGTCACTGAAGAGAAACAATTCACTTAAATCCCCTCACTTATACTTTGAGCTCTTTTAAACTATTAAAAATGTATTTTTTTTACACAGGAAATGAATGCAAGTGCATCACAGCAGATATATCAAAAAACTTATGAACATTGCAACCTCTTTAATAAAGGAATATACCACTGCAGAAAATGTTTACACCAGACCTTTCTAGACATTGCATCCCACACACAGACAGATAGCATAACAGCACCCTTTAATTACAAACTTAGTCAGCATATGGAATGCATGTTCACTATCAGTGCCAGTGATCCATGACTAAAGTTATAGCAAGTCATTTGTGGTCCAATGAAAGGTAAGGAACAAGGCTTCCAGGAGGCAACATAGTCTGTGATAAGAAGGAAAGGGCAGATTGTCTGCTGTGTTTTGCTTACATCATATGACTATGTGGCTGAAGAGGCTAGCAGATAAACAGGAAGAAAATTGAGATTTGCAAGGTTTGACACACACACACACACACACACTAGCAGCTGTAATAATAGAACGGGGTACATCAAGTCAACACAAGCACACCACTCTCCTGTGTCATGTAAAGGCTCGAGAAATCAAATGGAGGGTATACATAGCATTAAGAAAACAGTGAAAAAAAACTGCCACCTAAGAAAATTAAATGCAGACAGAAAATTGGAAAGAATGTGGAGAAGCATTAGTCTACTGACCTGCAAGTGACACGTTCCCAAACATTCAGTAACAACTGGCCTAAACGGCTGAATAAATCTAAGCAATAAGGACACAATACTGTTGATATCTGTGAAAGAACAGTTCTCTGGGCCCTTAAACAGGGCCGTCATCTAATTAGTAGAGATCTGCAGTTGTCTGAAGCTACCTACATTTCTACACACGTCTTGCTATACACAAAGTTCCAGCAGTTTCAGAAAGGTACAAAAGAAAGAAGCTAGCACCCAACTACTTACCACTGTGTAGACATTACGGCTGACTACATCTAATGAATGCTCACCAAGTCAATGATGTAATTACATGTTGCCTGCACATTGTAATTTAAGGCAACCACACCATAAGCAATGTACCTCATTTCCTCAGAGTGTATTTTCCTTCCTACAGAATAATCCCCACACTTTCACATGTCAAAAAAAGCATGACTTGGTAGTAGTTTCCACTCTTCTCCTCTGTGGCATTTCTATCCTAGCCAGCTTCTTCAGTTTGGGCTGAATGAAATTTCACGATACTTTTTAAAGAGTTTTCAGCCCTTGCTTCCAAACCATTTTGCTCATCGCATCTGTAACTTTTCTAATAAGGAAAAGCACACATAGTAGGGTATCTGTCCTTCTCTTTTGTCATTTAAAATTACTGCGGTCATAAAGCTATTTAGGCTCTAAGGATCCATACCTCTACTTCCATTTGCACGCGAGGCTAATAAAAAAAATGAAGTTATGTACTTACTATAATGTTGTGTCTGTGTTGTCCACTTCTTCCTCAACCACTGGGTTTGGATCTGATCCTCAGATCCGAATCGGCCATTACTATAGCTCGTGGCCAACTGAAACTCTCAAGCTCTTCCCTACCCATAATGCACTTCTTTAGCTTTTGCTGTCAATCTTCATTCATTCATCAACCATTGGGACAGAGTCCCCTGCTATCTGAAATTCCAGGTGGACTCTAAGGAAGGATATTTCTCAGCACGGTTGAACCAAATGCTGTTATTCCCCTCAAGACCAGATCCAATTTGTAATGAGTAATAAAAGTATTAGGATTAACCAAGTAGCAGCTGTGCATATATCATCCATGAATGATTTGATAAAAGTACTGATGAGGTTGCCATAGATCTAAGTACAGTGGGATCTTAAAGGTTTTGACAATGAAATGCCCAATTTATTATAGACAAAGGACATGCAGTCAGTAATCCATCTTGACAATGTTACCTTTGTAACAGATTTACCTAGTTTGTCATCTGCAAAGAAGATAAAGAACTGATTACACTTTCTAATCTCTTTTGTTCTGTGTAGGCAGAAATGCAATCATCTATTAACATCCAGCAAGTGTAATTCAACTTTGTTTTCAAATTTTAGAAATATTACTTTCCAGGTCATAAATTTAAGATTAAATTTATCTGCTTGTTCAAAGGGAGAATGACTTGCGGCCTGCAGCAGAAGATTCAAATCCCATGGAGGAGTAGGATCTTTAGAAAGCGGTCAAAGTAAAATAGTACCTCTTAGGAAGGCCTTGAATATCTTAGTAGAGGCTAGGGAAGAATCGTCAACTGTTATATTAAAGTTAGATACTGCTGCCAATTGAACTTTAATTATAGAGGAGATAGCTCCTTCATTGAAAAATGTTGCCAAAAACTCTAGGACACTTTGTGTTGGGGCTGAAAAAAGATCAATATGTTTCTGATGCACCCAACAAACAAATCTCTTCCATTTACTTTTGTAAATTTTTCTAGTACAAGCTTTTATGGGAAGACAAAAGTATATGCTGTACAGGTGACGAGAGCATAGGTTATCTGGCTATTAACAGAAGTGGAGAAACCATGCTGTTAGCCTGAGGTTTTAGATATCCAGATGAATCACGCCTGTCAGGCTGAATTCTGTATCCAATTCCGGACCTCCTGTCTCACCTAAGTAAAGAAGATGAGGCCAAAGGAAAGGGAACCAAACCTGTCAAGGCCAGTAAGGTACAATAAGGATGAGTCTGCTCTTCAGCCTTGCAGGTTTCTGTAGAAACTTGGGAATCAAAGGAGTTGGTAGGTAAGCACAGGGAAGACCGGATGGGCAATTGTGGAACAGTGTGTCCCTCAGTGATACACACGGTAGGGGGATTATGACAAAAAAGCTGCTGCACTTGTTGCTTAAGGGAGACACAAAAAAAAAATTGCAGCAAGGCTGGCCCCATTAATGGAAAATTGCTTCGGTCACTTTCATGTTGAGTCCACTTGTGAGGTAGTAGAAAGGACCTGCTCAATCTATCTGCTATTACGTTGCACTTCCTGGAATGTGCATTGCTATGAGAAAGCAGTCAGATGAGATCGCCCATTGCTACACTTGAAGAGCTTCTCGACACAAGGGGTAAACTCTAGTTCCTCCTTGTTTGCTGAGGTACAAACTACTGTTATGTTGTGTCTGAATCACAACTGCCCCCAGAGGTAGAGCATCCCGAAAAGCTTGCAATGCTAAAAGCACTGCTCTTATCTCCAAGACATAAGAAAATTGGCCTCTTTTGGGTACAAACTGCCTTGCACTGTTTTCCCCAAGAAGTGCCCTCCAATCTGGAATGCATTTGTGGTCACTGTGGCCTTGGGCTGAGGGAGAATGAAAGGATGGCCTTGCAGAACCTGATCTGATCTTATCCACCACCAAAGGCAGTTTTTGCATGCTTGTGTGATCTTTGTTTGAACTGACATCTGCTGATAAAGAACTGACCACTGACATGCTAGCATCCATTGAAAAATTCTCATATGAATTCTTGCCAGGGGTAGTAGAATTGTGGCCGCTGACACTGACAAGGCTTGAAGAATCAATCAGGCTGAAATTCTGGTGCTGTGAACAATTTTCATGACCTGGAATCTCAATGTCTATACTCTGGCTAGGGGAAATGAAGCTGTTGCATATCGCCTACTCAGAGGTGATCTCTGCCTAACATACAAAGCTATGTCAAACCCAGAGCTGTTGGACATGCTCCACTTAAAGAAATCCCAATCCCTCTGAGCTACACGCTCTAGGGACCTAACACTTGTCATCACAATAAACTGAACATGCTGGAGGGATAGACTCCTGTCCCAGAGACTTCCCATACTCTGGAACAAACTACCTATCTATATCAAAGTTCCTCATTAGCACTCTTCAAGAAAAATTTTAATGATTGGATGGGAAATAGGAAATTCACCCCAGGGATCACTTCTGTGGCTCTGCTCGACAGGGGCACAGGAAAATAATATTCTTGGGTGGCAAAAGCCAGGGTACCTTTTTGGCTAGGCTTATATAGGCACTAGGGCCAATAGCCTAGTACCTACCTATGTTGCAGATACTGTATTGAAAAGTACCCCTATGAACTCCAGTGTTTGAGACGGTTACAAGTTTGGAGTGCCTGGTCTCTTGCTATTATGAGTAGATGCGTGGTCAAGGTGAAGATGAGCCAGTCATCTAAATATGGAAACACCCAAAATCCCTGTAGTCTCAAGTGAGCTGCCACCACTGCCATGCATTTGAACACCCTGTGGGCTACAGTGAGACTAAAGGGCAGGGCTCTAAACTGGTAATGACTGGCTCCTAGCTGGAAGCATAAGAACCTTCTGGACCGCCTGCTCATTTTTATGTGATATTACTCATCTTGAAGGTCTATCGAGCACATCCAATTGTCCTTGCCTAGAAACATCAGAATGGACTGAACCACGACCATCCAAAACTATGAGTGAAAAAACTGAATTTGCTCAGATCCAGAATTGATCTCCATTCCCCTGTTATCTTTGGCATTAAAAAGTATCTTGAGTAAGTTCCGGATTGTCGCTGGTCTGGTGGGACCTCTTGGATGACTCCTTTTTGCTAGCAGCTTTTGTATTTCTACTTCTGCTGCTTTCCTCTGACTGGGTGGAACATCGGGAAACTTTTGAGGATAAGAGTGGAAGGGAAAAGGAAATTACATATCCCTTGGAAATAAACCTCTGCACCCAGGTATCTTTTGGGATATCTAGCCAGGTTCTCTGGTGCAGGGATAAACGACCCCAAGTGCCTCCAGAAGAGGACAATTGCGTCTCCTCTCAAGTGCACTGGTATGGCCTGTCAGAGAATGTGTTTCTAGACCCTTGGTTTTACAGGTTACCCCTGCTACATAGGCAGTGTCTTCCATTAGTGCTCCCCCCTCTGCCTCTGGGGGAACGGTCTTCAAGTGGATCTTGAAAAGGACATTGAGATCTTTTGAACTACATTTTCCAGCTTCCTTGTTGGTTCCTAGAGAAGGTCTTTTAAGGGGTTGAAAAAAGTACAGTTTTGTACCTACCATAAATGTAGATGTTCGAGTGCTAAATACAGCTGCAGTCATAACAGATGGGGTTCTCCTGCCGTCAGGCGGGTCCTCGGTCGGCCGAATTCCAAAGTCTAGGTCTGGCGTCGGTTGTCGTCGCTTCTTCCCTGACGTCAGTGCGACAGGGGTATAAAAGAACCAGCCGACGCCATGTTCTTCAGTTTTTCTTGCCCCAGATGTCAGGTGCCCCCAGAAGGAAGGCAATACATAAAATTATGAAGTAATGCAATGCAATATAATCAAAAACCAGTAGTTGCAAGCAAATACACCATAAAAGAATACCCCTAGAGGGGAAGGAGGGAGGGAAACCTGGACTGCAGCTGTATTAGCACTCGAACATCTACATTTATGGTAGGTACAAAACTGTACTATGTTCATCGTGCATACAGCTGCAGTCATAACAGATGGGTAGAATCCCAAAGCTAAGAAAGGGGTGGTAGGCACTAGGTGGAACTAGGAGGAGCCAAAATGCCCTGCAAGACTGCAGTGGCAAAGCCTGCTCTAGATTTGGAGTATAATGGTAGGTTGTAGTGTTTGGAGAAGGTATGCACAGAACTCCAAGTGGCTGCTTCCAAGATATCCTTGGTAGGAACTCCTCTGAGGAAGGCTGCAGAGGTGGCTGTGGCCCTGGTGGAGTGAGTTCTAATGCCTGTAGGAACAGTTTTGCCATGAAAGGAATAGCAAAAGCGTATGCAGTGGGCTATCCATTTTGAGATTGTCTGCTTGGAAATTGGCTTTCCTGGAGCTCCTACCGCATAGGCCACAAAGAGCTGTTCTGATTTTCTGAAAGGCTTTGTTCTGTCCAAATAATAACGCAGTTGCCTGTGGATGTCCAAGGAATGTAGTAATCTCTCCCTTTGTTTTGAGGATTGGGATAAAAAGTAGGTAAATGTATGGCCTGATTTAAAGCTACCCTGGATACCACTTTAGGCATAAAGGAAGGGTTGGTTCGTAATGAAACTGTCCTGATGGAAGATGATAAAAGGCTGGACAGCCATGAGGGCCTGTAGTTCTGAAACTCTACGAGCTGAAGTGATAGCCAGAAGGAAAGCTGTTTTCCAGGATAAATATTGCAAATCTGATGAAGCAGCTGGCTCAAAAGGAGGCAAAGTCAGTTGTTCCAGAATGAAATTTAGATCCCAAGCAGGTATTGGTTGTTTCCTTGGAGGTCTTAAATTCTTAGCCCCTCTGAGGAACTGTCTTAAAAGAGGGTGAGAGAATAAAGGAGGATCAGTGTTGTATTCGGCAGAAATGACTGAAGCATGGATTTTGATGGAGGAGAACGAAAGTCCACTGCTTAGTAGTTCAGCCAAATATTGTAGTATTTGAGGTAAATTCAGTTTTCCAGGGTTCTAGCCCTTTTTCTCATTCCAGACACAAAAAACGTTTCCATTTTGCGGAGTAAGCTTTTCTAGTTGATGGCCTTCTGGCCTCCAAAATGACATCCTGCACCTCCTTGGAGAGTAGGGCCTGCTGTGATGCTAAGGAATCTTCCATGCGGCTAGATTGAGTGTTTTTAGCTGACTGTGAAGAGTTTTGAAGCTGTGCTGAGTCAGAAAAAGAGGCATTAGAGGCAGGGTCCATGGAGGGGAATGAGTCAGGCTCCTCAGGAGTGGGTACCAGTGTTGCCTTGGCCAGTCCGGAGCAATGAGGATCATCTTTGGTCTGTCTGCTCTGGTCTTCAATAGGACTTTGGGCAGCAGAGGAAGAGGCGGAAGGCATAAACTGTCATTGATGTCCAGCTGAAAGAGAGAGCGTCCACTCTCCAGGCCTTTGGGTGGAAGGTCCTCGAGCAGAATTTTGTCAATTGATGATTTTTGTGGGAGGCAAAGAGATCTATGTCTGGCCTTCCCCATTCTTGGATTATTTCTGTAAAAACTTTTGGATGCAACATCCATTCGTGTGGATCTGTCATATTCCTGCTTAGGTTGTCTGCCAGCATGTTTTCCTTGCCTGGCAAGTACTGTGCTTGTAGTTCCATTTGTAAGTCCATGGCCATGTTCCAAAGTGATATGGCCAGTCTGCATAGGGGGTATGAATGTGTTCCTCCCTGCTTGTTTATGTACCACATAACTGTGGTGTTGTCCGTTCTTATCAACAGTTGACCTGGTTGTAGAAGTTCCTTGAAAGCTATAATAGCATTTATCACTGCTAGCATTTCTTTTTGATTGATGTGAAGGTGCTTTTCTTTTTGGGACCATTTGCCCTGAATGCACCGGTCTGTCATGTGTGCCCCCCAGGCGTAGTCAGAGGCGTCTGTTGTGATGACTGGATTTGCTTGAGGCTTGCTGAATGGAAGACCTGTGTTTGCTTGACATGCTTGAGCCCACCACAGAAATTCCTTTTGCAGACATGGAATTAGTGGTATTATTGTTTCCAAACTGTCGTTGTGTTGAGACCATAGGTTTTTTAGGTACCATTGTAGTTTTCTCATATGCAGCTTTGCACATGGGATTAGCAAGATGCAAGATGCCATGAATCCCAGAGCCTGCAGGATTTTCCTTGCACTCAGCCTGGTGCAATTTGCCAGTGTTTTGAAGTATTGAATTAGTTGCCCCTGCTTCTCTGGTGTGAGGTAGGCCATCTGGGTGTTTGTGTCCAAATTGGCACCCAGGAAAATTATATTTCGAGAGGGTATTAGCCTTGATTTCTCTTTGTTGACTGTGTATCCCAGAGAGTTTAATAACATTATTACATAAGCCAGATGTTTCAGAAGAATGTGCTTGCTGTCCGCTTGGATCAGGCAGTCGTCCAAATAAGGGTATATTTGTATCCCTTGAAGTCTGCAGTAGGCGATTACTGATGCCAGGCATTTCGTGAATACTCTGGGTGCAGTAGATAAGCCAAAGGGCAATGCAGAGAATTGATAATGGGTTGAACCTGCAAGAAATCTGAGGTATCTTCTGCAATTTTGTCTGATTGGGACATGCAGGTATGCCTCCTTGAGGTCCAATGTTACCAGCCAAGACTCCTTGCCCAGCATGGGAAGAAGTTGCTGTAGAGTGAGCATCTTGAATTTTGGTACGAGTAGGAATGTGTTTAGGATGGAAAGATCCAAAATAGGTCTCCAATCTTTTCCCTTCCTTGGCACCAGAAATAGCCTGGAATAAAAACCTTGACCTTGTTCTTGTGTAGGTACCTCTTGAATAGCTTTCATGTTTATAAGATCTGAAATTTGCTTTTGTGCCTCTGCCCTTTGATTGTGTGGCAGTTTTGGCATGCCTCTCATGTTTGGAAGGGTATGAAAGTGGAATTTGTAGCCTCTGTTTATAATGTCCAGGATCCATTTGTCCTTTGTGACAACATGCCAATTTTTTGAGAATAGTGCCAGCTTTCCTCCTAAGGGGGCTGCCATTTGAGACCTGGTTGGCCTGCAAAGGGGAAAGTTATTGGGTTTGCTTTCTGAAAGATTGTGAGTTGTCCTCACCACCTCTTGGTGTAGGAGCTTGCCATTGTCTGCCTCTGTACGATCCTTGTGGTTGTCCTCTGCCCCTCGGGCGCCTGTATCTGCCTCTTTGGGGTCTGTCCGTGGCAGGAAAGGACCAGTTTTTGGAAGGCCAATTTCTACTAAAACGTGGTGGTTGAACCTGCAGAAATTCTTTCACAGTTTGCATTGATTTAGCTTTTTCCTCCATTTTTCGTAATACTTCCTCAGCATTTGCCCCAAATAGTACATCCTTTTCAACAGGGGCGTCTAGTAATTTAGCTTTGACATGATCAGGCAAGGTTTGTTCCTTGAGCCAAGCATGCCTGCATTTGACTGAGCCTGTAACAGCAGCTCTACATGAGGCCTCTAGAGCATCAAAACCACATTGTAAGGTATGTTTACCCACTTGTTCTGCACTATGCATCAAATCCTGCAACTCCTTCAAGTCTGGTTGTTCAGGTTGTGACATTTTACTTTTCAATTGAGATAACAGAAACTGTTGGTATTTTAGCATATGAAACTGACAGTATAAGGCCCTCATGGTTAAGGTAGCCGAGGTATATACCTTTTTTCCCCACCTTTCTAAGGATCTGGAATCTCTCGAAGGCAATGGATTTTTGGCAATGGAAGCCTTAACTCCCTTGGGTCCCTGTGAGATGGTTTCTAGGTCAGCAGCATGGCTTTTGTAAAGAAATTGGTGAGAGTCAGGAACCCTGTAGTACCTGTCAGGCTTAACTGGAGCTGGAGGTAGAGAGTCCGGGTTAAGGCAGGCCTCCGAGTAAACATCATCTAGGATGTCCAAGACAGGAGGTATAGCCAGAGGCCTGTGCTGGGGTAACAAAAGAAATTCCCTGAGCCTTTTCTTGGAATCTGAATAATCCTGGCCTTCCCAGTGGAAGTGTTCCCTTAAGGTATGCAAAGTTTCCCCAAATGAGAAATCCTCAGGGGGGGATACAGAAGGAATAGACTCCTCTGCATCAGAGTCTTCAAAAGGGGAGTAAGCCCGTTCCTGATCATCAGAGTGTTCTGAAATAATGGATCCCTGATCAGAGGAGGGGGAATCTTCCTCCACTCTGGGCCTTTTGTCCGGAGGTGGCCGAGAACCTCTGATTAGAGTAATTAAATCCTCAGCCATTTTAAGCATCTGTCTCTTAGGCAAGGGGCCTGGAGATGGGCCCTGTGTAAGTGGTCTCTTAGGGTGCATGGTTGCTTTAGACTTGGTGAAAACCTTGATGGAGAAAGAAGAGGAAGGTCTGAAGACACCTTGAGTGGAGGTGGACCTGTCCACATTCTGTGTTTCAACGCCAAGAGTGGCTTCGGTATCTGTAGTCGGGGTGTGGGCCGAGGAGCCTGCGACCTCGGGTACAGGAGACACCGCCAAAGATGTGTCGTCGGTAGTCAGGGGCTGCTTAGGCGCCTTACTGAGAACCGGACCACGTGTAGTCGGCTTTGGCGTGGTGTCGGTAGAGGCCGCGGACCTCGAGTGTCGGTCCCTGTCTTTGCGTTTTTTAGACAAAACCGGTGTCAGAGTATCCGACGACATGGTATAGTTAAATGCTTTCCCAAAAAAATGCTGGGCGAACTCCGCCCGACGCTTAATGGTGCGTTTGTTGAATGTAGCACAACAGTGACAGACCGAGATGTCGTGGTCTGGGCCTAAACAAGGTATACAGAGGGAATGGAAATCCTTATGCGGTATTTGCTTCCCACAAGAAATACAATTATTAACTTTGTCTGACATCGGTCTGAGGCAAGAAAAGTTTCCCCAACGGGGTACTTAGCTTTTAAGAAGACTTCGGTTTTCCAAATTTTTCGTAATCTCAGGAGCTGGCCGACCGGCACTTGCGAACTGCTTCTGCTTCGGGCACCGCGCGGCAAGAAAGACTGAAGAACATGGCGTCGGCTGGTTCTTTTATACCCCTGTCACACTGACGTCAGGGAAGAAGCGACGACAACCGACGCCGGACCTAGACTTTGGAATTCGGCCGACCGAGGACCCGCCTGATGGCAGGAGAACCCCATCTGTTATGACCGCAGCTGTATGCACGATGAACGTCGTACTCCTACAGTAGATAGAGTCTTTCCATCTTTTTCATACCTGGAGTTTGTGTCCTTCACTTTGGGGCCAAATAAGAAAGACCCATCAAAGGGAGCATTGATGAAAGAAGACGTGAAGGGCATCGCGAAATCACACAAGCATATACAGGTGTACCTCTAAGATGCACGAACCCACCACCCTTGAGGTACCCTCAAGCTGCATGAGAGATGAGCCTCATGGATGAATTTGAAATGGACTGAAGCATTGCCAACTGCGAGGCTACCGAAGCTTCAGTCTTGACAGTAGTGATCCCTGAAAGACTATTTGACAATTCTTTTATCAAATCTCTTTGCAACTTACTGAAATATGCCAAAAGTACAGTTGTATACACTTACCATAAATGTAGATGTTAGAGTGTATTCACTGTTGCAGTCATTACCTTTAGGTAATCCTGCTGGCAGGTTGCCCTCAGTCAGCCGGAATTCCAAAGTCCTGGGTCCTGTGTTGGCCACTGTGGCCCCTTCCCTGACGTCAGATCGTCGGGGTATAAAAGATGCGGCCGACGCCATTTTCTTTAGTTTTTCTTGCCTTAGATGTCAGGTGCCCCCTAAAAGGGTAGCCAAAATTTATATACATATAAATACATGCACCAATATAAACTTTACCTTCATCTACAAGCAAATACACCACATATGTTGTATAAATTAGAGAAGGAAAGATAGGTTCTATCAGAAGAAAGATGGGATGGTGGGTGAGTAACCTGGACTGCAACAGAGAATACACTCTAACATCTACATTTATAGTAAGTGTACACACCTGTACTATGTTCTTCGTGTTTCACTGTTGCAGTCATTACCTTTGGGTAGAGTCCCAAAGCTATGGATGGGAGGCTGGAGCTAAACAGCATTAGAAGCGGCTATGAGGCCCTGCAGAACTGCAGTGGCAAAGCCTGCCCTGGATTTAGAGTAGAGTGGCAGAGGATAGTGCTTGGTAAAGGTGTGCACTGAACTCCAAGAAGCAGCCTCTAAAATGTCCTTGGTTGGTACTCCCCTGAGAAAGGCTGCTGAAGTGGCTGCAGCTCTGCTTGAATGTGGCCTAATGCCCTTAGGCACTGGCTTGCCATGGTGTAAGTAGCAGAAACTAATGCAGTGGCCTATCCACTTTGAAATAGTCTGCTTTGAGATAGCCTTTCCTTGTGATCCTGCAGCATATGCCACTAGTAATTGTTCTGTGTTTCGGAAAACTTTGGTTCTGTCCAAGTAGAATCTAAGCTGTCTGTGTGTGCATCCAAAGAATGCAGAATTCTCTCCCCCTTGTTTTGTGGATTTGGATAAAATGTTGGCAGATGAATAGTTTGGTTAAGAGCCACACTGGACACCACCTTAGGCATAAATGTTGGGTTTGACCTCACAGAGACCCTGTCTGGATAAAAGATGATAAAAGCTTCCACAGCCATGAGTGCCTGAAGCTCTGAAACTCGTCTTGCAGAAGTTATTGCTAGGAGCAGATCTGTTTTCCAAGATAAAAACTTTATTTCAGCCATAGCAGCTGGCTCAAAAGGTGGCAGGGTGAGTTTTTCCAAGACATAGTTGAGGTCCCATGCAGGCACTGGTGATCTTCTTGGAGGCCTTTTTGTCTCCTCTGAGGTACTGTTTTAGTAAGGGATGAGAAAAGATTGGTGGCTCTGTATTGTATTGAGCCGAAATGGCAGAGGCATGAATTTTAATAGATGAAAAAGATAGACCTTTGTCCAGCATCTCAGTTAAGTATTGCAAAATCTGAGGAATATTTGGCACAGCTGCATCAGTTCCTTGTGCCTGGTTCCAAGCACAAAATCTCTTCCATTTTCCAGCATAAGATTTTCTAGTACTAGGCCTTCTGGCCTCCAAAATGACACCCATCACAGCTTTACTGAGAGGTGTGTTTTGTATGACTACATTATCTGCCATGCTGTCAGGTTTAAAGTCCTGAGTTGGCTGCGCAGGATCTGATTGTTTTTCTGGCACAGTAGATGAGGTATCTGAGGTAAGGTTCAAGCTGGGGATTGAGACAAGCTCCTTAGTATTGGATACCAGCACTGGCGGGGCCAGTCTGGGGCAATTATTATCATCCTTGGCTTCTCCTGTCTGACCTTTAGGAGTACCTTGGGGAGGAGAGGCAGAGGGGGAAATGTGTATACTGATAGGGCGTCCACTTTCCATGCTTGTCTGTGATAAATCCTTGTGCAGAATCTTTTTAGTTGGTAGTTGTGAGGGGAGGCAAATAGATATATGTCCGGGCATCCCCATTTCCTTGTTATCATGCTGAAGACTTATGGATCCAGGTGCCACTCGTGGGGATCCATGAGGTTTCTGCTTAGGTCGTCTGCCAGAGTATTTTTCCTTCCTGGCAGGAATTGTGCCTGCAGGTGTACTTGGTAAGTCAATGCGGTGTCCCACAAAGTCATTGCTAGCCTGCAAAGAGGGTAAGAATGAGTGCCCCCCTGCTTGTTTATATACCACATGACCATGGTGTTGTCTGTCTTTATCAGTAGTTGTCCTGGATGAAGTAGGTCCTTGAAGGCTGTTGGGGCATTTTGAACAGCTAGCATCTCTTTTTGATGGATATGTAAATGCATTTGGTTTGAGGTCCATGTGCCCTGAATGCATCTTCCTGCCATGTGGGCCCCCAGGCATAATCTGATGCATCCATTGTTAGTGTTTGCCTGGCTGGGGGCAATGTGAATGGCTGTCCCTTGTTTTGGTGACAAGCCTTTGCCCACCATCGAAACTCCTGTTGCAGACAGGGAATGAGAGTAATCATAGTTTCCAGGCTGTGGCAATGTTGAGACCAAACACTTTTTAGGTACCACTGAAGTTTCCTCATATGCAGTTTTGCATACAGAATTAGTAGGATGCAGGATGCCATGAAGCCCAAAGCCTGCAGAATTTTTCTTGCAGATAACTGGGCCTTTGTTGCCAGTATTTTGAAATAGGTAGTCAGTTGCCTTTGCTTGTCTGGCGTGAGATAAGCCATCTGGGCAGTTGTATTTAAGCTTGCACCCAGGAATATTATCTCTTGAGAGGGTACTAGTTTTGATTTATTTTCGTTGACTGTGTACCCTAGGCATGTTAGAAGTCTTTTCACAAACGCCAGATGCTGTAGAAGAATGTCCTTGTTCTCTGCTTGAATTAGACAGTTGTCCAAGGATGGATATATTTGTATTCCTCTTTGTCTGCAGAATGCAATTACTGGTGCCAGGCACTTTGTAAAGACCCTGGGCGCAGTAGATAAGCCAAAGGGCAGTGCAGAGAATTGGTAATGCATTCAGCCAGCCTTGAATCTGAGGTATCTTCTGCATATTTGTCTGATTGGGACATGCAGGTATGCCTCTTTTAGGTCTAAAGTCACAAGCCAAGCGTTCTTGCCCAGCATGAGCAGAAGCTGCTGCAAAGTCAACATCTTGAATGGAATGTGCTCAAAATAGATAGGTCCAGTATTGGCCTCCAGGCCTTGTCCTTTCTGGGTACCAGGAACAGTCTTGAGTAAAATCCTTGTCCCCGCTCTTGCTCTGGCACTTGTTGAATGGCCCCCATGTCCATGAGGGATGAGGCTTGTTTTTGTGCCTCTGCCCATTGATTTTTTGGCAGATCTGGCCAGCAGTTTGCCTTTGGCAGGGTATGGAAATGGAACTTGTAGCCTTGTGACACGATATTTAAGACCCATTTGTCCTGGGTTATAATGTGCCAATTTTGAGAAAAAAGTGCTAATTTTCCCCCTAAGGGGGCTGCCAGGAGATAAGTGCTTGGTGCAGGCAGGGGGAAGTCATTGAGACTGTTTTCTGAATGGTTGTGATTTGTCTTCTCCAACTTTGGAGGTAGAAGCCCCCCATTGTTTTGAGCGGAAGGAACCTTGCGGCGTCTGAGTCTGCCCCTTTGAGGTCTGTCTGACACAGGAAAGGGCCAATTCTTTGTTGGCCAGTGTCCACTAAACCTAGGTGGCTGTACTTGTAAAAAAATCTTTGCCCATTTGCATAGATTTAGCTTTGTCCTCCATTTTCTTTAACACCTCTTCTGCCTTAACACCAAACAAAGTATCATGCTGTAAAGGTGCATCTAATAATTTAACTTTAACATGATCAGGCAGATTTTGTTCCTTTAACCAAGCATGCCTCCTGATTACAGAACTTGTAACTGCGGCCCTGCAGGAGGCCTCTAAAGAATCAAAGCCACATTGCAAAGTATGCTTTCCAACTTGTTCAGCTGCATGCAATAAATCCCGCATTTCCTTATTTTCTGCACATTCAGAGTTTAACAACATTTTCTGTTTAAGCAATGCCATGACATGTTGCTGATATATGAGCATATGAAACTGACAGTTTAAGGCCCTTATAGCCAAGGTAGCAGATGTGTAAACCTTTTTTCCCCATCTATCTATTGCCCTAGAATCTCTGTCAGAGGGGGTAGGGTTTTTTGCAGCGGACGCCTTAACTCCTTTGAGATCCTGAGAAATAGTTTCTGGGTCTGCAGCAGGGTTTTTAAAAAGGAATTTATGTGAGTCAGGAACCCTGTAATATCTGTCAGGCTTAACAGGAGCTGGAGGTAAGGAGTCATGGGTAAGACTAGACTTCGAAAACACATCATCTACAATGTCTAACACAGGAGGGATGGCTAGTGGCTTGTGTTGAGGTAGTAAAGTACAGTTTTGTACCTACCATAAATGTAGATGTTCGAGTGTTCACACTGCTGCAGTCATTACACTTGGGTTATCCTGCCGTCAGGCAGTCCCGCAGTCGGCCAAAGTTCCAAAGTCTTGGTCCGGCGTCGGTTGCTGTCGCTTCTTCCCTGACGTCAGTGTGCCAGGGGTATATAAGATGCATCCAACACCATTTTCTTCAGTTTTTCTTGCCCCAGATGTCAGGTGCCCCCAAGTAGGTAGGCAATATATATTGCTAATAAAAAGTACACGTATAAAATAAAAACAATACCTTCAGTTACAAGCAAATACACCACAAAGGTTGTATAGGATAGAAAGGTATAGATAAGTCCAGTTAGTTCAGAGGGGATGGAGGGAGGGTAACCTGGACTGCAGCAGTGTGAACACTCGAACATCTACATTTATGGTAGGTACAAAACTGTACTATGTTCATCGTGTTACCC
Organism: Protopterus annectens; assembly: GCF_019279795.1. Classification (NCBI taxonomy): domain Eukaryota; kingdom Metazoa; phylum Chordata; order Ceratodontiformes; family Protopteridae; genus Protopterus; species Protopterus annectens. The sequence continues at coordinate 27,068,237 of NC_056743.1, forward strand.
TGCTGCAGTCATTACACTTGGGTAGAATCCCAAAGCTAAGGTTGGGTGGCTGGTCTATAAAGAGTTAGGATTGGCTATGAAGCCCTGCAGAACTGCAGTGGCAAATCTTGCAATGGATTTAGAGTAAAGAGGCAGGTGGTAATGCTTGGTAAAGGTGTGCAGTGAACTCCAAGTTGCAGCCTCCAAAATTTCCTTGGTAGGTACTCCTCTGAGAAAGGCTGTTGAAGTGGCTGTTGCCCTGGTGGAATGTGGTCTAATGTTATTTGGGACTGATTTTCCATGCTGTGTGTAGCAGTAATGAATACAGTGTCCTATCCATTTGGATATAGTCTGCTTTGAGATAGCCTTGCCCTGTGATCCTGCAGCATATGCTACAAACAGTTGCTCAGTTTTCCTGAAAGCTTTTTGTTTTGTCCAAGTAGAAGCGTACCTGCCTGTGTATGTCCAAAGAATGCAGAAGTTTCTCGCCTTTATTCTGGGAGTTTGGATAAAAAGTTGGCAAATGGATGGTTTGGTTAAGAGCCACACTAGATACCACCTTTGGCATAAAGGTAGGGTTTGTCCTTAAAGAAACACTGTCCTGATGAAAAATTATAAAAGGTTCCACTGCCATTAATGCCTGTAGCTCTGAGACTCTTCGTGCTAAAGTTACTGCCAGGAGCAGAGCTGTTTTCCATGATAAAAATTTTAGATCGGCTGTATTGGCTGGCTCAGTTTTTCCAAAATGAAATTGAGGTCCCAAGTTGGTCTTGGTGCTCTTCGGGGTGGTCTTATGTTTTTAGTCCCTCTGAGGTACTGCTTTAGCAAGGGATGAGAGAATAAAGGAGGATCCATGTTGCAATGTGCTGAAATGGCAGAGGCGTGAATCTTAATTGATGAGAAGGATAGGCCTCTGTCCAGCATCTCAGTTAAGTATTGTAAAATCTGAGGAATGTTTGGAACAAGAGGGTCAAGGCTTTGAGCCTGGTTCCAGGCGCAGAATCTCTTCCATTTTTCTGAGTAAGCTTTCCTGGTGCTAGGCTTCCTGGCCTCCAAAATGACATCCATAACAGCTTTAGAGAGAGGTGTTGTCTAATTGACTAATGAATCTGCCATGCAGCCAGGTTTAGGGTTTTGAGCTGACCGTGCAGGATCTGATTGTTTTGTTGAGTCAGAAGGTGTGGAATTTGAGGCAAAATCCATGGTGGGCCTTGAGTTAAGTTCCTTAAGATAGGGTACCAGTGTTGGCGTGGCCAGTCTAGAGCAATCAGGATCATCTGTGGTTTCTCTTGTCTGGCTTTTAGGAGTACCTTTGAAAGGAGAGGCAGTGGTGGGACGGCATAAACTTTTAGGTTTTTCCAGCTGAACAAAAGAGCATCCACTTTCCATGCTTGTTTGTGATAAGTCCTTGTGCAGAATTTTTGTAGTTGGCAATTCAGTGGGGAGGCAAAAAGATCTATGTCTGGGCATCCCCATTTTTGCGTTACCATGCTGAAGATTTGTGGATTCAATTTCCATTTGTGAGGGTCCATGATATTTCTGCTTAGATAGTCTGCCAGAGTATTTTTCTTTCCTGGCAGGAATTGTGCTTGCAGGTGAACTTGATACGTTAGAGCTGTGTTCCACAAGGTCATGGCTTGCCTGCATAGGGGATAAGAATGAGTGCCCCTTTGCTTGTTTATATACCACATTACTGTGATGTTGTCTGTCTTTAATAATAATTGTCCTGGATGTAGAAGGTCCTTGAAAGCTGTTAGGGCATTTTGAACGGCCAACATCTCTTTTTGATTGATGTGAAGATACATCTGGTCTGTGGTCCACTTTCCCTGAATGCATTTTCCTGCCATGTATGCTCCCCAGGCGTAATCTGAAGCATCTGTTGTTAGAGAATGCCTGGCTGTGGGTAGGGTAAAAGGCTGACTCTTGTTTAGGTGACATGCCTGCGCCCACCATCGAAACTCCTGTTGTAGGCAGGGAATCATTGGTATTACTGCTTCTAAACTGTGAGAGTGTTGAGTCCACACACTTTTTAGGTACCATTGTACTTTTCTCATATGCAGTCTGGCATATGGTATTAGTAGTATGCAGGATGCCATGAATCCCAGGGTCTGCAGAATTTTTCTTGCAGGGAGACGGAACTTTTTTGCCAGTAATTGAAAATACTGAGTAAGTTGAACTTGTTTGCCTGGCGTGAGGTAAGCCATCTGGGCCGTTGTATTTAAGCTGGCACCCCGGAATATAATCTGTTGTGAGGGCTCTAGTTTTGACTTCTTTTCGTTTACTGTGTACCCTAGAGAAATTAGCAACCTTTTTACAAATGCCAGATGCTGTAGAAGAATGTCCTTTGTCTCTGCTTGAATGAGGCAGTTGTCCAGGTATGGATATATGTGAATTACTTTTTGTCTGCAAAATGCAATTACTGGTGCCAGGCACTTTGTGAAGACCCCGGGCACAGTAGATAAGCCAAAGGGCAGTGCAGAGAATTGGATGTGCATTGTACCAGCTTTGAATCTGAGGTATCTTCTGCAATTTTGTCTGATAGGGACGTGCAGGTATGCCTCTTTGAGGTCCAGAGTAACAAGCCAAGCCTTCTTGCCAAGCATGGGTAGAAGCTGCTTTAATGTCAACATTTTGAATTTCGGAATATCCAGGTAAGTATTTAGAACTGAAAGGTCTAGTATGGGCCTCCAGGCCTTGTCCTTTCTGGGGACCAGGAAGAATCTTGAGTAAAATCCTTGTCCTTGTTCCTGTTGTGGTACTTTTTGAATAGCTCTCATGTTCATGAGGGCTGAAATTTGCTTTTGTGCCTCTGCCCATTGATTTTGTGGCAGGTCTGGCATTCCTTTTAGCCTTGGTAAAGTATGAAAGTGAAACCTGTAACCTTGAAACACAATATTCAGAACCCATTTGTCTTGGTTGATTATTTGCCAGTTTTGAGAAAAAAGAGCTAGTTTTCCCCCCAAGGGGGCTTCCAAAAGGGAAGTGCTTGGCGTACGAAGGGGAAAAGTCATTATGACTGTTTCCTGTAAGGTTGAGACTTGTCTTCACCTCCTTTTGGGGTTGAGGTGCCCCACTGTCGTTGTCTGTTTGAGCCTTGGGGTTGAGATCTGCCTCTTAGGCGTCTGTATCTGCCTCTCTGTGGCCTGTCTGACACTGGAAAGGACCAATTCTTTGTTGGCCAATTTCTGCTAAATCGAGGTGGCTGTACCTGTAAGAAATCCTTGACTGTTTGCATAGATTTAGCTTTATCCTCCATTTTCTTTGACACCTCTTCTGCCTTAACACCAAACAAGGTATCATGCTGTAAAGGAGTATCCAATAAGTTTGCCTTAACATGATCAGGTAAACTCTGTTCTTTTAACCAAGAGTGCCTTCAAATCACAGAACCTGTAACTGCGGCTCTACAAGAGGCCTCTAAAGAATCAAAACCACATTGCAGAGTATGTTTTCCCACCTGTTCAACTGCATGCAATAAATCCTGCATTTCTTTACAATCAGGAGCTTCTGTGCTTGCAAGCATTTTCTGTTTTAACTGAGCCATTAAATATTGTTGGTACTTAAGCATGTGAAACTGGCAATTTAAAGCTCTTACTGCTAAAGTTGCAGAAGTGTATACTTTCTTCCCCATCTATCCAAAGCTCTGGAATCTCTGTCAGAGGGTACTGGAGTTTTTGCAATGGAAGCCTTAACCCCTTTTGGACCCTGGGAAATAGTTTCTGGATCAGCAGAAGGGTTTTTATAAAGAAACTTGTGAGAGTCAGGGATTCTGTAATACCTATCTGGCTTGGCTGGTGTAGGGGGGCAAGGAATCGGCAGATAAGCTGGATTCAGAGAACACATCATCCACAATATCTAGCACAGGTGGAATAGCCAGGGGCCTGTGCTAAGGCAATAAAAGGAAATCCCTGAGCCTTTTCTTGGATTCTGAGTAATCCTGACTTTCCCAATGGAAATGCTCCCTCATGATATGTAAACTTTCCCCAAAAGAATAATCCTCAGGAGGAGAGGCTGAAGGGAAAAATTCTTCAGCATCAGAGTCCTCATAGTGGGGTAGAGAGTATCCCTGGTCTGAAGAGGAATCAGAGGAAATGGAAACCTGATCAGAGGAATCATAGTCTGTATCCTGCCTAGGCCTTTTCTCAGGAGGGGGATGGGAACCCCTGATTAGAGAAATGAGGTCTTCGGCATTTTAAGCATTTGTTTCTTAGGCATGGAGGACTGTCCAGGATAATGCTGTACTTGTTTCATTGTCTTTAATGGTAGTTTTGTATTGGCTGTTTTAATGGTAAGTTGTGAAGGTCTGAAAACACCCTCAGAAGCCGATGCCTGGCTCAGCGGCTCTGGACCCATCTGAGGGATTAGTTTCTGTAGGCCCAATACCTTGAGTTTCCAGAGGCCTAGTTGTCTCCACGTGGGAGTCGGAGGCGGCCTGTGGCTCTGAGGTAGCGGGTGTCAGGGGCTGCGAAAGCGCCTCACTGAGAACCGGCGACTGGCCTAGAAGAGGTTTCGTCGTCGGTTTTGGACCTCGGATGCCTGTCTTTATCCTCGTCCTTGCGTTTTTTCGGTATTGCGGTCGTCGGTTGATCTGACGGCATAGTATAATTGAACCTTTGGCCAAAGTAGTGCAAAGCAAAATCAAAAAGTCTTTTTATAGTGCATTTGTTAAATCTAGCACAAAACCGACAACTAGTGACGTCGTGATCAGGGCCTAGGCATGGAATACAGTAAGAGTGGAAGTCCTTATGAGGTATTTGCTTGCCACAAGAAATACAATTATTAACTTTTTCTGACATCGGTGTGAGGCAAGAAAAAAGTTTCCCCAACGGGGTACTTAGCTTTATTGAAGACTTCGGATCTGAAATCCGACTTCGAAAATCTCAGGAGTCGGCCGACCGGCACTTGCGAACTGTTTCTGCTTCGGGCACCGTGTGGCATGAAAGACTGAAGAAAATGGCGTCGGATGCATCTTATATACCCCTGGCGCACTGACGTCAGGGAAGAAGCAACAGCAACTGACGCCGGACCAAGACTTTGGAACTCTGGCCAACTGTGGGACCGCCTGATGGCAGGACAACCCAAGTGTAATGACTGCAGCAGTGTAACACGATGAACATCAGGAAATCCCTGAGCCTCTTTTTAGATTCTGAAAAATCTTGGCTCTCCCAGTGGAAATGCTCCCTCATGGTATGTAAGGTTTCCCCAAAAGAATAGTCCTCTAGAGGAGAAGCTGAAGGTATAGATTCTTCAGCATCAGAATCCTCATAGGGGGGAAGAGAATATTCCTGATCAGAAGAAATGGAAACCTGATCTGAAGATTCATAGTCAGTCTCTTGCCTAGGCCTCTTATCAGGAGGGGGATGAGAACCCCTGATCAATGTAATCAAGACTTCGGCCATTTTGAGCATCTGCTTTTTGGGCATGGAGGCCTGTCCACGTGGCTTTTGGGTTTGCTTCTTTGCCTTTGAAGGTGTTTTAGTCTTTGCCTTTGAAGTCGGTTTAATGTATAGATGTTTAGGTCTGAATACACCCTCAGAAGCCGGTGCCTGCTCAGCGGCTCCAGACCCACCTGAAGGAATAGTGTCCGAGGCTCCAATACCTTGAGTTTCCAGCGGCATAGCCGACTCCACGTGGGAGTCAGTAGAGGCCTGCGACTCTAAAGTAGCGGGCATCAGGGGCTGCAAAAGCACCTCACTGAGAACCGGCGACTGGCTTAGGAGAAGCTTCATCATCGGTTTTGGGCCTCGGTTGTCTATCTTTTTCTTTTTCTTTGCGTTTTTTGTGAACTCCGGTAGACGGATGGCTATCCGACGACATATCTGGATAATTAAACCTGTGTCCAAAATAGTTTAATGCAAAATCATACCGATGCTTAATAGAGCGTTGGTTAAATCTAGCACAAAACCGGCAACCTGAAATGTTATGGTCAAGGCCTAGGCAAGGAATACAGTAAGAATGAAAGTCCTTATGAGGTATTTGCTTCCCACAAAAAATACAATTATTAACTTTTTCTGACATCAGTCTGGAGCAAGAAAAAAGTTTCCCCATTGGGGTACTTAGCTTTATAGAAGACTTCGGATCTGAAACTCGAACTCGGAAATCTCAGGAGTCGGCCGACCGGCACTTGTGAACTTGCTTCTGCTTCGGGCACCGCGCAGCAAGAAAGACTAAAGAAAATGGCGCCAGCCGCATCTTTTATACCCCTGACGACCTGACGTCAGGGAAGGGGTGACAGCGGCCGACGCAGGACCCAGGACTTTGGAATTCAGGCTGACTGAGGGCAACCTGCCAGCAGGATTACCCAAAGGTAATGACTGCAACAGTGAAACACGAAGAACATCAGTTCAGCAACCCAAGAGCAAAAGTCGCTGAAGCATAGACACGTTTCCCAAATCTGTCTAAAGCCCTAGACTACTTGTTAGTGGGATGGACTGTGGAACTTTGTTTCGCAAGTTCCTTCTTCATGGCTGCCACCATGATCATGGCATCTACTGGTACTCCCTTGCTCCAGAATTTCCTTCTTGGTGGTGGTGGTGCAAGAAATTGGTTTGGTGTCTTGGGGATAGGTTCAACTGCATCAAGTTTCCTTCCATGCTTGCTTTGAGATCAAATCATTAAGCTCATCAACAGGTGGAGTTACCCAGGCTAAGAGGTAGACTGGTTTGATCCAAATTCCTCCAGGAACACAGATTCCTCTCTAGAATGCCTCCAAATGAGAAGTCTTCAGGTGACAATCTAGGGGATCCTTCCCCTTTGTCGAAATGAGCGTCTTCTGTGATAGATTCCTGTGGGGAATCTAAGTACCTGCTTTTGCACTTTTTCTTCTTGGGTACTTCCTTGGTGGGATGTTCTGGGGAAGTGTCGGAAGAAATAGTGATGCCCTGCGGGGTAGTCTGGAAAGGTTAGACTAGCTGTCCTTGTGGAGTCAAATGTTGAGGATCAAGACACACAGAAATCTGAAATGTTGAAGGAAGATCTGAAGGGGAAGAGACCGTCCATCTTACAGAAGCAGAGAACACTCTCTCCACTACCTCAAAGGCAGACCGTCCCAGGGAGAAGGAAGCTGACGGAGCTGAGAAGCCATGCTTCTGCTCCATTTGTTCCCTCTACCCCAAAGGTAATCCACCAGAGGCAGAGGTTAGAGCCATGCTGTCCAAAGCCAAGACTCCAAGGGGCAGACACAGCTCCAAAAACTTCAGAGTCTACTCATACACCTCAGCTCCAAGAGCCATTTCACTCCAAAGTTGCTGGAGACAGGGCACTCAGATAAACCCTTGGATCGGAATACACAACTATCCTCGGATCTATTCATATGGTCTCAGCAAACTCAGATCCAAGGACTGCAAAACAAAGTGTCGAATAGGAGAAGGAGCCAATACTGGAGGGGTACAGCTGGCCAAGACTTCCTAACCTGAAAGGGTAGGGGCCAGGAAAACCCCCATCTGTATCTGCGCAATCAGAAACTTCCTCATCATTTTTATCCACGTCAGCTTTGGTGAGAGTCCTGGAAGAACGAGATGAAGCAACTGATGGTGATTTGGAATGCCATCTCTCTAGGAAGGGAGATGGGACTCTAGATGGCGCTGAGTCAATGGATGGAGAGCATTGGGTCTGAGAAAGTTATTTAGGATCCAACATACTCAGATCTGAGGACATTTTAGGGGATGCTGTTTAACATTTTGAGCTGGAAGGCTTCGGATCTGACCTGAATTTTTTTGTGACGGTTCCGCTGAGGACTGAGTCGAAGATCCCAACTTCTTTTTTGGAGACATTTTTGTAGCCTCCTTGGAAGTGACCAAAGGGGGGGGTTGAGCCCCAGAAATGGCTTCCAAAAAAGAAGGAAGAAGTCCTTTTAGAATCAGCTTATTTTTACAGTCCACTATTGCTCGTGGATTAAAGCTTTTGAAAGCACTGCATTCTACAGTAAGATGCTCTGAGCCTAAAACAATAGGAAGCAAAGATCATGAGCATCTGAACAAGGTAGCTTATGACCACATTTTCTACACTTTTTTAAACCTTTTTCTGATACGTAAAGGGCGAAACAGGAAAAAAAAGTTGTTCAAATAAAACTTATCTTTAAATTTGCTCAAGAGCAAAGCCGACCATGTCTATTCACGAAAGCGGCAAACAAGATCTGGGGTATGTTAGGGGTTGGGCATTATGGATAGGGAGAAACTCAAGAGTTTTAGTTGGCCATGAGCTATAGTAATGGCAGAGTTGGATCAGAAGTTCAGATCCAAACCCAATGGTTGAGGAATATGAAAATTGACAACAGATCAAAAGTTATGTTCTTAAAAGACTGTATAGTTATGTAAAATCTTACCATAACTTTATATGTCCTTCTCTTCTATATGCTACTATATCCATAACATGAGGGGGAGTCTGCCTCTGGTCGACTTAAACATCCGGCCATTTTACAAAAAATAGTTGCTACTGTGAAGGTACATGTGATGTCCTGCGTCTCTCAGCGAACGTCGGCCATAAACAGATGGGTACAAAATGGACATCAGCATGCACCTACCACAGAACTGAATGCTGCCAGAACCGGCAACTACAGAGTGGGTACTCAGAAGTCAGACAAGTGTCAGGGGGAAGGCAGGGTGGGTAAGTATACAGCAACATACAGATGGGAAGGCCATCTAAAGTTATGGCAAGACTTTACACAACTATACTATGTCCTTCTATTCATATGCTGCTGTATCCAAAACATGAGGTAGAGTACAAATGCTCATACTATTAAGAATTGGGTGGAGGAACAGAGACTCTTTCCACAAAGCCATGAAGGATGGCTCTGGCAAATCCTGCTCTGGACCTAGAAATAGTGTCCAGCTTATAGTGTTTGGTGAAGGTATGGACAGATGACCATGTAGCTGCTTCTAAAATGGCAGCTGTAGCCAAACCCTTCAAGCAGGCACCAGAGGAGAACACCGCCCTAGTGGAATGTGCCTGGCAGGGAAGCCTTTTGCCATGACCTATGTAGCAAAATTAGAAGTTATGTACCTACCATAACGTTCCATGTTAGTTGTCTTCTCTCACCTTCTTTCTTGCTGGATGGGTTCGGAGCCGATCCTCGGCTCCGACTCGGCACTTGCTTTAGCTTGAGAACTCCTTTTACCAGCTCGAGGCAACCCTATATCCCATGATGCAAGGCGGAACTACCTCAGATCTCGTTTGGTAGCTAACCTACCCTGCTAAGGACTAACCTAACATAATTAGGAAAACAAGTTCATAATAAGAGTCCTCATATGAAGGCTCAGAAGGAAAACAACCTGATAGGAACTCTTCAAGATCTGTCCAGGCCAGGGGGAAGGAGGGAGGGCTTAAGAAAGAAGGCAGAGAAGACAACTAACATGCAACCTTATAGTAGGTACATAACTTCTAAATGTTAACTTGTCAATCTCGCCTTCATTCTTGCTGGATGGGACCTGTCCCTAGCACCTGTATCCCGGGTGGCTCAATGGAACAGACTCTTGAGAACTGTGGAACCAAAACTGGCCCTGTCTCTGGAGGCCAAGTCTAACTTGTAATGAGAGACAAAGGTATGAGGCGTGGCCCAAGTAGCTGCTGCACAAATGGTATCAATGGGTAGTCTATCCTGAAAGGCTGCAGAAGTGGATAGACTCCTGGTTGAGTGTGCTTTTGGTTTAGAAGATAGCTGCTTGCCTCTGAGAGAGTACACATAGGAAATGGTGGAAGTCAACCATCTGGATAAGGTCACTTTAGAAACTGGAAGACCTATCCTGTTTTCTGCATAGGAGACAAATAATTGGTCCGATTTCCTGAATTGTTTAGTTCTATGCAAATAGTACCTGAGCTGACAATGGACATCCAAAAAATAAAGCTTCTGTTCAGCTCTGTCGGAATAGTTTGGGAAAAAGACTGGTAGATCTATAGATTGGTTAATATTGGTTTGAGACACAACTTTGGGGAGAAAGGACGGGTTCGTTCTTAAGAATACCCTGTCCTTATGAAAAACCAAGTAAGGGGAACGAATGCAGAGAGCTTGAATCTCGGAAACCCATCTTGCTGAAGTGACAGCCAGTAAGAATATAGTTTTCCAGGTCAACAACTTCAAAGAACATGAAGCAGACGGTTCGAAGGGAGGTAGCATCAAGGATGCCAACATTAAGTTTAGATCCCATTGCGGAGGAGGATGCTTTATAGGCGGCTTTAGGAGAAAAACTCCTCTCAGAAAGGCCTTGCATAATCTATGAGACATAATGTTATTGTCATGCAAGCCAACATGATACTTGGAAATAGCAGCCAGTTGAACTTTAACTGTAGATGAAGAGGATCCTGAATGAAAAACCTCAGCCAGGAAATCTAAAACAGAATGTACAGGAGCAGTAAAGGGATCAATATTCCTGGAATTTGCCCAAATAGAAAAACGTCGCCACTTGCTAGCATAAACAGTCCTAGTGGACGACTTTAAAGAAGACACTAAGATGTCTCTGACTGAGTCAGAGATCATCGGTAGCCTGGCTAGGGAAGGAAATAGAGCAACCAAGCAGTGAGGTTGAGAGAATGAATGGCCCGGGGCTGCTGACCCGACTGGTGGATCAAGAGATCCGGAACTGGGTCCAGATGCCAGGGCTGCACCAGAAGGTGACGATGCAGAGACGGAAACCAAATTTGTCGAGGCCAATAAGGGGCAATGAGAATCAACTTGGCCCTCAAAACGGTGGCCTTCTGAATGACTTGTGGAATCAAGGGAAAAGGAGGAAAAGCGTACAGAAGTCCCCGGGGCCAATCCTGGGTTAGAGAGTCTCTCAGGGGTTGGCCTGGAAGGGAAAAGAGGGTGAAAAATCGGGCACGTGTTGTTTTGAGGAGTAGCAAAAAGATCGCAACAAGGAGTGCCCCACTTCAGAAAAATCTGATCCACTACAGATTGATTGAGAGACCACTTGTGAGGCATCAGAATGGATCTGCTCAGCCTGTCCGCCAAGAGGTTGGACCTGCCGGGGATGTGCGTTGCTATCAGAAACCGATGAGAGGAGATTGCCCATTGCCAAAGTCTGAGAGCTTCTCGACACAACGGATAGGACCTGGTCCCGCCCTGCTTGTTGATGTACCAGACCACGGACATGTTGTCCGTTTGTACTGCAATAGTCCCCATGGGAAGAAAGTCGTTGAGGGCCTGCAACGTTAAAAGCACCGCTCTCATCTCCAGGACATTTATGTGCAGATGGTATTCTATGGGTTGCCACGTCCCATGGACCATCCTGCCCTGATAATGCCCCCCCCACCCGATCAGAGAGGCATCCGTAGTGACTGTGGCAACTGGAGGAGGGGGAACAAAGGGTCGGCCCTGATGAAGAAGAGGGGAAGCTATCCACCAATTCAGATGAGTTCTGCACGACTGTGTGACTAAGATTTCATGCCTCATCGGGAGACTGTGGTACGACCACTGAGTGAATAGCATCCAATGCAGAAGACGCATATGGAAGCGAGCCAGTGGTAGAAGAACAATGGCCGCAGCCATAAGACCTAGAACCTTCAGTATAAATCTGGCTTTGACCTTGCTGCTCTGCAATAGAATCTGAACGAATTTTTGGATGTCCAGAATTCTTTGATCTGTTAGTCTGGCTAACATTTTGACGGTGTTTAATTCTGCGCCTATAAAGGTGATAGATTGGCAAGGCCGCAGAGAAGATTTTTCGAAATTTACTGAAATTCCCAAACTCCTGCAAAGCTGCAGAGTGTAGTCTCTGGTCTGAAGAAGCTGACACCTGGTGGTGGTGGAGAGGAGCCAGTCGTCCAAATAAGGAAACACCTGGAATCCTTGACGTCTCAGATGAGCTGTGACCACTGCCATGCATTTGGTAAACACTCTGGTGCTGAAGTGAGGCCAAAGGGCAGGGCTCTGAATTGGTAATGACTGGTCCCTAGCCGAAAGCGGAGAAACCTTCTGGAGCGCCTGTGAATCTTTATGTGATAGTACGCGTCCTGAAGGTCTATAGAGCACATCCAGTTGTCCTTGCCCAGAAAGGGCAGAATGGACTGAAGCGTGACCATCCGAATCTTGCCTTCTTGACAAATCTGTTTAGACTGCTCAGGTCTAATATTGGTCTCCAATCTCCCGTCCTTTTGGGGACCAAAAGAATCTCGAGTAGACGCCGGATCCTACCTGGTCTGCCGGCACAGTCTGGACGGCTCTTTTTCCTAGGAGCTTTGAAACCTCCTGTTCTGCCAAATCCCTTTGACCGGGTGAGATGTCTGGAAGGGATTGTTGAGGTACGGGATACCTTTCGAAGGGGATTTTGTAACCCTCGGATATGATCGACTGTACCCACATATCTTGTGAGAGGGAATGCCAGGCTACTGGGTACAGCGAAATCCTTCCCCCGACTGCCTCCAAGGGTGGACAGTCGGGCAACATCTCAGGGATGCTGAAAGGGCTTCTCAGGAAGAGACTCCCTGTTGCCCTGGTTCTGAGGACCCCCCCTGCCTCTAGGGCGGCCTATTATTGTTACCCCTCTGCCTCTGGGGTAAACTGACCACGTGTGTCCGTGTAGCTCCTTGGGCTTTGCGGAACCACATCTTCCCTCCCTTCTGACCCTTGGGATATGGTCTAGAAGGGGTGGAAAAATAGACTCCAACGGCAGAAAGAGTTTTACTGTCCTGCTCACACCTGGTCAAGGTATCCTTCACCTGAGGTCCGAACAAAGCCGAACCATCAAAGGGGGTATTAGTGAAGGACGCCTTAAAGGGGTCCGCAAAATTACAAAGCCGCATCCAGGCTTGGCATCTAAGAGCAACTCCTGTGCCTGCGGCCCTGCTCGCTCCATCGGCCGCATAGGATATGAGCCGCATGGAGGAGTTGGATAAGGAATTCAGGATTGCTAGCTGTGAGGCAATCTTTTCTTGAGCCCCAGCAGCAGAAGGATCCTGGACCACTTCACCCAGTTCCTTGAGAATATCTCTTTGAAGCCTGGTGAAGTGACAAAGGTAGTTCAGCGAACGCATAGCAAAGGTCGCTGAAGAAAACATCCGCTTTCCATACCTGTCCATGGTCCTAGAATCCTTGTTAGGAGGATGGACAGGTACTGAAGGATCCGCCAGTTCCTTCTTAGTGGCCGCCGCCACCACAATAGCATCCACAGAGACGCCCTTGGAAAGAAACCGTTTGTCCGTAGGGGCCGTAATAAACTTGGATGGTCTCCTGGGGACAGGTTCCACAGAATCTGGAGCCGCCCACGCCTTCCAAGCCACTACCTGCATAAGTGGGTCGAAAGGCAGAGACACCCAGGAGGTGGAGGGTCGGGATCCAAAAGCCTCCAGGTATACCGACTCATCCTCGGAGGGATCAATGGATGGCCAATTCCCCCCTCTGTTTGAGGAGCTCAAGGATGTCTGAAAAGGAGACATCCTCAGAGGGGGATCGTGGGGAACCCTCCGACTCATCTAAGTCGGTATCAGATGTAGTAGACTCGGGAGTCTGTGTGTTTCCTCTTACGCCCTCTTCCGAGGGGTTCAACTGCCGGATCAGGAGAAACTTCGGAAGAGGAGGAAATTCCCAATGGGGAAACCTGGGGCGATGGATCCCTGGGCCTGAGAGCAAGAGGCTGGCAAGAGGTGTCTACAGGCACAAGAGGGAGGAGCTAGAGGGATGGACTGCTGACCTGGCTCAGTAGCCAGGACACTCCTCATCACCTCAAAGGCTCCCTCCCCGGAGACCAGAATAGCCCGATCCGAGGATACAGGAATTCCCGGCTCCACTGAGAGGGAAGGCTCCGAGGCCGATGTCGGTGCCGAGCTTACCAAAGCCGAAGCCCCGAGAGGGAGAGCGGGGTCGAACAAGGGTCCGATGCCACTAGCCCCCTCGGAGCCGACAAGGGAAACCCGACGACCGGATCCCTCCAAGGAAGGCCTCAAGGAGGAGATCGGAGCCGAGGACGACGGAGCCGAAAGATGTATCGGCTCCGCCAAACAGTCGCTGTCCTGAGAAGCTCCGGCCCGAACTCTGGTGTGGAGTCGGAGGAGGAAGTTCAAGGGGTGAAACAATAGCCAAGTCTGCTGAGACGGGCTATGGAGCATTTGGGCCAGTGCCTGCGACTTCAACAGCCTGCTTACCACCCTCTCTAAGTCGTGGTCAGACAGCCTGGAAGATCTCAAGATCGGCTCCGATGGCTCCGCCCGACAAAAGAGGAGACCCCGGAGCCGAGTGGATACTCTGCAAACGGGGGACCGAGATCTCTTCGGACGAAGTCATCGGAGCCGAAGTCCCTGAATTCCAGATGGAGCCAAGGTTTCTCGCCCGATGTTGGATAAGGTGTCGGCTCCAGCCGGAGCCGACAAGGCTACAGTAGACCGGTGTCGGAACCAATCGGTGCCAAACCCACTACTTTGAAGCAGACAGATCGGTTCCAGCCGAGCGATCTCGCCCGACGGAGCCGGAGCCACCGGAGGAGGCTTGGATACTGTAGCCTGAACCTTCGTGGCTTAGAAGGTTTACCAGACCCTGTTTTAGAGGGAGAACCTTCTGGCTTAAGTAAGCCACGGAGGATCAACTTATTCCTCCGTTCCTGCAGGACTCTCTGGCTAAAAGAGTGACACAAAGCACAGGAGTCCTGCAGGTGCAAAGGCCCCAGGCAGTAAACACAAGAAGTGTGACCGTCTGTCAGAGACATTTTCTGACAGCACGAGTCACACTTCTTGAAGCCTGAGACCTTGCCTTCCTTTGACATATTTCTAAGGAAGACAAGGTCTCAGGCTTCAAGAAGTGGAAACAAGGGGGAAATAAATCCCTAACTAAGCTTTTTTTGACAAAAAATTACTTACCTCAGCTGGCAAAGGAGACCTCTTTCGCTAAGCGGCAAATGAGATCTGGGGTAGTTCCGCCTTGCATCATGGGATATAGGGTTGCCTCGAGCTGGTAAAAGGAGTTCTCAAGCTAAAGCAAGTGCCGAGTCGGAGCCAAGGATTGGCTCCGAACCCATCCAGCAAGAATGAAGGCGAGATTGACAACTTAACATGGAGATAGTTTTAGAGATCCATGAGGAGATGGTTTGCTTGGAAATAGGATGTCCCAGGGCTCTTGGATGGTAGGAAGCAAAGAGTCTGTTTTGATTTTTCTGATTTACAGATGGATTTGGTCTTGGCCAAATAGTATCAGAGTTGTCTATGTACATCTAAAGAATGGAGGATACTTTCAGCAGGGGTTTGAGGCAAGGGGAAGAAGGTAGGAAGGTTGATGGCCTGATTCAGGGAAAGTTCATTAACAACTTTGGGCATGAAGGATGGGTTAGTACGTAGGCAAACCCTCTCCTTGTGGAAAACTGTAAAATGGGGGAGAGGCCATGAGGGCCTGCAGTTCGAAAACCCTTCTGGCTGAAGTAATTGCCACCAAGAAGATAGTTTTCCAAGTGCAGAGATTGAGAGAACTTGGATAGATAGGATTTTCTGATAGTTGGTTTTCTAGCCTCCTGCAGAACCTGAAGCACATCCTCTGAGTACAGCTGTCTGAAGGGAATTAACGCCCTATCACCCACAATGTATGGTTCAAGGTGGCTAGTTGGGGATGTATGAGAGTTCCATTCTCCTGTGTGCACAGGTCTATCCAGTGGGGTAACTTGTGGTGATTGCCCTTGGCTAGATGATGTAATAGGGAGAACCAATGCTGCCTTGGCCAATAGGGGGTGAACAAGATTTATGGTGGTTTTATCTGAATCTTCAGCAGAACGTTTTTTATGAGTGGGAAGGGGGGAATGCATAAATGTACATCCTCTTCCAAGGGAATGAAAGAGCATCAACCCTCCATGCTTCGGGAGAAGGTATCCTGGAGCAGAAGGCTGGGAGTTGTCTGTTCATGGGCGAGGCAAAGACAGTAACCTGCGGAATACCCCATCGATGGACCATATCCAAGAACACATCCCTGTTTAGCATCCATTCATGGGACTGAGTCATGGTCCTGCTTAGAGAATCTGCCATCACATTTTCTGCAGAAGGTATGTATATGGCTAGAATGTTTGCTTGTCTCTCTATGGCACTTTTTCATGCCTGCAGAGCCAATCTGCACAGGAGGTAAGACCTTGCCCCCCCCCCTTTATTGATGTACTACAGGACAGTGGTATTGTCTGTGTACCACCTAGCACTCTTGGCAGGATTCGATCCGTGAAGATTTGCAGGGTCAATGTCAAGGCTCTCATCTCCTTGATATTGATGTGTTCCCATTGTTGGTTAAGTGTCCAAGTGTTTTTCACTCTTCAAACTCCTAAAGTCGCTCCCCAACCTGTGTCTTAAGTATATGTACACAGGTACTGATTTGGGGCAGGGGTTGTAGAGGCAGGCCTGAGCTGGCCAATGTCTGGGCTATCCACCATTTTAGTTCCCTGGAATGGCACAGTAGCAGGGCCTCCATGGAGTGTAGGTGCTGCTTTCACACTGTCCTTAAGTACCACTGGAATTTCCTCATGTGTAGCCTTGCAAGGGGAACCATGGGGATGGTGGAGACCTTGAACCCCAGGAGCCTGAGGAACTTGTTGGCTGCCAGGGATTGGAGAGGGAGAATCCCCTTGAAATAAGAAGCAAGTGACAATCTTCTCTAGAGGAAGACAGGCTATCATTTGCCCTAAGACCCTGCATCCTAAAAACACACGGTCCTGTGAGGGTATCAGGGAGGATTTTTGAAGGTTTATGGTGAACCCTAGACCTCTCAAAAGGCAGATGGTGAAGTCTAGGTGTTGTAAGACCAATTGAGAGACTGTGCCTGAATCAGGACATCGTCCAAGTAGGGGAAGAGTTGTATCCCCCGCGTTCTTGCAAAGGCAATGACTAGGGCTAGGCACTTTCTGAACACTCTTGGGGCTGTAGAGAGACCAAATGGCAAAGCACAGAACTGAAAATGTGCAGAACCCACTGAAAAACGAAGTAATTTCATGAAAAGCAGATGAAATGGGATGTGCAAGTAGGTGTCTGAGGAAGGATTAGGGGAAGCAGTGTAGGAAGTATGAGCATACAAAAGGAGGGGACTCAGAGGAAGATGTTGAGCTGGGACAAATCCAAGATTGGTCTCCACGATCCTTCTTTTCTGGGGAACAGGAACATCCTGGAATAGAATCCTTTTCCTCTTAGTAGAGGAGGTACCTCTTGAATTGTGCCTTGAAAGAGAAGGTCCTGCAGAACTGGGGGAAAGGAATCTATTTGGTTCTGAGGGGGTTGAGGAATGCCTCCGAAGGTGGTTCTGGTTTCCCACACCATGAAATATCCCAGTTTTATAACAGAGAGGACACAAAAGTCCTGGGTAACCTGTTTCCAAGCATGGTAGGACAGGAACAGATGCACGGAGAGAGGGGTGTCTGGACTTAAGGGCTAGTAGTCACAGACTACCAGGTTGGGCCTGAAAAGGCTGTTTTTGAGCTGGAATAGAGGGAGTAGAACTAGAGGAGGTCTGTTTCCTGATATCCTTTTCCCCTTTGGGTGGTGCTTTTCTTGAAGGTCTTCTCACAAATGCAGTTTTAGCAGGATAGTTCCCCTGAAAGCATGGAACCGGGAAACAAAAATGTGTCAGCTTCTGGAGCTCCTTCCCTTCTCCTGAAGAGCCTTAAAGAGTTCAGCAGCTGCTGAAGCAAACAAAGCTTTGCTGTCCAAAGGGGCATCCATGAGTTTTGACAATGTCATCAGGGAGAGGCTGTAGCCTGAGCCAGGAATATCTCCTGATGACAGACCCTGAGGCTCCAGCTCTAGATGAAGCCTCTACTGCATCATAACTACACTTAATGGAGTGTTTAGTTACTTGACTGCAGGAATTTAAGAGACTAGTCATTTTTGCCTTGGCAGGAGAATCAGGGAGGTCACCCAACTGCTTATTAGCATCAGAAAGAAAGGCCAATGAGTATATAGCCACGTGCATCTGGTACTTAATAGCAATCACTGCTAAAGTGGCAGACGTGCAAACTTTTTTGCCTAGGCGTTCCATTAATCTGCTGTCCTTGTCAGAGGGAAGGAGGGAGGTAGAGGGAAGAAATTTGGAGGTTTTATCTGAAGTCACCAAAATGGTGACTGGGTCTGTAGAAGGGGCCTTGAAGAGAAATTTTGAATCTTCATGGACTCTGTAAAACCTGTCTGCGCATTTAGTTGCAGAGGGTTGTGAATCTGGGTTTTTAGAGGTTGTCAGGTAGGCATCCAAAAAGGTAGGATGCACAGGAGGGACTGCAGACTCTCACTTAAAGAAGTCCTTCATCTGCACAACAGCTTCCCCAAAGGTATGTCTTCCCCTTGGGAATCTGTACCACTTGACTCCTCCACTGGAGAAGCATACCCCAGAGGGGAGACAATTTGTTAAGTGTAAGCAAAGCATTCATCCCCTGAAGAATCTTCTTCAGAGGACAGGTCAATAACTGGTTTCCTCTTAGGGGTAGAAACTGAAAGGGCTTGGGCAGGGGCAGAGGTACAGCACAATGCTAGGAAAGCATTAAGTAGGCCATGAGTAAAAGCCTGTCAAGTCAGATGTCTGGTCAGAAGGTACGGACGTCAGAAAAGGAGCAATATGGTTTTGTCTTTTGCTTCTTCTTTTTTGGGGCCTCCAACACGGATGTGTCTGAAATGCGATGCAAGGATGGAGGGCCAGACGCCGGATGGCACTCCACAAGGTCTGAGCTAACATCTTCGCAGACAATAATTTGGGAAACCCCATGATGGCCCTTGGAAATAATAAACCTAGGTTCCACCTGGCACCCGAGTTGGATGCCTGTGACTCCCTCCGGGACATGCCGGTGGCTTCTTTGATGGTTTCCACCTGGGTACCAGTCAGTGGAAGATCCATGGATTCAGACTTGGACTCTGGGCCCTCACTGGCCTTAAGCGGTACAGCTGGAATACAGGGCGTAGTAGTTGGAACAGGCCACAGTTTTTTTGGCCTTTTTAGCGGATGGGTCTTCCGATGTTCCCAATGTTGGGTCCATATCTTTAGGTAAACGTTTTAAGTGCTGGTTCTCTAGGTATAACTTTAACATGGTAAGACGACTCCTGAGGATTTTGGGTACAAAGGCCTGACAGATTTCACAAGTGGTGTGGTCATAGTCTTGGCCTAGACAGAACAGGCAGAGCTCATGAGAGTCTTTATGTGGAATCTGCTACAACCAATGAACCCGAAAGTAATAAACTAGTAAAAATAAAAATCCACAGCTTGCCAGAGAGCACACAGCTTTATTCACATAACAGACTAAGCGCTTTCACCCATAATCCTTTTGGGCTTCATCATTGTCAAGCAGGATAAAACATTTAATCCTTATACACAAGAAAACTGTTAATTGATTAATACACATTAAACATTCTGTTGATTTGTCAGTAAAAGCTTCAAATATTACAACCCTAATAATTTTTAACTAAAAATACTAACCTTAAAAGTCGTAGATGAGCTAATCAAACATCTTAACACCATCAGAAAAATACAATCTAAACTGAGATCTCAAAAACCTACTGTGCAGCTTAAAACCTATATTAAAAACATTACACAATGTGTAAATATGATCATTTAATGCCAACTTCATCCAATAAAATAAATATGTTAAAATATATTAAAATGTATTAAAATGTATTGTTGTGTTCTGTGTTTAAATATATATGTGTATATCTATAAACTTATATATTTATGCAATCACATACAAATCAAATAAAATGTGACTTATATTTTAAATAACTGGAAATACAGATTTTATCATTTATGCCTGGCAACCTAGTTGCGTCAAGACGTAACTGCCAAAGGCATTCTCTAATTTCCAGTATTGTCTTAGTATCCCCACCAACATCACTCTTCGAAATCTTGTCAATTACAAAAAAAAAAAAAAAACCTTTGAAAGTTTTTGCATTCCTTACTATGCAAAAATAATGCAGTAGACAATTTATTTTTTATGTCCCTACTGTGCTCCAAAATCCTTGTCCTCAATTTGCGTGAGGTCTTTCCTACACAGAATGCGGGACATGATAAACATGTTGCAATGTACACTACCATGTCAGTACTACAACTACAATCTACTGGACATTTCACTACTTAAGTATACATTCGGTCCATCATAAATAAATTTACAGGCCTTACATAAACACATTTTTTTCATACGTTAAGTCTTGTATTCAAAAAGTTCTTTTAAATTAGCCCCTTTACTAGTAACAAATGTGGGACTGGATCCCAGTGTTTCTTTCATTTCATCAAGAAAGACACTGTCCCATGCTGTTTGTATAATCTGCCTTACTTTTGGTGCTGTATGACTGGACTCCAACACCATCATAGCACCCTTATCTATCTTTTTGTGTTCTAAGGGTGTATTCTTATTTATTTGGCCGACTTTTCTAGTTTTGTGCAACAAAATAGGACAAAGTGTGGCAGCCCTTTAACACTTTCTTACATGTTTCTGACAAAAGATCAGTAGGGTACCCTCTGTTTTTGCCTGAAGATATGTACCCGTGAACTATGCACTGACAAATCCAATTTGCTATAGTCACTTTGAAAATGGCCTTACCCATGGCCAATTTAGCAAATGACACAAACAACTGGTCCGACTTGCGAAAATCTTTAGTCCTGTGCAAGTAAAAACGTAGTTGTCTGTGTACATCCAGTTTATGCAATTTGTATTCCCCTCTATTCTGAAAATTTGGGAAGAACACGGGTAAATTTATTGACTGATTGATATTTGACTCCGAAGCCACCTTAGGTAAGAACGACGGATTAGTCCTGAGGAACACTCTATCCTTGTGAAAAATGAGAAGGATGTTTCATACACAATGCTTGAAGTTCTGAAACTATTTTGGCCGAAGTAATGGCCACTAAAAAAGCCGTTTTCCAAGACAAAAACTTTAACGGCACCGAAGTCGCGGGCTCAAAGGGTGGGCCTGTTTGGGCTTGTAAGACTAAGGTCAAATCCCACGGGGGCACCACCACTTTCACAGGAGGCTTCACAAGGAAAATGCCCCGCAAGAACGTTTTGCATAACTTTGTAGAAGCCAAGGATCCTAATCCATCTCCCACATGGAAATGAGAGATGGCTGCTAGCTGCACCTTAACTGTAGAAGCACTTGCTCCCTGCCTAAAAATCAGAGACAGGAAGTCTAGAATAGTCGGAATAGGAACTGTAAATGGATCCAGACCCCTGTCATTAGCCCAGATGGAGAAACGTTTCCATTTGCTGTTGTAAATTTTCCTAGTAGCCGGTTTATGAGCCGCGACTAGAATGGCCTTCACAGGAGATGAGATACCGGGAGTTCTTGCCATCAGTGGAACTGGAACAACCAAGCCGCAAGCTTGAGGTTCACCAGGTTCGGGGTTTGGAATCCTGCCGGATGTGAAATCAGGTCTGGAATGGGATCCAGTATCCATGGAGAAGTCACACTGAGACCGCAGGTACGGGAACCAGACCTGGCGAGGCCAGAATGGGGCTAGGAGGATAACTCTGCTCCCCAACCGATGGGCTTTCTGTACGAACTTCGTCATAAGTGGGAGGGGGGGGGATAAGCATAAAGTAGACTGGGAGGCCAAGCATGGACTAGAGCATCTCTGGGATTCTCCCCTTCGGGGGGAAGTATTGCGAAGTACTCGCTGCATTTTGTGTTTAATGGAGAAGCAAAAAGATTGCAGCGAGGCCAACCCCATTTGCGGAAGATCTGCTTCGCAACTGATGGATTGAGAGACCACTCAGAGTGAGAATCACTCGACTTAGTTTGTCCGCTAATATGTTGGACCGTCCCGGAATGTGCGTTGCTACCAGAAAACGGTTGGTGGATATCGCCCATTCCCAAACTCTCATAGCCTCTCGACAAAGGTTCCTCCTTGTTTGTTTATGTACCAGACTACTGACATGTTGTCCGTCTGGATTGCAACAGTCCCCAGAGGTAGAAGGTCGTGGAGAGCTTGCAATGCTAGAAGCACCGCCCTCATCTCTAGGACATTGATGTGCAAAGCGGTCTCTAGGGGAGTCCACGTGCCTTGGACGGTTCTGCCCAAACAATGCCCCCCACCCGAGGCGAGAAGCATCCGTGGTCAGCGTGGCTTGGGGGGAGGGACGACAAAGGGTCTCCCTTCCTTCAGTTCTGGAGCATGGAGCCACCAAAGAAGGGAGTCCTTGCAAACTCTGCTCAGTGGAATCGGAGTGCTCAACGGATGGAGTAGTAGAGACCACTGAACTTAAAGGGTCCACTGCAGAACCCTCATCCGCAGACGAGCGTGGAGGGAGAGACCGATCGCTGCTGCCATAGATCCTAGTGCCCTCAGGACTAATTCCACTGCCTGACTCTGAAGAAGGGTTAGCACCTGAAATGACAAGCTGCTCAGCCTGTCTGCAGTTAGCATAGCACGAGAGATCCGGGTATCTAACTTGGCCCCTATGAACTCCAGGACTTGCACGGGGCAAAGAAAGGACTTCTGTAGGTTCACTGAGATGCCTAAGCTCTGGACAAGGGTCAGAGCATAATCTCTTGCCACGCAGAGTTGATGCCTGTTGGTGGCGGTAAGGAGCCAGTCGTCTAGGTACGGAAAGACCTGAATGCCCTGAAGTCTCAGGTGGGCTGCAACCACTGCCATAACTTTGGTGAACACCCTGGGGGCCGAGGTGAGGCCGAACGGAAGAACCCTGAACTAATAATGACTGGCTCCCAGCCGGAAGCGGAGAAACCTTCTGGATCGTCTGTTCATCAATATGTGGTAGTATGCATCCTTGAGGTCTATAGAGCACATCCAGTTGTTCTGCCGCAGGAGGGGTAGAATTGATTGGAGGGTGACCATCCGGAATTTTTCCTTGGGAATGAACAGGTTCAAAGCGGAAAGGTCTAGTACGGGTCTTAGGTCCCCCGTCTTTTTTGGCACCAAAAAGAACCTGGAGTAATAGCCCAATCCGGACTGGTCTGGGGGGACGGGCTAGATGGCTCTTTTTTCTAGCAACTTCAGGACCTCTGAAGCCGCTGCCTCCCTCTGATCGGGTGGAACATCGGGGAAGCGTCTGGTCTTGGGGGGTGGGTTTATGAAGGGGATGGAATAACCTCTGGATATGATACGGAACACCCATCGATCTGTCGTAATGGACTCCCAATTTGACAGATGCTCCGACAACCGCCCCCGACTGCCTCCAGAGAGGGACAGCCGGGTAAGCCCTCAGGGCTGCTGCGCGGGTCTGTCCGGGAAAGGTTCCCTCGACCCGAAGTTATGCGGTCCCCCTCTGCCTCTGGGCCGGCGTCCACCTTGTCCTCCTCTGCCTCTAGAGGATGAGGGGTCCGAAGCTGGATGGGATTGCTGAGACTTACGGAACCACAGCTTCTTTTGTCCCTTCTGATTCCTTGAAAAGGATCTTTGGGGATTAGAGAAGTGGACTCCAAAGGCAGACAGCGTCTTCCCGTCCTTCTCGCTTTGGACCAGCGTCTCGCGAACGGTCTTGCCAAAGAGTGAAGACCCATCAAAGGGCGCATTCGCGAAGGATGCCTTGAAGGGGTCTGCGAAATCGCAAAGATGGAGCCAGGAGTGACGTCGCAAGACGACCCCGGCTCCGCTGGCCCTAGCGGCTCCCTCCATAGCATGGGAGTAGCCGCATGGACGTATTAGAGATGGATTTCAGAGTGGCCATACGAGTCGAGAAACCTTTCTTGTCCTCGACCGACATGGACTCCGGGGGGGCTGCAGCGTATTCCTTAATCAAGTCTCGCTGTAGCCTAATGGTATGTGCCATATAGTTCAGCGCCCTTATCGAAAAGGTCACTGAAGCAAACATCCGCTTTCCAATGCGGTCCAGTGCTCGAGATTCCTTATCTGGCGGGTGAACCGAAGAACTCTCCTGCGCGAGTTCTCTCTTGGTGGCGGCCGCCACCAACATGGAATCCACGAGAGATCCCTTGGCCCAAGACTGTCTATCCACTGGGGGACTAAGGATCCTGTCGGGTCATTTCGGGATAGGCTCCACGGTGTCGGGCTCCTTCCACGCCCTGGTAGTAATTAGGTCTACCAGGGGGTCAGCCGGAGGGGACACCCAGGAGGTAGAAGGGCCTGCCTCAAACGCCTCAAGGAACACGGATTCATCCACGGAAGGTTTTTGGGCAGACCACCCCCCTCTAATACGCAACATTTCCATGATGTGTCCAAAGGAGACATCCTTGGGGGGTGACCTTGGGGAACCTTCCCCATCATCTAAATCCGTGTCGGTGATGACGGACTCAGGGGAGTCCAGGTGCCTCCTCTTGCACCTACATTTACGAGGGACCTCCTCGGTGGGACTATCCGAAGAGGGCTCATCAACAGGGTCCTATTCCTCCAAGGGAACCAACTGGAGGGCTTGAGCAGGCTGTCCCGATGGTCGGATGATGGAGGATAGACCCACATGCAGTGGGGGTACGGGAGGATCCGAAGCCCGAACTGGGGACCTGGAGGTCCTCGACAGTACCCTCTCCACTACCTCAAAAGCTGAAGGAGAACTACTCTCGCCAGGCTCCGAGAGCAATCTCCTCGGCTGTAGAGATCGGGGTAGGAGCTGATGCAGCCGGAGCCGAGAGAAAGGTGTGCTCCGAACCCAACGGAGCCGAAGACACACCAGCTCCCCCAGATCAGACGCTCAGTCCTCGGCCCCGAGAGCTCGGATCTGACAAACTCGAAGGCAAAGTCGGTGTTGAAGCGACCACAGCTATCGGCGCCGATGAATCCCCAGCTCCGAAAGGGCCCGGATCCGATGACTCCGAGACCCGAAAGCGGGTCGGAGAAGGAGTTATCGGAGCAAACATGGGGGCTGCACTCCCCCCCCACGGGGGGTGGGGGCAAGAGCACCCCCATCTGCATCTGGCTCTGGATGAATTGGTGCATCATCCGATCCATGTCTGCTTCGGTGAGGCTTCTGGTGGACCTTGAAGAAGTCGTCGAGGTGGGCCGGGAGGGCCGCCTCGACGACCTCGAGGGAGACTGATACTCCTCCGGCGAAAAGCAAGGGGAACGGAGCCGAGAGGGGGAGGATCCAGAGACCCTCGAGGGAGACTTAGCCAGCTTAGACGGCGGGGCTGAGGGTTGAGTCTCAGCCCGCCTTTTGTGAGACCCATGTCCCTTTGTCCTTGTGCCTCTTCTCCTTAGAAGAAGAGGTACCAGAGTCCCCAGAACTCAAAACCAAAGAGGGAGGTTGAGTCCCAGGTTGAGTCGGGGGCACAGAAGGCACGGGGGCTGCCGAGGCAGCCTGCGCCTGAGAGGGAGAGGAAGAAGAAGCCAATTCCTGAGGCAACAAGCCTGCCAGGATCAGCTTGTTCTTCCTGTCCCTGAGAGCTCGAGGGTTAAAGGCCGCACAGATTGTGCAGGCCGATGATAAGTGGGTCACCCCCAAGCATAAAACGCACTGAGTGTGGCCATCCGCCGGTGAAAGCTTATGGTTACACTCAGTACATTTTGAGAAAACTGCTTTAGGCCCTTCCACCATGACACCACTCACACAAAACACACCCAAACACTAAAGGGGGGGAGGGTGATACATGGGAAACTACAATTAACTAGTTAGAGATAAACAAAAATATATTCTAACTACACCAGGGAACTACACACTCTCTCAACAAGAAAAATAAAATAAGAAATTTTATCCCAAAAAAAATCACAAAAAAGCTTCGATCTCACCAATAGCCAAGAAGCTCTTCAAAGGTAGCTGCTTCAGCTGCGGCAAAAAAATGATCTGAGGTAATACAGCACATAGCAGGGGATTATGGGTAGGGGGAGTAGCTAGGAGCTCGGATCTTGTAGCTTGGAAAGCTGCCGGCTCGGATCCGAGGTCGGATCCAATACCCACAGGTTGCAGAGCAAATTAACTAACTACTTCAGATCAATTACTACAAGTCTTCTTACGATAGATGTTAGAATGTATTTGGCCACCTTGCTTATACAAACAAATATCTAAAAATTCAATTCTGTCTTCATCACAGTGACTAGTGAAATTAAGAAAACTTGTGTTGCTCAAAAAATCAATTCATCCAGCTCTTCCTTGGTTCCATCCCATAATATCAATACATCATCCAAATAACAAATAAGTAATAATACTGGACATGTATTTCAAAGTGAAAATGTGCTGTCTCTCCCATTCTGCTAACACAAGGTTAGCATAGATGGGTGCACATTTTGCACCCATCGCAACACCATTGATCTGCCTAAAATGTTCCCCTTCAAACAGTATGAAATTATTGAGTAAAACCATTTCCATAAGTTCTACAAGTAAGCCACTCTTAACAAGGTGTAAATCACCACTACTGGCTAGGATGTTATCAAAAAATGCAAGCCCTGTCTCGCGGGGGTTAACTGTGAATAAACTGATGACATCTATGGTAACAAACAAAAATTCTTTCCTAATATTTAAGTTCGTCATGATGTCCAAGCAATGCCAAGAGTCCTTTAAAATGTAAGGAAACTTCTCCAACACTTTCTTACATGTAATATCTATGTATGAGGCAAGGAGTTCAGTTTTTGAACCCCTAGCAGCCACTATTGGTCTAAAAGGTGGACTGTTCATATTTTTGTGAATTTTGGGGATTCCAAAAATAGACTGTATAACGTAGGTATCCACCGTTAAATATTTGTACTCTTCATTTGAAATAATGCCCTCACACAAAAATTTGTGAAGTTGCCAATCAATCTTGGCATATGCTTTGTAAACATCAAATTTAGACACTCTTATGTAGGTGCTAGAATCATACAATAATTCTTGTATTTTGCAAGAATAATCAGTGTTTGTCATAATTACTACCCCCCTCCTGGTCTGGTTTCATAACTCGGTAAAGGGAGGTTTCTGTTAACTGTTTCAAGCAGAATCTTTCACCTAGACAAATTTTGAACAGGCTGTTTTTCAGTAAATATGGATCTCCTAATCTTTCAAAAACCATAACTGTAGGATTACTTAGGGGAATAAATGTACTACTACTCTTAAAAAGTCATAAAATTCTCATAAGTATTACCACTGTTAGCAAAAAATAACTTTAGATTGAAAAGTCTAATAAAAAGTTTTAACTGCTAAAAATGGTTCACCTTTACTCATTTATGTTTACATGCTGTTTGTTTTACTTTGTATTTTTGGAAAGCAAAGCAATAAAAAGTAACTGAAAAAAAACAGTTTTAAATGCAACAGTAACTTCCAAACCTCATATCGGAAGTTGGGTACAAAAGAAGACCCTTTTCTCAACAAAGACACATGGTTATCAGAGATCTCAGTATCAGAAAAATTATAAATCGAAAAATCATTAATACATAAATGCTGACAATTAAAATTTCAATTCAACAATTCTGAATCGATGTCCATCAAACTGTCATTGTTGCTACAAATTTGTCCCACTGTCACATCAACAAAGTCATACTGTGCATGGTGTTGTTACTGAGACTGCAGTTGGAATTGTGGTTGTGCCACTGATTGCGGGGTGTATTCCTTGATCCACCCCATTTCCCCCTTTGTTGGAAACCTTGGCCTCTCACTGGAGTTGACCTGTTGTTGTTCTGGTTGCGATTCCGTATTCTGTCCGAACGTCTCAGGGGAGGGGGTTCTAAAAAAACACATTCCCCTCACATACATCAGTCTGCACATACTCTGTATCCATTTCAGTATCATCCACACCCTCATTATCCTTCTGTGCATCCCCTGTAGTTGTCCCACCCCTACTTTTTGTGGGGTAAGCTCTTTTCTCCCTGTATTCACAGGTATCTCTCACAATTTTCTTTTGTTTTCTTTCTAACCCAGTTTTAACAAATTTGTCAATGTCAGATAAACACGAGATTTGTTAAACTCAAACAGTTAATCCAAATAAATACATATTTTTAAAGCCAATAAATTATTTTTAACTTGGAAAGCTTATTATTATTATCACGGATAATAATCCACATTATTTCCATACCTGTGCTGTCAAACACGGCCAAAAGTTCCTAAAAGACATCAGAATCTTCTGAAATGCCCATAGTTAACTTAAAAATTCTCAATCCCCTCAGTACTTGCTTAAGTTCAGTCGAACGTTCCAGGGAAACATTGTCCATTTGCAGAGATTTAAACTGCTTGATTAACTTCTCAAACTGCTGTACAGGGCGTAGTCGTTGGAACAGGCCAAGATTTTTTTTGGCCTTTTTGGCGGGTGGGTCTTCCGAGGTTCCCAATGTTGGGTCTACATCTCTACAGATCCCTATGGAAAGGGCACTTTGGATGGGGGTTCTGGTGGGCAGGATGTTCCAGCGTCCAATCACAGACCAACTAAATCTAACATTCCATTAAGTACAGAACTTGCATCTTAAATTTGGTCCTGTCTGGCAGTGGAAACTGGTGGGTCAGACTCCTCAGGAGACCTTGAGCAGTCTATGATAATTAGACTTTAAGCTTGGTGGCTGCAAAGGAAGCTCTGGTTCTGTATTAAGCAACCATCCACTGCTCTGCTGTTTTCATTTGTGCAATCAAAGCAATCTGTTGCACTCTGCTAACTATAAGTACAACTTTATAATTCATTTTGCACTTTTAAACTGTATTTTTGCTACATTGCTGATTTTTTAAAACTGTTCTTGCTGATTTGTTGCACTTTTTGTCTGCTGTAGCACAGACTAGATTCAGGCACACTGAATCTCATTTTGTTTGTTAAAACTGAGCACTAAACCAGGTATAAATCCCTATGTCACAAGATGGGTTGCCAACTGGCTCACTGACAGAACCCACACTACACTGTGAAAGTAGCAGACTCCAAATCCAACTTCAGGCCAGTGACAAGTGGAGTACCACAGGGTTCAGTCCTGTGTCCTCTCCTGTTTGTTATCTACTTTACTGAAGTACAGGCTAACACAGAAGGTCTTTGGCTAATGAAGTTTGCAGATGACTTCAAACTAGGAGCCATAACTGAAACTCCTAACGATGTGGACATCCTATGAAAGGGCCTCCCTGAGACAGATGCCTGGTGTCAAAGCCATGGCCTCAAGCTCAGTGCCAAAAAGTGCACTGTCATCCCCTTTGGTAAAAACTCTGTTCCCATGAACTACCACATAGGTGGTAGTCTACTTAACACCGAAAGTGTGATAAGAGACCTTGGGACACAGGTGGACAGTAGTCTCTCCTTTGATAATCACATCGCCACAATAGTCAGGAAATCCTTCTACATGGCACACCTCATCACAAAAGGTTTCTCATCCAGGAAAAAAAAAAAGAGGTAATTGTTTCCCTCTACTCGTCACTCATTAGACCCATTATAGGGTACAACGCCCATGTTGGTATGTACCTCACAAGACATCTACAACTGGAAAGGCCGCAGAAATACCTCACAAAGAGGATTACCGGCCTCAAACAGATGCCCTATGCAGACCAGCTCAAAAAAAGTACAGTTTTGTACCTACCATAAATGTAGATGTCCGATAGGAATGCATCTGCAGTCCTTACAAATGGGTTGTCCTGTCGTCAGGCAGCCCTTCGGTCGGCCGGATTCCAAAGTCTGGGTCTGGCCTCGGCTGGTGTCGCACTTCACCCGATGTCATAGCTGCAGTTATTCGGGTATAAAGGCATCAGCTGACGCCATTTTCCTCAGTGTTTCTTGCCCCAGATGCCAGGTGCCCTCTTGGAAGGCTAAATTTGGATAAATGTCAATGATTCCAAATAGTAGAGAGCAAACACAAAAAATAAGCATGTATGTACATATATACAAACAAATACACCATAATAGATTCCCCCAGCTAGCTGTAAGATGGGCAAATACCCTAGGAGCACCACAGAGGGGAAGGCGGGTGGGTAATCCTGACTGCAGATGCATTCCTATCGGACATCTACATTTATGGTAGGTACAAAACTGTACTATGTCCTTCAAGGATGCATCTGCAGTCCTTACAAATGGGTAGAATACCATAGCTAAACTGGGGGAGGTGGACCAAAAAAAGGTCATGGTGTAGTTAGGATCCCTTGCAAAACAGCAGTGGCAAAGCCTGCTCGGGATCTAGAGTATAAAGGTAAATTATAATGCTTGGCAAATGTATGCACGGAGCTCCAAGTAGCAGCTTCTAAGATGTCCTTGGTAGCCACTCCTCGTAAGAAGGCTGTGGTAGTGGCTGTTGCCCTTGTAGAGTGAGGCTTGATGTTCTCTGGAGTTTTCTTTCCATGGTAGGAGTAACAAAATCTAATGCAATTTCCTATCCACTTGGAGATTGTCTGTTTTGAAATTGCTTTTCCTTCCCTTCCTGTTGCATATGATACCAGTAGCTGGTCAGTTTTTCTATTGCCATTGGTCCTGTCCAGGTAATAGCGTAATTGTCTATGTACATCCAAGGTATGTAGCAGTCTTTCTCCCCTGTTCTGTGGGTTAGGGAAGAATGTAGGTAGGTGGATAGCCTGATTTAAAGAAACTCTGGAAACCACCTTAGGCATAAAGGAAGGATTTGTTCTCATGGACACTCTATCTTGATGGAAGATCAGGAAGGGTTGCACTGCCATTAATGCCTGAAGTTCAGATACCCTTCTTGCTGTAGTGATTGCCAGCAGGAAAGCAGTGTTCCATGATAAGTATTGCAATTCTGCTGTTGCTGCTGGTTCGAAAGGAGGAAGTGTCAATTTTTCTAGTACAAAGTTCAAGTCCCATGCTGGTAATGGTGGCTTCCTAGGAGGCTTTACATTTTTAATTCCTCTCAGAAACTGTCTGAGCAGAGGATGTGAGAAGACAGGAGGATCCAAGTCGTATTCTGCTGAAATAGCTGATGCATGAATCTTGATGGAGGAATAGGACAGGCATGTGTGGAAGAGCTCTGCCAGGTATTCCAGAATGTTGGCTATGTTTACCAGTGACACATCTTCTCCTTTTTCAGTACTCCAAATGAGATATCTTTTCCATTTTGCTGAATAATTTTTTCTTGTTGAGGGTCTGCGAGCCTCAAGGATAATGTCTTTAACCCTTTGGGATAAATTTGGGTTAATTGGTCTTATGCAATGTTCTAGGCAGTCAGCTGCAGAGTTTTCAGGTTTGGATGCAGATTGTTGTAGTTGTTCTGTGTTAACAGCAAGGGAACCAGGGTAGTGGCCATATTTGTTCCCGAGACATGCTCCTCAGTAATGGGTACCAATGTTGCCTTGGCCAGTCTGGAGCTATCAGAATGATCCTTGACGGTCCTCTTTGATCTTCAATAGCACTTTGTGCATCAAAGGAAGTGGTGGAAATGCATATGCTGTCAGGTTTTTCCAACTGAAGGATAGGGAGTCCACCTTCCAAGCAAGTGGGTGGTACGTCCTTGTGCAGAATTTCTTTAGTTGGTGATTGTGTGGGGATGCAAATAAGTCTATTTCTGGGAGTCCCCATTTTCTTGTAATGGTTTTGAAGATGTCCGGATGCAGCATCCATTCGTGGGCATCCGTGGTAGTCCTGCTTAAAATGTCTGCTAGGATGTTTTCTTTTCCTGGTACAAAAATTGCTTTTAACTGTATGTTGTAGCTCAGGGCCACATTCCAGAGATCCAGTGCCATCCGGCAAAGAGGATATGAGTGTGTGCCTCCCTGTTTGTTGATGTACCACATAACTGTGGTGTTGTCTGTCCTTATCATCAATAGACCTTGCTGAAGGAATGGTCTGAATGCCTGAATTGCCAGTTTTACTGCCAGCATTTCCTTTAGATTTATGTGTAGGTGCAGCTGGTTTTAAGACCATAAGCCTTGTATGCACTTGTCCAGCATGTGTGCCCCCCAACCGAGGTCTGAGGCGTCTATCGTGATGGTTTGGCTTGGTTGAGCACTGTGGAAAGGCAATCCTGTGTTTGATTGACAAGCCTGAGCCCACCATAGGAATTCTTGCTTCAGGCATGGAATAATGGGAATCTGGGTTTCCAAACTGTGCTTGTGTTGAGACCATAAATTCCTTAGGTACCACTGTAGTTTTCTCATATGCAGTCTGGCATGAGAAACCAATATTATGCAGGATGCCATGAAGCCCAAGGCTTGCAGAACTTTTCTTGCTGTCAGATGGTTCTGTTTTGTTAAGGCCAAGAAGTAGAGAGGTAGCTGCTCCTGTTTTTCTACTGTTAGGAATGCCATTTGCCTTGATGTGTCCAACTCTGCACCCAAAAAGGTTATTCTCTGGGATGGTATCAGTCTTGACTTTTTTAAATTGACTGTGTATCCCAGGGCTTGTAGCAGATAAATGACCCTTTGTAAATCTTCTGCTAGCTTGCTTTCGTTGTCCGCTTGTATCAGGCAGTCGTGCAGGTATGGGTAGATTTGGATTCCCTGAAGCCTGCAATGAGCAATTACTGATGCCAGACATTTCGTGAACACTCTGGGCGCAGTAGATAAGCCAAAGGGCAATGCTGAGAATTGATAATGCTCTGATCCTGCAAGAAATCTGAGGTATCTTCTGCAGTTTGGACGTATGGGGACGTGCAGGTATGCCTCCTTGAGATCTAGAGTCACCAGCCAAGACTCCTTGCCCAGCATGGGAAGAAGCTGCTGTAGGGTCAGCATTTTGAATTTTGGAACAATGAGGAATGTGTTTAAAGCGGACAAGTCGAGAATAGGCCTCCATTTGCCTTCTTTTCTTGGTACCAGGAAGAGTCTGGAGTAAAATCCCTTCCCTTGCTCCATAGATGGTACTTTTTCTACAGCTCTCATCCTCAATAATTGGGATATTTGTTTTAGTGCTTCTGTCTTTTGATTTGGAGGTAGGTTTGGCATTCCTCTCTTCCCTGGTAGAGTATGGAAGTGAAACCTGTAACCTTGGTCTATTATCTGTAAAATCCACTTGTCTCTTGTGATGTAATGCCAGTTTGTCGTAAATAAGGCTAGCTTCCCGCCTAAGGGTGCTTGCAGTTGTTTCAAGTCACTGTGATTGACCAGTAGTTGTGGTGGTGGCTGTGTCTCGCTGGTTGTTGCCCTGCCACTGACGTCCTCTGTAAGCACCCCTGGATTGGCTTCTGCCTCTTGAACGCCTATTCCTGCCTCTCTGAGTTCTGGAGGAGTCTGGAAAGGACCAATTCTTGGAGGGCCAATTCCTGCTAAACCTCGGAGGTTGGACCTGTAGGAAATCTTTTACTGTTTGGACAGATTTTGCCTTTTCTTCCATCTTCTTCAGTACTTGTTGTGCAGGAGAGCCAAACAAATTGGTCTTATCCATAGGAGCATCTAATAGTTTTGATTTAACATGGTCTTGTAAGGCCTGTTCTTTTAGCCATGCATGCCTTCTGATGACAGTGCCAGTCATGGCTGATCTAAAGGAAGCCTCCAGTGCATCATAGCCGCATTTTAGGGAATGGTTACTGACTTGTTGAATGTTATGTACCATTTCCTGCACATATTTTTTGTCTACTGTTTCATCTGAGGACACTTTTTTGGTTAACTGATCTAGCAAAAATTCTTGATACTGCATCATGTGAAATTGACAGTTCAAGGCCCTAGCTGAAAGAGTAGCAGAAGTGTAAACTTTTTTACCCCATCTCTCTAAGGATCTGGATTCCCTTTCAGAGGGAGGGGTTTTGGCAGAGGTGGCTGCTACAGCCTTAGGTCCTTGGGAGATAGTCTCTGGATCTGCAAGG
The DNA here is from genome assembly GCF_019279795.1 of Protopterus annectens. NCBI lineage: Eukaryota > Metazoa > Chordata > Ceratodontiformes > Protopteridae > Protopterus > Protopterus annectens. The sequence continues at coordinate 27,101,649 of NC_056743.1, forward strand.
GAGCCTTATACAAGTGGTAATGTGTGTCCGGGACCCTGTAGTATCTATCGGGCTTAACAGGGGCCGGAGGCAGAGAATCAGGAGCAGTACAAGCATCATTAAAAGCATCATCTACAACAGAAAGAACTGGAGGTATGGCTAAAGGCCTATGTTGTGGTAAATGCAGAAAAGTTCTAAGCCTTTTTCTGGAATCTGAAAAATCCTGGCCCTGCCACTGAAATTGTTCCCTCATAGCATGCAGGGTTTCCCCAAAGGAAAATTCCTCAGGCGGAGAGGCAGAAGGAATGGACTCTTCACCATCAGAGTCTTCATAAGGGGAGTATGGGGCCTCTGGAGGGTCTGTATCATTTGAGTCATCAGAAGAATCATCAGTAGACACTGGCTCAGGGGGCTCTGCTCTAGGCCTCTTCTCTGGATGCGGGTGAGAGGCCCTGTCTGGTTGAGGTTGGGATCCTCGAATTAAAGAAATGAGATCCTGTGCTAAACTAAGCATTTGTGAACTAGAGCTAGGCCTGTGACAGGGGGGCTTAGCAGGCACAGATTTAGGAGTTTTAGCTGCTTTAGCCCTGGCAAAGGCCTTAATGGACATGGCTGCAGGTGGCCTAGCAGCTCCACGTGCAGGGGTTGAAATATCCAAGGGAATAGTGTCTGATAATTCCTGAGAAACTGTAACAGTAGGTGGGATATCAGAAGCCGATTCCACGAGGTTAGAAGAGGCCTCGGCAGGAGGAAAGTTTTCGGCTGAAGGAAGAACCGCTTGCTCGGTTTCAGCCGAAACCGAGACACTCGCGGTTGGCTTAACCGCGGTTTCGGCCGAAACCATGGACCGCGAGTGTCGGTCCTTTTCCTTGCGTTTTTGAGATATTTGTGAAGTCGGAGGATCCGACGGCATAATATAAGCAAAATCGGAGCCGAAAAACTCCTCAGCAAACTCCGACCGACGTCTAAGCGTCCGCCGGTTAAAAGAAGCACAGGCTAGACAAGCTGCGACGTCGTGGTCTGGGCCTAGACAAGGTAAGCAGTAAGAGTGGAAATCTTTATGAGGTATTTGTTTCCCACAAGTTAAACAGTTATTCACTTTTTCTGACATCGGCTGAGGCAAGAAAGAGTCCCCAACGGGGTACTTAGCTTTTTAGAAGTCTTCGAAGTAGTTTTCGGTAGTAGTAATCTCTGGTTCTGACCGACCGGCACTTGCGAACAGCTTCTGCTTCGGGCACCACGCGGCAAGAAAGACTGAGGAAAATGGCGTCGGCTGATGCCTTTATACCCGAATAACTGCAGCTATGACGTCGGGTGAAGTGCGACACCAGCCGAGGCCAGACCCAGACTTTGGAATCCGGCCGACCGAAGGGCTGCCTGACGACAGGACAACCCATTTGTAAGGACTGCAGATGCATCCTTGAAGGACATCTCCAGCTTTACTCAGTCGGATATCGCCTACTCAATAGTGATTTCTGCCTAACATACAAAGATATGTCAAACCCAGAGCTGTTGGACATGCTCCCCAAAGAAATCCCAATCCCTCCGAGCTATACCCTCTAGGGACCTAAACATTGTCACCACAATAAACAGAACATGCTGGAGGGATAGATTCCTGTCCCAGAGACTTCCCATACTCTGGAACAAACTACCTACCTATATCAAACAAAGCTCCTCATTAGCACTCTTCAAGAAAAATTTTGATGACTGGATGGGAAATAGGAAATTCACCCTGGGGATCACCTATGTGGCTCTGCTCAACAGGGGCACAGGAAAATAATTTCCTTTGGTGGCGAAAGCCAGGGTACCTTTTTGGCTAGGCTTGTATAGGCCCTAGAGCTGATAGCCTAGTACCTACCTATGATCTATTGTTGGAGTGGGCCCCTCTGTACCCTTCTGGCAGATGAGTACAGTTAGGACTCATCTGATTGAAGGTTGCTGGCACAAGGCTCAGTTTTGAGCTTTTTTATTGGTTAAAAGTTTAATTCAGTTTGCTCACTGTTGCTGCTTAAGCCCCGCTTTTGCGCTCCTTTCAACACAGCTCCACTGAGTTAGGAGACCAGCCACTGTTCTGCTTTAGTCATCTGTTTATATGCAGCGCACCTCTGTGCACCATCATGCACTACCGCGCAGTGGGAGCAACCACTGGCAGTTATAGATGGAAAAACTTCAGTAGATACATTTTCCCTTAGTAACTGCCCATGATCCATCTGAGAAGTCCTTAAATTGTGCTTAGCTGCTCAGAGAGCAACTCAGCTGGGCTTTTGCCCCTTAAACAGTCCCAAACCCACCAAATCTACAACAGTCTCATACCTCTTAGAGAACCTCTGCTAGTACAGACCACCTCATTAGTATAGACCCCATTTCGAGCACCCACTTATACCACACCCACCAAATCTACAACAGTCTCATACCTCTTAGAGAACCCCTGCTAGTATAGACCACCTCATTAGTATAGACCCCATTTCGAGCACCCACTTATACCACACCCCTCCATTTTCTCTACCTACTGTGGAAACAGGATTTAACCTACAATTATGGATGGTCAGTCTCCCTCCAATTCTCATACCAGCTTGATTAATGAGGGTATCAGGAGGCAGTGTAGCAACTGCCTCATCTACACTGACAACCCACTACTTCTAAATCATCCAAGTACAACTTGTGAGAGATGCATCTACACCAAGAATCTGGAATCCTTGATCTCTCGCCCACAGACCAGTAACAATGAACAGTTTGTCAGCTCACACACTACACATCCTGCGCAGACCATGCACACAACACATAAAGCATCGTAGGCAGAGGTACTCACCAGAAACCTACCTAAACACCAGAAATCTTCCAAACACAAACAGGCTACACCTTATCCACCACCTGCAGCACTCAAACATAAAAACACAAACACCAGTGTCGCACCAAATAAGTGCCGAAGGCAAAGCACACCTAAACCAAATTTTTTAGTCATAGGTGACTCCATTTTGAGACACACAGATGTTCCACTCACCAGGCTGGACAAAAACAAGGTTACAGTCAGATGTCTGTTGGATACCAGGATCTGTTAGATCACACATTTCTCAACAACAAGTACCGTTATGACTCCATCATAGTTCATATTGGCATGAATGACTTGTGATGTACCTCACCGGACTATATGAAAAGAGAGACATGACTGAGCTCTATGAATGTGTGCCCAGACAGACATGTCCCTAGCCTTGAGCAGCATTCTAACCTCACCTAGAATACCACAATATGAACAAAGAATGACTGACTTCAACAACTAGCTTAGTTACTGGCGTCATTCTAAGCAGATCCAGTTCCTGTCACCCTGGAATGACATTGTTGATAGACCATGCTTCTTTGCCAGAGATGGTCTTCACCTGTGACCTCTAGGGCTTTCGGTTACTGGATAAGGCACTTGCCTCCCGCATAGTGCCTTTTTTAGGCAAGGCCTCAAGAACAAAATTTCCAACGTGAAAATATAACTCTCAGATAAATTAAATGTTATGCTGCTAAACACTAGGAGTTTAAATCAGAAAATGCACTGTCTGGAAGCAATCCTCTCCCTGGAGGATGTTAACGTCTGTGCAGTCACAGAAACTTGTTTCAGGGCCACAAACAGTACCCCGGCCTTGCAAAGCTACAATGTCTTCCACAATTTCAGACCACAAAATGAACATGTGAGAACTAGAGGAAGAGGAGTATCTATCTTCATCAAAGATAAATACACCTCTAGACTGGTTAGACAAGAAAAGTCAATGGAGTTACTCCAAGCTCAACTCACTGTGGTAAGACTCCCTCTTCAAGTCATTGTTAGACCCTTCAATGAATCAAGGCACCCATGCTCCCATGCTGTTTATTTGGACCTACTTGAGTCAAACAAATTACAACCAAACACTATAGTCATGGGCGATTTTAACTATCCCACTTATACTTAGTGCCAACATGCTTGCACAAAGGTTCCTGGACTTTAACACTAGGAGGAAACCCACGCGAATGCAGGGAGAACATGCAGGAAACTGCTGCTGACATGAGTGCATATGAGAGTGAGTGCACGGGTAGATGACATATAGGGAGAGACTGTGTTTTCTAGGTGTCCAGTGTGGGCATAATTTAGCCTGGGGCAGTACAACAGCACTTCCAGTTGTTATTTAGGTGTGTCCTAAGCAGTTGTTTGAACATAGTGGAGTTGGCAGTCCTAAGGATGTTTTCAGGGATGGAGTTCCAGACTTTGGAAATGTAATTAGAGTAGAGGGCATCTCCAAAGCTGTTAAAAGATTTAGAGACTGAAAGAAAGGATTTATCTGTGGATCTTAGTGTTCTAAGGTTGGAGTATGGCTGGATGAGGCTTTGAAGTGCAGGACAATTTCCTGGTTTAGTAATGATACTGCGGGCAGTGGATATTTGATGGAAAAGCAGGAAATTGGGTTAAGCTGGCGGAGTGCATCACAGTGGAGAGACCGGTGTGGGGAATTTGTGGCAAATCTGGCAATTTTATTGCAGCATGTCTCCAGCTTAGCTACGGTAGATCTCCTCAGGTTAGTAAAGATTGGTGAGGCGTATAACAGGGTGGAGAAAAGATGGGTTCTAGTAATAGACTGCTTGGTGGGATGGGTAAGGAATTGTTTGGATCTATAGAGTACCCAGTTTAATATGGGTCTTACTGATAGCTTCAGAGATATGCTTGTCAAATTTAAGGTTGCTATCAACAGTGACGCCTAGAAGTTTTGTATTAGGTGTGGGTTGGATTTTGGTGTTATCAGCTGAGAAGATAATGAAGGGTGCTGGTGGGTTTTTGTTAGAGGAAAGAATGAGTTTAGTTTTTTTGGGGATTTAATACAAGTTGTTGTTTAGAGAGGTAGGATTCTATTTCTGTGAAGGTTTTCTGTTTTTTTTTCTTGTAACTGAGATAAAGAGGGAGCTGCACATATTAAAGTTGAATAATCTGCATATTGGATAGTAGTAGTCAGGCTGGTAGCAGTATGCAGATTGTTAGTAAAGACTGTACAGAGCAGTGGGCCTCAGATTGAGCCTTGTGGGACTCCTACCAATACTAGGAGGTGGGAGGATAGGTCATTTTTCCATTTGATTGCTTGGTGGTGATCTGTGAGGTAGCTTTGAAACCAAGTTAGTGTGGAGGGGGATAGGTTGAGTGAGGTAGGTTCATTTAACAGTTTTTGGTGCGACACAGTGTCGAATGCCTTGGACATGTCTAAAAAAACGGAGGCTACATGTTGGCCATTATTCTTTAGGTGATTAATAGTGTCTGTGAAACTAAAGAGGGCAGTGGTTGTACTATGGTTGGGCCTGAAACCATGTTGGGAGCTAGTTAGGAGACTGTGATCAGTTAGGTAGCCAGTGAGCTGGATGTGGTCACCTTTTTCTAGGACTTCTGACAGAGGAGATAGAATCGCTATTGGTCTATAGTTTGTGAATTCAGTTGATACACCACCCTTGTGTAGATGGATGATGTACGAGGTTTTCCAGAGTTTGGGAACACGCTGTTCGTTGATAGATCTATTAATTAGTATAGAAATAGGACAGGCTATGGAATTAGCAGCTAGCTTGAGGTATGAGGCTGGTAACTGGTCTATAGCCAGGGCTGTGGGTTTTAATTTAGACAGTAGATTTCTTATGGTGGCTGTTTGGATGGGTGCCAGGGAAAAGGTAGCGGTGTTGCTAAGGGGATGGAGATGGGATGGCTGGAGGGGTGATGGTAGAGGGATTTAGGAGGGATAGGATAGAGGTAGTAAAGAAAGAGTTAAACTGGGTGGCCAAAGTGTCAGTGGTATTGGAGGAGGTGGGGGAAGGGTTGAGGACTGTCCAGGTTGCATAAGTTTTTTTTATACTACTCCAGAATTTTTGAGGATTGCTTTGGTGAATGTTTTGAATTTATAGGCTCTCTTATAATTTTTGATTTGGGTTTTGGCTTTGTTTCTCAGGTGACAATAGGTTTCAAGAGAGATTTGGGATTTGTTGATATGATATACGGTCCAGGACTTGTCTCTATCTTTGAGCAATTGTTTGGTTTCCTTTGTTAGCCAAGAGGTATAGTTAGCCTTGACCCGAATTTTTCTAATTGGTGCTAGAGCATTTAGAATGTCAAGAAACTTACTGTTGAAATATTCTACAGCAGTGTCCAAGTTTAGTTGAGATAATGGGTACCAGTCACAATGTTGTAGTAAAGAGTTAAAAGTGGCTGTGGGGAAGTGTTCATTCCTCCTAATTCCTTTGAATACTGCAGATTTGAGGATATTTTTTCTGTGCCTGAGTAGGAAGGTGGGTAAGTGGTCGCTGAGGCTATCAGGAAGACAGCCTGAGTGCCAAACTAGAGAAGGTTTATTAGTTAGGATCTAGTCGAGAATTGTTTTTTTTATCCTCATGTTTGTCTATTCTAGTGGGAGAGTTTATAATCTGTTTGTATCAGTATAGACTTGATGGAGTTAGAGGGGATGTCAGAGGAGCAGGTGAGACAGTCAGTATTGAGATCTCCCATAATAATAGTCTCCTGACTGAAAGAGGTGGCTGACCATGGGAAGAGTTCTACGGTGGAGAGGTTATTACCAGGGGGGATATTGACTGATATTATTATTATTACTGTTATTATTATGATATGTATGTTACGGTTAATTTTGAGTTGACATATTAGTATTTCGGTGTTATCCAAGTCGGGTGGGGGTTGCTTGTATTCTTTTGATACTAAGTGTCCTTGCATTGTATTGCTACCCCTTCACCTTGCACCTTGTTTGTTATGTCTGTCAGCTCTGTGACTGTTGAAGCCAGGGGGATTAATTTCATTGTCAGTAATTTGGGGTTTAAGCCAGGTTTCTGTTAGGATAACTATGTCAGTTGTGTGGAGCTCATGAATCTTGTTTGGAAAGGCTCCTAACATTCATGTTAAGGAATAGTAGACAAGGGGTAGAAGGTCTGAAGTTTATATAGTTTATTTGGTTGGAAGAGTGTGTTGAGATTGCTGACTGCTGAGGTGAATTAGAGCCAGGGCCAGGATTTGGGTGTATGTCTCCACTTAACTTTAATTGTGTTTTCCTGTTTGGGAGTAGGTGTGGGGTTTTTGTGGCAAGACTAAGGGTTACGTTTTTGGTACTGGGTAAGAAGACATGTTTGTAAATGAATATATCTGAGTTGTGTAGTTTGAAGAGGCTAGGGGCTATGAGGATATTGAATGTGGGGGAATGGGTGGTGTGTTACTAGGATTAGTGGGGAGTTTATCTTGGGGGGGTAATACGTTCATAATAAGAAGTAAGATGGAGGGTGAGAGAGATTAGTATGAAGAAGATAGTTTGCACAGGTAGCATAGTGGAGAGTAAGGGGAGTTGAGGTGAGGATGCTTGCTAGGATGATAGTGAGGTAAAAGGATATGGTTGGGTTGTGGAAGAATTATGGGTTGGACAGGTATAGACTAAGTGGAAGGGTGGATGGCAGGTGTGGTTACTGATTGTGTTTGCTGGGAGTGGGGAGGGTTTGTGTTGGATTGGATGAGTGGGGTAGGGGGACTGGTGTGTCTAATTATAAATGTAGATGATGTGGGGGGGTGGATGGGAATTGGGGGTAGTGTAGGAGAACAGAGTGAGCCCAAGCAAAGCAAGGGCGAACGAAGCGGGTAGAACCATGATCCAACTGGTTTGTTATAAAGCCAATCAGCCACCTAAGGTAAGTAGCTTTCTAGCGTTTAGTTACCTGAGCAGGTCAATGCAATGGATATGGCCTGGGAGTGTAACACATGAGGCTGTCTCTAGTAGTAGTTAAGGGCTCAAATTGTAGGTTCAGGGAAAGGCAGTCGGACAATATGGAAGGGGGGGGGTGCACTTCATCGGGTCTGACCCGTGTGCACTCCACTGACAGTGATTGATTAGTAAGGGGCAAACTGCATTAAAATAATGAGGACATACACTGTGCTGAGTTTAGGCAACTGTAGAATATTCTTTTGCTGCTGCAGTCAGTCAGATAATAAAAGCATTAACAAAAACAGTTTTAGCCCTATTATGTCAGGATAAACTACGCACAGCATATATCAACTAACTAGTCTATAAGGGTACCAATGCAGACTTACAGTGCTAGCAGGCTCGATAAAGGTACTAGTGTAGGTATTAAAGAGTCCTAACAATGTTTGTTCAGCAATTATGCAACAGGCAGTTATTGCAAACGAACGGTCTAGTCCCACAGCGATACTAGATGTTGTAATTCTAAAAACGATAATAGCTGTTGTAATTCTAACAATGTTAATTAAGGTTTTATGCAATACGCAGTAGTTGTGAATAGCCTTGACCTACAGCAGTATAAGAGTCATTGATACAGAAAGTCAGTAATACACTTAAAAACAATTGGCATTATACACAAGATATCACTAACATGTATATATCTTTAAGCATTTGAGCTGTACTCTTATACAAATGGTACGTAAACTGTATAAACAGTAAATGCAGTGGTTCTACACTCTATAGCACAAGTACATCACTATCTCGCTAGTTTTGCTTTTGTATTGACAAAGCTGTACCTGACCGAATCAAAACAAGATCCTCAAGAAAAAAACAAGCCTTCCTGGAGGACATTTAGCATTAAGTTATGCAAAAAGAAGTTGCTGTCTAAGAATAAAAAAAAAAGAAAAGAGATCTCAGCACTGGAAGAACACCTTCCTCTGCTTGAGCAAAGAAATAAGACAATTTGTAAAATTCTCTAAGGGCAACTTCGAAAAAAAAATTACCAACCATAGCCAAGGAGAACCATAAGTCATTTTTCAGTTACATCTGCAACCTAAAAGGTAGGACCCAGACATGTGCTGAACTAGCTGTGGATGGCATCACACACTGATCCTGTAAAAGTAGCTAACCTATTAGCAGACAGGTGTGGCAAAACTTTCACCCCCTGTCCCCTCCAAACATTCCACAAAGCATTCTTCTACATCCCCTCCACCTTACATCTCCAAATATCAAGTCATTACTGCTCTCTTGAAGGCTGAAAACACAGCCTCTATGGAACTGGATGGCGTCCCATAACACATTTTAAATGGTCTAAAAGATGAGCTAGCAACTCCATTAGATACTCTGTTCAGCCACAGCCTGAGTACTGGTTTTGTCCCTGCTGAATAGAAAACAGCAAATGTCATCCCCCTTCATAAAGTGGAACAGCAACAGATCCGGAGAACTACAGACCCATAAGCGTAACCAGCCTCACCTGCAAGGCAAGGGAACAAATCATCATGGACCTTGTAAATAAGGATACAGGTGATCTCTAAACTCTTGATCAGACACAGTTTCGTTTTGTCAAAGGCAAGTCATGCTTGTTAAACCTGGTGGACAACTTTGAAAACGTCACCAGAGCCACAGACAAAGGCAAATCTGTGCATACCACCTACCTTGACTTAGCCAAGGCCTTTGACACAATCTCACATTCAGGCATCAATGATGAACTCTCCCAGTTGAATATCAACGTGAATGTTAGGTAGGTTACTAAGTGTCTCACTGACAGATCACACTCTGTCAAAGTTGGGGAATTTACTTCAATCAGCATACCTGTCACCAATGGGGTTCCATAGGGGTTAGTGCTGGGCCCCCTATTGTTTGGAATATACTTTGCAGAAGTTCAGGCCAAAACAGAGGGGCTGTGGCTGACTAATTTGCTAATGACTGCAATCACTGAATCCCCAAATGATGGCAATATACTTCAAGAGGAATTTACACAAACCAAAGCCATGGACTCAAACTCAATGCAAAAAATGCATCATCACCCCCTTCGGTAAAAACAATATCCCTGCAGACTATCATAAAAATAATAATGCCCTAAGTAACACCTCAGTAGTGACAGACTTGGGATTGCAAGTTGACTGTAGCCTAAACTTTGACCACCATGTGTCTACTGTGGTAAGGAAGGCATTCTATGTTGCACACCTCATCAGCAAAGGCATTGCCTCAAGTTCGAAAGAGGTCATAACATACCTGTATTCAATCCTCATCAGGCCAATAACTGCGTACAATGCTCCCTTTGGTATGTACCTTACTAGGCATCCTGCAGCAACTTGAAGGACCTCGGAGATTTCTAACCAAGAAAATTCAGGGTCTACAGCACGTCATACACTGACAGACTGAAATCACTGTCACTGTACTCAGTAGCATACAAACTACTTAGAGAAGACTTGTGTCTGGCCTAGAGAGCAATCTCGGATTCAAACCTAATGGAAATGCTGCACATCTAGAAGTCAAATGGGACAAGGGTCACCTGCTCCAGGGATCTTAAACTGGACTGCGACATAAGTAAGACTTGTTAGAGAGACAGATTTGTCACTCAGAGGTTGTCATGCCTTTGGATTAGGCTCCCATTTCACATCAAACAACGCCCCTCTATGACCCTGTTTAAGCATAGCCTAGATGACTGGATGGGAAACCGTGAAGTCCTGTCAGGGATTTCACCTATGACCCTCCTAGATATGAGCAGTCATTGCTAACTAACAGCTCAAGTTTTGGCAAGATTCTTTATAAGCTTTCTCTAGTATTATAATGGGCCCACACAGCTAAGATTATAAAGACCTTCGGGTCAATAAACCAGTAACCACCTATGAGGGTTGAGTAAAGGGGGACAATGACATCCCTAGAGCTAGACACAATCCCTTTGTTTATAACTTGTGCAATACAGAAACACTTTCTTAGAGCAATGGACACATGTTGATCAAATGTTAGGTCAGTGTCCACATACATTTCTAAATCCCAAACAAATGGGTAATCTCTTAGGGATGTACTGTTAATGTGGGAGCTCACTAAGATAGAGGACATCCCAATGAATACAATAATGCATTTTTGGCATTTTGGTTCAAGTCTGTGATTTTGGCACCAATTATTTATTTGAGACAAACCTTCCTGTAGTATGGCTAAGTAATTTGGGGATTCAATGACTGCTCCTAGCTTGCAGTCGTCTGCAAACTTAGCAAGCCACAGCCTGTTGGCACTGGCACTGACTTCAAAAAAGTAGATGACAAGCAGATGAGGTCTCAGCACAGCACCCTGTGAGACGCAACTGGTTACTGGTCTCTTTGTGGAGGTAACTTCCCTTTTTTTTGATTTCCTGAATATCTCTAGGCCAGCCGAGAATCCAGTGGGTGACATAAGGATTTATTCCCAGTTTATTTAGCTTTTCTACTATGCCTGATTGAAGAATTTTGCAAAAAGTTTTGGCCATGTCAAGCTTAGTGTGTACTGTTTAGCCTTCATCCACTGCTTTGGAAACCATTTAAAAAAATCCACCAAGCTGATGAATACAAACTGAGATGGATCCAGTGTTTTGAGGTTCCCTATTTCCATGATTAATCTTTCCATAGTTTTCATATGACGATGGTCAGCCTTGTGAATCTATAACTGTCTGGGTCTCTAGACGGTCGTCCCTTATGCAAGGGAAAGACTGGAGCTGTTATCCATTTGCTTGGCACAAAAGCTGTAAGTAGGCTGGGATTATAAAGTGTAATTAGGGGGTGTGACTAAATCATGCTTCATGCCATTTAAGATGAATCCAGGAATATTGTTAGGACCCATCAATACAGTTTTTTAGCTTCTGATAGCACTTCTAGGACTTGGTCTTGTGTGATACCAAATCAGTTTCAGGTATATCCTGACAGACAAAGGCGGGGGGGGGGATAACATCAGAGCTAAATTTATTGGCCAGTAGGTTTGCTATATCTTCAGCCTCAATGTAGGTAACATAGCTCAAAAACAGTTCAGCTCATTAATGTGTTGTGCTTCTGAGATTACGAACTTGATTAAAAAATTCTTAGACTCATATGAAGTTACTAGGCTATTGGCCCTGAGGCCAATACAAGCCTAGTCAAGAAATTAGCCCATGTTCCGACAAGTCAGCACCCGATGCCCCTGTCCAGCAGGGACACAGGTTGAATCCCAGGGGTGTATTTTCTGTTCCTCATCCAGTTATCCAGGTTGCCCTTAAAAAGGGTTAATGAGGTACTTTGCTTGACATGGAGAGGGAGTCTATTCCACAGGAGGGGGAGTCTCTGGGAGACAAATCTGTCCCACCATGTCCTATTGATGTCACATGTGCAGGCTACCTGAGTGGAGCTTGACTTGCGGACATGCAGCAATCCCATCAAGGCCTGGTCTGAGCCAGACAGAGGTCACCTTTGAGGAGTCTGTATGAGACTGAATAGAGAGACAGGGATTTTAGCCTATCTGTGTAGGATAGACGTTTGAGGCCCTGGATTCTCCTGGTAAGGAACCTCTGTGGTCTCTCCAGCAGCTGCATGTGCTTTGTCAGGTACATGCTGAAAGGGGCATTGTACTCAATAATGGGTCTTATAAGGGAAGAATACAGGGATGTTATGACCCAGAAAGGGATGAGATACCCTTCCTAATGAGGATGGCCATATAGAAAGCTTTCTGTACAACGGAGGCGATATGGTGGCCAAAGGTCAGTTTTCTATCAACCTAGACACTTTGTGATTGTCTTTGGTGTAGATAGTTATTTTAGCCTCAAACATGGCTTTAGTGGATTTTATTAAGCTCTTGAGCTGTTTATTTCAGTGATAAAATGCTTTATCCCATGAATGGGTCACCTCAAATTATCTATGGTATGGATCCCAGTTATTTTCCTTAGGGGTAATATATAACTATCAACCACTGGATGGGTAAGGATGATCTGTAACTGAATGGGATGGGTTAATTTGAGCAGAAAAAGGGAAACTGGCCTACAAGGGCAGCTAATCTAGTACTTGCCTATGAACCAACGAAATCACTGATAAAGCTGATCACATCTGAAGGGAATGACAGGTCCCTGACTATCACTGGAAGTGAAGAACCATGCAGTCAAGTGTAGGGATCAAATGTCCGGGTGACGCTGCCCAGACAAGTGGGACAGTATGTGATGATGCTATGGAAGGAGAATGGATTTTCTCTTATGATTTCTCCTTTGATGTCCTTACCTCATGTGCCATGACCAGAACAGGGCTATGAAATTGACCATTGCTCTGAATATCCTGGCTTTATAGAGGAATATGGTTATGGGTGGAAATGGGGGAACACGCACTGGAGACATGGGGCCAAAGATGGGAGAATGTCTCACTTTGGGGCTATCCCTCTTGGGGGATGATGGAAATAACCGTTGCATTTGGTGTTAAATAGCAGAGCAAAGAGATTACAACAAGGTCTTCCCCAACTCTAGAATATTTTCTAGGTTATTAACTTGTTGAGAGATCATTCATGAGGGAGCAATACCTGTCTGCTCAACCTGTCTGCAATCACACTGGACTTCTCTGATATGTGTACTGCTATGACAAAACAATGTGAAGTTATGGTCCACTCAAGAACCTCATGGCTATGCAATACAGGAAGTAAGATCATGCTCCATCCTACTTATTTACCACACGACCAACATATCAGACTGAACGGAGAACGTACTCTGGGGAAGCAAGTCTTGAAATACCTGCAATAATAAGACTATCCTTATGTCCAGAATGTTAATGGGTGATTTAGCCTCTTGCAGAGTCCCTAAACCTTGGATCTTCCTTGTCTAGATAATGCCCCTACCCCAGTAAGGACACGGCTGCTGTTATCAAGGCACTGGGGGTTGGCTGAATGAAACATGTTCCTGATACAGTTCACGGATTTGCCCACCATAGTAAATGTTTGGTAAAAACCTTTGAAAGTTTGACTGTGTGAGCCATAGAATGGGTAGCTTGAATCCAACGAGTCCTTATTGTCCACTGCAACACCTTTATGTTGTCTGGCATGTAGTACTGCCTGAATTACGGTGGCCATCAGACCCAATATCTTGGATACAGAAGCTATGGTTAGTTTTGGATCTTTTTCAAAGACTCAGAACTTCCTGAATTAAGAAAGTGACCATGTCTTATGGTTAACTGCGCCCAACTGCCAGTCAATACATGTTAGAAGTTGTGATGGCTTCAGCTGGGATTTTGCAACAGTGACTGTAATCCACAAAGACACATTTGGAGCAAATAGTACTTTACTGTAATACATTTTCCACAGTTATTGCCACTATGAGCCTTATGGACACATATGTGCTGCAACTGGAGCTGTGAATTTGGTGAACAACCGGTGGGCTGTGGTGAGGCCAAATGGTAAGGCCCAGAACTGGTAATGGCTCCTTAACTGAAAGCTCATGAATCTCCTGGATGGTTTTGTTATTTCAATGTGTAAATAAGGATCCTAGACCTCCAAAAAGCACATCCAGTCTCCTGCTTGTTGACAATGCAGAACACAATGCTTAGTGACCATCCAGAATGACTGCTTGACATTGATTTAATCAGCTTTAATAGACTGGTCTGAGGTCATGTTTTTTTTGGCCCCACGAAGAACAGAATAAAATCTGGACTCACTCTAGTCTGTTGGAATGTCTTAAAAGGATCTTTTTTGCAACAGGTTACGAACCTCTTTTTGTGATGTCCTCAGCTCATTAGGTGGAAATAATGGAGGATGAGAAGACAGATGTTTGAGCACATTTAAACATGTTGTTGAGTTGCCTCCACATAAGACTTCTTTTATTCACTTGTCTTACATGATATGGTCAGCCCTGTGGACAGATGCAGGGAAAGGCATCCCCCGACTGCCACCAGGCTTCATACTAAAACAGCATCATCAGAGTCTACTCATCATCTGTGATTACATTACGTATTAAGAGGACGGATATCATATCATGAGCATCCTCTGGGACCTCACGCTTGGTGGTAACCAGTACCACTATGGAAGTTACAAGTGGTTGTTTGCTCCTATGTTGCCTATCTTTGGGGGTCTGCAGCACTCTATCCAGCTTTCTGGGAATGGGCTCATAAATATAAGTCTCTTTCCATACCATGGAGCACACCATATTCATAAGTTTATCTGTGAGTGGCATTACCAGGCCTCCTCCAAAATATCTTCTTCCAGTGAGGTGGGGTCAGACTGGTCAGGATCCCCCTGCCTCATCATCTCTAAATATTGGCCATTTCAGAAGACGATTTGAGTGAGAGACCCCTCCACTTCATAATGATCTGAGTGTTGGGGGGGACTCTGAAGGGGAATTGAGGTGCTTCCTCTTGCATTCTTTGTTGAAGGGCTTGGGATGGATTTGTCTGAACTCTCCAGGGAAGATGGTGCCCCAGATCTCGGCATTCTCAGCCAAAAGGTTCTCTATCTAAAGGGAATAAGGCTCGACAAACTGAAAGCTTCAGACTTGACAGTGCTCAGGGACAGAAATGATGGAGCCTGTACCTGCTGTTGCAAAGTAACTTCATCAGATCACCATTGCATCAATCTGTTGACCAAGGTATTTGAGTAAAAGGACATCCATACCAACTGCATCAACATAGGTGTCAAAGCACTACCATTAATGCTGATGGACAGCACTGAAGTCTCTGGAGCTGAAGTGTCCATGGAAGATTTCAGTGCCAGTGGGTTGAACATTGAGCGCTGAGGTCGATAATGATCCCAACAAGGTTGGGACTGAAGTTGGTTCATAGAAGGTTACTAGGCTAGCAGCCCTAGAGCCTTTACAAGCTTAGCCATGTTAATCCCAAGTATCCCAATTTTTTATTTTTGGGTAGTTTGCAGAACAAATTTATAAAAAGAGGGGGGGGGGTCTGTGATCAACACCCTGCTACTCCTGCCCATGAGAGACATGGGTGCCACCCCAGGTATGAATTTTTGGTCTCCCATCCAATTATCTAGGTTGCGTTTGAACAGGGTCAGTGAGGAGTTCTGTTTTACATGAACAGAAAGTCTATTCCAGAGAAGCGGAAGTCTCTGGGAGACATATATGTCTCTCCAGCATGTTGCGTTTATGTCACAAGCTAGGTTGAGATCCACAGAGCAAGTGACTCTTGTGCCATTTGACTTGTGGATATGCATTTCCAATAGATCAGGGTTGATAATGCCCTATAGGCTGGGCACGTCACGTCTCAGCAGCCTATAAGACACAGAATAATATGACAGGGCTTTCAGCCTGTTTATGTAGGTCATGGTTTGGAGTCGCTGTATTTTCCCTGAGGTCTCAACAGCTGCTGCAGGTGTCTGGGGAGGTACATGCAAAATGGTGCATTATACTCTATTAGTGGTCTGATGAGGACTGAGTACATGGAGTTATAACATCCCTTGACCTGGATGCTACGCCCTTGCTTATGAGGTGTGCTAAGTAGAAGGCTTTCCTTACAACTGTGGAAACTTGGTCAAAGTTCAGATTGCTATCAACCTGTGTTCACAAGTCTTGAAGTACTGGGTTGGAACTCTGGGTGGGGGGGGGGTGGGGGGGGGATGCTGTCAATTTTGTAATTTGTAAGGAATTCCTTTTTGCCAAAAGGAATAATAGCTTTAATAATTTTTTTTTGTTTGTTTTCGTTTTAGATCATGACTTTAGCATCAATCATTTGTTTGTATTAGCCCTTCTTGTAATATGTTGACATTGTTGGGGGACTCAATGACTGCTCTCAGTTTGCAACCATCAGCAAACTTGGTGAGCCAAAGGCTGTCTACTTTGACCTGGACTTCTGAGAAATAGATGCTAAATTGTAAGGGGTCCAAGCACAGACCCCTGTGGTACTTTATTTGTGACGGGTCTACTGCTGGAGATGGATTCACCAATTTTGACAGAGTATGTTCTATCAGTGAGTCAACTGACCACA
This sequence comes from Protopterus annectens, assembly GCF_019279795.1. Classification (NCBI taxonomy): domain Eukaryota; kingdom Metazoa; phylum Chordata; order Ceratodontiformes; family Protopteridae; genus Protopterus; species Protopterus annectens. The sequence goes on from NC_056743.1 coordinate 27,118,249, forward strand.
CATATAGTAACGTAAGGATTAATCACTATCTAGGAGAGTTTCTCAATGATGCCAGACTGGGGAATTGGGTCAAAAGCCTTGGCAAGGTTGAGATAGGCAGTGTGCACCGTCTTACCTTCGTCCATGGTTTTGGTGTCTTTTTCAAAGAAGTCCAGCAGGTTTAATAAGTATGAATTGCCCTTAACACAGCCAAACTGGGTTGGGTCCAGTATTTGGGGATCGCCTATGTCCTTGTTGACAAGGTCCATAACTATTCTTTCCATGGCCTTGCAGATGAGGGTGGTTAGATTTATGGGTTTGTAGTTCCCAGGGTCAGTTGATGGCCTGCCTTTTTGCAGGGGATTACTGTTGCTGTTCTCCATTCTGCAGGAACATAACGAGTTCTCAAGCTATGATTAAACAGGATGCCAAGTGGGTTTACTAGGTCATGTTTTAGACTGTTTAGTAAATGACCTGGGATGAATTCTCTGGGATACGGTAGGTGGGGATATTGGGGTGAAGTCTGTGCTGAATATGTCAGTTAGCAGGTTGACAATATCTTCCTGTGTAGTATGAGTGATCCCATCTACAACCAGTTCAGCACAGAGCTGGGCATTCCCTTTTAGACTTCGGCCATAGTTAAAAAATGCCTTATGATCACTGGCTAGGACTTACCAAGATTTCTGATTTTCTCATTTAGGCTTGGGGGGAACTCTTCCTCTGCAAAGTGATATCCCTCTGGCTTCTGTACAACAGTTTCTTTCTCTTGTTATACAATCTTTTTGTACCTGAAGTCCATCACGGCGGCTTGCTTTTATGGGAAGACTTGGTTTTGATCCAGTCAGGTACAGCAGAGCTTATGCAGTTGCTTAAGTGTTTGTACAGGGCATTTGCATACAATTATGCATAGTGATAACTGGTGTCTGCGACTGCGGGTGGCATGAAGCTTTTTATACCATTGCTTAGTAGGCTGTAGTTAACTTTGGTAAAGTTTTTTTATAATTTTTGTTCCTGTGAGGGTATCAATTCCAGCAGTTAGTTCAAACAAGACTGATATGAGTTGCTACTAAGCCCTTCATCACTAGTGGTCCCTGGCAACAAGAGGTTAAGAACCAAGGTATCCAGTGAAGCAGAGGGCATGATCATTGAAGAAAAGGTATCTTTTGACAAAGACATAAGCACAGGCTGCGATATAGATTCCAACAGTACTGGGGCTGAAACAGGGCTCAGTGAAGGAAGAGAACTAAAGAAGGTTAGAAAGAAGGTTAGGGTTTCTTCTCTGGCTGCGCTGGAAACGGGTGCGAAAGGGAGGGAGCCAAGATTACATCATACTGCAGTTGAGCCTTCACAAATGCTGACATTATCTACTCCCATTCTATCTGCATAGGGTTCTGAAGGGTTATGTAGGTGCAAAAGGGTGTTGTGGACACTGGTAGAAACAAAAACCTTGAATGCTCATGCTCTGAGGGCAAGCTAACAACTCTTCTCCTTAGAACCAAATAGTCATACCAAATGACTCCTGCCTAGAAGGAGAAGAGGACCTAGCAAGAGTTGCTAGGTTAGATGCTCCTGCGTGAGAAGAAGACGTAGACAACCTAAGGACTTTGGTAACAGAAAACTTTTCCAAAACATAAACCTTTGGATCCTCTGCCTTTCTTTTCTCTTTTGACTTCTCTGGGTGAACTGGCTTTGGTGATGGCTTGTCCCTGTCCTGAGTGTTTTCCTTAGCTTCATCCATAACCTCTTACCTCAGAAACTCTTTCAAAACAAATTCATTATGCCTGCCCAACGAAAAACTTGAACTATGTTTTTACATGTAATGCAATCAGCATCTAATTGCCCAACCCCAAGACACATTACATATATCATGGGGATCCTGAGGAGGGATTTTATACACACATTCCTAAAACCAGAGGTCTTATTTTCTTTTTCTACATCTATGCTTCACCCAGTCAGCAACAGAAGCTGAGTTAATCAACTGACAAAACATTCCAACTACAGGCAAAAACGTTCAATACACAGTAAACAACACATTAGATCTTATCACTCCGCCTTAACAAAACTTCTCACACAAAAATAACGCACGTGGCTATTAATTATGAAAACAATACAAAAAGGGAGATAGAAATGCTCTTTTTATAATGAGAGGTAAGGAATGAGCGGTGAAAAGATCAGTTTGAAAGGTTAAGAAAAAAATTGAAAAATGCATCCATTCTCAAGTCTTAGACTACTTCTTAGCTATTAACCTCCTCTCCAGCACTCAGCATGGCTTCAGGCCATACCAGAACACTACTACTGCCTTGCTCTCTTTCACTAATGTTATCCTTCATCATTAAAATAATGGTCTGTTCTCCTCTGCTACATTTCTGGATCTATCCAAGGCGTGTGACATGGTCTCACACAAACTACTTAACTGTGTTCCCACTAACCTATCCTTTTCCCAATTAGCTACCGATTGTTGGTCAGTTAGATAGCTATGAAACCAATCAATTGTCTGGCATAATGACCTATCTCCTCGACTTCCTGTAACACTCTGTGCTCCCCAAGGCTCCATCCTTGGTCCCCTACTATTCTCACTCTTCACCAATGATCTATTCACAGCCACCAAGCATGCTTCTCTTATACAGTATGCAGATAACTTCACCCTCATCTGCTCAGCCCCAACTATAACTGAACTTCACAAGATCACACAGGAAGCCTTTTCATCTGTACAAAACTGGCTATCTAATGCCCAGTTATTACTCGGCCCGAGCAAGACTAAACTCCTCATCTTCCAACCCACTATATCTAACCCAATTATCCCCCACTTTAATATTCTAGCCAAAGACAATACCGTCATCTCCACACCAAAAGTACAGTTGTGTACACTTACCATAAATGTAGATGTTGAGTGTATTCACTGTTACAGTCATCACACTTGGGTTATCCTGCCAGGGGTAGCCCTCAGTCGACCCGAATACCAGAGGCTTAGTATTTCTGCATCGGTTGTTGTTGCTCCAGGACTGACGTTAGGTCGTCAGTGGTATAAAAACAGGCAGCTGACGCCATTACATCAGTTTTTCTTGCCCCAAATGTCAGGAGCCCCCAAACAAGAGCTAGGTTATGGTGAAGTACACCACAAGTAGAACATAAATACCAAAAATCCATGTAAGGAGTGAGGAAGAGAGAGAGAGAGAAGGGGGATGGAGTGTGGGAAACCAGGACTGTAATAGTGAATGCACTCGAACATCAACATTTACGGTAAGTGCACACAACTGTACTATGTTCTTCATGTTTTACTGTTGCAGTCATCACACTTGGGTTGATTCCCAAAGCTGAAGAACGGGTGGAGGCTGTCAAGAAGACTGGGGGCTGGCTAGGATGCCCTGCAAGACTGCGGTTGTAAAGCCTGCCCTGGATTTGGAGAAGATAGGCAGGTGGAAATGCTTGGTGAAGGTATGAACAGAACTCTATGTTGCACCCTCCAGGATGTTCCTGGTAGGGACCCCTCTCAAAAAAGCTGCAGAGGTGGAGGTTGCTCTGGTGGAATGTGTCCTGATCCCCTTAGGGGGCGGTTTCCCATGGTATTTGTAGCAGAAATGGACAGAATGTGCTATCCATTTGGAGATTGTTTGGATATGGCCTTGCCCTCTGCCCCTGCTGCAAAGCTGACTAGCAATTGGTCAGTTTTCCTAAATGATTTTGTCCTATCCAGGTAGAATTTGAGCTGTCTGTGCACATCTAGAGAATGCAGAATCCTTTCCCCCTTGTTTTGTGGGTTAGGGAAAAAGGTGGGCAAATGAATAGATTGGTTGAGAGCCAAACTGGACACCACTTTAGGCATGAAAGTTGGGTTAGTCCTGAGGGGGACCCTGTCAGCATGAAAAATGATGAAGGGCTCTACTGCCATGAGTGGGTTGCAGCTCTGAAAGTCTTCTAGCTGAAGTGATGGCCAGAAGCAAGGCTGTTTTCCAAAAGAGGAATTTTAACTCTGCTGAACCTGCAGCCTCAAAGGGGGGCAATGTGAGCTTTTCCAACACAACGTTAAGGTCCCAAGCTGGTGTAGGAGCTCTTCTGGGTGACCTTAAATTGTTAGCCCCTCTTAGGAACGGTTTGATGACAGGGTGAGAAAAGAGAGGTGGCTCTGTGCTGTAATGAGCAGAGATGGCAGAAGCATGAATTTTAACAGAAGAGAAGGATAGGCCCCTGTGTAGTAGGTCTGCTAGGTAACCCAGGATGAGAGGTAGGGAGGGCTGTGCTGTTTCAGCTCCTTTAGCCTGGACCCAGGTGCAATACCTTTTCCACTTGTCAGCATAGGATTTTCTAGTGCTGGGGTGTCTGGCCTCACGTATAACATCCAGGTCTTGCTTGCATAGACTGGCAGCTGGAGGAGAGGTCAGGGAATAAGCCAGGCTCAGGGTCTGCAATTGTGGATGCATGATTTCTCCATTCTGCTGGGTCAGGAGAGCTGGGATCTGGGGTAGGTGCCATGGTGGCAGGGGTGACGCACTGCGCAGCAGTGGGTACCAGTGCTGGCGTGGCCAGTCTGGGGCAATCAAGATTGCTCTTGGTTTTTCCTCCCTTATTTTGAGTAGTACCCTTGAAAGTAGTGGTAGAGGGGAAATGCATTGATCGACAGGTTTACCCACTGGAAGGATAAGGCATCCACTTTTCAGGCCTTGCTGTGAGGTTCCCTGGTGCAGAATTTGCTGAGCTGGTGATTGTTGTGGGAAGCACAAAGGTCCACCTTCGGGGTGCCCCATTTATGGGTTACAAGGTTGAAGGTGCTGTGGTCTAGCTGCCACTCATGTGGGTCTAGGAGGTTTCTGCTTAAGTTGTCTGCCAGAGTTTTGGAAGCCTGGCAGGAATTGTGCTTGCAAGTGAATTTGCATGGCTGAAGCCATGTGTCAAAGGGTCATGGCAAGCCTGCAGAGGGAATAAGAGTGAGTTCCTCCCTGTTTGTTGATGTACCACACCAGGCATAATCTGATGCACCTGTGGTTTGGGTCTGGGCAGCGTGGGGTTGTGAGAAGGGAAGACGCTTGTTGTGGTTGCATGCTGCTGCCCACCAAAGAAAAACTTTCTTTAGACAGGGTATCATTTGTATGACAGTTTCCAGGTCCTGAGAGTGTTGACACAAAATGCTTTTTAGGTACCATTGAAGTTTCCTCATATGCAGTCTGGCATATGGAATGACTAGAACAAAGGATGCCATGAACTCTAGAACTTGCAGGATTTTCCTTGCAGATAACTGGGTTCTGGTGGCTAGCTGAGAGAAGGAGTCTGTCAGATAGGCTTGTTTTTCTGGAGTAAGGAATGCTATCTGGGATGCTGTGTCCAAGCTTGCTCCCAGGAATACAATTTTTTGAGTAGGTACTAGTTTGGATTTCTTTTCATTTATAGTTTACCCCAGGGAGGTCAGTAGGTGCTTTACAAAGGTCAGGTGCTGTAAAAAGAAGTTATGTCTTACCATAACGTTCCATCTGTATTGTTGATCCTCGTTCAGTCATTACGCCTGGGTTATCTGTTCCGACCTCGGAACCGAGCCGGCCATCTTCCAAGCTTGCGACAGCCACAAACTCCCGAGCTAAACTCTTACCCACAACTCCCCTCTCCCTGTTACCTCAGATTGAGTTTGCAAGTCAAAGGAAGTAGAGGCTACCTCTGGTCAAAGAGTCTAACAGAACCGAATGATGAGATCCACTATAAGCCTCAGGAGGTTGAAGGAGGGAGGGTCGTAATGACTGAACGAGGATCAACAATACAGATGGAAAGTTATGGTAAGACATAACTTCTTTATCTGATATTGTTAATCCTCATTCATTCCTTACGCCTGGGACAGAGTCCCCAGCTACCTTCATCCCTGGGAGGCTCTCATGGAAGGACATTCCTAAGCACCACCGAACCAAAGGACGCTCTTCCTCTGGAGGCCAAATCCAATTTGCAATGGCTGATGAAGGTATGGGGTCTAGCCCAAGTTGCAGCTGCACAAATGTCAGGTAAAGAAGCTCTAGCATGAAAGGCAGTAGAAGTTGCAACAGAGGGATATCGTGAGTTTTGTAAATAAATGTTACACAGTCTTTTAACCATTTAGCCAATGTGACCTTAGAAACAGCACATCCAAGTCTAGGACCAGAGTAGTCCAGGAACAGCTGATCTGATTTGCGAGAAGCCTTAGTTCTGTCCAGATAGAAATTAAGTTGCCTGTGAACGTCAAGGGTATGTAGGCAATACTCTCCTCTGTTAGAATGATAGGGAAAGAAAACTGGCAATTCAATGGATTGGTTAATGGACATTTCAGAAATCACTTTTGGCAGGAAGGAAGGATTAGTTCTCAATGACACTATCTTTATGAAAGATTAAGTAAGGCTGCTTGATGCATAGAGGCTGAGGTTCAGAGATACGTCTGGCAGAAGTAAGGGCGACCAAGAACAAAGTTTTCCAAGAAAGAAACTTGAGGTCGCATGAAAAATCTGGTTCAAAAGGACACGTAGACAATGCTTGCAGAACTAAAGACAGATCCCATGGCTGGCTAGGTTCTCTAAAAGGGGGCTTCAAATGATTTATGCCTTTTAGAAAAGTCTTGCATAATTTGTGTGGCATAAGAGAAGAGTCATGGATTGTGAAAAATTAGATATCACAGTCAAATGAACTTGAATGGTAGAAGCAGATAGGCCAGACTGGAATAAACTGGACAGGTACTCCAGTACCACAGGCACTGGTACTGAAAAAGGGTCTATCTCTTTTTCCTTCAGCCAAATGGTACAACCTTTTCCACTTGCTGAGATAAGTAGTTCTGAAGGAAGACTTACGAGACACAATAAGAATGTCACATGCTGGGGAAGAAAGATCAGTCTCTGCCTGGCAATCACCGGAAGTGTAGGAGCCAAGCTGTGAGCTTCAGGCTGTTCAGGTTGGGGTGAAACAGGTTCTTCAGGTGAGAGATCAAATCTGGGGTCGGATCGAGAATCCATGGTTGATCTAACAGGTGAGGCCATAAGAAGGGGAACCAAATCTGCCGAGGCCAATATGGCGCAATGAGGATTATCTTGCTCTTCAACCAGCGGGCTTTCTTCAGGAACTGGGGAATGAGAGGGAGAGGGGGAAAGGCATAAAGCAGACCCGAAGGCCAATTGTGAACTAGAGCATCCCTGGGTGACTGTCCCCTGGGGGAATCAGGGCGAAGTAATTGCTGCACTTGTAGCTGATTGGGGATGCAAAAAGGTCACAGCAAGGGAAACTCCAACGGTTGAAAATCTCCGCCACTGTAAGAGGATTCAGAGACCACTCGTGTGGTTACAGAACACACTTGCTCAATCTATCTGCTATCATGTTGGAACTCCCGGGAATGTGCATTGCTAAAAGAAAGCGGTTGGTAACCATCACCTATTGCCATATCCTCATGGCCGCCCGACACAGTGGGTAGGATTTGGTTCCGCCTTGTTTGTTGAAGTACCAGACTACAGCCATGTTGTCTGAGTGTATTGCAATAGTCCCTGAAGGAAGAAGGGGATGAAATGCTTGCAACGCTAGAAGCACCGCCCTCAGTTCTAGGACATTTATATGCAGATGAGCCTCTAGGTCCGACCACGTGCCTTGGACGGTCTTCCCCTGAAAAAAGCCCCACCCCCCCACCCCATCAGGGAGACGTCTGTGGTTACTGTGGCTTTGGGCTGTTGGGGTGTGAAGGGGCGAGACCATTGTGACGGGTTCTGCGACATCCACCAAATTAAGTCTTGTTGCATTGCTGAGTCACCCGAATCTGGGATGAGAGAGGAGACTGAAAAGGGTACCACTGGGTGAGTAGTAACCATTGTAAAAGCCTCATGTGAAACCTCGCGAGGGGAACAATGGTGATGGAAGCTGCCATGGAACCCAACAGCTGGAGAACAGAATGCGCTGTCGATCTTTCCCTTGAGAGGATGGGTATGAGTTGTTGTTTTATCCTTAAGATTCTGCGCTCTGGAATCGATGCCGTGCAGTTCTTTGTATCCAACAAGACCCCAATGAATTCTATGGATTGGGATGGGGATAGGCTGGATTTTTGCCAGTTTATAGTTATACCTAAACTTTCTGCGGTGTAAAGAGAGTATGCCAAGGCTTTTTCCAATAGATGTCTGGTGGGAGTGGTGATGAGCCAGCCTATGTATGGAAACACCCGGAATCCTTGCAGTCGCAGATGAGCTTTTACAACTGCCATGCACTTTGTGAACACTCTGGGGGCCGTAGAGAGTCCGAAGGGCAGTACTCAGAACTGGTAATGACTGGCTTCCGCACGGAAGCGAAGGAATATTCTCAATGGTCTGTCCCACCTTTATGTGGTAGTACGCATCTTGAAGATCTATAGAGTACATCCAATCGCCTGCCTCCAATAATGGCAGAATAGACTGTATTGTGACAATCCGGAATTTCTGTACTTCTACGAATTTGTTTAGCACACTGAGATCCAAGATTGGTCTCCAGTCCCCGGTCTTTTTTGGCACTAAAAATAATCTTGAGTAGAATCTGGATCCTATCTGGTCTGGTGGGACTATTTAGATGACTTTTTTCTTAGCAGCTTTGAACTCTCTAATGCTGCTTCTACCCTTTGACTGGGTGGAACGTCGGGTAAGCTCCTTAGTGGTGCGGGACAAAGATCGAAGGGAATATGATAACCTCTGGTTATTATCTCTCGTACCCAAGAATCGGTGGTAATGGTTAGCCAGGCAGAAGGGTACAAGGAGAAACGACCCCCCAACCACTTCCAGAGAAAAGCAGTTGGGACGCTCCTCAGGAGCGCTGGTAGGACTGGCCAGAGAACGAATCTCTGGAACCCTGGTTATGTGGACCTCCTCTGCCCCGAAAGGGGAGTCTTCCATATGAGTTACTCCTTCAGCCTCTAGGGGAAAACTCGGCTTGTGTGTCACGGAAAGAACCCTGAGACTTTTTGTGCCACATCTTCCCACTCTTCTGGTTTCTGGAGAAAGCCCATTGAGGGGAAGAATAGCGGACATCCTTAGAAGAAATGGTCTTACCGTCCTGTTCACACCTAGCCAGTGTGTCTTTAACTTTGGGTCCAAACAATGAAGAGGCTTCAATGGGAGCATTCAGAAAGGAAGCCTTGAAAGGTTCCGTGAAATCACACAAGCGCATCCCGGCATGCCGTCTCATGACAATGCCTGCACCCACTGCTCTAGTTGTTCCTTCTGATGCGTGAGACATCAGACTCATGGAAGAGTTATAAATCGATTCAAGGGTGGCTAACTGTGAGGCCACTTTGTCCCGAACCTCAGACACAGCTCCAGCCAAGGTTTCAGAAAGCTCAGAAATCAAGCCTCTTTGAAGCCTGGTAAAATGTGCCATATAATTCAGGGACCTAACTGCAAAGGTCGCTGATGCAAAGGTACGCTTCCCCAATCTGTCCAGCATCCGGGACTCTTTGTTGTGCAGGTGGACAGTCTGGCTTTCTTCCGCCAGATCCTTTTCTGTTGCGGCCGTCACCACCAAGTCATCTATAGGAAGACCTTTGGACCAGTGAGGCTCACTGTCTGGAGGGGACAGGATTTTATCTGGCCTGCAGGGATTGGCGTCAATGGCATCAGAAGCCTTCCATGCACACTGCACGATGCGCCAGACAAGGTTGTCAGCAGGTGGAGTAACCCAAGAGGTAGGGGGCTGGGCACAAAAGGCCTACAGGAACACTGACTCTTCAGAGGTCGGGTTAGAGGGCCACCAATCACCTCTCTGCTTAAGTCTTTTGAGGATATCTCCAAAGGATACCTCAGAGGGTGACTGAGGGGACTCTTCCCCATCATCAAAGTCTGTGTCTTCCATGAGGGACTCTTCTGGGGAGTCCACGTGCTTCCTCTTACACAAATTCTTGTGATGAACTTCCTCAGGGGGAGAATCTGGAGAGGACAGTGCAAGAGGAGCCTCCAGTGGAAGTGTGTCCCGAGACCCTTGTACCTGGTGTCCGCCAGAGGTGTCTTGGGTAAACTGTGGTCCAGAGAGGATGGGGGCACTGACAGCAAAGGATTGCCAACACAGGATACTGGCTAAGGCTTTTGCTGCCCCTATAGTGCCTTTTTTAGGCAAGGTTTAAATGACAAATTCACCAGATGGGTTGCCAACTGACTCACTGACAGAACCCACATTGTAAAAGTTGCAGACTCCAAATCTGACCTCAAAGCAGTGACAAGTGGAGTACCACAGGGTTCCGTCCTGGGACCTTTCCTGTTTGGTAGTACAGGCTAACACAGAAGGTCTCTGGCTAATGAAGTTCGCAGATGACTGCAAACTAAGAGCCACAGTCAAGTCCCCAAATGATGTGGACATCCTATAGAAGGGCCTCGTTGAGACAGATGCCTAGTGTCAGAGCCATGGCCTCAAGCTCAATGCCAAAAAGTGCAGTGTCACCCCCCTTTGGTAAAAACACTGTACCCATGAACTACCACATAGGCAGTAATCTACTTAACACCAAATGTGTGATAAGAGACCTTGGGACCCAGGTGGACAACAGTCTCTCCTTTGATAGTCACATCACCACAGAAGTCAGGAAGTCCTTCTACGTGGCACACATCATAAAAGGGTACTCATCCAGGTAAAAAGAGGTCATTTTTCCCCTCTACTCGACACTCATTAGACCCATTATAGAGTACAACGCCCCTTTTGGAATGAACCTCATAAGACATCTGCAGCAGCTGGAAAGGCCACAGAAGTAACTCACACAGAAGAGTACACGCCTCAGAGAAATGCCCTACACTGACTGTCTCAAAAAACTCCAGCTTTACTCTGCAGCATATCGCCTACTCCAAGGTGATCTCTGCCTAACATTTAAAGCTATGTCAAACTGAGAGCTGTTGGACATGCTACACTTAAAGAAATCCCAAGCCCTCCGAGCTACATGCTCTAGGGATCTAAACCTTGTCACCACAATAAACAGGACATGCTGAAGGGATAGATTCCTGTCCCAGAGACTTCCCATACTCTGGAACAGGCTACCCATCTATATCAAGCAAAGTTCTTCATTAGCACTCTTCAAGAAAAATCTTAATGACTGGTTAGGAAATAGGAAATACACCCCGGGGATCACTTCTGTGTCTCTGTTCGACATTGGCACAGAAAAAAAACTTTCTTGGGTGGCGTAAACCAGGGAATCTTGTTAGCTAGGCTTACGTAGGCCCTTGGGCCAATAGCCTAGTACCAACCTATGAACAGACGCGAGAGCCTTTTACATGAGTTGGAAGGCTGGTCCCCCCAAGGAGGATACACCCCGCTCAAGCAAATCAGCCCGCCGACTCTGAGTCCCTGGATGGGTGTGAAAAACATGAGTACGTACATCACAGCTAGCATCCAGAGCAGTGACTGGAGTGACAAGTCCCTCCTGCCGCAAAGGCAACTGCGACTCCTTTGTGAGGTCCATGAAGCGAGCCGAAGTGAGGGCAGTCTGTGCTACAGCAAGGGGCTTCAAAGGCAATTAAGGAGGAGAATAAGTAGGAGTCCTTGGAGAAGGGTGGTCACCTCCAAAGGAAGAGTAGTTCCTGGAGGGTTGGATACCTCTTGCCAAAAGAAATTGATCCACAAGGCGCACCACATCATGTTCCAAGAGGCTTCTAGTGGATCTCACAGACATAGCCGAAGGGAAGACAGGTCTATTCAAGGATGCAGGAAACTCGGTGCCCACAAAGGGGTCTTTAGACGGTGCTAAAATAGGCATCTGCACCAAAAGCAAAGGGGCCGTAAAATCTTGTACTACTGGCGTCTGCACAGAGGAGATCATCAGTGCCGAAGGTAAGGTCTGCAACAATGAGGTCAGTGCTGAAGTGGTAGTTGGCACTATGGCAGGTGCCGAAAGAGTCTGTGTGGAAAACAAGGTAGTCGGTACCAAGAGAATATTCGGTGCCGTGAAAATAGTCGGGAGAAGAAGCAGAAGCTGGCATCAGAAAAATCGTCGACGCCAGAAAGGTCTGCATCGAGGAAAAGGTCGGCGCCGATATGGAAGTCTGAACCGAGGGGCCCCTCGGTTCCAATGAGGTCTTCTTTCAGCTTTTCCGAGTTAGTAATCACCACAGCGGATCACCTGTTCCCATTTCTTCCTGTCCTCTGCATCTTGCTCTGTCACACCAACCACCTGCATGTCCTCTCTAACCACATCCATAAACCTTACCTTAAGCCTTCCTCTTTTCCTCTTACCTGGCAGCTTCATCCTTAGCATCTTTTTCCCAATATACTCAGCATCCCTCCTCAGCACATGTCCAAACCAACATAATCTTGTCTCTCTGGCTTTGTCTCCAAACCTTCCAACCCGGGCTGACCCTCTTATATACTTGCTCCTGATCCTGTCCACCCTTGTTACACCCAGTGCAAATCTTAACATCTTTAACTCTCCCACATCCAGCTCTAACTCCTGCCTTTTTGTCAATGCCACTGTCTCCAACCCATACAACACAGCTGGTCTCACTACCCCCTTTGTAGACCTTTCCTTTCACTCTTACTGGTACTCGGTCTGTCACAAATCACTCCGGACACTCTTCTCCACCCACTCCATCCTGCCTGTACTCTCTTCTTCACCTCTCTTCCACACTCACCATTACTCTGAACTATTGATCCCAATTATTTAAACTCATTCACCTTCACCACCTCTACTCCTTGCATCCTCACCATTCCTCTAGCCTCCCTAACATTCACATACATAGATTCTGTCTTAGTCTTGCTGACCTTCATTCCTCTTCTCTCTAGAGCATATCTCCAGGGTCTCCTCCACCTGTTCCCTACTCTCACTACAGATCACAATGTCATCTGCAAACATCATAGTCCACGGGGACTCCTGTCTGATCTCGTCTGTCAACCTGTCCATCACCATTGTAAATAAGAAAGGGCTCAGAGCTGATCCTTGATGTAATCCCACCTCCACCTTAAACGCATCTGTCAATCTCACTGCTGTCACACTACCCTCGCACATATCCTATACCACTCTTACATACTTCTCTGACACTCCCGACTTCCTCATACAATACCACAACTCCTCTCTAGGCACCCAGTCATATGCTTTCTCTAAGTCTACAAAAACACTGCAACTCCTCCTGACCTTCTCTGTACTTCTCCATCAACACTCTCAGAGCAAACATCGCATCTGTAGTGCTCTTTCCCGGCATGAAACCATACTGCTGATCACTAATCATCACGTCCCTTCTTAACCTAGCTTCCACTACTCTTTCCCACAACTTCATACTATGATCAATTTAATCCTTCTGTAGTAACTACAGCTCTGCACATCACCCTTATTCTTAACAATCGGTACCTAAAACCTTTCTCCATTCCTCAGGCATCCTCTCACTTTCCAAGATTTCATTAAACAATCTTGTTAAAAACTCCACTGCCATTTCATCTATACACCTCCATGCTTTCACAAGTATGTCATCTGGACCAACAGCCTTTCCATTCTTCATCCTCTTCATAGCTATCCTTATTTCCTCCTTGCTAATCCATTGCACTTCATGATTCACTATCCCCACATCATCCAACATTCTCTCCCTCTCATTCCCTTCATTCATCAACCCCTCAAAGTACTCTTTCCATCTGCTCAACACACTATCCTTGCTTGCGAGTACGTTTCTCTCATTATCCTTTATCACCCTTACCTGCTGCGCATCTTTCCTAGCTCGGTCCCTCTGTCTAGCCAATCGGTACAGGTCCTTTTCTTCCTCCCTAGCATCCAACCTTTCATACAACTCTTCATATGCCTTATCCTTAGCCTTCACTACCTCTCTCTTTGCCATGCACCTCATCTCCTTATACTCCTGTCTACTTTCTTCATCTCTCTGACAATCCCACTTCTTTGCCAACCTCTTTCTCTGTATACTCTCCTGTACTTCCTCATTCCACCACCATGTCTCCTTGTCATCCTTCCTCTGTCCAGATGTCATACCAAGCACCTTTCTAGCAGTCTCCCTTACTAGCTCTGCTGTAATTACCCAGCTATTTGGTAACTCTTCACTGCCACCCAGTGCCTGTCTTAACTCATCCCTGAACTCCACTTCACAATCACCCTTTTTCAATTTCCACCACTTGATCCTTGGTGCTGCCCTCACACTCCTCCTCCTCTTTTTGATCACCAATGTCATCCAACAAACCACCATCCTATGCTGCCTAACTACACTTTCCCCGGTCACCAGTTTACAGTCTCCAGTCTCTCTCAAACTGGCCCTTCTACATAAGATATAATCCACCTGTGTGCATCTTCCTCCACTCTTATAGGTTCATAGGTTCATAGATGATGCTTATAGGCTCATAGATTACTACTAAGCTAACTGCCCTTGCGAGCCATTTTAAGCCTAGCCAATTATCCCTTGTGAGACTCAAACCCTGCACCTTGTATGTCACCCTACGCTCATCCCTCGTTAAAATACGTATTCACCACAGCCATGTCCATCCTTTTCGCAAAATCCACTACCATCTGACCTTCTGCATTCCTTTAACACCATACCTACCCTATCACTTCCTCATCACCTCTGTTCCCTTCATCAACATGCCCATTGAAATCTTCTCCAATCACCACTCTCTCACCCTTGTGTACAGTCATCACCATTTCATCTAACTCGATCCAAAAATTTTCTTTCTCATCCATCGCACACCCAACTTGTGGAGCATATGCACTAACAACATTCATCATTACACCATCAATTTCCAGCTTCATAAACATCACTCTATCCGACACTCTTTTCGCCTCCAAAACACTCTTAGCATACTGTTCCTTCAGGATAACTCCTACGCCATTTCTCCTCCCATCCACACCATGATAAAACAATTTGAACCCACCTCCGATACACCTAGCCTTACTCACCCTCCATCTGGTCTCTTGCACACACAATATACCAACCTTCCTTCTGTCCATCATATCGGCTAGCTCTCTCCCTATACCAGTCTTACTGCCAACTTTCAAAGTTCCGACCCTCACTACCACAGTCCTAACCTTTCTCCTCTCTTCCTGCCTTCGGCCATGCCTTCCGCCTTATCTCCTCCTTCAGCCAACAGTAGCCCAATTTCCACCAGCACCCTGTTGGCTAGGTATAGGGCACAAAACTCGGTGCCGAAGGCTTCGGTGACGAAGAACTAGGCAACAAAAGCCTCAGGGCCGAGGAAGTCAAATCTGAACTAGAAAGTTTGGCCTTCTTAGGTCTCGGTTCCTGGTCGTCTCCAGCAGGAGACGACAGGAGAGACTTGGCCTTCTTGTGTTCATCTCTTTTCTTATGGGAACTAGGAGGGGTTGAAGCCTCCACCCCAGAAACAGCCTCTGAAAAGGAAGATTTAAGTAGTCCCTTTAAAATCAGCTTATTTTTCCTTTCCATCAAAGTCCTGTTAGAGAAATTAGCACAAATCCCGCAAGGTGGGTCAGCAGTCAAGTGAGGCACACCCAAACAATAAACACATAATGCATGTGCATCCGAAATAGGCAATTTATGCCCACAATTCACACATCTTTTAAATCCTGGACTACCTTTTTTCTCTGCCATGATAGGGGGAAGAAGAAAAAGGAAGGAAGAAGAAGGTACTAACAATGGTACAAGAAATACCCAAAGTTAAAGCAGGAAAGAATTACCATTGATGGTAAAGGAGATACCTCACGGTAAGAAAGAAGGGCTAGAGGATACCAAAAAGAGTTTCTACATGCGATAGGGTAAGAGATAACTATTCAACAAATTTAGAACAGAGAATAACTGTAATACGGTAAAGTATTATCAAATAAGTTTACTTAGCTCAAGAGAAGTGACTTGACACAACTGAATGGTGATGCGGCAAACGGAATCTGGGGTAACAGGGAGAGGGGAACTGTGGGTAAGAGTTAAGCTCGAGAGTTTGTGGCTGTCGCGAGCTTGGAAGATGGCCAGCTCGGTTCGGAGGTCGGAACTGATAACCCAGGCGTAAGGAATGAACGAGGATTAACAATATCAGATCAGCTTTTCCTGACTGCAAAAACAGCAATAAGGCAGAGAACTCCACGTAGAGCCAATAAAACATTTATTCAATAAACTCACAGTTAAAATAAGTGCTTTCAGGCCATATGCCCTTCATCAGATAGCAAAACAGACTGAGAAAATCACTTTTAAAATATCCAACCTCCTATCATATTTTAGTATTTTACCCTCCTTTTTTTAAGGATAGGTTTTAAAGGTACAAAGGCATTAATACCTGGTGGCTTATCCGCCCCCTAACCTCACTATCCACCTAGCCTCTGCACATTCTGTATCATTAAACAGGTTGCCTCCCCTGGTGTTGGGAGCGATGGCCTGTATTACCATAAATAAAAATGAATGATTTTCATTGGTTTTTATATGTTGTGCCAATGCATTATGTTCATTACTATGTCTGATGTCTGACAAGTGATGAAATATCCTAGTCTTAAACATATTGTTGGTCTTTCCCACATAGTATGTATCACAGCTTTGACAAACTGTTATATAAATCAGATTTCTTGTTCTACAATCAGCACAGCCCTTAAATGTGTATTGTTTATTAGTCCTTGGATGCACAAAGACCTAGCTCTGTAAAATAAATCTGCATGCCTTACATTGATGGCATGGATATGTGCCTTTCTTATTGGTTTTAATAGTACTTCTTACATTGGTAATGGGTTCTTTGCAAAGTAAATCTTTCAAACTCCTATTCTTTCTAAATACAAAGTTGGGTGTACAGCCCAATACCTCGGATCTGTATGTAATACCTGCCAATGTCGTTTGATGATATCACATATATTACCTACATCACTACTGTAGGTTAATACCATTTTAACTCTCTCTTCATCCATACCTTTGATAACCGATGATACTTTATGCGCATTCACTATGTCACCAATATCTTTATGTAGCCAGGGTTTGGCTATGCTATTGCGTTTGGACTTACTAGAATTTATTAGTGGTACTATTTTCTTATATATATAACCTCTCTGTAATAAATTAGTTTGAAAACAATCCACTTCCTCTTGGAATCTGTTGTCATCACTACATATCCTCGAAATCCTACAAACCTGTCCTTTGACAATATTGTCAAAGGTATGTCGTGGATGCATACTGTGAAAGCTTAAAAGGCTATTACGCCAACAATCTTTACTATACTGTGACGTAATCACCTTAACCCCTCTTCTTCCTTACTTAACCTTACATCCAAAAAATCTATCGTAAAAACAGAATAATTAGCCGAAAATCTAAGAAATGTAGAACTGTCTTCCAAGTATGTAATAAAGGCTTTTAAATCTTGTTCCGTACCACTCCATAAGAAAAAAATATCATCCACAAAACGTACATAAAAGCACACATTGTTAGACCATATATGTGTACTCTCAAATATAGTGCAATCTTCCCAATATGCCAAGAGGCTATTATGTAAAAAGACTCAATACAACAATGATGATATACAGAGAATATGTAAATTGTTGACCATTGTACTTGAGAATAATATATTCTTATGTCAAGGGATGCATTTTAGAGAGGGCACTAGTTTTTATTTCTTTTCGTTTACTGTGTACCCTAGGCAAATTAGTAATCTTTTTACAAACGCCAGATGTTTTAGAAGAATGTCCTTGCTCTCTGCTTGAATAAGGCAGTCGTCCAAGTAGGGATATATTTGAATTCCTTTTTGTCTGCAAAATGCAATTACTGGTGCCAGGCATTTTGTGAAGACCCTGGGCGCAGTAAAAAGGGCAGTGCAGAGAATTGGTAATGCATTGTGCCAGCTATGAATCTGAGGTATCCTCTGCAATTTTGTCTGACTGGGAAATGCAGGTATGCCTCTTTGAGGTCCAAAGTAACAAGCCAAGCATTCTTGCCCAGCATGGGAAGAAGCTGCTGTAGTGTCAACATTTTGAATTTCGGAACATCCAGGTAAGTATTTAGAGTAGATAGGTCCAGTATGGGTCTCCAGGCTTTGTCCTTTCTGGGGATCAAGAAAAGTCTTGAGTAAAATCCTTGTCCTTGTTCCTGTTGTGGCACTTTTTGAATAGCTCTCATGTCCATGAGTGCTGTAATCTGTTTTTGTGCCTCTGCCCATTGATTTTGTGGCAGGTCTGGCATTCCTTTTGGCCTTGGTAGAGTGTGAAAGTGGAACCTGTAACCTTGAGACACAATATTCAGAACCCATTTGTCTTGGGTGATTATATGCCAATTTTGTGAAAAAAGTGCTAGTTTTCCCCCTAAGGGAGCTGTCAAAAGGTAAGTGCTTGGCATTTGAAGGGGGAAGTCATTGGGACGGTTTCCTATAAGGTTGTGACTTGTCTTCTCCTCCTTTTGGGGTTGAAGCACCCCACTGTCATGGTCTGGAAGAGCCTTGGGGCTGAGATATGCCTCTTGGGCGTCTGTATCTGCCTCTTTGTGGTCTGTCTGACACTGGAAAGGACCAATTTTTAGAAGGCCAATTTCTGCTAAATCGAGGTGGCTGCACCTGTAAGAAATCCTTTACTGTTTGCATAGATTTTGCCTCATCCTCCATTTTCTTTAATACCTCTTCTGCCTTAACACCAAACAAGATATCATGCTGTAAAGGAGCATCCAAAAATTTTGCCTTAACATGATCAGGTAAACTTTGTTCTTTTAACCAAGCATGCCTTCGAATCACAGATCCTGTAACTGCGGCTCATCAGGAAGCCTCTAATGAATCAAAACCACATTGCAGAGTATGTTTTCCCACTTGTTCAGCTGCATGCAATAAATCCTGGATTTCCTTATAGTCAGGACCTTCTGAGCTTGTAAGCATTTTCTGTTTTAACAGAGACATTAAATATTGTTGGTATTTAAGCATGTGGAACTGGCAATTTAACGCCCTTACTGCTAAAGTTGCAGAAGTGTAAACTTTCTTCCCCCATCTCTAATGCTCTAGAATCCCTGTCAGAGGGAACTGGATTTTTAGCAATGGAAGCCTTTACCCCTTTGGGACCATGGGAAATAGTTTCTGGGTCAGCAGCAGGGTTTTTATAAAGACATTTGTGAGAGTCAGGGACTCTGTAGTACCTATCTGGCTTGACTAGTGCTGGCGGCAAAGAAACGGGTTAAACTGGATTCAGAGAACACATCATCCACAATATCTAACACAGGCGGAATAGCAAGGGGCCTGTGCTGAGGCAATAAAAGAAAATCTCTGAGCCTTTTCTTGCATTCTGAATAATCCTGGATCTCCCAATGGAAATGCTCCCTCATGGTATGTAAAGTTTCCCCAAAACAGTAATCCTCGGGAGGAGAGGCTGAAGGGATTGATTCTTCAGCATCAGAATCCTCATAGGGGGGTAAAGAGTATCCCTGGTCTGAACAGGAGTCAGAAGAAATGGAAACCTGGTCAGAGGAATCATAGTCTGCATCCTGCCTAGGCCTTTTATCAGGAGGGGGATGGGAACGCCTGATCAGAGTAATTAGGTCTTCGGCTATTTTGAGCATCTGATTTTTAGGCATGGAGGCCTGTCCAAGTGAATGCTGTACTTGTTTCTTTGTCTTTAATGGAGTTTTAGACTTGGTAGTTTTGATGGTAAGCTGTGAAGGTCTGTAAACACCCTCAGACGCCGATGCCTGCTCATCGGCTCCGGACCCATCTGAGGGGTTAATTTCCGTAGGCCCAATACCTTGAGTTTCCAGAGGCCTAGAAATCTCCATGTGGGAGTCGGAGGCGGCTTGTGGCTATGAGGTAGCGGATGTCAGGGGCTGCGAAAGCACCTCGCTGAGAACCGGCGACTGGCCTAGAAGAGGCTTCATTGTCTGTTTTGGACCTCGGATGCCTGTCCTTATCTTTGTCTTTGTGTTTTTTGTGTATTCCAGTCGTCGGTTGTTCCGACAGCATGGTATAATTGAAACCTTCGGCCAAAATAATGGCGAGCAAAATCAAACCGACGTTTAATAGTGCACTTGTTAAATCTTGCACAAAACCGACAACTAGTGTCGTTGTGGTCTGGGCCTAGGCATGGAATACAGTAAGAAGGAAAATCCTTATGAGGTATTTGCTTCCCACAAGAAATGCAATTATTAACTTTTACTGACATCGGTCTGAGGCAAGAAAAAGTTTTCCCAACGGGGTACTTAGCTTTATTGAAGACTTTGGTTCTGAAATTCGAATTCGAAAATCTCAGGAGTCGGCCGACCGGCACTTGCGAACTGCTTTTGCTTCAGGCAACGCGCGGCAAGAAAGACTGAAGAAAATGGCGTCGGCTGCATCTTATATACCCCTGGCGCACTGACGTCAGGGAAGAAGAGACAGCAAATGACGCCGGACCAAGACTTTGGAACTCTGGCTGACTGCGGGACTGCCTGACAGCAGGACAACCCAAGTGTAATGACTGCAGCAGTGAAACACGATGAACATCTTCCAAAGCAAGCTACAAAATTCCAGTCAGGAACAAGATTATCAACTTTTCAGGATATCAGAAACATGGGGAAGAAATGAATGATGAGACCTGCGACCACGACAAGTCAGGAGACACCCAAGAAAAACAACAGACTCAAAAACACATTTTAACAAAATATATATATTTTTTAAGAGTTAACATTTTTAATCAAAAGTTTGCTAGCAGTATCAAAAAATCACTCATATCGGTAGCCCATATTTTTAATCAGGGAATAAAATCCTAAAACTAGCAAAGTTACTACCTATGACCGGCCTCCATATTAAATAAGCAAATAGTAGCTAAAAAATCAAATAATATCAAAATGTATTTAAACATAAAAAGTGTAAGTAACATGGTGGTTCTTCAAATGTCAACAGTGAGGTAAAATGCGAGTAACCAAAAAAAAAAAGGCATACAAGGAAATAAAAAGCCTTACTGAAACAGGAGGGCAAAAATCTAAACGTGTGATACATCTGTCCCGACTCCCAACAATTTTCCCAGTAGCTTTTCCAAGAGTTTTTGTGTCAGGGCTAGCTACCCAGTGGTGTGAAACTTGGCTCTAAATTATTATTACTGTTGAAGTGACACCTCAACCCCATGTACAAAAATGGGAAAAGGGGTTGTGGATGGATGGATAGATGGATGACTGCATTTCCAGACAGTTTATTTTGTAATAAAAATAAATGTTTGAAATCGTACTTATCTAATTCCTCAACAACACAAGTAACCATAACCCTGACCAACTGTGTGTATATATACTCTAGAAAGGCTTTTAAAATAACAATAATCCTAACATGATGGTTGGGGAAACTACAATTTTTTTGCGAAATTTGGACTATGGTATCCTGAGGGTACGCATACAAGACAATGGACATTAAGGTTTTTCTGGTACTTGCGTATTATCGCAACCAGATTCGGAGCAGGAGAAGCGGCTCATTTCCAAATCCTTCTTCTGCCGAAATATGTTGTCCAACTTACTTGGGAAGTGTGTCACTGAAGTGTGTTTCATTAGATAAAGGCAAAAACAACACAATACAAAGACTTACAACTGGAGACAAATTGTAACTTACTGTCCTTATAAATGTAGTTCATGCACTGACACGTCTGCATTACCATATATTTTCTGAAGGATATGAACTTTGAAAGTGAAAGATTTTGTCATTAGTATGGTGCCTGATGTCCTCAATTGTTTGGGAAATAAATGCTTCTTTTACATGCAACACCCTACAAAGATAACAGGAAAAGCATACCTCATGCAGAATTCTGCACGCTTGAGAGGTCTGTTTGGTATGACGGATTTCAAGGACAAGTGTATTACGTGGCAAATTCCCCTTGAAAACACCTCATTTGCTTTACTTGTTAAATTGGTTACGCATCCCCCTTAATTTTTCTTCAAGGCTGATGCACTTTTCTGTACAGAAAGGCAAAAAATGTGCCTAACTGATGTCATGAATTTCAAAAGTGGTTGCTTCAAACAGCTGCTATCGCTGAACGATTATATGTTGTTGGGGTCTTCCAACAGTCACGGTTCCCTCACTGGCCGGACAAGTACCCTCAAGAAAACAAAACTAAATCTGTCTCTTTTCTCTCTTATAATGGCAAGAAAGAACACTGTAATGAATCACATTTACCAAACTAATGTTCAAAAATTTGGTGACACGGAAAGTGCATGTGAATATATGAAGACTGACTTCCTTGGAATCTGGTTGTGATAATACGCAAGTACTGTTTTTCTGTATCTCACTTCTTTAAAGTCTTGCATTCTGTAACAACTAAATCTGTGTGCTGCGTTTCTTTAACAATAATTGATAAAGACATGTGTTAAATACCAAAAAAATGAGGGTTCATTTAAAGGAGTACTTTTTTTCTGTTTAGTATGTTGAGTGTTAACCATGTGAGCAAAAAGAATAATACGGAAGAAATGGGAAATTTTTACAAATTGAAAAAAGTCCTGATGGTACAAGACAGATGTTGCTGTTCCAGCTGTGTTAACTTATATAACTTACTTAACTATATGACTGGCAAAGTTTCTTATGGACTGCACATAAGTTTAAATATTTCTGTCAAAACTGTTTACTGATAGGTAGATATACACGACAGAATAAAATACAGAACTTCATTTTGCTTACTTTTTATTTTTAGGCAAAAGATGGTATATATTTCTAATACTATAAACAGTATGTGTGTAATTTTACAGCTGCATGATGCATTTAAGATGTTTAACAAATAGATATTGCATGAGCTCAGATTTAAGTGAATGTGAAAAATTACCCTTTTAATTTTAGGTTGCTTTGGAGTGGTAAGCATATAAGCAAATTTTAAAAATTGACTAGCATATTAATAATGTCCCCTGGGTTTGTTAAACATTTAGGTAAGGAATACTTGTAAATAGCTGCTTAGTGGTCATGGTGTTAACTATTCTGGATGAATAACTGTGAAACATGACTACAGTTACTTGTGAAGTGAACAGTAAAACTGACGGATGAAAAGATGAATACTAAAAAACTGTTTGGTATATACTTCTCTGAAGTCCAGGCCAACACTAAGGGACTCTGGCTGACAAAGTTAGCAGACAATTGCAAGTTGGGAGCCATAATTAACTCACCAAGTGATGTTAACATCCTACATAAAGGCCTCACTGAGACAGACTACTGGTGTCAGAACCATGGCCTTAAACTCAATGCCAAATAATGTGTCGTTATCTTCTTTGGGAAAAACCCGGTTCCCATGAATTGCCACATCGATGGTAGTCCACTGAACACAGAAAGCGTTAGTAAGAGATCTGGGAACACAGGTTGACAGCAACCTCTCTTTTGACCACCACATTGCCACTGTGGTCAGAAAGTCCCTCTATGTGGCACATCTCATTACTACGGGTTTTGCATCCAGGAAGAAAGAGGTCATTGTCTCCTTCTACTCTTCCCTTATTAGGCCAGTCATCGAGTACAATGTCCCATTTGGCATGTGCCTCACTAGACACCTGCAACAACTGGAGAGGCTGCAAAAGTACCTCACAAAGAGGATCCTAGGCCTTAAACAATTGTCCTATATGAACAGACTCAAAAAACTCCAACTATGTTTTGTCTCATATTGCCTACTTAGAGGCGATCTCTGCTTGACTTACAAAGACATGTCTAACCCAGCTCTGTTAGAAATTCTGCATCTAAAGAAATCCCAATCCCTCCGCACTACATGCTCCAGAGACCTCAACCTCATTACCACAATCAACAGTACAAGCTAGACAAACAAGTTCACAACACAGAGACTGCCCATTCTATGGAATAGACTTCACATACATGTCAAGCAGAGCACCTCACTGGCCCTCAAGAGAAATCTTGATGAGTGAATGGCAAATAGAAAATTCACCATGGGGATCACTCCAGTAGCTCTATTCGACAGAGGCACTAGGAAGTAAGGTCAGGTGGCACGATGCCAGGGTAATCCTATGGGCTAGGCTTGTAAAGGCTCCAGGGCAATTAGCCTAGTACACATCTATGAACCTATGGTGTTAGTCACAGGGATATAAGATAGGAAAGATTTATTAAGGATAAGGGGTCTACAATCCTTCATTCTTTATGGTATCTGGCAGGTGAACTACTATGAGCTGCAATAATGCAATTGATAAGCACAGGGTCCCCTGATCTGGGAGCAACATTAGTTAGTCCTGTTAGGTTAGCCACATAGGAGAACAAATTCTGCATCTGAGATGAAAGGGAAGTGTATGCCTGTTGTGTTTTACAGTCAGAAGGATGTTTCCGATGGTTGAAGGAAAGCAGAGTCTCCCTGATCTCTGTGGGTGTAGATGTGATTCTCCAGTCAAAGCAGGCATAAGAGGGAACATGAGAAATGTCTAATCTCCCTAATCTCACATATTCTTCTACTCTTTCTTACACTCCTACCTTTCAACACAGCATATCGTAACCTCAACCATCATCCTCAATGAGCTGTTTCACTGCGCTGCTTACTCCTATGTAAACATCGTATACAATTATCGTTTGTCTGCCTACATTGTTAGCAACTTTTTCTACATGGCTAAACCCTTCCCTCTGTTACCCACTAACTGGTGGTGTTAACTCTTATACATAGCAGAACTCGTTTGCTTACTCAGTTTGACTTTGCTTTGTAAATTAGCTAAATTTACCCTTATATTTTGTTAAAACATTGATTTTTTTGTACATGTTTAGTTGCTTTTTCTATCTGTCTGGGTTAAGACTAAAACTGACCAATTGGGTTCAGAGCTCTACTCTAGCCACCAAATGGTATATAAAAATAAAAAGCAAGATGAGATGAAAGGACTGTTAATCTCGTCTTCTGGTTTCAAAACCAAAAGGTTTTAAAAAAATTTAAACTGACAGAAGACTTTAAATGCTGAAAAAGTGAATGAGGAATGGTGCAAAACTGAAGGAGAGTTTGACAGGATTAGCAGCAGACTAAAATGAAGTTATAACAGAATGAGTAGTTAAGAGGATTATGATGGTTTTACATCACACATCTGATGGCATGACTGTCACGGTGATAAGAAAGAACTTTTAATAGTACTGTTCAGACAGCATTGCAGATACATAAACAATATAATAAACAGTACTGTTGGGATGATTGGACAGGAGTGACAAATTAAAGTATGCTAGGCATAGTAAATTACTTAGTAACATAAATGAGGGAAATGTGATTATGGTGAATGGAGAAACTGGGTATGTGAGGCCTGCATCCAAATGCAAAGTAAATTATAAAATGCATCAGAATAGTAGGGTGAAATATTGATCTATGCATACAAATAAGTCTGCTGCTTTACTAGTACTGCAACTGTGCCTTAATATTTGATACAAATAAGTCTGCTGCTTTACTAGTACTGTAACTGTGCCTTAATATTTGATACAAGTAAGTCTGCTGCTTTACTAGTACTGTAACTGTGCCTTAACATTTGATACAAATAAGTCTGCTGCTTTACTAGTACTGTAACTGTGCCTTAATATTTGATACAAATAAGTCTGCTGCTTTACTAGTACTGTAACTGTACCTTAATATTTGATACAAATAAGTCTGCTGCTTTACTAGTACTGTCACTGTGCCTTAATATTTGATAGAAGTAAGTCTGCTGCTTTACTAGTACTGTAACTGTGCCTTAATATTTGATACAAGTAAGTCTGCTGCTTTACTAGTACTGTAACTGTGCCTTAATATTTGATACAAATAAGTCTGCTGCTTTACTAGTACTGTCACTGTGCCTTAATATTTGATACAAATAAGTCTGCTGCTTTACTAGTACTGTAACTGTGCCTTAATATTTGATACAAATAAGTCTGCTGCTTTACTAGTACTGTAACTGTGCCTTAATATTTGATACAAATAAGTCTGCTGCTTTACTAGTACTGTAACTGTGCCTTAATATTTGATACAAGTCTGCTGCTTTACTAGTACTGTCACTGTGCCTTAATATTTGATACAAGTAAGTCTGCTGCTTTACTAGTACTGTAACTGTGCCTTAATATTTGATACAAATAAGTCTGCTGCTTTACTAGTACTGTAACTGTGCCTTAATATTTGATACAAATAAGTCTGCTGCTTTACTAGTACTGTAACTGTGCCTTAATATTTGATACAAATAAGTCTGCTGCTTTACTAGTACTGTAACTGTGCCTTAATATTTGATACAAATAAGTCTGCTGCTTTACTAGTACTGTAACTGTGTCTTAATATTTGATACAAGTAAGTCTGCTGCTTTACTAGTACTGTAACTGTGCCTTAATATTTGATACAAATAAGTCTGCTGCTTTACTATTACTGTAACTGTGCCTTAATATTTGATACAAGTAAGTCTGCTGCTTTACTAGTACTGTAACTGTGCCTTAATATTTGATACAAGTAAGTCTGCTGCTTTACTAGTACTGTAACTGTGCCTTAATATTTGATACAAATAAGTCTGCTGCTTTACTAGTACTGTAACTGTGCCTTAATATTTGATACAAGTAAGTCTGCTGCTTTACTAGTACTGTAACTGTGCCTTAATATTTGATACAAGTAAGTCTGCTGCTTTACTAGTACTGTAACTGTGCCTTAATATTTGATACAAATAAGTCTGCTGCTTTACTAGTACTGTAACTGTGCCTTAATATTTGATACAAATAAGTCTGCTGCTTTACTAGTACTGTAACTGTGCCTTAATATTTGATACAAATAAGTCTGCTGCTTTACTAGTACTGTAACTGTGCCTTAATATTTGATACAAGTAAGTCTGCTGCTTTACTAGTACTGTAACTGTGCCTTAATATTTGATACAAATAAGTCTGCTGCTTTACTAGTACTGTAACTGTGCCTTAATATTTGATACAAATAAGTCTGCTGCTTTACTATTACTGTAACTGTGCCTTAATATTTGATACAAGTAAGTCTGCTGCTTTACTAGTACTGTAAAGTACAGTTTTGTACCTACCATAAATGTAGATGTTCGAAGATCCACATTGCTGCAGTCCTGACACTTGGGTAGTCCGCTGTCCCAGTCGGCCCGAATACCAAAGTATAAGGCTGACGTCGGTCATGGCGCATTAGTCTGACGTCAGGACGTCAGGGTACAAATGCGCATGACCGACGTCATTTCCTCAGTCTTTTCTTGCCCCAGATGTCAGAAGACCCTAAAAAGATAAGGCCAAACCAAAAACAACAACACACCAAACCCCCTGTACCAAATATATGTACAATATATACAAAGTCAAAAAGGTACATTCCTACCCACACAACCCCCCCAAAACACAGGGGGAAGGGGGGGGGGGTAAATTGGACTGCAGCAATGTGGATCTTCGAACATCTACATTTATGGTAGGTACAAAACTGTACTATGTTCTTCATCTCACATTGCTGCAGTCCTGACACTTGGGTAGAATCCCAAAGCAGAGGTAAGGGAGGATGGCAAATCACAAAGAAGCAGGAGCTGCCAACATGCCCTGTAAAATAGCAGTGGCAAAACCAGCCCTAGATTTAGAGTAGAGAGGAAGGTGGTAATGCTTAGAGAAGGTATGCACTGAACTCCAAGTAGCTGCCTCCAAAATATCCTTAGTTGCCACCCCCCTTAGAAATGCTGTTGAAGTGGCAGTAGCCCTAGTGGAATGAGGCCTAATCCCAGCTGGAATCTCCTTGCCATGATGGGAGTAACAGAAAGTAATGCAAAACCCAATCCACTTAGAAATAGTTCGTTTTGACACAGGCTTACCCTTAGAACTCAAAGCAAAAGAAACAAACAACTGCTGAGACTGCCTAAAATCCTTAGTCCTGCTTAAATAATAACGTAATTGCCTGTGTACATCTAAAGTGTGCAAAATCTTTTCCCCCTTATTTTGGGGATTTGCATAAAAAGTAGGCAAATGAATAGTTTGGTTTAAAGCCACACTAGAAACCACTTTAGGCATAAAGGAAGGATTAGTACGTAAAGATACCCTATCCTTATGAAAAATCAGGAAAGGCTCAACCGCCATAAGGGCCTGCAATTCAGACACCCTTCTTGCAGAGGTAATGGCTAACAAAAAAGCAGTCTTCCATGACAAATATTTCAATTCAGCAGTAGCTGCAGGCTCAAAAGGTTGTAGAGTGAGTTTCTCCAACACAAAATTGAGGTCCCAAGCAGGAGTAGGAGCTCTACGTGGGGGTCTTATATTCTTTGCCCCTCTAAGGAATTGCTTGAACAAAGGATAGGATGAGAAAACAATGGTGGGTCACAATCATAGTGAGCTGAAATTGCTGCAGCATGAATCTTAATGGAAGAGAAAGACAAACCTTTGTCCAATAACTCAGTAAGATATTGAAGAGCCACACTCAAATTCGGCTCAGAAACATCCAAATCCTTTGCTGTACACCAAAATAAAAATCTCTTCCATTTTCCTGCGTACACTTTCCTTGTACTAGGTCTTCTGGCTTCCATAATCACATTCAAAACTTGTTGAGGAAGCTGAGACCTACTATGGTTCAAAACAGAATATGCCAGGCTGTTAGATGAAGAGAGTGAAGCTTGACATTGAGTAGATGCCCGTCCTTCTGAGACAATAGGTGTGGAATCAAAGGTAAGGGCCATGGAGGTTCCCTTACCAGACTCCTCAGCAATGGGTACCAGTGCTGCCGAGGCCAATCTGGAGCTATTAAAATCATCCTTGGCTTGTCTTGTCTGACCTTTAGGAGTACCTTTGGGAGGAGAGGCAGAGGTGGAAAGGCATACACATGAAGATTTTTCCAACTGAAAGAAAGAGCATCCACTTTCCAGGCTGTGTGATGAAACCTTTTCATGCAAAACTTTGGCAGCTGGTGGTTTAGTGGAGAAGGGAACAGATCTATGTCTGGAGTTCCCCAGGACACTGTCAATGCCTGAAATACATGAAGATCCAGTTTCCACTCGTGGGGATCCATGATTTGCCTGCTTAACACATCTGCTAAGGAGTTCTGTGCTCCTGGCAGAAACCTTGCTTGAAGATTCAGTTGCAAGCTTAACGCAGTCTCCCACAAAATCATTGCTTGCCTGCATAGAGGATAAGAATGTGTTCCCCCTTGTTTGTTGATGTACCACATGACAGTTGTGTTGTCTGTTAGAATCAACACCTGCCCTTTTGATTAATCCACATGGGCCAGGAGCAAAACCGAAGCTACAGCAATCGAATCTGGACTCTTTTTTACCCTTACCTGTACGCCAACGAAGAGAGTCCAGAGGGAGGTCGACAAGTCATGGAAGACGGAAAAGACACACATCAGGAGAACCGACGAGCAAAAGGGGTCGAGGAAAAGACTAAATGATTTGGTATTTAATTTATCTGATAGAACTTTGACTCAAACGGACTATCAGCTGTTAAATAGAGGTTTGAGCTTCATTCCAGCTCAAGTTAGCAATGTCTCCACTCTGTTAACTGAATTGCGTTGCTTTACTCGTAATATAGCCTTGGCTTTGTTTTTTAAAAAATCTAATAAGAGTAACAATAGTTTGACTGAGGGAGTGAGCAGTTTTGAATGCTATAAAAAGAAAAGTACCTTTTCACCTGTTTTACATCCGTATATAGAATGTTTTTTAAAAATTTGCGAAAATGACTTATACAAACACTACAGTAATTTTGATATAGGTGCCAGGATGCTCTTCCACAATATTTCTAAGGAAGAAAGATTAGCAATGAATGCTTTATCCAATGACAGAACAGTGACTATTAGACCCGCAGATAAGGGAGGGGGGATTGTTATACTTAACAAAACAGACTATATTGACTACATGGTCACACTTTTGAACGATGATCTTACATACAAGGAGATAGACAGGAAGACAGTGGATAAGTTAATATATGAAGTACATCATGACCTTTATGATATGATGGTAACTAGGCAAATTAGCTATGAATTCTACTTGTTTTTACTCATTGAACACCCCCTGATACCCTACATCAAGGGGCTACCCAAAATGCACAAGGGTACCATACCACCACCTTTACGTCCAATAGTTGTAGGACACCAGTGGGTTACAGAAAATATGTCAATATTTGTTGAAAAAAAGTTAAAACCCATAGTTAACAATATTAGTACTATTTTAAAAGACTCATATCAATTGATTGATCATCTCAGCAACATACAGGAAAAGGTCTTAGAGAAACATCTACTGGTTACATTAGATGTTAAGAGTCTTTTTACGGCGATACCTAATGCATTTGGCCTAGAGGCAATAAGATATATATTGAATGCATCCAGGGTTTATAACAACAGTGAGCAAATTTTACTGAATGCTCTATTAGAGATTGTGCTTACTAAGAACGCCATGATGTTTAATAACTCCTATTACTTACAACAGTGGGGGGTGGCCATGGGCACCCTCTGCGCCAATTCGTATGCCAATTTGGTTGTATACAAATGGGAGACCACATGCTTATTTCCACACATGGCATATCATAAAGTAGTGGCGTACTTTAGGTTTGTGGATGACATACTGTTAATTTGGGATGGAACCCCTGAGGAGCTTGAAGCCTTCGTTAAAGATCTGGAAAAATCTACAGATTTCCTTAGATTTTCTATAGAATATTCTTATTCAAATGTTAATTTTCTAGATCTCAACATCAAGAAAGAAAATGCAGGAAGGATAGTCACTTCTCTCTATAGAAAAGAGTGT
This sequence comes from Protopterus annectens, assembly GCF_019279795.1. NCBI lineage: Eukaryota > Metazoa > Chordata > Ceratodontiformes > Protopteridae > Protopterus > Protopterus annectens. The sequence continues at coordinate 27,148,659 of NC_056743.1, forward strand.
TGGAAGAACACACTATTAGTACATAACAGTATGCATCCCAGATTTATTTTTTCTAATATAATCAAAGGGCAGTTCACTAGAATTAATAGGATATGCCAAGATAAAAATGAACGTACCATCGAATTTGACAAACTTGAATCCCTCCTCTTAGATAGAGGATACAATCAGGATGACATAGCATATATAAAAGAAAAATTCGTTAATGATGACTGCTATAAACCAAGGGCTATACATCAGCACAACAATGGAAATAGACAATCTGAAGTTCAAGAGCATAAACAAATAAGATGTATTATTATTTATACCAGTGATAACAAATATATCACTGACATCATCAGTAAAAACTGGTAAATATTAACTACTGATGACGAAATAAAGAGCTTAATAGGAAGTAGAGCTTCATTTACCTATAAAAACATGTTGAATCTAAAAAGAATTTTATGTCATGATAGGCTCAACAATACAATTACCAAAAAGGCCACTAGGGGCACCACCCCATGTGGAGGATGCACCTCCTGTAAATGGGTATCCATGGATACCACTTTTCTACATCCTGAGCTAACACAGGAAGTTGTCATTAATTGTTCAGCTAATTGTGATGATACCAATATTATCTATCTAGCTACTTGTGGGTCGTGCCCTGCATTCTATGTGGGCATGACAACAAGGAGGCTCAGGGACAGGATACAAGAACACCTATATGCAATAAAGAAGAAAGATCATAAGAATGCATTATTTAAACATATCTCTGAACATCCAGACCATACCTTTGCTTTTAAAGTATTACAAAAAAGAGTGCCCAACATAAGAAAAGGTGACAACTTTAATGACTTAGAGAATTTAGAGTTGGACTGGATATTCAGAGTTAGAGCACATAAGTACCCTGGCCTCAATAGCTATGTTAGTATTAGATCACATCTGAAGAAAAGGAAGTACCATTAACAGGTGACCCTATAGTGTCCACTATGAGTTCCTGTTAGATGACATAAATTATCAGGATGTTTATATATGTATACTTTTTAAAAAAAGCTTTATGTACATATTTTTATTATAGAACGATAGGCTTTTTAAATTTGTATATTTGCACTGTCTTTTCTGATATAGTACTGTTTTGTTACGTACATGAAGGGTGATTTCATATACATGTTTTATATATGGATCCATTCTACCCCGATTCCCTTCTGCCACAGGCCTTCTAAGTAGTCTTATCTTGACTTCCTTTAATGATTCTTTGGTTAATAATGGGAAGGAATGAATTCTATCATTCTACCTCCTGGTTTATTCATTGTGATTTATGCCCTTTATATATTTTTTAGAGATATTTTTCATTAAATGGTCTTTGCACATGTATATTTCCTGCAATATTATGAATATTTTACATCTTATGAAATGAATACTTGGAACAACATGACATATATTGTTTTCTCCATTACACACAATGTTTTCTTGATATAGCATAGAATTTTTAGATTTTTATTATATTTTTTTACTATATTGTTAGTTTTTAGAAGTCATTGGTTTTTGGCGTCTTTATATATACTGCACTACAGATGTCTTTGAATTTATTTGTCTTTTTAGATTTTTGTATATACATTGAATTATATTTATATATTTATAACTTCTTTTGAGTTTATGATATATATATATATTTAATGGTAAATAGTTTTGTTTTATTATATATATTTTATACATAAGTATTCATTTATACATTTTTATTGATTTTCTTAGATATGTAATGTTTAGATGTAGTAGCACATTGATTTAGCTAACAGCATTATATAGATGCTCTAGATAACAAGTCTAATTGGTAGCTTGCTGCTGCTCAGTCATGAATTTAGTTTTTTTTTTTTTTTTTTTTTTACATCGAGATAGCAAATACGATCACATTGAGCAGTTGTGCATACTAAGATGCAGGAAGCATACTACATAACCGCTATTTTTGTTCATTTCTTAATGAAGGTTATTAATGAATTTTATTGAATCAATATGAATATTGTGACTCTTATTGAGAGTAAATAGTGAATGTTGTGTTTTAGCTCCAACGTAAATGGCTGTTTTAGAAATGTGTTTCTTAAAAATGTGATTCTAAAGTTCACTTTCAGTGACTTAATACCGCAATACTGTTCAAGACGTATATATATGTATATATACCTTTAAATGGTTTGATTTTAGGAATTTAATGATCTAATTAATTGTTTAATTGACTTATTAAGAGTTGCTGTTTAAGGTATATAAAGGCATGATTTACTGTTATATTTTAAACTTGTCTGATGAAGCGTGCATTGGTGGCACGCGAAAGCGCTTACTTTCCTGGATTTTAAATGAATTAAAGCATCTACAAATATTCGTGGTGTTTGGTCTACCTTCTATATTTTATCACCTTTAGGAGTACCTTTGGGAGGAGAGGCAGAGGTGGAAAGGCATACACATGAAGATTTTTCCAACTGAAAGAAAGAGCATCCACTTTCCAGGCTGTGTGATGAAACCTTTATGTGCAAAACTTTGGCAGCTGGTGGTTTAGTGGAGAAGCGAACAGATCTATGTCTGGAGTTCCCCAGGACACTGTCAATGCCTGAAATACATGAAGATCCAGTTTCCACTCGTGGGGATCCATGATTTGCCTGCTTAACACATCTGCTAAGGAGTTCTGTGCTCCTGGCAGAAACCTTGCTTGAAGATTCAGTTGCAAGCTTAACGCAGTCTCCCACAAAATCATTGCTTGCCTGCATAGAGGATAAGAATGTGTTCCCCCTTGTTTGTTGATGTACCACATGACAGTTGTGTTGTCTGTTAGAATCAACACCTGCCCTGGAAGAAGTAAATCCTTGAAAGCCAGTAATGCAAACTGGACTGCTAACATCTCCTTCATGTTGATATGTAGATGCTGCAGTCTGGCAGGCCACTTGTCTTGTATCCACTTTCCATTCAGATGAGCTCCCCAAGCTGTGTCTGAGGCATCTGTCGTTAGAATCTGACTCGCCTCTGGCCGGGTCACAGAGAGTCCCTTGTTTAGGTGACATTCCTGAGCCCACCACAAAAATTCCTTTTGAATGCAAGGTATTATTTGAATGACAGTGTCCAAATCCTGGCAGTGCTGTGTCCATACATTTTTGAGATACCATTGTAGCTTCCTCATATGCAGTTTGGCATTGGGAAGTACCAGAATACAAGATGCCTTGAACCCTAAGGCTTGAAGGACTGTCCTTGCAGTCAGCCCGGACTGATGAGATAGTTGATGGAAGTAAAGAAAGATTCTTTTGTTTGTCCGGGGTTAAAAAGGCCATCTGGGTTGCTGTATTCAGTCTCACACCCAGAAAGCACATGTCTTGAGAGGGTACTAGACTGGACTTTATTTCGTTCACAGAATACCCTAGGCATCTTAGCACTGCTATCACATATTCCAAATGCTGAAGAAGCACGTCCCTTCCTTGAGCCAGAAGCAGGCAATCGTCCAAATAAGGATAGATTTGTATTCCTTTTAGCCTGAAGAAAGCTATCACTGGAGCCAGAACCTTTGTGAATACTCTGGGCAGTAGATAAGCCAAAGGGCAATGCAGAGAACTGATAATGAGAATTTCCAGCTCGAAAACGCAGATACTTCCTGCAAATTAGTCTGATAGGAACATGAAGATAAGCTTCCTTGAGATCTAAAGTTACCATCCAGTGATCTTTGCCCAGCAGAGGTAAAAGCTGTTGTAACGTCAACATTTTGAACTTGGGAATGTCCAGATAAGTGTTGAGGATAGACAGATCCAAAATTGGTCTCCACGTGTTCCCCTTTTTTGGTACTAGGAACAGGCGAGAATAAAATCCTAGGCCCCTTTCTGGCACAGGAACCGGCTGAATGGCCCCTATTTGGAGCAACAGAGAAATTTGCCTGTGAGCCTCTTTCCTTTGTTGAGGAGGAATGTCTGGCATGCCTTTGAAAGGAGGCAAGGTATGGAAATAAAACCTGTAACCGTGGTGAATGATATCCAATACCCATCTGTCTTGGGTAATTAAACTCCAATTTTCTTTGAAAAGTGCCAACCTTCCTCCCAAAGGTGCTGCCAGACGAGAAGATTCTGGCAGCTGAAAAGGCAGGTCATTGGGACTGTTTACGAAAGGACTGACCCCTGCCCTCACCAGAAGACTGAGCAGGTGAACTCCCTGTTCTAGGCCTAAAAGAACCTTGAGCTCTGCCCCTACCACGTCTAGACCTACCCCTAGACTGGGAATCATAAGCAGGATATGTCCACCCCTTGGTAGGCCAATTTCTACTAAACTGGAGGCTGAACCTGCAAAAAATCTTTAACAGTCTGCATAGACTTAGCCTTGTCTTCCATTTTCTTTAGAACTGCGTCCACAGGCGAACCAAACAACACATCAGATTGTAAAGGAGCATCTAAAATCCTTGTCTTCACATGCTCAGCTAAATTCTGATCCCTCAGCCAGGCGTGCCTGCGAAGAACCGAACCAGTGGCAGCCACCCTCGAAGAGGCCTGCACAGCATCAAAACCACATTGCAAAGAATGCTTACCCACCTGTTCAGAAACATGAACCAAATCCTGCAACTCTTTACACTCAATACCTTCCGCCAAAGCATCTACCTTAGACTTTAATTGTGAAAGGAGATAATTTTGGTATTTCAACATGTGAAACTGACAATTCAAAGCTCTCATGGCCAAAGTGGAAGAAGTATACACTTTCTTTCCCCATCTATCCAAAGCCCTTGCCTCTTTATCCGGAGGAACAGGATTTTTAACAACAGAAGCCTTAACACCTTTAGGCCCCTGTGAAACAGTTTCTGGGTCTGCCCTAGGACTCTTGCTTCAGGCACCCTATAATATCTATCCGGTTTAACTGGAGCAGGAGGCAAAGAATCAGGGTTCAGAGAAGCCTCTGCAAAACATCCTCCACCACATCTAGAACAGGAGGTATAGCTAAAGGCCTATGCTGGGGAAGAAACAAAATTCCCTAAGCCTTTTCCTGGAATCAGAGAAATCCTGACCTTCCCATTTAAAATGCTCCCTCATGGAATGAAGAGTCTCTGAAAATGAAAAATCCTCAGGAGGAGAAGCAGAAGGAGTAGAATCATCTACATCAGAATCAGAATAAGGAATACTCCTGCAAGTCTTCAGCCGAAGACTCAGAAGCATCCGAACACTGCTCAAAACTCCCAAGCTCAGGTTCCACCCTAGGCCTCTTATCAGGAGGGGGCATAGAACCTCTAATCATTGTAATCAAATCTTCTGCCATCTTAAGCATATGCTTCTTAGGTACAGATCCTGAAGAACTAGGGGTGACACCTGAAACAAAACCTGGCCTGCCCCTGGGAGAAGCCTTGGAAACAGCAGGGGAGGGCCTAACCACCTTAGGAAGGGAGGGAAGAACAGCTACCTGAGAAGCCCCTTCCGCCTGGCCTACCTCCTGAGAGGTCACATCTTGCAATAATAAAGTCTCTCCTGGGATTCCAAAGAAATATCTGGCTGAACCTCTGGCTCCACCGAGCCCTCTAAAGAACCGACGTCCGGAACGGACGGTTCTTCCAGCCTAGGCTTTGCTGTTTTGTCCTTGCGCTTTTTTGCCGAAGCGGGCGTCGGAGCATCCGACGGCATTTTATAATTACACCGCTTCCCAAAACTAACCTGGCACAATCTAATCTTCTCTTTATAGTGCGTTTGTTAAATCTAGCACAAGAGCGACAGCCAACCACGCCGTGCTCAGGCCCTAAGCAAGGTATACACAAGGTATGGTAATCCCTATGAGGTATCTGTTTCCCACAAGAAATACAGTTATTCACTTTTCTGACATCCGGTAAAATACTGAGGCAAGAAAAACCAAAATATTCCCCAACGGGGTACTTAGCCAACTTGGATTCGGTCTGAAACTCCGACTTCGGAAAATCTCAGAACGCCAACCTGCACTTGCAAAACTGCTTCTGCATCGGACCATGCGGCAAAAAAGACTGAGGAAATGACGTCGGTCATGCGCATTTGTACCCTGACGTCCTGACGTCAGACTAATGCGCCATGACCGACGTCAGCCTTATACTTTGGTATTCGGGCCGACTGGGACAGCGGACTACCCAAGTGTCAGGACTGCAGCAATGTGAGATGAAGAACATCTGTGCCTTAATATTTGATACAAATAAGTCTGCTGCTTTACTAGTACTGTAACTGTGCCTTAATATTTGATACAAGTAAGTCTGCTGCTTTACTAGTACTGTAACTGTGCCTTAATATTTGATACAAGTAAGTCTGCTGCTTTACTAGTACTGTAACTGTGCCTTAATATTTGATACAAGTAAGTCTGCTGCTTTATTAGTACTGTAACTGTGCCTTAATATTTGATACAAGTAAGTCTGCTGCTTTACTAGTACTGTAACTGTGCCTTAATATTTGATACAAATAAGTCTGCTGCTTTACTAGTACTGTAACTGTGCCTTAATATTTGATACAAGTAAGTCTGCTGCTTTACTAGTACTGTAACTGTGCCTTAATATTTGATACAAATAAGTCTGCTGCTTTACTAGTACTGTAACTGTGCCTTAATATTTGATACAAATAAGTCTGCTGCTTTACTAGTACTGTAACTGTGCCTTAATATTTGATACAAATAAGTCTGGTGCTTTACTATTACTGTAACTGTGCCTTAATATTTGATACAAGTAAGTCTGCTGCTTTACTTGTACTGTAACTGTGCCTTAATATTTGATACAAGTAAGTCTGCTGCTTTACTATTACTGTAACTGTGCCTTAATATTTGATACAAATAAGTCTGCTGCTTTACTAGTACTGTCACTGTGCCTTAATATTTGATAGAAGTAAGTCTGCTGCTTTACTAGTACTGTAACTGTGCCTTAATATTTGATACAAGTAAGTCTGCTGCTTTACTAGTACTGTAACTGTGCCTTAATATTTGATACAAATAAGTCTGCTGCTTTACTAGTACTGTAACTGTGCCTTAATATTTGATACAAATAAGTCTGCTGCTTTACTAGTACTGTAACTGTGCCTTAATATTTGATACAAGTAAGTCTGCTGCTTTACTAGTACTGTAACTGTGCCTTAATATTTGATACAAATAAGTCTGCTGCTTTACTAGTACTGTAACTGTGCCTTAATATTTGATACAAATAAGTCTGCTGCTTTACTAGTACTGTAACTGTGCCTTAATATTTGATACAAATAAGTCTGCTGCTTTACTAGTACTGTAACTGTGCCTTAATATTTGATACAAATAAGTCTGCTGCTTTACTAGTACTGTAACTGTGCCTTAATATTTGATAGAAGTAAGTCTGCTGCTTTACTAGTACTGTAACTGTGCCTTAATATTTGATACAAATAAGTCTGCTGCTTTACTAGTACTGTAACTGTGCCTTAATATTTGATACAAATAAGTCTGCTGCTTTACTAGTACTGTAACTGTGCCTTAATATTTGATACAAGTAAGTCTGCTGCTTTACTAGTACTGTAACTGTGCCTTAATATTTGATACAAATAAGTCTGCTGCTTTACTAGTACTGTAACTGTGCCTTAATATTTGATACAAATAAGTCTGCTGCTTTACTAGTACTGTAACTGTGCCTTAATATTTGATACAAATAAGTCTGCTGCTTTACTAGTACTGTAACTGTGCCTTAATATTTGATACAAGTAAGTCTGCTGCTTTACTAGTACTGTCACTGTGCCTTAATATTTGATACAAGTAAGTCTGCTGCTTTACTAGTACTGTAACTGTGCCTTAATATTTGATACAAATAAGTCTGCTGCTTTACTAGTACTGTCACTGTGCCTTAATATTTGATACAAATAAGTCTGCTGCTTTACTAGTACTGTAACTGTGCCTTAATATTTGATACAAATAAGTCTGCTGCTTTACTAGTACTGTAACTGTGCCTTAATATTTGATACAAATAAGTCTGCTGCTTTACTAGCACTGTAACTGTGCCTTAATATTTGATACAAGTAAGTCTGCTGCTTTACTAGTACTGTCACTGTGCCTTAATATTTGATACAAATAAGTCTGCTGCTTTACTAGTACTGTCACTGTGCCTTAATATTTGATACAAGTAAGTCTGCTGCTTTACTAGTACTGTAACTGTGCCTTAATATTTGATACAAATAAGTCTGCTGCTTTACTATTACTGTAACTGTGCCTTAATATTTGATAGAAGTAAGTCTGCTGCTTTACTAGTACTGTAACTGTGCCTTAATATTTGATACAAGTAAGTCTGCTGCTTTACTAGTACTGTAACTGTGCCTTAATATTTGATACAAATAAGTCTGCTGCTTTACTAGTACTGTAACTGTGCCTTAATATTTGATACAAATAAGTCTGCTGCTTTACTAGTACTGTAACTGTGCCTTAATATTTGATACAAATAAGTCTGCTGCTTTACTAGTACTGTAACTGTGCCTTAATATTTGATACAAGTAAGTCTGCTGCTTTACTAGTGCTGTAACTGTGCCTTAATATTTGATACAAATAAGTCTGCTGCTTTACTAGTACTGTAACTGTGCCTTAATATTTGATAAAGTTGTTTAGAAAGGTCAGGAACCACTGACTGTAGAAAATTTAAGTACTAGAAAATATTTAATGTTAATGTCAATGGGAAATAAAATGCATATATTTGCACACTTTTAATGCTGATTTGTCTCTATGACAGAAATAAAACTTATTAAAAAATACTAAAATGTATGGGAGAAGCAGAAAGATCATTCACTGTAACAAGGCTCCAAGGAATTAATTTATTCCTTACCCTTTCCGAGTACCTAAATGATCCAGGTACCAGGTAAACTTTGAATTTAAGCACCGAGAGTAGTACCAATCTAAATTATGAATTTCAGTCTTGAGAGATCACAGACAAAAAAAGGGAGTGGATCAACTTGCTTCCACAACCCACTCAGTGGATTTTTTTTTACTTGTTAACATTAGGAAATATACCAGAGTTCTCTCAAGATTTTTCTCCCCCAGGACTATTCCACCTCAGTTAAAATAATGTAAAGGTTACTCAGTTCCTCCCTGACCACAGCCTAATTCACACGTACTGAAGGACTTATTTATACTGAGCTACTTTAGGACAGGTCCAAATGACTGGCATCAGATCTGTCAATAATTTTGTCCAGCATTCTAACATAGCACAAGGTAAATTAAGGCAAAATGGCTAGAGTACAGACATACTTATGTTTACACTTCCAGGAGAAAATTCTATACTTCTGGGAAATAACTATACAGTATCAATATTTGTTGCCACACAATTTGCTCTATATTGGTCTGGCTCAAAAAACAGCAGGCATACTTATCAATTCTCTTAGACATTTTGCTCACTAAATGAGAAAAAAAACCTACATCTCAAAAAACTTCCATAAATTGTCCATTACACCTGGATAATAAGGAGACACTGTAGCCCATTTCAACCTCCTGAGTACATTTTAAATGGAAAATCTGCAATTCTCCCTGGGACACAGCCCAAAATAGATACAGAATACATCCCAAGTAATCAACTCACTTTGGTTTAATAGCCGGTCCCAAGACTTCAAAGGTTTTGTGCATAACCGACCCCTAAGGACAATGACAGCTCTACCCCACTATCTAGTAGCCCTCCTACTGGATCAAATCCCAACACCAATCTCAGTTAGCTATGCTATCAAAAGCCAGTGAAGTATTTAAAAAAAACTGTCTACACTATCAAAGTGCTCACTTCCAAATGAGCTTTCCCATCCAAAAGGCAAGTGAAAATCTCATTTTCAGCACTGAAAAATGAAAGTACTTCAAATTTAACTCATATGTCTTATGCAAAAAAGAAGATAAACAACCTCAGGTGACTAGCTCTATAATACAAGGGATGGTCTAGAACACCCAGGCCACCAAACTAAATCATTAGGATCATTTTTTAGAAGACACACAGACCTTTCTTCCTCTCCAGTAAAATGTTACCATCCAGCTCTCATTAAGTTAAAGTCTCCTGTTGGTTCAAAAGGAGTGCCTGAAGGGTACACAGCACCTGTGACAAACTTCAGGGCAGTTTTCTCTGTTGAAAATCCAACAAAAGTTTTTTTCCGATTTTTGAAAAATCTCTGCCAAGTTACAATTTGTGAGTATGCAAATTCACCCGATTTACTTCCTGTAAAAGCATAATACCCATACACCAAACAAACTCTTGGAAGAAAAGGCCAGGGTAAGTCTCTCTACTGGAGCTAAAGGCAAAATCATAACTGGCCTCAGTTGTGAATTGTTTATTCAACAACCTTAGTATCACCCAAAATATGCAAGTACTTTAAATCAGCAGTGTTCATCTACCACACAATTAACTGCACCAAAATATCACCTACAAAGACAACTAATCTGTGGTGGACTCCTTGAAAGGGTAAAGACTGCCAAGGCTAAACTTCTATAATATCAGGCTGAGTGTTGAAAATAAACAGTAAACAGGAGTGGGAACAACATACATTTCTGTCTCACGCCAAAAAACTTCCTCCAATCTTTATCCTAGAAAAACACTAACACTGTCAGCCCAGCTATCTGGAATTTTGAAAATAATCATATTTCATGTGTGACTATTGATATGACTTGTACAAAACTGTATGTTATGTACTGAGCTTCAAGAATGTAACCACAGCATACCCTGCTGGAACATAAAATATTAAATTACAAAACTTCAAGAAAATAAGTTGAAATTAAGTGCTTTATGATGGGCTATAAAAGTTAGTTTCAGACACAATATCTAGAACTAGAAGTTTTTCTATTGTCTGAAAATAAAAGTAATTACGAGGTTTAAAATGTAAAGTGTTTGACTGCTTTATGACTTCCTAGCAGCTACACTATCACCAAACCTCTGACAGATATGTATTTTTAACACATACATGTTAAAATTCTTAGTTTCTGTTACAGCCTGGGAATTGAAGTCAGGTGACAAAGACTGATGTCATCCAAGCTGGCCCAGCAGTAATGTTTGATATTAATTGAAGAATTCTTTCAGAGAGAGACTATGCATTTTGTATTTTGTCTTTGACCTGGAAATATCCATCATCACCATCTGCACTTGCCTTGCTAATGGTAAGTAACTAGGGTACAGTAATTTCTTTCAGATATAGTTAGAAATATAGTAAAGATTAGTTTAGGTTTATAGGTATGTACTAGGCTATCTGTCCAAAGGCATTTATAAGCCTAGCCGGAATATGTTGGCTTTAGCCTCCACCTTAGATTAGTTCCCTGTGCCTGTGTCCGGCAGAGCCCACTGAAGTGATCCCCGGGGTAAACTTTCTGTTTCCCATCCACTCGTCAAGTTTTCTCTTGAAGAGTGTTAGTGAGGAGCTCTGCCTAATGTAGACTGGAATCTTGTTCCAGAGCATGCGAAGTCTCTGTGACAGGAATCTATCCCTCCAGCATGTCCTATTTATTGTTGTGGTGAGGTTTAGATCCCTAGAGAGTGTGTGGCTCGAGGGGATATGGTTTTCTTTAGGTGGAGCATGTCCATCAATTCTGGGTTGGACATGGCCTTGTATGTCAGGCAGAGATCACCTCTGAGTAGGCGGTATGCAACTGAGTACACCTGGAGTTTCTTCTGCAGAGGGCATCTGTTTGAGGCCAGTGATCCTCTTGGTGAGGTACTTCTGTGGTCTTTCCAGCTGTTGCAGGTGTCTTGTAAGGTACATCCCAAATGAGGCGTTGTACTCTATGATGGGTCTGATGAGTGATGCGTAGAGGGGGCACAATGACCTCTTTTGATCTAGATGCAAACCCTTTTGTGATTAGGTGGGCCACATAGAAGGATTTTCTAACCAATTTGGCAATGTGATTATGAAAGGAGAGATTACTATCTACTTGGGTCCCCAGATCCCTTATTACATCTTCCATATTTAGGGGGATACCACCTATGTGATAGTTTGTGGGTACTTTTTTTCCAAAGGGGATGACTATGCACTTTTTGGCATTTAGCTTGAAGCCATGGTTTTGACACCAGGTATCTGTCTCCGTGAGACCCTTTTGGAGGATGTCGGCTGGAGAGTCAATTATAGCCCCTAGTTTGCAGTCTGCGAACTTGGTCAGCCATAGTCCTCCTGTGCTTGCCTGTACCTCTGAGAAGTATATTCTGAAAAGGAGGGGTCCTAGGACTGAGCCCTGGGCAACACCACTTGAAACCGGTTTAGAGTCAGACCCAGCTCCCGCAACTCTTACCATGTGGGTTCTGTCCGTGAGCCAGTTGGCAACCCATCTCGTGATGTAGGGGTTTATATTCAGGCTGGTGAGCTTGTCTATAATACCAGAATGGAGAATGGAGTCGAAGGCCTTTGCGAGGTCTAGGTAGGCTGTGTGGACCACCTTTCCCTCTTCTATAGCCTTGGTAACGGTCTCAAAGAAGTTCAGCAGGTTTAGGAGGCATGATCTGCCCTTAATGCCAAACTGGGCAGGGTCCAGTATTTGGAGGTTCCCAATGTCTCTGTTAATGAGATCCATGATGATGCGCTCAATAGCCTTGCAGACCAAGCTAGTCAGGCTTATAGGGCGATAGTTTCTGGGGTCTGTTGTGGCTCCAACTTTATGGTGCGGAATAACTGTTGCTGTGCAACACTCTATGGGCACGCAGCCTGTGGAGATGCTGAGTTTGAACAGTGTGTTTAGGTGATGGCTTAGTTCATCTTTGAGCTCATGTAGGACACAGCCTGGGACACTGTCCGGTCCCATTGATGCTGTGTTTTTGGCTTTGGAGAGGGCTATTTTAACCAGAGTGTCTCTGATTTCAGGGGCACTACATTCTTCTGGTATGGTTATGGGCCCTGTTGGGGGTGAGAGAGGGGTGAAGTTTGCACTGAACTTGTCTGCCAGGATGTTGGCGATATCGGTCGGTTCAGTGTATTTTCTGCCATTCTGTACTAACTCTGTGCAGATCTGAGAAATGCTACTTAGTTTCTTGACATTGCTAAAGAATACCTTGTTCTCATCTTTGGAGTCCTTCGCAATTTTTCTTTCTAAGCTAGCCCTGGATGATTTTATGAGGGATCGTAGTTTCTTGCGGATACTGATCAGGGATGTCTTCCCTTCTTGGGATTTTACTCTTTTCTGTACTAGTTTCCTCATTCTATTGTACAGCTTGTTTATGGCAGGGATCCACCACACTGGTTTCCTTTTCTTGGAGGAGTGAGTCTTGGTTTTGCTTGGGATAGCACGATCCATGGATTCTTGTAGGTGCCCATAGAGTACATTAGTAAAGGATTTTACAGCTTGGGCAGCATTATCCTTTAGCATGGAGGATTTGAAACTTTCCACCTCAGTCTTAAGTAACGGGAAATTTGTTTTTGAAAAGTTCTTCACGGTGGTTTCTTTGACCGGGGGAGGGGGTGGAATGTGGATATCCAGACTGATTAGTTTATGGTCAGATCTAACCGGTGAGGGGTTGACCTCTGGTGTGGAACACCGGTCGCCCATGTTGGTGATGACCAGGTCCAATATGTTGTCACCTCTGGTGGGGATGTTGACCAGTTGATCCAGGGCATTTGAGTTTATAAATTCTAGGAAATGTTGGGCAAGGAAGTTAGTACTTGAGTAGTTCTCCCAGTTAATGTTTGGGTAATTGAAATAATCCAATATCAAGGTGTTTGGTAGGACCTTTACATTTCCCAGTGTTTCCATAAATGCAGAATGGGGGTCCTGGGACATGGTGGGTGATCTGTAGCAAGCTACAATTTGAACTGCATTTCTGCCCATTGTTAGTTGCATGTGGATGATCTCTGAAGCATCGTGCTGTGCCACTAACCTGGAGGTGTGGGTATCCTTGATGAATATGGATACGCCCCCACCTTTTGTATTTTGGTCTAGGTTTTGTGGCTGAAATGTATGGTATGAGTTGTAGCCTGGTAGTGCTGGGGTGCTCTTTGGAGCCTTAAACCAGGTTTCTGTTACTGCACATATATCGATTTTCTCCATACTGAGGAGTGCGTTGAGTGTGTGCATTTTGAGTTTAGACTTCTGGCATTGAGTAGCATTACCTCCAGTTTTTTGTTACCTGTGCTATTTACGATGGTGGGTTTGTCTTTTGAGCCTTGCCTAAAAAAGGCACTACGGGGGTGGCAAGAGCCTTGGCAAGTATTTGAAAGCCTAAGGGTGACAGGTGCAAGCCATCTCTAGCGAAGCAGTGTGGCTTGTCGAGCATGTCATCCCAGGCTCGACACCAGAATATTAACCAATTGTTGAAATTGATACTTTTTTCTTTATACCATGGTATCATTCTTGGTGAGGGAAGAATGCTACTCAAGGTCAGGCTCTTACCAGCCTGGTTTTCATGATCAGAGAGCTCTTCCATGTCTCTTTTCGTGTAGTCCAGGGAGGTATGGCTCAGGTCATTCACACCAACATGGACAATGACAGAGTCATATTTGTACTTGTTCTGGAGTGACCAGAGTGCTCGGGTTATGTGGCGGATCCTGGCACCAGACAGGCAGCTAACATTAACCTTCTCCTTGTTCAGCCTAGTGAGTGGGACATCAGTGTGCCTGACTATATAGTCACCTATTACTAGTGTGTTGGGTATGTTATTTTGCCTTAAGGGCTGTGATTGTGTGGCACACTAGTTTTGTAAAGTATGTGTTTCGTGGTTTGTGTTGGGGGGTGGAGGTTGCTTGGTTGTCTCTGTTGCTTTTGCAGATTTTTATTTAGAGCCTCCAAGTATGTTTTTGTGTATTTATGTGCGTTTTTTGCCGGTGCTGGTTTCAAAGGTCTATGTGAGACTGGTGGTGTGATGCAAGTAATTCCCTTCTCTTCTTGACTGTCTGGTCCAGTCTTGGGTTGAGAGAGCACAGCCTCCAGTTTGGCTGTATAATTGCATCTCTCGCATGTATTAATGCTTGGTAGTAGGAGGAGAGGGTTGTCTGTGTACATGAAGCAGTTGTAACATTGCCTCAAAATGCCTAGATTCACCAGTTGGACCGGAGAGTACACCTGAAACTGCCCTTTGGACATGCCTGGATAGGTACAGTGAGCTGTTTTACTGACTGGCTGGTAAGGTTGACTAGAGAGCCTTGTCCTAAGGTTTATTAGTGCTTGCTATGAGTTTTGAGCAAGTGCCAGGCTGAGAAGTGAATGGTTTGAGTGCTTAAGTTGAAAGTTTGTCTAGTTCCTAGGGAAAAACTGAAGAGTAGAATTTGTGGAGCCGGGAATAATTATACCCTGGCTAACCAGTGCTACTTGGTGTGCAAAACCGCACTAATGCAGGTTTTATAGCAGGGAAATGAAAGAGATAGAAATGAGCCCAAAATGGCCAATAAACTACTAATTTCTGGCCTGAAACCACTCCTCCAGGGACAGATAGGCTGCTCAAAGCTCCCATCTCTCACAGGTGAACAGAGAAACCTCCTTCTATTCAAGTAAGGCATGGGCAAACACAGAAACTTGTTAACACAGCCCTGAATTCAGCACTAACCTGAAAACTAGACTATACTAGCTTAGAAAGGCTAGGTGGGAAAACAAGTATATATTTTTTTTGTTTTTTTCTTTTTTTCAGTAAATAAAGCAGATACAATAAAAAAAACACTTTAAATGCACAGAAATGGCTATCACACTTGAGTGTGTAGCCTACAACAGTTAAATAGGTAATTTAAACACAAAAATGACTTTGTTAAAGTGCAGCCAGTAAAATAAGTACAATATCTAGCTGAAACAAACTTTTTAAATCACAGAAACACTAAAAAATCTGCGTTTTAGGCGGAATTAGCTAAAGACAGCAAGAAAATGCAGAACAATGATACGTAATCACTCCAAAGTCCCTCTTTTGTCTCCCTGCTGCTGTAGAACTCTGCAGAGCACCAGGCAGGAGCTTGCTGAGCTGTATTTATTTGAGACCTTTGTCCTGCAATGTTCTTTTAAAATATTTCCTGTGATTTTGAACTCTCAAGTTACTGTGCTGATCTCGAGTGAGTATTGTCTTGTTCTTTTATTACTTAATATTAAATATATTTAAACCTATCTTTGTGGTTGATATTTGGGAGACATAATTAAGCTCTTAGTGTACTTGCATATCTATCTGGTGACACTGTACAGGCCACTGCAATAGCCTTGCTTGGTCAAAACTACCATTTGGATTAACAGTAGCATTATACAGTAGGATTGGTCACTATTTGTTAAGGGCCTTACAGTAGCTAATAAAGAGTTGGCTGGTGGCAGCTGGAACTTCCTTACAGCCTGGGCAGAAGAGGGCATTGCTAGTAAACTTGTGCCAGCCTTTCCTAGGTGTGTGTGCGTGTGTGTGTGTGTGTGTGTGTGTGTGTGTGTGTGTGCGCGCGCGTGTCAGCTACTTGGGCAGGGACACGAACAACTGGTTGGACAGAGAGAGAGTTGGTGGTCTTAGCTTGGCCACTCGGCTGAGATCTCAACCCTATAGCTGTGCCAGTGGGGAGTCTTAGCGGGGATCTGGAGAAAGAGGGAGAAACCAGCCCCAGTCTGACTGTGATCTCTGTGTGCTCTTAAGGGAAACGGTATTTTACTGTGCATGTACTTTATTGTGTACGTCCCCTAGCTGTAAGTCAGTGGTGAGGATTGAGGCTCATTAATTACTGGGCCAGGGCAGGGAGTCACAAGCACCAACTTTATTTTCATTTACAGCTCTACAAACTGATTAGGAAACCCATATGCTTAATAACAAAATTTATCAAAATTATTTTCTGGTACACAAGCTGACAACAACCAAAACAGATCCCATAACAGAGACCTCCTACAACAAAAGAAAGGTCTATTTTTACTTTATTTTTTATTTTGCATTTGATTACCAGGATAGTCTGATTGGGATGACTGTCATCCCCTTTTCAGCAGAGTCTTGCAGAGAAATGTTTGACGATTCCTTACAAGTACCCAAGTATGTTGCAATTACAGTGTAAAATACAAAAAAGACAAATGTAAATGAATGAAATCTCAGTCATGAGGCATTAAATGTTGGTTTGTTTTTTGTTTACAGTGTACAGTTAAATAACATTTGTAGGTTTAACAGTAGAAAGAAGACTTAAAAATGTTAATTAATAGTGATTAAGAGGCAAAAGTGATAGAAATATATAGGTATGGAAGACAGAGATGTAAGTGAGAGGAAATGCAAGGTAAAAAAGAAGGGACAACTAATGGAGAAAAATAGTAGCTGGTGAAGGAGCAGAAAATAATGAACAGGAGGTAAATGGAAAGACAATCTATTCTGGATTATTGCAGGAGCATATCCAAGACTTAGAGAGGTATTCTTTAATAGTGAGTTTAAAGTTATGTAGAATAGTGATAAGTCGAACACTGAGAGGAATATTGTTCCAGAGTTTTGCAATGTAGTTAGCATATATTGAGTCACCTGCTATATTATTGGATCTGATGGTTTTAAGGGGAGATTAGTTGCTGGATCTTAATGATCAAATGTTGCTATAATACTATAGTGCTTTTAAGGTCAGGACAGTTTTCAGGTTGATAGGGAAGAATTTGGGCTATAATTAACAGAGTAAGTTAGCTGATTAGGGAGTTCTAGCCATTTCAGTTCTGTTGGGCAATGCAGTGGGTAAGCAACAACATATGAAAGTAATTCAGCTACTTTTACTGAAGCAGGATTTCTAGGAACAGTGATCCGTGGCTCAATGGTTATTATACATTCACACTTGAGTGCAGATCAACCTTCAGTGTCAGGAGTCCCCTCTGCTAAGAGAGAGAGAGGGAACCCTCCCATGAGAGGGGTGGTTACACTTCAGACACTGAGGAGGAAGAGTTCCACTACTCCTCCCAACGGTCTTCCCTTCTTGATCTTGACAAGGACACTGATGACACCATGTCCTGTGCCTCAACCACATAGGAAACTTCATTTGGATACTCTCCTTGGAGGATGAAAAACTTCAGCTGAAACGCCAGAGAGGTATCAAATGCTAGACAAAATATTTTGATTTTATTGAGCCTGGATGTCCCTAAACCTAGTGGCAATTCCTCCGATCTTAGCAAACAGTAGGCCTTCTTGGCTAATTCTAAAGGAGCAAGACACCCAGCTCCCTCCCCTTTACGAAATCTGATAGCTTTTACAGGGGAAAGGTGTCCCGTAAGTTCTTTTACAAAAGCCCTGTGGTGGATACAGCAGTGCTGACAGGGAAAGTAGAGCGCTGGACAAGTTTAGGAAGAAAATATATACAGCTGCCACTTTGACCTTCAGAGCCAGTAACTACAAGACACAAATGACTAAGTTTCAAATTACATTCCTGATCTAATCGAAGGTGAGGATTAAGAAGCTGTATGATGTGAAACTCAAAATTAAATGACTAGATACCATGTAGACTATCAGTCAGGTGGTTAAGCACTTCTTGAAACAAGGCTATGATGACATGGATGTATCATCCCCAATGTAGCAATTCTGGGATCTGCACCCCTAGATGAAGATCTGCTATTTAGGAAACCCAGTAATGAAGTATTCAAAATGGAGGAAAGGGAGGCAAACTATGTATTCAGAGAAACAAACTGTTGTGTACCTCAAGCTTAGGTAGGAAAGGAATAACTCATGCAAGCAAGGAAAAGAAAAATGAATGCAGGAAGGGATGCAAAAAGGTCAGTATAGGAGGAAATGAAAGGAAGATGCCTTCTATCTCCAATGTAGTAGCCATGACTACACAAATCTTCTCCCTCCCTACAGCCCCCTCCTCATCTCCCACCTCTCCCAGCCAACCAAATGATAGCAAGAAAAGTACCTCAGTGCACAACAAACTGGAAGAGAGTCACAAAAGACAATTGGGTGCTGCAGTTTACCTGTCTGGGCTAAGCTGCAATTCCTAAGGAATCCAAAGATATCCAGTATCACCCCGTGCAGAGAGGCTAAGTGCATGTGATCCCCCAGTTCTACATGATAACAGAACCTCAGCCAAGACAGTATTAGAAAGCAAAGTTTGGTTGAGTTAGCACAGAGAGTATGGACAGCGACAGGATAAGAAAGATTTATCAGTGCCATTACAGTTTAGAGTTTGGACCTGTCTGACAGATTTAGAGTTTGGAGCTTTCTGACAGACCCTGAGGGGTGTGAGAAATGTAGGTTGTACAAATGAGAGTTGCCGGTAGGCACTAACTGGTAGAGGGAAAGAGAGGTGGGGCTTGAGGAAGCAAAAAAAAAGTAGTTTATGTGGGGGTGGGTGAGAATTGGGGACGGTACAACAGCAGACTAAGCCAGAACAAAGCAGTAAGAGGTGTGAACACCCAAAAAATTATGTTAAGATAAAGGACGCACTGTAGGTCAGCTTGACTACCTTATAGGTTTTATAAGGTTTAGTTTTGCTGCAATTACTGTAATAAAAGCCTGTTTATTATGAAATCAGTTTACTTTCTTTTATTTTCTATTATACTTCTGACTTAAAGACTACTCTAAGAGAGTTGATTCCATTACACTTAGCTGCCACAACTATTTAAATACAATAAAAAGGGAAGAGAATCTTTTTAACTGGTTGCACCAATCAATGCACTGACTGACTGCTACTAATTTTCACCCCTTGATGTCTCTTAGAGTTACCTGCCCCCATCTGTGAGATTGCCAGATAGATTTTTTTTTGCACTTGAAACAATAAGAGTTAAATAGACATTTATGCTGCAAGTTTTTTACACTAGTTTTTACACTCTAAATACAACTCCTGAGGAATTTAATTCAAAGAAAAGCAAGATCTTACGGTTCCTACTGTAGAGGAAAATTTACTGAGTGGCTTGGAACAAGCTAATCTAGCAAACTGCAAATGGTGGAATGTTGTATCAAACTTGAGAAAAAGTAAAGTTGCTCAAACCAAAATGTTCTTTCTTTACTAATATACAGCTTTATAATTCTTAACAGAAATGTCCCATTTCATGTTTGTTAGGTAGAAAAGTTGATATTTACTCGTGTTTCGATGACATGGACCTTACACAGAAACTATTATGGATTATGAAAACCATTAAGTATGCCTAATAGGATTTCAACTGGCTTTTGGATTTAACACCCATTTATTCCAGGAGGTAGATGGGAGAAGATCCAACAGAGTTAACAGTATGGGTACATAATAGACAATTTGAGATTACAGGATGAGGTACCTGAACAAGGCAAAATTATACCTTTAAATATTTTAGGGCCCATCACTGGCTTGTTTGGAGGTCATTTTAAGTTAAGTTTATTTACCTAAACTACCTTCATAAAAACCTGAAATAGATCAATGATCCCTCAAGGGCAATGGTCAGACTGTGTTAGGGTGTAGCTAGAGGTCATCAGAAATACAGGTGCTTGTGGTCATTAGGTTACTACAATATGTAAAGAAGATCACAGACACAGATGCCCAGCTTAGTGACCTGGTTAAGAGATCCTGGGAAGCAATTCTGCAGGTCTGTATTGATTAAAAAATAGCAGCTGTGTTGAGGTATGCAATTAATTAATGCCAACACAAGTGCTTCTAAATGCCTGAAAAGTTAGTTTCATTATAGCCAAGTGCCACTTCAGGATATTATAGGTACCAATCTAAACCACAGGTGGGCTGATTGCATATTTTTTGGGCTTCTCCAGTTTTGGTGAACACAAATCTTCATTCTATCATTATGAAGCCATCAAGGGTAATGTAGCTAGATGCTTCTTTACCCCAATGGTTCACAGGTAGGTACTAAGCTATTGGCTCTACAGACTATATAAGCCTAGCCAAAAAGGTACCCTGGCTTTCCCCACCCAAGAAAATTACTTTCCTGTGCTCCTGTCGAGCAGAGCCACACAGGTGATCCCTGGAGTGAATTTCCTACGTCTAAACCAATCAAGATTTTTCTTGAAGAGTGCTAATGAGGAGCTCTGTTTAACATCGATAGGTAGTTTGTTCCAGAGTATGGGAAGTCTCTAGGACAGGAATCTATCCCGCCAGTATGTTCTGTTTATTGTAGTAACAAGGTTTAGGTCCCAAGAGCTTGTAGCTCAGAGGGATTGGGATTTCTTTAAGTGGAGCATGTCGAACAGCTCTGGGTTTGACATAGCTTTGTATGCTAGGCAGAGATGGCCTCTGAGTAGGCAATATGTGACGGAGTAAAGCTAGAGTTTTTTGAGACAGTCTGCTTAGGGCATCTGTTTGAGGCCGGTAATCCTCTTTGTGAGGTACTTCTGCAGCCTTTCCAGTTGCTGTAGATGTCTTCTGAGGTACATACCAAAAGGGGTGTTGTACTCTATAAAGGGTCTAATGAGTGACAAGTAGAAGGGAACAATGACCTCTTTTTTCCTGGATGAGAATCCTTTTGTGATGAGGTATGCCATGCAGAAGGACTTCCTGACTACTGTGGCGATGTGATTATCAAGGGAGAGACTACTGTCCACCTGTGTCCCAAGGTCTCTTATCACACTTTTGGTGTTAGACTACCACCTATGTAGTAGCTCATGTCCAAACAAGTGAAGGCAGCTTCCACCTCCGCGTGTGTATACTTGTTCTGTTCAAATTCACAAAACGCAACTCCTCTGCTGCAACTGAAATCATCTTATCCACTGTGAAAATACCCCACAAGATGGAAGAAGAAGTTGCTAATATTAGGAATAATATATTAAACAAATGTAGTTTGTTGACTCCTCATACCACGTTAAAACTCCTTTATTAAAATGTAAAAAGTAATAAAAAAACCCACGTCCGTGAGTACAAAAATATAAAACACCACGTAAAAAGTCTTGAGCTCTATCAATCCGTATTTGTAGTTGTTGTGGAGTTTCCTGAGCATGTGCATTATGTGGCGGATCCTGGCACCCGACAGGCAGCTGACAGTAACTTTCTTCTTGTTTAGCCTGGTGAGTCACCTATGACTAGAGTGTTTCATACGTTGTTATGCCTTATGGGCTGTAGTTAAGTGGCACACTGAGTTTGTGAGCTATGTGTCATTTGCGTTGTGTTGGGGGCTGGAGGTTGCTTGCGTTTCTGCTTTGGAAGTCTCTGTTGCTTCAGCAGATTTTTATTGATAGCCTCTGCGAATGTAGGTGTGTGTTTTGTGTTTCTATGTGTGTGTTTTAGTGGTGTAGGTTTTGAGGGACTATGTGATGTGGTGCAAGTATTTACCTTCTCCTCTTGACTGTCTAGTCCAGTCTTGGGTGAAGAGAGCTTTGCTTCCAGTTTGGCTATATAAGTGCATCTCTCACAGGTTGTAGTGTTGGGTGGTAGGAGGAGAGGGTTGTCTGTGTACATGAGGCAATTGCTGCATTGCCCCAAGATGCTCAGATTCATGAGGTAGACAGCAGAAAACATCGGGAGCTGACCCTTAGACATGCCTGGAGTGGTGCTTATTTATTAAGTACTAAATACTGTTTTCCTCTAGACAAGTGAGGAAAGTTGGGTGCTGTAGTAATTTGTAGCTTATTTAGTGCTTACAATGAGTTCTGAACAAGTGCTGAGCTCAAAGAAACGTATGTTAGTGCTAAAACTAAAAAACTGGATCGTTCTAAGGGAAAATTTGAAGAGCAGACTTTATGGCACTGGGAATAGTTTAACCCTAGCTAAGCGGCAATGCATCAAATGTGTGTGTGCGTGTGTGTGTATATATAAATATATATATATATATATATATATATATATATATATATATATACATACATACACACACACATATATATATATATATATATATATATATATATATATATTTGAATATAACAGTAGCAAATGAGCTAAGTGATTTAAACAAATTAGCCAATAAAAAGCTAAAAACTGAGCCCCGCTCCAGCAGTCTTCGATCAGACAAGTTCTAACTGCACACTCTTGCCACTAGGGTGCAGAGGAACTTTCTCCAAAAAAAGATGGTCTGGATTAGTGCTCAAGTTATACAATCAAAGCTAGATTCAGCAGGTTTGAATTTAGTCTATGCTACAGCAAACAAGGTGTACCAATTTCAGAAAGAAACAGTTCAAATAAGCAGGCACAATAAGCCTTTAACCCGAAACTCCCAGCTCAGAAGAGCAGAATCTACCCTCTCCTCCCACAAGAGTGCAGACCACACCTTCTTAATGTAAAATAACTGGCCCAAAGCCCAAGTGCTTACACCAGATCTAATAAACGTTTAGAATAGACACTAAGCCTTCAATCAGCAACTCCCAACTTAGAAGGATGTAAGCTACCCGTGTTGCCACAACAGTGCAGACCACAAACCTTCTTAATGTAAAACAACTGGTTTGAAGCCCAGGTGCTTCAACCAAAGGCTTAGTTTAACAGTTACAACTTAATCCGGCTACTAACAAACAGTAATAAATGCAGCAGAATAAATGCAAGTAAGTACTTTTAAGAATAAGCAGCAAAAGCAAAATAAAGTAATTAAGTAGGAAGAAACACAAATACAGTAAAAGCAGATGAATAAAGTGCAATTTTTTTATATTTAAACAAATTACCCAATTAACCAGTAAACAAGCTCAAAACCGAGTACTGTTCCAGCAGTCTTCAATCAGCCAAGTTCTAACTGCACACTCCTGCCACTAGGGTGCAGGGGAACCTTCTCCAAAAGAGATGGCCTGGATTAGTGCTCAACTTATTCAAACAAAACTAGATTCAGGATGCCTGAATCTAGTCTATGCTACAACAACAAAGGTGCACCAATTTCAGAAAGAAACAGTTCAAATAAGCAGGCACAATAAGCCTTTAACCAGAAATTCCCAGCTCAGAAGGGCAGAATCTAGCCTCTCCTCCCACAAGAGTGCAGACCACAAATATTCTTAATGTAAAATAACTGGTCTGAAGCCCAAGTGCTTTAACCAGAACTAATACACTTTTAGAACAACAGACACTGAGCCTTCAATCAGCAATTCCCAACTTAGAAGGATGTAAGCTATCTGTCCTGCCACAACAGTGCAGACCACAAACCTTCTTAATGTAAAACAACTGGTCTGGAGCCCAAGTGCTTAAACCAAAAGGCTTAGAGTAACAGTTGCAATTTAACCAGGTTACTACTAAGTAGTAATACATGGAGCAGAATAAATACAATTGAGTACTTTTAAGAAGAGGCAAAAGCAAAATAAAGTGCATTTTTTAAGTAAAGTGCAAGGAGAGAGGAAGAATGAGCGGAAGAAAAATTCAAGGTTAAGAACCTAAGTGGGTTGGTCTTCTTAAATGTTCTCTCTGTACTAAGTAGAGTGAACACCAGACTGGGAGGGGTGCTCCAGATCAAATTTACAGTAGGGGCGGGCAACTCCAAAGCCACAAACTATAATACCACCACAAGAATAGGGTGGGGGAGAGGGGGGGGGGACAGTTTCAGGAAAGATGAGAAACAGAAAACAATGCAGTTTCAGGACAGATGAGAAACAGAAAACAATGCCAGAAAATATATAAAATAATTCAGTCAGGCAAAATTAAGGTAATGCAGAACTCTGAAAGGTTAAAATGCCAAGAAATATACTTATCAATCAGCGATATATTTCCAGATTGTTTGAGAATCACACTGCAGCCAAAACAACAGGAGTTTCCAACAGTGTATGAAATGTCCTTTGGTCAAAAATAGGATAAATTCTCTGGTTTGCCAGTTACAAGTACATCAGATGCCTTCTTTGATGCTTCCTGTCTGGCATCCAGTACATAACATGCCAGTATACAGACTAGTCATGAAACCAGTTAAGACTGTTTGGAAAATCTATTCTACAAAGGTAGATATAAAATAACAAACCCTTGGGGAAGGATGAACCCATGAAACTAGTTGTAATCCTACCTGATGCTAACAGTCGAGGGAGGTATTTGTAATGGGAGAACAAGGAAATTCTCACTCCTTTCTCGGCAGTCAAACAGCCCTAGAAGAGTGGTATGCAGTATCCTTACAGGAGAAACTCATGCCATGTCAGATAATGAGAAAAAAGTACATTGTCAACTGTATTTGGAACTCAGAAATGGTGACCCAAAGTGAAATGATCTTCAGAGAATCTGTGTGCCACAGATAAATTACTCCTTGGTTGAGGAAATTAACTTTACAAACACTTCAAAGAAAAAGTCTCCAATTGGAAATTACTGATATTAAAAAGTGCAAAATGGCCTATATCTGCTTTTCCAAGACATAATTCAAGTCCTAGGAAGGAGAAACCGCCTTTATGGATGAACAACTCCTTTGAATTCTCCAACATGTTGCTAGGTTGCTAAAGGTGTGTGTGGGGGTCTCCATAGGCATGCAAGCTGAAATGGCTGACAAATGTACTTTGCAAAGGCACATGTCTGGCTGGATTTAACAGTTTACTTTTAAGTATTACATAATCATCCCTACAGGTGTAGTAATGGGGTCCTGATAACTTCTGTGGAACCACAGTGAAAATCCATTTAGATGTAAAGTACAATTTTCTTGTGGCAAGCTTGCTAGTCTCCATAAATGTGGCTTGCATGTCCTCAATAAACTGGTACCAGTGCAGTGTGAGAGTTAAATCATCAAGGCAGAAAGCATCAGAGTCTTCAGGTTGAGGTATATCAGGGCCCACAAATTAAGAGGCTCATTTGCAAAAGCAACACAAGTTTTTACTTTGGATATCTTGAGTGAAAAAAGAAAACCAATGCTGTCTGGGGCAAAATGGCGCTATTACTAGCACTATAGGCACTTCAGGGGCAAAAATTAATTCTAGACCACCTCAGAATTGAACAACATGGAGAAAAACAAAAACATCTCTGTGTATCATCCATCTGAGGGGATCGGCAGGTGATCTCCTTAGGTGGTTTGCCACTAAATTCATCTGGAAAAGGTAGTAAACTCCTCTTAGAGTCATCAGGGACTGAAAAGCTATCTCCCAGGCAGTCACGGCCAGCTTGCACAAAGGTTATTTTGAGGACAGTAGGCTCTCTGTGTGTTTGAATCAAGTAAGAACCACAGAAGCACTACTCTTTTGGGAGGAGTGAGATTTTACCTGGAGATGATGAAGGAAAATCCCAGGTCCGAAAGCAGTTGATAGTGAAATGCAAGGCCCTCTCCACCTCTTCCTAGGATAATGTCTGAACAAGGCAGTCATCCAGGCAGGGTTAAGTGTGAATGCTCTTGCTTCTGAAATAAAGAAGTGCAGCCAGGCACTTTGTTAAAACTCTTGGTGCAGCAGCCAGTCCAAACGGCAATAAGGTAAACTTTATAGCAAGAACACCCAGCCTTAAATATGACAATGCACCAGTGTTTCCTGTGAAAGAGTGTATGAAGGTAAACATCCCTGAGCTCCAGGATAACCATTAGGGCTTGACAGAACAGGAGAGGTAAAAGAGCTTGCCATGGAACCTCATATCTGAGCAACAGGAAGAGACTGAGCAGAACTTTCTTTTCTAGTCCTGTCTTGGTAGGGGTTCTGTTACCACTAGCTGTAGATGGTTCCTGTAGAACTGGAGGGATCAGATACAGTTGACCTCTTTGCACAGGGGGGGGGGGCATTGGATATCTTTGGTTTACTTAGGAACTGTAGCTTGCGGTAGTGGTGCTGCGGTAGCATTGTCGCCTCACAGCAAGACGTTGTCCAGTTCGATTCTCAGCTAGAGCGTCTTCTGTGTGGAGGCATGCGTGAATGGGCGTGCCTTCATTGAAGGTTGTGCGTCAAGGCTGGTAACTCGGCACATAAAAATCCACTACCAAACATTAGTGGACTGGAGTTCCACTGTGGCGACCCCTAACCGGGATAAGCCGAAAGACACACACACACACACACACACACACACACACACACACACACACACACACACACGCACACACACACACACACTTAGGAACTGTAGCTTAAACAAGACAAACTGCTGTGCCCATTTGTCTTTTTTGAAGTTCTTCCAGTTTCTTGTACACTGGGGTACCTCTTCCTGCTATTATTTGGTTAGCTGGGAGAGGTGGGAAATAAGGATGGAGGAGGGGCTTTTGGCACGGGAAAGATTTGTGCACTCTTGGCTATTAACATGGGAGATACAAGGCCTCTCACTCTGGTCTTCCTTTCATTTTCTCCTGTACTGGTCTTTCACCCTTTGCCTGCTTTCCTTTTTTCTTTTCCTTGCATTGGCAATTCTTGTCACACTTAAGCTTGAGTTACAGAAAAATCTGTTTCTCTTAATGCATATTTTTCCTGCCTTTTCTCCATTTTTGAATACTTCATTACTGTGGTCCCCAAACAGCAGGTCCTGGAATTACCACCATTTCAACAAATGCTTAACCAACACATGGATAAGCCTAAGTTCTGCTGCTAAGGAAAACAGGGGCTACTCCCAGAAGGTTGAAAATTAAGCAGTCCTTTAAAAATGATGTGCAGAGATGGCAAATACATTAAATCTGAGTGAAATAACAAACTCAAACTAAAGTGTCTCAAGAAAGCCAGGCAACCCTGACAACTTCTTACCCTTCACCCAAAAAAAGACAACAGCTTTCTCTCCGCAGAAAAGGCTTCAGTAGAAGGCTTTCTGTTAGTCTCCAGTACTTCAGTCACATCAAAGGAAGATCCAGAAGGATCAATACCTCTACCAGGAGTTTATTCAGATGGGTTGACAAAAAATGTATTGCAGAACAAGGGGAATCTTAAAAAATATCCCACTCACTTGCTATAACTTCTGGAGTACTTTCTATCTTTCCTAATAACTCCTAGATAATTTCCACTGCCCATTCCTAAAATTCCTCTTTTTAGCAGGGAGGTGATGAAGTGACAGTGTCTCATCTTTACTTCATTACCTTGATTTTTTTTTAGTAATTACTGGCACATGATCTGAAACAGTTAATGGACACGTCAAAGTTCTCAATGAACTGCACATGTTCTCTGAAATACAACTTCTGTCTACTCTAGCCCAATTATTGTACCTTGGTGATCATAGGAGGTTACTAGGCTAATGGTCCTAGGGCCCTAACAAGATTAGCCAAGTACAACCTTTGTTCCCAAGAATATCAGGGAATTAAGCGGAACTAAGTTAACTACTGCCCCTTTCCAAGAGGGACACAGGTAAAACTCCCTGGGTGAATTTGTGGTTTTCCATCCAATCAGCCAAATTATGTTTAAATAGGGTCAGCAAGGGGCTCTGCTTCACCTGAACTGGAAGTTTGTTCCAGAGGACAGGTAACCTCGGTGAGACATATCTCTCTCTCCAGCAAGTCCTATTGATTTCAAATACGTTGAGTCCTCCACAGTGAGTGCAACATATTTATTTATTTTACATTTGTTTACTGGGATGGTCTGACTGGGACAGTGCCCATTTTCAGCGGAGACCCAGGGAGAAAAGCTCCAGCTTAAGCTTACATACAAAGCCATCAAACCAAGTAATAGAAATTATAGACAAAAAAATGGGTGTTAACACATTTACAGGATAAACGTTTAAAAACAAAAATATACACATAGTATCAAATAGAACAATACTTTAAACACGTGAATATAGACAAATATATGGTTGAACTTATAAATGTGGAGGAACACAACATTAGTCAAGAAATTAAATAGGGAAAATCACTTGGGCAAAGTAGTGCACAGTTAGTAACACCTCTGTGGTGAGAGTTGCAGCTAGGAATGTAACTACTTATAGAGAAGTAGTGTTGTTAGAAAAGATATGTTAACTGAGTTAGTATGTACAGCCAAATTGTATAAGTAGTGCTAAGTTAATAATTAACCTGGAGTGTTAGTGTCTTTTGAGAGATATTTAAAATGGTTAAGATTTGTTATGGATCTAATACTATGTGAAAAGGTATTCCAATTTTTGGCAACAAAGTTAAGAGTAAATACAGTTGCCTGCTGTATAGGACACTTTGGTTACTTGGAGTAAATCTTTGTTAGATGATCGAAGATTACAAATGTTAGAATAGAGTTGTAGAAGATTCTTAGGGAAGGTATGTTGTCAGGGTTGTGCATTATTTTGTGAGCCATTATTAATTGGTTATAGTCCACAACATGAGATAGTTCCAACCAAGAAAGATTTTTGAGGCACTGACAGTCTTCTTCTTCTTTCGGCTTTTCCCGGTTAGGGATCGCCACAGCAGATCAGCTGTCCGCTCATGACTGGCAGTGGAGTATTACAGTGTCGAGTTGCCAGCCTGGCGCCCAACCTTCCACAGAAGGCACATACAAGCACACACTCACACCTAGGGCCAATGTAGAGTGTCCAATCCACCTACTGCATGTCTTTGGGATGTGGGAGGAAACTGGAGCACCCGGAGGAAACCCATGCGACCACAGGGAGGACATGCAGACTCCGCACAGAAGGCACCCCAGCCGAGAATCGAACCGGAGAACCTCTTGCTGTGAGGCGGCAATGCTAATTGAGGCATTGACAGTGATGGGTTGAATGTGTGGAATCTGTTGCACATCTGGCAATCTTATTATAACATGATTCTAGTTTACTTAGTTCTAACTTTTTGAGATTGGTAAGTACGGGGGATGCATATAAGAGTGAGGAGAGAAGGTGGGTTCTAGCTATGGCTATTCTTGCAGCCTCTGTTAAGAATTTTTTGTTTCTATACATTGTTCCCATTTTCTTGTGAACCATTTTGATTGTTTTAGAAATGTGTATGTCAAAGTTTAGTCTGAAATTATGATGCCTAATAGTTTTGTTTGGGAATCTGGGAAAATGCTAGTATTATTACTGGCAGTGATATAAAACTTAGCTGGGAGGTTAGTAGGTTTAGATGGATGAAAGATAAGTTTAGTTTTATTAGGGTTGAGAATGAGTTGTGAGTTTGCTAGCCATGTTTCAATATCAGCAAAGGCTTTTTGTGTAACTGTAAGAAGTTGAGCTGCTGTGGACGCTGTACATATGAGGGCTGAATCATCTATATATTGTATGATAGATGCTTGACAGGAGGCAGTATTAAGATCATTTATGAATATGCTGAAGAGGGGGGCCCTAGGACTGAATCCTGAAGGACTCCAAGTGTAACAGGAAGGAGTGGGGATAGATCTTGCTTCCATTTCACAGCTTGCTGGTGGCTAGACAGATGACCTTGAAACCAGTTAACAGCATCAGGGTTGATATTAAGATTATTCAGAGTGGACAGTAACTTAAGATGGGAAACTGTATCGAATGCTTTAGACATGTCCAAAAAGACTGATGACACTATTTTGCCATCATCTCTGAATTTACTTATAGTATTAGTGAAGCTTAGAAGAGCTACAGTAGTGCCATGATTTGGTCGGAATCCATGCTGTGATGATGACAGGAGATTGTTTAGAAGGTGTTTAAGAAGTTGAGAAAGTGGATACATCTTTCCAGAATTTTAGAAAGTGGTGAAAGTATAGCAATAGGCCGGTAGTTTGTTAGTTCTGTTGAATTACTCCTTTGTGTAATGGTGTAATATATGCAGTTATATATAATTATATTATCATGCATTATTAACATGCAAACTTATGCCATTTGATTTATGGATGTGCAGCATTTCCATTAGGTCAGGATCTAAGATTGCTTTATATGCAAGGCAGAGGTCACCTCTAAGTAGTCGGCAAGAGACGAGTGCAGTGACAGTGATTTCAGTCTGTCAATGTAGATCATATGCTGAAGACCCTGAATTTTCTTTATAAGAAACCTTTGAGGTCTTACTATTGGCCTGATGAGTGAAGAGTACGGGGGGGGGGGGGGTTATAACTTCTTTTGTTCTGGATGCAATCCCCTTACTCATGAGGTGGACAACACATAAAGCTTTTCTTATCACTGTGGAGACGTGGTGGTCAAAGGAAAGGTTGCTATCAACCTGAGTGTCCAAATCTCTCACAACTGATTGTGTGCTTAGAGTGTTATTAATGTGGTAATTTGCAGGGAAGTCACCCTTGCTGAAGGGGATGACACTGCATTTTTTTGCATTGAGTTTTAGCCCATGACTTTGGCACCTGTTAAGTCCCTCTTGTAGGATGTTGACATTGTTTGGGGACTCTGGTGATAATTGTAAACTGGGTGCAGACATACTTTGTCAACCACAGGCCTTTTGTTTTAGCCTGTACATCAGAGAAGCTGATTCCAAACAACAGGGGCTCCAGCACAGATCCCTGTGAAACACTACGGGTTACAGGTCTGATGGTAAAGTTGGAGTCCCCTATTTTGACTGTGTGCGTTCTACTGGTGAGCCAGTTTGCAACCCACCTGACAATATTCGGGTTAATCTCCAGCTGGGTGAGTTTATCAATGATGTCCTACTGGGGAACAGTGTCTAAGGCCTTGTCCAGATCCATGTAGGCCGTATACATGGATTTGCCTTCGTCCAGGGCTTTGGTGATTGTCTCAAAGTTGTCCACCAATTTAAGAGGCAGGATCTCCCTTTAACAAAGCCAAACTAAGTTGGGTCGAATGTTTGGAGGTCTCCTATATCTTTGTTGATAAGGTCCACGATTATTCTTTCCATAGTTTTGCAGATTAGGCTGGTCAGGCTTATGGGTCTGCAGTTTCCAGGGTCTGTGGAGGCACCTCCTTTATGTAATAGGGTGACTGTTGCCATTTTCCATTCAAAACGTGCAAAACCAGTTCTTAGACTGTGGTTATAAACAGTACTCAGCGGTGCAGTTAGTTCCTGTTTTAATACATTTAGAATGCAGCCTGGTATATTAGGTCACAGAGAAGCTGTATTTTTGGCTTTGGAGAGAGCATTTCCGACCTGCTCCTTGCAGATAAGTGGAGGACAGGTGGTAGGGATGTTTTGGGGGACATATGGCAAGGACAGGGGGACAGGTTTTCACGTAACCTGTCAGCTGGCAGGTTGGCTATTTCTGTGGGTTAAGTAGATGTGGTGACATTAACAACCAGGTCTGTGCAAATCTGGGTTTTTCCTTTAAGGTTTCTGATGTAGAAAAAGAAGGTCTTATGGTTATCCTTAGCTAAGGAGGCTAATTTAGATACATAGTTAGCTTTGGAATTACAAATCCAGCCACTGGGGATGCACAAGCCAGTGCATTTCTTTGTGCCGGTCCAAAGTCCGGATAAATGGGGAGGGTTGCATCAGGAAGGGCATCCGGCGTAAAATTTTGCCAAACCATACATGCGGACAACAGTACAGATATACATACCGTATCGGCAGAGGCCCAGGTTAACAACGACCGCCACCAGTACTGTTGGTAACAGGGTGCTGGCGGAAATTGGGTTACTGCTGGCCGAAGGAGGAGAAGAGGGGGAAGGCATGCCCAAAGCCAGGTAAAGACTAGGACTGTGGTAGTGAGGTTCGGAACTTTGAATGTTGGCAGTATTGGCAGCATGACTGGTATAGGAAGAGAGCTAGCTCATATGATGGACAGAAGGAAGGTTGGTATATTGTGTGTGCAAGAGACCAGATGGAAGGGGAGCAAAGCTAGGTGTATCGGAGGCAGGTTCAAATTGTTTTATCATGGTGCGGATGGGAGGAGAAATGGCGTAGGGGTTATTCTAAAGGAACAGTATGTTAAGAGTGTTTTGGAGGTGAAAAGAGCGTCAGACAGAGTGATGTTTATGAAGCTAGAAATTGATGGTGTAATGATGAATGTTGTTAGTGCCTACAAGTTGAGTGTGCGATGGATGAGAAAGAAAAATTTTGGAGCAAGTTGGATGAAGTGCTGATGACTGTACCAAAGGGTGAGAGAGTGGCGATTGGAGCATATTTCAATGGGCATGTTGGTGAAGGGAACAGAGGGGATGAGGAACTGATGGGTAGGTATGGTGTTAAGCAAAAGAATGCAGAAGGTCATATGGTAGTGGATTTTGTGAAAAGGATGGACATGGCTATGGTGAATACGTATTTTAACAAGAGGGATGAGCATAGGGTGACATACAAGAGTGGAGGGAGATGCACACAGGTGGATTATATCTTATGTAGAAGGGCCAGTCTGAAGGAGACAGGAGACTGTAAAGTGGTGGCAGGATGACACAGGATGGTGGTTTGTAGGATGACACTGGTGATCAAGAAGAGAAGGATGAGTGTGAGGGCAGCACCAAGGATCAAATGGTGGAAATTGAAAAGGGGTAATTGTGAAGTGGAGTTCAGGGAAGAGTTAAGACAGGCACTGGATGGTAGTGAAGAGTTACCGAATAGCTGGGTAACTACAGCAGAGCTAGTAAGGGAGATGGCTAGAAAGGTGCTTAGTGTGACATCTGGACAGAGGAAGGAGGACAAGGAGACCTGGTGGTGGAATGAGGAAGTACAGGAGAGTATATGGGCGAAAAAGGTTGGCAAAGCAGTGGGATTGTAAGAGATGAAGAAAGTAGACAGGAGTATAAGGAGATGAGGTGCATGGCAAAGAGAGAGAGGTGGTGAAGGCTAAGAATAAGGCATATGAAGAGTTGTATGAAAGGTTGGACACTAAGAAGGGAGAAAAGGACCTGTACCGATTGGCTAGACAGAGGGACCGAGCTAGGAAAGATGTGCAGCAGGTAAGGGAGATAAAGGATAATGAGGGAAACATACTCACAAGCGAGGAGAATGTGTTGAGCAGATGGAAAGAGTACTTTGAGGGGTTGATGAATGAAGAGAATGAGAGGGAGAGAAGGTTGGATGATGTGCGGATAGTGAATCATGAAGTGCAGTGGATTAGCAAGGAGGAAGTAAGGATAGCTATGAAGAGGATCAAGAATGGAAAGGCTGTTGGTCCAGATGACATACTTGTGGAAGCATGACAGTGTTCAGGTGAAATGGCAGTGGAGTTTTTAACTAGATTGTTTAATGAAATCTTGGAAAGTGAGACGATGCCTGAGAAATGGAGAAAAGTGTTTTGGTAACGATTTTTTAAGAATAAGGGTGATGTGCAGAGCTGTAGTAACTACAGAGGGATTAAATTTATCAGTCACAGCATGAAGTTATGGGAAAGAGTAGTGGAAGCTAGGTTAAGAAGGGAGGTGATGATTAGTGATCAGCAGTACGGTTTCATGCCAGGAAAGAGCACTACAGATGCGATGTTTGCTCTGAGAGTGTTGATGGAGAAGTACAGAGAAGGTCAGAAGTAGTTGCATTGTGTCTTTGTGGACTTAGAGAAAGCATATGACAGGGTGCCTAAAGAGGAGTTGTGGTACTGTATGAGGAAGTCGGGAGTGTCAGAGAAGTATGTAAGAGTGGTACAGGATATGTACGAGGGAAGTGTGACAGCAGGGAGGTCTGCGGTGGGAGTGACGGATGCGTTTAAGGTGGAGGTGGGATTACATCAAGGATCAGCTTTGAGCCCTTTCTTATTTGCAATGGTGATGGACAGGTTGACAGACGAGAAAGTACAGTTTTGTACCTACCATAAATGTAGATGTTCGAGTGTATACACTGCTGCAGTCATTACCCTTGGGTTATCCTGCCGTCAGGCGGTTCCCCAGTTGGCCTGAGTTCCAAAGTCTTGGTCCGGCGTCGGTTGCTGTTGCCTCCTCCCTGACGTCAATGCAACAGGTGTATATAAGATGCAGCCGACGTCATTTTCTTCAGTTTTTCTTGCCCCAGATGTCAGGTGCCTCTAAATATGTAGCCAATTCCAATTGCTAATAAAACATACATAAGAAAAGCAAAAAACAACTTACAGCTACCAACAAATACTCCCCATAGGTAGTAAGGGTAGAAGACATAGGTACGTACCAGCCAGTAAGAGGGGAAGGAGGGAGGGTAACCTGGACTGCAGCAGTGTTTACACTCGAACATCTACATTTATAGTAGGTACAAAACTGTACTATGCTCATCATGTTACACTGCTGCAGTCATTACACTTGGGTAGAATCCCAAAGCTGAGGAAGGTTGGCTGGTCCTATAAGGCATTAGGGGTGGCTATAAGGCCCTGCAGCACTGCAGTGGCGAAGCCAGCTCTGGATTTAGAGTATAGAGGCAGATGGTAATGCTTGGTGAAGGTGTGTACAGAACTCCAAGTTGCTGCTTCCAAAATATCCTTGGTAGGTACTACCCTGAGGTAGGCACTACACTGAGGTAGGCAGTTGAAGTGGTGTTGCTCTGGTGGAGTGAGATCTAATACTGCTAGGCACAGGTTTTCCATGGTATGTGTAGCAGAAACGTATACAATGTCCTATCCATTTTTAAATAGTCTGTTTTGAAATGGCTTTCCCTGTGCTCCTGCAGCATAAGCTACCAATAATTGCTCAGATTTTCTAAAAGCTTTGGTTTTGTCCAAGTAGAAGCGTAACTGCCTGTGAATGTCCAAAGAGTGCAGTAGTCTCTCCCCTGTATTCTGTGGTTTAGGATAAAAAGTTGGCAGGTGAATAGTTTGGTTTAGAGCCACACTGGATACCACCTTTGGCATAAAAATAGGGTTAGTTCGTAAAGACACACTGTCCTGGTGGAAAATGAGGAAAGGTTCCACTGCCATTAGTGCCTGTAATTCTGAAACTCTTCGTGTTGATGTTATTGCCAGGAGCAGAGCAGTTTTCCAAGAGATATATTTTAATTCTGCTGTGTTGGCTGGCTCAAATGGAGGTAAAGTTAGCTTCTCCAAAATAAAATTGAGGTCCCAAGTTGGAGTAGGTGCTCTACGGGGCGATCTTATGTTTTTAGCCCCTCTGAGGTACTGTTTTAACAGAGGACTAGAGGAAATTGGTGGATCCGTGTTGTAATGAGCAGAGATGGCAGAGGCGAGGATCATGATGGATGAGAAGAAAAGTCCTTTGTCCAGCATCTCAGTTAAGTATTGTAGTATCTGAGGAATGTTTGGGACAAGAGAGTCAAGGCTGTGACCTTGGTTCCAGGCACAGAATCTCTTCCATTTATCCGCATAGGCTTTCCAGGTACTAGGCCTTCTGGCCTCCAGAATGACATCCATAACAGCTTTGGAGAGAGGCATTGCTTGCTTGACTAAGGAATCTTCCATGCAGCTAGGTTTAAGGTCTTTAGCTGGCTGTGTAGTATTTGTTTGTTGTGCTGAGTCTGCAGATGTGGGATTTGAGGCAAAATCCAGGGTGGTTCTTGTGCTAAGCTCCTTAAGATTGAGTACCAGTGCTGGCGTGGCCAGTCTGGTGCAATCAGGATCATCTTTGGCTCTTCCTGCCTGGCTTTTACGAGTACCTTTGGCAGGAGAGGTAGTGGTGGGAAAGCGTATACTTGTAGGTTCTCCCAGCTGAATGAGAGGGCATTCACTTTCCATGCTTGTAGATGGTAACTCCTTGTGCAGAATTTTTGTAGCTGGCATTTTATTGGGGATGCAAACAGATCTATGTCCGGGCTCCACCATTTCTGTGTTATCATTCTGAATATTTGTGGATTCAAGTCCCATTCGTGGGGATCCATGATGTTTCTGCTTAAGTCGTCTGCCAGTGTGTTTTTCTCTCCTGGCAGGAATTGCACTTGCAGATGAACTTGAAGGTTTATAGCTGTGTTCCATAAGGTCATAGCTTGTCTGCATAGGGGGTAGGAGTGACTGCCCCCTTGCTTGTTTATGTACCACATAACTGTGGTGTTGTCTGTCTTTAGTAGTAGTTGTCCTGGATGCAGCAGGTCCTTGAAAGCTATAAGCGCATTTTGTACAGCTAGCATCTCTTTTTGATTGATGTGAAGATGCCTTTGTTCTGCGGGCCACGTGCCCTGAATACATTTGCCTGCCATGTGTGTTCTCCAGGCGTAATCCGATGCATCTGTTGTCAGTGTTTGCCTGGCTGTGGGTTGTGTAAAAGGCTGTCCCTTGTTGAGGTGACAAGCTTGAGCCCACCATTGAAACTCCTGTTGAAGGCAAGGGATTAGTGGTATAACTGTTTCCAAACTTTGACAGTGTTGAGACCATACATTCTTTAGGTACCATTGTAGTTTCCTCATATGCAGTCTGGCATATGGAATTAGTAGTATGCAGGATGCCATGTAACCCAAGGCCTACAGAATTTTTCTTGCAGGGAGTTGGGTCTTTGTTGCCATCAATTGAAAGTATTGAGTCAGTTGTCCTTGTTTGTCTGGCATGAGATAAGCCATCTGGGCCGTGGTGTTCAAGCTGGCACCCAGGAATAATAAATAATCTCTTGTGAGGGCACTAGTTTTGATTTCTTTTCATTTACTGTGTACCCCAGGCAACTTAACTTTTTTACAAACGCCAGATGCTTTAGAAGAATGTCCTTGCTCTCTGCTTGAATCAGGCAGTCGTCCAGGTACGGATAAATTTGAATTCCTTTCTGTCTGCAAAATGCAATTACTGGTGCCAGGCACTTTGTGAAGACCCTGGGCGCAGTAGATAAGCCAAAGGGCAGTGCAGAGAATTGGTAGTGCATTGAACCAGCTATGAATCTGAGGTATCTTCTGCAGTTTTGTCTGATAGGGACATGCAGGTATGCCTCTTTGAGGTCCAAAGTCACGAGCCAAACTTTCTTGCCCAGCATGGGAAGAAGCTGCTGTAATGTCAACATTTTGAATTTCGGAACATCCAGGTAAGTGTTTAGAGATGAAAGATCCAGAATGGGCCTCCAGGCTTTGTCCTTTCTGGGTACCAGAAAGAGTCTTGAGTAAAATCCTTGGCCTTGCTCCTGTGATGGCACCTTCTGAATAGCTCTCGTATCCATGAGTGTTGTAATTAGTTTTTGAGCCTCTCCCCATTGATTTGGTGGCAGATTTGGCATTCCTTTTAACCTTGGCAGAGTGTGAAAGTGGAACCTGTAACCTTGAAATACAATGTTGAGAACCCATTTGTCTTTGGTGATCATTTGCCGATTGTGGTAGAAGAGTACCAGTTTTCCTCCCAAGGGGGCTGCCAATAAGGATTTGTTTGGCAGCTGTAGTGGGAAGTCATTGGAGCTGCTTTTTATATGGTTGGGGCCTGTCTTCCCCTTCTTTCTTGCCTGATGCAACCCATTGTCGAGGCCTGTAAGGACCTTGTGTTTGACCTGTACCTCTTGGACGTCTGTATCTTCCCCTTTGAGGTCTGTCTGTAATTGGAAAGGACCAATTCTTATTTGGCCAGTTTCTGCTAAATCTAGGAGGCTGAACCTGTAAGAAATCCTTCACCGTTTGCATAGATTTTGCCATATCCTCCATTTTCTTTAATACCTATTCTGCCTTAACTCCAAATAACACATCCAGCTGCAAAGGTGCATCCAATAATTTTGCTTTAACATGATCTGGTAACATATGTTCTTTTAACCAAGCATGTCTTCTAATGACAGAGCCTGTAACTGCTGCTCTGCAGGAGGCCTCTAGAGAATCAAAACCACATTGCAAAGTATGCTTTCCCACTTGATTCAGCTGCATGCAATAAATCCTGCATTTCTTTAAAATTAGGAGGATCGGATTCTGGAAGCATTTTTTGTTTTAACTGAGACAATAAAAATTGCTGATATTTTAGCATGTGAAACTGGCAATTTAAGGCTCTCATTGTTAAAGTTGCAGACGTATATACTTTCTTTCCCCATCTGTCTAATGCTCTGGAATCTCTGACAGAGGCAACTGGATTTCTGGCTGATGAGGCCTTAACTCCTTTGGGTCACTGAGAAATAGTTTCAGGGTCAGCTACAGGGCTTTTACACAGAAATTTATGTGAGTCAGGGACTCTGTAGTGTCTGTCAGGTTTAACAGGGGCTGGAGGTAAGGAATCAGGATTTAAGCTGGATTCAGTATACACATCATCCACAATATGTAACACTGGCGGAATAGCAAGGGGTCTGTGTTGAGGTAATAAAAGGAAGTCTCTGAGCCTTTTCTTGGATTCTGAGTAATCCTGGCCTTCCCAGTGGAAATGCTCCCTCATGGTATGCAGGGTTTCCCCAAAGGAGTAGTCCTCAGGTGGTGAGGCTAATGGAATTGATTCCTCAGCATCAGAATCCTCATAAGGGGATAAAGAGTATCCTAGGTCTGAGGATTAATCAGAAGAAAAAAGCTGGTAATAAACGCCAATAAAATATTGTCTGCGGATCCACCAATAAGTGCCACACGTCCAAAATAGTGCAAGCCGATTTACTGAACCAAAAAAACACAAAACGAACATTGTAATTAAAAGTCAAAAATTGGTTGAACTGTTTGTCCTTAGGGTTATTTCCATTCTGCTCTGTAAGTAACTCAGAGCGTGTGTTTGACTAAGTTAAGACTCTTATATAGAGGAATATTTTATTGATGGAAGAATTTCAAAAGAATATTGAATTTCACAATAAATACATGATTTTCTTCAAGTAAAATTTCCCAAAATGGCTCCCTTCCAAAGACATGCATCTGGAGCATTTCTCCCCGGGCCTCCGCTGAAAACAGGCTCTCTGGAACCTAGTCGGACTTTCCCGGTCAACAAATGATAAATAAAAATAAATAAAAATAAAAATAAAATAAATAGGAATACCGAAAGTTCATAAGGACCTCTCTGACCCCCCTTTCAGACCAATAGTGTCAGGAAGTAAATCTAAAACATTCCCAATGGGTAGATTTATAGACACAAAATTGAAATTTATGTACAATGTTATTAATCATATGGTGAAAGATTCCTGGGTTTTCCTTAATAATTTTCCAACTAAAGTATGGAACAACAACACTATTTTTGTCACCATAGATGTTATAGACTTATTTTCGTGTATTCCTAAACATGAAGGTTTAGAAGCATTCAATAACAGTATAATAAAATACACCAACTTTGAATGGGATGAAATTTGTCTATTAACTGAAATGATGTCCATAGTTTTGGACAATAATTTCATAGATTTTGAAAGTGAATACTTTAAACAGACCAGGGGGGTTGCTATGGGTGCAGCTTGTGCACCCATATACGCCAACCTGGTCATGCTTTATTGGGAAGATACCCAATTGTTTCCCAGTGAATATTTTAAATATATCAAATACTATTCCAGATTTTCAGATGATATATATATATATATATATATATATATATATTATGGGAAGTGGATTATGACACTTTACAAAAATTCATTACTTTTTTGAACAGTAGTAGTGAATATTTGAAATTCACATTTACTCACAGTAACATAGGAGAACCTTATTTAGATACATACATTTATCATGTGGAAGGAGAGCTTCGGTCAAAAATTTATAGGAAATCCACTTTCTCTAATAATTATTTAGAATACACAAGTTGTCATCCTCAAAAATTGAAACATAACGTATTTAAGGGACAGTGTATTCGAGCATCACGAATGGTATCGAATTATGAAAATATGAAGATAGAAGTAGAATTTATTAGTAATCTATTCCAACAGAGAGGCTACCCTAGGAAAATGATTGATGAAACAGCAAGATACATTATTAAGGAGTGGAATGTGAAATATAAACCCTTATTAGGAGCAGGCTTGACAATAGGAAAACAAAATTCAGTTGGCGAACACAACAATGGATATGACAATACATTAACACCTCCTTTTCAAAGATCATGTGTTACACAGTACAACTTGGGGGATAGATAGTATTAAAAATATGGATCAACAAATTTTGGCACATGATTACAGGCGATAGTAATTTAGCAAAAATTCTGGGCAATAAACCCAATTTTATTTATAAAATGGGAAACAACATAAAATCACGTTGAACAAAGATACAATGCACTTAAGAAAAAATTCAAAGATCCTAATAAGAGAAGCAAGAAATGTGGATTTTGTAATCAGTGTAAATACATGTCTAATGAGAGTAAAATATTGTTGGAAAATGGACACAGATCATTATTAAGATCCAAAAATGGTACATGCAATACAAAAATGGTGGTATATCTGGCCAAATGTGTAAAATGTCCCAGTTTTTACGTAGGTAAGACTGAGAGGAGTCTTAAAAAGAGAATATATGACCATACTTATAGTATTCAAACAAGAGACAAGACCAATGCACTATTTAGACACATAGAAACAAAAGGAGATGAACATCAGTTTAGATTTAGTATATTAGATAGTATTTACATTGACCCTAGAGGTGGTGATTTTAAAAATTTGTCAAGTTATAAAGCAGTGTGGTGGCAAATATTTTTAGATGCCACCACTCCACCAGGTCTTAATGAATTTATATCAATCAAACCTCTATTATCAATATGCTGACATATTACACACCATATATTAATTTATATATGTCAGTCAGTAGATAGCTTCTCTAGTAGCATACATATATTTATGTCCAAGTGTACAATTATGATTTTTGTGCATATAACGTTATACAACAGCCTTAGATGATATACAGTTGTGTAGGTTAAGTTCTATTTACGTACAGTGTGGACATTTTTAATCACAATTTTAATTATAGGTACACTTTTTTAATTATAGGTATTTAGATTTTTGTAGCATTTTTAGAAGTATAATGAAATGATTAAATATATAGCATATATTTATTCAATATATACTTTTTAAAGTAAGGCATTTAGGATTTGGAATGCAGACATAGCAATGTTATGAGCATAAATTCCGTTCACGGACACACAGTTATGAAAAGCTTTTCATTGTTATGTACATTTTACAAACATGTTTTAAACAGTTTTTTATATATGGTTTTGTTGATGTTGATCATTGAAATGTAATAAATTTATGGATGACAGGTACTTGGCAGCTTGCGCTCTTGTAATTGCGCTAAGGTCACTTTAACAGATTTGTACTTTCTGGCGCCAAAAAAGAGATTTAAACCATTAATTGTTTTAGGTGTTCAATTCTGATGAAGCCCGGCTGTCATGGGTGAAAGCGCTTAACAGATTTCTAATTATTTTATTTTATCGCATTTTATATTGTGCGCATTGAGTTCGTTTTGTGTTGTTTTGGTTCAATAAATCAACTTGCACTATTTTGGACGTGTGGCACTTATTGGTGGATCCACAAACGATTAATCAGAAGAGATGGACACCTGGTCAGATGAGTCATAGTCTGCATCCTGTTTAGGCCTTTTATTAGGAGGTGGATGGGACCCCCTGATCAGAGTGATTAGGTCTTCGGCCATTTTGAGCATTTGTTTCTTAGGCATGGAGGCCTGTCCTGGAGAATGCTGTATTTGTTTCTTTGACTTTAAAGGAGGCTTAGACTTAGCTGAGGGTTTAATGCTTTACTGAGTCAGTCTGAAGACACCCTCTCTGTAGCTGTGGGTTGCTCAGCTACTCCGGATCCCTCTGAAAGGTTAGTCTCGGTAGGCTGAAGAGCTTGTGCGCCCGAAGGCCCAGCCATCTCCACGTGGGAGTCAGAGGTGGCTTGTGGTTCTACAGAAGCGGTCGTCAGGGGCTGCGAAGGCACCTCGCTGAAAACCATAGAACCAGTGACTGGCCTAGAAGAGGCTTCGTCTTAAGTTTTGGGCCTCGGATGCCTATCCTTGTCTTTGCGCTTTCTGTGTATTCCGGTCGTCGGAAGTTCCGACGGCATGGTATAATTGCATTTTCTACCAAAATAATGTCGGGCAAAATCAAACCGATGTTTAATAGTGCGCTTGTTAAACCTAGCGCAAAACTGACAACCAGTGACGTCGTGGTCAGGGCCTAGGATGGGATACAATAGGAATGGAAATCGTTATGAGGTATTTGCTTCCCACAAGAAATACAGTTATTAACTTTTACTGACATCGGTCTGAGGCAAGAAAAAGTTTCCCCAACTGGGTACTTAGCTTTGTAGAAGATTTTGGTTCTGGATTTGGAATGAAAATCACAGGGAACGGCCGACCGGCACTTGTGAACTGCTTTTGCTTCGGGCACCGCGCGGCAAGAAAGACTGAAGAAAATGGCGTCGGCTGCATCTTATATACCCCTGTTGCACTGACGTCAGGGAGGAGGCGACAGCAACAGATGCTGGACCAAGACTTTGGAACTCAGGCCAACTGGGGAACCACCTGACGGCAGGATAACCCAAGTGTAATGACTGCAGCAGTGTAACACGATGAACATCAGACAGGAGTCCCCATGGACTATGATGTTTGCAGATGACATTGTGATTTGTAGTGAGAGTAGGAAACAGGTGGAGGAGACCCTGGAGAGGTGGAGATATGCTCTAGAGAGAAGAGGAATGAAGGTCAGCAGGACTAAGACAGAATATATGTGTGTGTGAATGAGAGGGAGGATAGAGGAATGGTGAGGATGCAGGGAGTAGAGGTGGCGAAGGTGGATGAGTTTAAATACTTGGGATTAACAGTTCAGAGTAATGGTGAGTGTATAAGAGAGGTGAAAAATAAAGTACAGGCAGGATGGAGTGAGTGGAGAAGAGTGTCAGGAGTGATTTGTGACAGACGAGTACCAGTAAGAGTGAAAGTGAAGGTCTACAAGAGGGTAGTGAGACCAGCTATGTTATATGGATTGGAGACAGCGGCATTAACAAAAAGGCAGGAGTTAGAGCGGGACATGGCAGAATTAAAGATGTCACGATTTGCACTGGGTGTGACGAGGGTGGACAGGATTAGGGATAAGTATATTAGAGGGTCAGCCCAGGTTGGAAGGTTTGGAGACAAAGCCAGAGAGACAAGATTATGTTGGTCTGGACATGTGCTGAGGAGGGATGCAGAGTATATTGGGGAAAAAGATGATAAGGATGAACCTGCCTGGTAACAGAAAAAGAGGAAGGC
This sequence comes from Protopterus annectens, assembly GCF_019279795.1. Taxonomy (NCBI): domain Eukaryota; kingdom Metazoa; phylum Chordata; order Ceratodontiformes; family Protopteridae; genus Protopterus; species Protopterus annectens. Next base: position 27,191,874 of record NC_056743.1, read on the forward strand.
CTAATGAGGTTTATGGATGTGGTGAGAGAGGACATGCAGGTGGTTGGTGTGACAGAGCAAGATGCAGAGGACAGGAAGAAATGAGAACAGATGATCCCCTGTGGCGACCCCTAACGGGAGCAGCCAAAAGAAGAAGTAGTAGTAGTTAGCTTTGGAATTATGAAACTGCTGTTAAAGAGATGGAAGGAACAGTCTCTGAATTAGAAGCATTCCCTCCTTGGGTTAAACAAGCAAATCAGACAGCTCATAAAGAATTCCAAATCTAATTATGAGCTGTCTTATTTGCTTGTTTAACCCAGGGAGGGAATGCCTCCAATTCAGAGACTGTTCCTTCCAGCTCTTGAACATCAACTTCTTTCTCTTACTGTATAACCTGTTAATGGCGAATGTCCACCAGGCAGGCTTGTTCTTTCTTGATGATCTCGTTTTGATGCTGTCAGGTATGGCTGAGTCACTGCATTTGTACAGATACTTACACAAGGGATTGGTGTAAATCCCAGTATAGGTGTTCATGCCATTAATGAGGGCAGAGGCTATGATGCTATTAATGCCACCACATATCAGGTTGTAATTGGCTTTGGAGACGTTTTTTAGTCTAGTTCCTGCTAATGGGGGGGGGGGGGGGGCAGATTTTGTTACTTCTAATGAGATTGATTTATGATCAGACCTCACTAGGGAGAGCTGCACACATGGGTTGGTGCAACGATCACCCATGTTAGTTAGCACCAGATCCAAAATGCTTGGGCCCCTTGTGGGGATGTCAGCCATCTGGTCCAGGGCACTGAAGCTGATATAGTCTAAGAACCTTTGAGCAAGTGTGTTAGTACGTGTATAATTTACCCAATCTGTAGATGGGTATTTAAAGTCACCTAAAATCAGGGTGTCTGGGTGTAACTTGAGCTATTCAAGTAGATCCAAGTATGCAGTGTTCACGGAGGGAATCCTGTAACTGGCAATAACTTGGAGAGGGGTCTTACCTACACAGTCAGCTGCACCTGGATTACTTTAAGGGAATCATTTTGTTTAAACCAGTCTAGAGGTGCATTATCTTTCATAAATATTGATACTCCACATCTCCTTTAGTTCTCGCACTTTCAGTTTGTGGCCTGAATGTGTAGAAGGCATTATAACATGTTACGGCCAGGATGCTTTCCACAGTCTTAAACCAAGTTTCTGTGACTGCACAGATGTTAGCAATTCTAAGGTGAAGGCTACTTCCACTGATAGACACCCAGCATTTAGCAGCTTAACCTTGAGGTTGCTTTTTGAAGACATTTTTACATTGGGAATTGTTGTTGTTGTTACATTGCCTAAAAGAGGCACTATGGAGAAGGCAAGAGCCTTAGCCAGTAAGCAACGTTCCAGAAGTGACAGAAGAAGACCATCTCTGGCAAAGCAGTGTAGTCTATCAACCATGTCATCCCAGGCTGACAGGTACTGGATCCCCTTAGAATAACATCAGAAACTAAACCAGTTGTTGAAGTCAATATTTTTTTGTTTATATTATGGTATCATCTTAAGTGAAGGTAGTACGCTGCTCAAGGCTAGGGACATACTCGCCTGAGACATATTCAGAGAGCTCAGTCATGTCTCTCTTCATACAGTCCAGTGAGGTACATCTCAAGTAATTCACACCAAAATGAGCTATGACAGAGTCATAACAGTACTTGTGGAGAGACTTGAGTGCATTTGTGATCCGGTGGATCCTGGCACCCGACAGACAGCTGACAGTAACCCTCTCCTTGTCTAGCCTGCTGAGTAGGACATCTGTGTCTCTCACTATAGAGTCGCCTATCACCAAAAAATTTGGTTTAGATGTGCTTTGCCTTAGGAGCTTGTTTGGTGAGACACTTGTTCTTGTGGTTTTATGTGTATTGAGTGTTGTAGGTACTATATTAGGTGTAGCATGCTTGTGACTCGAAGATCTCTGGTGTTTGGGTAAATTTCTGGTGAGTACCTCCACATATAATGGTTTATGTGTTGAAAGCGTGGTTTGTGCAGGATGTGTAGTATGTGGGCTAACCCCCTGTTCAGTGTCACTGTTCTGTGACTGAGGGAGCAAGGATTCCAAACACTTAGTGTATATGCATCTCTCACAAATTGAGCTTGAGTGGTTTAGGAGTAGTGGGTTGTCAGTATTCACGAGGCAATTTCTACACTGCCTCAGGATACGCATGTCAATCAGGCTGGCTTGAGAAATGGAGGCGAACTGACCATCGATAATATTAGGTGTAAATTTGCTTACTTTAATGAGGAAGGATGTGGTTTAATTGGAGGCTTAATGTTGAGTCTATACTATTTGGGCTCTCAAGGGGTTCGAGACTATTTTGGATTAGGGCTTAGGAGATTTCAGTTAAAGTGGCAAATGCTGTGGAAAGCTCAGCTGACGTGCTCTCCGAGCAGCTAAGCTCAATTTAAGGACTCTTCAGTTTCAACTTGGGCAGCTTCTAAGGGAAAATACATCTACTTTAGATTTTGCATCTAAGACTGCCAATGGTTACCTGCACTGTGTGGTGCTGCGCAAAGGTGTGCTACATGCAAACAGATGCCATGGATTGCTCATATGAAGACAGCAAAGCAGTGGCTGGTCACCACATTTTGTGAAGCCGTGTTAAAACAAGCACAAACCAGCACAAATGTGAGGCTTATGTAGCAACAGTGAGAACCCTTTTTTTTAGAACAAGTTAACAATTTTCAAACAAGCTGGCCAATAGAAATGCTTAATACTGAGCCTTATTCTAACATTCCTCAACTCAGATGGGTCCTTTGCTACACTCTTTTGCCGTAAGAGTGCAGGGGGCATTCTTAATGCAAGATGGCTGGTTTTAGTGCTCAGATAATGCCAAACAGCCTAGATTCAGAAAATCTGAATCTAGCCTACGTTATAAAATATGTAAATTCTCTCAGAGTTCCTACTACTGAATTCACATCTCTCATATCAAATATTTTCATAGATTTCTTTGGAAATTTACCATCTTTTGTTATATTTTATCTTCTAGGTCCCCCAGATACATCCTCTCACTGTTGAAAATCAAATTGCATTCCCCACCTGTAAGTAATATTCCCTGCTGAAAGCTGATTATTTCTTCCGAAATTTTTTAAATTCCAAAATAGTTTTAGGTGGAACAAACACATGCCAATTTAATCTTCATCCCTTGCTGTAGCCCTTTACTACCAGAAATCTGCCATTATCATCTTTTTCCCTCCTCTATCACTAGTGTCCATTTAGCAATTACTATAAGCACTCCTCTTTTCCTTTGTCCCCGATATTCTGCAGAAAATCCATTCTGAAATCCTTTGTTTCAGATTCACATACTCAACTCAGGTCACTTCACATGTGTCTCCTGTAGCAGTATTTGTTTTCTACATTTCTTAATAAAATGAAGCATTATTTCCTTTATGTCTATACCTGTGAGACTATTCACATTCCAATATAACAGGGAAAGTGTCACCGCTGGTAAGATGTCATTATTCTCACTTATTATTATATGGCAGCTTTTTAAATGTTTATTTCCAGCTTGTGTGATACATGCACCATCAATGCTTGGTAGGTTAATCCCTTACACAGGGTTTTTCTTATTGTCAGCATTGGAACCCGTGTAACATTTTAAAAGACTTTGTTTTAATAAAATCCCTCAAATAAAAAAAAAATAGCAAACACTCCCTCAGACCACTCCCATAGCATGTTAATACAAACACACATAACTGCGTACGTCATCAAATACTAATACTGAAGTAAAACTCTCCTAATAGGAACATTGTGCCAAACAGACTGCTACTAACACAGGTCTTAATTAACATGAAATTGAGGTTATTCATGAATTTCTCTTAACAGTGTTGATGACTGTGTTCATCTGTTTTGCCATTTGGGTCTTATTTACTTTCTGCAATGTATCACTTTCATCTATTTCAACATGTCTATGTCTCACTCTATTAAGTCAAACAGGCCTTCAATTAAATCACTTTTTTCTCGACTGACAGCGTTTTATTTGCTCTCTATTTCCTGCTTGTTTGCTTGCTGTGTAGTTTTAAGGATCCAGGGATCTTGAAATAAGTATATGTAGCTTTTATAACAGGTTTACTTGTGCAAGTACTTTTCTTTCCTATAATTTTTCTCTTACACTTGCTACATTTCCTTTATCTGGAAATTCTATTTGTGTATGTGTGTGTGTGTGTGTGTGTGTGTGTGTGTGTGTGTGTGTATGTAATATTAACACAACTTCTTCCTTAACCTGTGCCTCTCGCTTAGCGTACAAGTTTTGATTTTTTTTTTTATTTTGTGGACTACTACCTCTACTCATTGGGGGGGGGGGGGGGGACACCCTCATTCCGATTCTGGTATGGCCCTAATGTAGGCATGTTTCCACTTTCTGGTAATTCTGCACACTTTCTCCCCATCCTACAACAGCTCGTACACTAGGAGTGAGCACTTTTCTCCTGGAACCAGTGTAGCCAGTTTGACCTATCTTTCTCCATGATACATAAAATACAGTCTATATATATCAGTGTTGTTTTGGTGAGATTTTGTAAAAACAGGGTCCACTGTGTGAAGGTATTCACCAAGACTTGAGGATGAATTTAGTTCTACGAATTCGACAACTTTTTTCACAGATTCCTTCTCTCACTTTGAACCCCTCCACAGGATGTGAAACATGACTGACAAGATTGTGTACCTGGCATCCCATGCACACACACAGTCACATCACATCCCTATAGAGGAAGAATATGCACCCACTCCTTAATGAAGTATCACACAATCATCTGGCATCCGGCACCATCAAAATGGATAAAAAATTTTAACTCTCCCTCTCCAAAGCCTGTAAATTGAGGAAGACTGCCCTTTATCTAAAACCATATGATGCAGCACTCTATTTGCCCTACACTAGTAAGGACCATATGTGAACCCACGCCTCGCACAGATACATTTCTGACAGGCAGCATTCTACCCTCTGTTTTCCATCTTAGTGAGTTAGTTAATGCAGCTGCTTAGTACCCATAAGCCAGTGGCTGGCTTCCATTTTCAAATGCTTCAGTGTGACAGTTTTGTTAAGTTGGATGAATGCTCTGTAGACACCATCAGTAATAAAATGCAAGAACTTTTCTCCCTTACTTAAAATACAAGTGTTAAATGGCAATCCCTGCTCATGCTTAATAACACAGTCCCCAACTCTGTTCATAGGAGGTTACTACGACAATGGCCCTGGGGCCTTAGAAGCCTATCCAAGAGCTTATCCCCAAAAAAGAAACCTCAGTCAGCACCTGTATGAGGGACACAGGTGGAACACATGGGACAATCAAGGTTGCGCTTGAAGAGGGTCAGCAACTTACTCTGTTTAACATGTATGGGATGTCTATTCCAGAAACAGGGCAGCCTCTGGGAGACAAACCTATCTCTCCAGCAGGTATTGTAAATGTCGCACATTAGATTTTAGGCCTTTTGAGCGAGTAATTCACGAGGAGTCAGTCTTGCAGATATGGAGCATCTCTGGTACGTGAGGGTCCGAGACTGCCTTGTAGGTGAGACACAAATCATCTCTGAGCAATCTGTACTATAACGAGTACAGTGATAGTGATTTGAGCCTGTCCACAGAGGACAGATGTTGGAGGCCATGGATTCTCTTTATGAGGTATTTCTCTGGCCTTTCCAGCTAGTGCACGTGTTTGGACAGGTACATACCAAACAGGCTGCTGTACTCAATTATTGGCCTAAAGAGGGAGGAGTACAGAGAGATAATAACATCCTTTTTTCTGGATGCAATCCCTTTACTTATGAGATGAACCAAATAAAAGGCTTTTCTGACCACTGCCACTACATGATGTTCAAATGTGAGATTGTTGTCAACCTGTGTACCCAGGTCTCCCACTACAGGTTGTGTGCTCAGGCGGTTGCCGTTGATGTGGTAATCAGTAGGGGCCGTGTTTTTCCAAATGGTATGATCATACATTTTTTTGCATTTAACTTAAGGCCTTGACTTGGGCACCAGTCATTTGTTGCTATGAGACCCTCATGTAGCATGTTAACATCATTTGGGGAGTGAATGACAGCACCCAACTTACAGTTGTCCACAAACTTGGTCAGCCACAGGCCTTTTGTCTTTGCCTGGATCTCTGAGAAGGAGATGCCAAACAGTAGGGACACCACTAGTGGACAGGTTTGCTTTTGGAGGTCGAGGCACCTATTTTGACTTTGTGGGTCCCACCCACCTGCCGAGATGGGGATTTACGCCAAGTTGTGGTAGCTTTCCGATGATGCCAGAGTGGGGGATTGTGTCAAAGGCTTGACCAAGTCAAGGTAAGCTGTATGTACTTACTTTCCCTCATCAAGGGCCTTGGTGACGGTCCCAAAAAGTCAACCAGGTTCAACAGGCAAGATCTGCCCTTTACGAATCTGAACTTGGTGGTTCAAGTGCTTGGAATCTGCCTATGTCCTCTTATGAGGTCCATAATAATAAGCTTCATGGTATTACAGATCAGACTTGTCAAGCTAATGGGGCGATAGTTTCCAGAGTCAGTAGTGGCACCGCCTTAGTGCAAGGGGATGACAATGGCAGTTCTTCACTCTGATGGAATGAAGCCTGTACTTAAGCTGTGGTTGAAACGGGTGTTCAATGGCAAAGTTAGTTCTTGCTGGAGATGGTGCAGAATACAGTCTGGGATACAATCAGGTCCCATGGAAACTGTGTTCTTTGGCTTGGATAGGGCTCGTAACACTTGATCTACAGAGATTTGAGGTACAGGACAAGTATTGGGGATGTCAAATGGGCCTTGGGGGGGGGGGGTAAAATTTGCGTTGAACCGCTCTGCTAGCAGGTTGGCTAAGTCAACAGGATCAATGTAAGTGGTACTGTTAAGAACTAATTTGGAACAAACCTGGACTTTGCCATGGAGGTTACTGATGTAAATGAAGGTGGCTTTGTGGTTTCCCTTCGTTTCAGACACAGGTTTCTATTCATAACTGGTTTTGGAGGCTTTCATTAATGATCTAATTTGCTTGTTGAGCCTAAGGAGGGAGTTTTTCCAATTGGGAATTTGTGCATTTTACCTTGGACAACAACTTCTTTATTTTGTTGTAAAGCCTGTTGATACAGATGTCCACCAGATAGGTTTGTGATTCCTTGAGAAGCAGGTTTTAGTTCTATTGGGTATGGCTGAGTCCATGGAGTTGTACAGGTGCTTGTATACTGCACTGCTGCACTGTTCAGCACAGTTGTCGGCATCCTCAGAGGGGCAGTGGTGTGAAGCTACTGATATCCTCCCTTAGGAGGCTGTAGTCAACTTTTGAGAAGTTTTTTAGCTTGGTTATGGCTTGGGGGGGGGGGGGGGTTGGGCAGGACAGACTTTAAATGAGACCAACCGATGGTCTGATCACACCAGGGAAGAACTTACTATGAGGGTGGCAAAGCGATAACCCATGTTGGTGAGAACCAAGTCCAGAATGTTATCTTCCCTTGTGGGGGATGAGACGAGCTGTTCTAGTGCGTTAGAACTGATGAAGTCAAGGAATCGTTGGGTGATTGCATTAGTGCAGGAATAGTCACCCAGTCTATGGTGGGGTAGTTGAAGTCACCAAGAATCAGGGTGTTAGGAGGTACCTTCATGGAGTCAAGTAGGTCCAGGTAGGAGGAGTGGGTGCTCTGAGTCATGGAGGGGAGGGTCCATAGCTGCCTATAACTTGGATGCATGTCTGCCAACTGACAGCTACACCTGCAGTAGTTCTAGTGCGTCATACTGGCAAACCAGTCTGGGGGTGTGCTCTTCTTTAATGAAGACAGAGACTCCACCACCCTTTGTCTTCCCAACCTCATTTTGGGGTCAGAATGTGTGGAATGAGGTATAGCCTGGTAAGGCAAAGGTGCTCTCTGCAGCCTTGAACCAAGTTTCTGTGATTGCAAATATGACGGCATCTTCCAGTGACAGGAAAGCCTCCAGTGAGTGCATTTTCAGATTAAGGCGCCTAGTGTTAAGCAGCATGACCTTCAATTTGCTTTTTGACAGATCTTTTATGCTGGAATATTTGTCTTTGGGACACTGCCTAAAAAAGGCACAATGGGGGAGGCAAGAGCATTGGCCAAAATCCGGAATCCCAAGTGTGACAGATGGAGGCCATCTCTGGCAAAGCATCGAGGCCTGTCAACTATGTCATCACACACAGACAGATACTGGATCCCCTTAGAATGACACCAGGAACTAAGCCAATTGTTGAAGTCAATTATTTTTTGTTGGTATTGTGGTATCATTCTTGGTGAAGATAGGATGCTGCTTAGGACTACGGTCATACCTACCTGGGACATATACTCAAAGCTCAATCATGCCTCTCTTCATATAGTCCAGGGGCATATGTCTCAAGTCATTCACACCAACATGGACAATGACAGAGTCATACGTGTTGTGGAGAGACAAGTGCCTGCGTGATCTGGCGGACTCTGGCACTTGACAGACAACTGACTGTGAGCTTTTCCTTGTTGAGCCTGGTGAGGAGGACATTGGTGCATCTCACAACTGAGTTGCCAATGACTAGTATGTTTGGTTTACTGTTGTGCCTTATGGGCTGTGTTTGAGAGACACTGGTGTGTTGTCTGCTCTCAGTGATGTGCTTGGTATTGTGTGTGGAATGTTTGTGAGTGTGTTTTGGAGGTTTCTGCTGTTTGGGTAAGTTTTGATTGATGACCTCTGCATTGGTGGGAGTATGCGTTTGGCTATATGTTGTGGGTAGTGTGGTGTTTGTGCTGGCAATCTCCTCTTTGTTAGGAGTACTGAGTGTGGCGTGAGAGAGCATGGTTTCCAATTTACTGATATAGATGCATCTCTCGCAAATAGAATAATTATGTGCTAAGAGAAGAGGGTTGTCAGTGAATATGAGGCAGCTGCTACACTGTTTGTATGCCCACGTCAACCAGGCTGGCAGGAGAAACTGATGGGAGTTGTCCAGATATAGTGTTCTGAAACTTGGATGAACTTATGGAGAGAGGGTTTTGATAAGGGTTTGTCCACAAGAGTGTAGACCACAAAAACCTTCTTAAATGTAAAATAACTGCCCTAAAGCCCAAGTGCTAAAACCAAAACTAAGAGGCTTAGAATAGCAGACAAATTTAATCAGGCTACTAACAAGCAGTAATAAATGCAGCAGAATAAAAGCACTTGAACACTTAAGAGCAAGCAACAAAGCAAATAAGGTAAAGTAGAAAGAATACAATTACAGTAAAAGCAGTTGAATAAAGTGCATTTTTTTTTGGTGGAAAGGGATGAAACAAACGATAATGCAAGATTAAGAAACTAAGTGGGGTGGCCTTCCCAAAGGCTCTCTCTGTACACAGTAGAGTGAGTTGATGAGGTAAGACAGAGAGGAGTGTCCAAAATCAAAAGAGCAAGAGGGTAGTCCTTCCCAAATGATCTCACTGTACACAGTAGTCAGCAAATGAGATGGGAGTGGGAGGAGTGTTCAAAATCAAATTTAAAGCGGGCGCAGGCAATTCCAAAGACACCAAGTTTAAGAAAACAACACTTACAAGAGGGTAGGGAAAAACAAAATGCAGACAAAGCCGAGCAATATTTAATTAAGCAAATAAAAAATGCAGTATAGTTTTGTCAACTATCACTAAACAGATAAAGTGCAAAAAAGTATACTTATATCAACTTTGTGTACCCAGATGGTTATAGGATCAATCAAAGCCAGGCTACAAGGAGCAGGAGCAGCTCTGATACTGACACAAGCTCACAGAAATGTAACTCCTTATACCAGTAGTATAAAAGGAAAGTAGACCTTCAGGCAATTAGATAAACACACATAACCCTATCTATGCACCCTACCTTAAAAATAGCCTTTCCATGACTCGAGCACTACACAAAAAGTACAGTTGTGTACACTTACCATAAATGCAGATGTTCAAGTGTATTCACTGTTGCAGTCATCACATTTGGGTTATCTGCTTGCAGTAGCCTTCAGTCGGCCTGATTATCAAAGTCTTGGGTCCTGCGTTGGTTGCTGTCTCATCTTCCGTGACATCAGGGAGTCAGGGGTATAAAGCATGCAGCCGACGCCACTACATCAGTTTTTCTTGCCTCAGATGTCAGGTGTCCCCCTTAATGGGAAGCAATTTTATATATATATATATATATATATATATATATATATATATATATATATATACACACACACACACACACACACACACACACACACACAAGGTTATACCTCCAACAAAAAAAGCAAATGCACCAAAAAGCTTTTAAGTATAGTAAAGGAGAATAGAGGTAAAACCAAAGGAAGTCAGGGGGCTGGCTGGAGGGAGGGTAACCAGGACTGCAACAGTAAATACACTTGAACATCTACATTTATGGTAAGTGTACACAACTGTACTATGTTCTTCGTGTTTCACTGTTGCAGTCATCACACATTAGGGTAGATTCCCAAAGCTAAGGATGGGAGAAAGAATTCAGATAGCATTAGGACAAGCTATAAGGCCCTGCAAGACTGCAGTGGCAAAGCCAGCTCTGGATTTAGAGAAAAAAGGCAAATGGTAATGCTTGGTGAAAGTATGTACAGAACTCCAGGTAGCAGCTTCTATGATTTCTCTGGAAGGGACTCCTCTGAAAACGGTTGTAGAGGTAGATGCAGCCCTGGTTGAATGGGGTCTAATCCCTTGTGGGATAGGTTTTCCATGGTGCTTACAGCAGAAATTAATGCAATGGCCTATCCATTTATAAATGGTTTGCTTTGAAATAGCCTTCCCCTCTGCCCCTGCAGCAAATGCCAACAGCAGTTGTTCAGATTTCCTTAGAGTTTTAGTTCTGTCCAAGTAAACTCTAAGTTGTCTGTGCACATCTAAGGAGTGCAGTATTCGTTCCCCTTTGTTCTGTGGATTAGAAAAGAAGGGTGGAAAATTAACAGACTGATTAAGAGCCACACTGGATACTACCTTGGGCATGAAAGATGGATTGGTCCTGAGGGATACCCTGTCCGCATGGAAGATGATGAAAGGCTCTACTGCCATAAGGGCCTGTAGTTCTGAAATCCTTCTAGCTGAAGTGACTGCTAAAAGAAAAACTGTTTTCCAAGAGAGAAATTTTAGGTCCACAGTAGCAGCTAGCTCAAAAGGAGGTAGAGTGAGTTTTTCCAAAACAAAATTGAGGTCCCATGCAGGAGTTGGTGCTCTCCTGGGAGGTCTTAAATTTTGACCCCTCTGAGATACTGCTTTAGCAGAGGGTGAGAAAAGAGGGGAGGGCTCTGTGTTGTAATTAGCTGAAATGGCAGAGGCATGGATTTTTATGGAAGAAAACGATAGGCCCTTGTGAAGCATCTCAGTTAAGTATTGCAGAATCTGAGGAATGGGCATTGCTGTGCTTATTCCTTGTGCTTGGTTCCAGACACAGAATTTTATCCATTTGTCAGCATAAGATTTTCTAGTACTAGGCCCCTTCTAGCCTCCAAAATGACATCAGTCACAGGTTTGCTGAGAGATGTAAAGGGTGAAATTAGTTGATTAGCCACGCTGCAAGATTCAAAGTTTGGAGCTGATTGTGCAGAATTTGGTAGTTCTGCTGAGACAGTAGGTAAGGTGTCTGAGGCAGGTGCCATAGAGGAAGGTGCGACACATTGCACAGGAGAGGGTACCACTGTTGGCGAGCCCAGTCTGCAGCAATCAGAATCATTTTTGGTTTGTCCTGTTTGACTTTTCGTAGGACTTTGGAGAGCAGAGGCAGAGGGGGAAAGGCATAGAATGATAGGTTTTTCCAACTGAAAGATAGAGCATCCACTTTCCAAGCTTTTTTGTGATGAATTCTTGTGCAGAATTTGTCTAACTGATAGTTTTGGGGTGAGGCAGAAAGATCTATGTCCGGAGTCCCCCATTTGCCTTGTCAACATGCTGAAAATTTGTGGTTCCAGTTTCCATTTGGGTGGGTCCATAAGATTTTTACTTAGTTCGTCTGCCAGAGTATTTTGCTTTCCTGGCAGGAATTGAGCTTGTAGATGTATCTGATAAGTCAAGGCCGTGTTCCACAATGCCATGGTTAGTCTGCAAAGGGGGTAAGAATGTGTACCCCCTGCTTGTTTATGTACCACATGACTGTGGTGTTGTCTGTCTTTATCAGTTGTTGTCCTGGATGAAGGTAGTCCTTGAAGGCTGTCAGAGCATTTTGTACAGCTAGCATCTTTTTCTGATTGATATGTAGGTGCATTTGATTTGGGCTCCATTTGCCCTGAATGCATCTCCCTGCCAGATGCGTGCCCCAAGCATAGTCTGTTGCATCTGTAGTCAGGGTTTGGGCGGAAGGGCATGGAGTGAATGACGGTCCCTTGTTTTGGTGACAGGCCTCTGCCCACCATAGGAACTCTAGTTGCAGGCAAGGTATGCTAGGAATCATTGTTTCCAGGCTGTGACAATGTTGACTCCATAAGCTTTTTAGGTACCACTGAAGTTTCCTCATATGCAGTCTTGCATATGGAATTAGAAGAAAGCAGGAGGCCATGAACTCCAAGCCCTGCAGAATCTGTCTTGCAGATAGCTGGGTTTTTGTGGCCACCTGTTTGAAGTAAGTCATCAATCGAATTTGCTTTTCTTGTGTAAGGTAAGTCATCTGGGCAGTTGCATTCAAGCTTGCACCCAGGAATGTAATTTTTTGAGAGGGTACCAGCTGTGATTTCTTTTCGTTTATGGTGTACCCTAGACATTAGAACCCTTTTTACAAACGCCAGATGTTTTAGAAGAGTGTCCTTGTTTTCTGCCTGAATTAGACAATCGTCGAGGTATGGATAAATTAATATTTCTTTGCCTGCAAAATGCAATTACTGGTGCCAGGCACTTTGTGAAGACCCCAGGCGCAGTAGATAAGCCAAAGGGCAGTGCAGAGAACTGGTAATGCAAGTAGCCTGCTTTGAAGTGGAGGTATCTTCTGCAAGATTCCCTGATTGGGATATGCAGGTAAGCCTCCTTTAAGTCTAGAGTTACCAACCAGGCATCTTTGCCTAGCATAGGTAGTAACTGTTGAAGACTCAGCATCTTGAATTTTGGAATGTCCAGAAATGTATTTAGAATGGATAAGCCAGAATTGAACGCCATGACTTGTCTTTTCTGGGTACCAGGAAAAGTCTTGAATAGAAATCTTGTCCCTTTTCCTTTTCTGGTACTGGTTAAATAGCCCCCATATTCATGAGGGACATAACTTGTTTCTGGGCCTCTGCCCACTGATTTGGAGGCAGATCTGGCCATTCGTTTGGGATTAGCAACGTGTGGAAATGAAATCTGTATCCCTGGGATACTATATTTAAGACCCATTTGTCCTGGGTAATCAGTTGCCAGTTTTCCCCCAAAGGGGCGGCCAAAAGTTAAGTGCTTGGTGATTGCATTGGAAAGTCATTGATACTATTTACCATAGGGAGGTGCCTTGTTGCTTCCAGATTTGGAGGTGGAGGTACCCCATTGCTTTGTTCTAAAGGTTCCTTGTGACTGAAACCTGGAGCCTTTGGAATGTCTGGATTTGACCTGAGCGGCTCTTGTGGGTACTGGAAAGGACCAGTTCTTAGTAGGCCAGTGCCTACTAAATCTGGGTGGCTGCACTTGTAAGAAATCTTTCACAATTTGCATAGATTTAGCTTTATCTTCCATCTAATTCAAAACATCTTCAGCCGTATTACCAAATACTGTTCTGTTGTAAAGGAGCATCCAACAATTTAGCTTTAACATGGTCAGGCAGACTTTGCTCCTTGAGCCAAGCATGCCTTCTTATCACAGATCCAGTTACAGCAGCCCTGCAAGAGGCCTCCAAGGACTCAAAACCACATTGCAAAGTATGTTTTCCAACTTGTTCAGCTAAATGTAATAAATCCTGCAACTCTATTTTCCACACAGTCAGAAAGCAACATCATTTTTTGTTTAAGTAAACCCACGACATGCTGTTGATACTTAAGCATATGAAATTGACAGTTTAAAGCTCTGATTGCCAAGGCTGCAGAAGTGTAAACCTTCTTACCCCATCTATCCAGTGCCCTGGAATCTCTATCAGAAGGGGTAGGATTTTTAGCAGTAGAGGCCTTAATGCCCTTGGGACCCTGAGAAATGGTTTCAGGGTCAGCAGTAGAGTTTTTGAAAAGGAATGTGTGGGAGTCAGGAACCCTGTAGTATCTGTCTGGCTTACTAAGAGCCGGAGGCAGGGAATCAGGAGTCATACTGGATTCTGAGAAAACATCATCAACAATGTCTAGAACAGGAGGTATAGCCAAAGGCCTATGCTGAGGAAGAAGAAAATCCCCAAGTCTCTTTTTAGATTCAGAGAAATCTTGACTCTCCCAGCGGAAGTGTTTCCTTAAGGTATGCAAAGTTTCTCCAAAAGAGAAATCCTAAGGGGGAGAAGCAGAAGTGATGGAGTCCTCAAAAGTGGGTATCGATAAATCCTAATCAGAAGAAATGGAAACCTGATCTGAAGATTCATAGTCAGTGACATGCCTAAGCCTCTTAGCAGGAGAGGGATGGGTACCCCTGATCAAAGTAATTAAATCTATAGCCATTTTGACCATTTGTTTTTTAGGCATTGGGGCCTGTACACATGGCCCAAGTGTCAGTTTTTTAGACATAGAAATAGTTTTTGGTCTAAGTTTTGAAGATGGCGTTGGTTTAATATACAAATCTTTAGGCCTGAAAACACACTCAGAAGCCGGCTCCAACCCATCTAAGGTATAGACATCCGTTCAATACTTAAAGAATCTCGTGGCATACCGGATTCCGAATGGGTCTCAGTAGAGGCCTGTGAATCAAAAGTAGTGGGCATCATGGGCTGCGAAAGGGCCTCACTGAGTACCGGCGAACCGGCAACTGGCTTAGGAGAAGCATCGTCGTCGGTTTTGGACCTCGACGGTCTGCCTCTGTCTTTCTTTGCGTTTTTTAGGTATTCCGGTAGTTGGATTGCCAACCGACATTTCTGGATAGTTAAATCTTGAGCCAAAATATTCAGAAGCAAAAATATACCGACGTTTAATCGTGCGTTGATTAAATTTAACACAAAACCAACAGCAAGGCACGTTGTGGTCAGGGCCTAGGCAAGGAATACAGTACAAATGAAAATCATTATGAGGTATTTGCTTCTCACAAGTAATGTAAATATTAACTTTTACTGACATCGGTAAGGAGCAAGAAAAAGTTTCCCCCAACGGGGTACTTAGCTTTTAGTTGAAGACTTCAGTTCTGAAACTAGAAAACGAAAATTTCAGGAGTCGGCCGACCGGTACTTGCGAACTGCTTCTGTTTTGGGCACCGTGCGGCAAGAAAGACTGATGTAATGGCGTGGGCTGCATGTTTTATAGCCCTGACGACCTGACGTCATGGAAGAAGGGACAGCAACCGACCCAGGACCCAAGACTTTGTTAATCAGGCCGACTGAGGGCAACCTGCCAGCAGATTACTCAAATGTAATGACTGCAACAGTGAAACACGAAGAACATCTGCTTGAGCAGTGGGTGAGAAAAGAGGGGTGGTTCTGTGTTGTAATGAGCTGAAATGGCTGAGGCGTGAATTTTGATTGAGGAAAAAGAAAGGCCCTTGTGAAGGATCTCAGTTAAGTATTGAAGAATCTGAGGTAAATTGGGCGCTGCTGTGGCCATCCGTTGAGTTTGGTTCCAGGCACAGAATCTTTTCCATTTTTCAGCATAAGATTTTCTAGTACTAGGCCTCCTTGCCTCCAAAATGACATCCAACACTTGTTTACTGAGGGATGGTAACAGAGAATTCAGCTAATTAGCCACGCTGCCAGGTTCAGGGTTTGAAGCTGGGGGTGCAGTATCTGGCTCTCCTGCTGAGACAGGGTAGGAGTCTGACGTAGGTGCCATGTGGCCTGCTGTGACACACTGCTTAAGAGGGGGTACCAGTGTTGGTGTGGCCAGTCTGGTGCAATCAGTATCATCCTTGGTTTGTCCTGTTTGATCTTTAGTAGTACTTTGGAGAGAAAAGGCATAAACTGCTAGATTTTTCCAGCTGAAGGGAAGGACAGAGCATCCCACTTTCCAAGTATGTTTGGGGGAGTCCTTGTGCATAATTTGTCCAATTGGTAGTTCTGGAGGGAGGCTAACAGGTCTATATCCGGGATCCCCCATTTGTTGATCAACATGTTGAAAATCTTTGGTTCCAGTTTCCACTCGTGTGGGTCCATGAAATTTCGCCTTAGTTCGTCTGCCAGTGTATTTAGTCTTCCTGGCAGGAACTCAGCCTGTAGATGCACTTGGTAGCTCAAGGATGTGTTCCACACAGCCATGGCTAGTCTGCAGAGGGGGTAATAATGGGTACCTCCCTGCTTGTTTATGTACCACATAACAGTGGTGTTGTCCGTCTTTACCGTTAATTGTCCTAGAAGAATGAGGTCCTTGAAGGCTGTCAGAGCATTCTGTACAGCTAACATTTCTTTTTGATTGATATGCAGGTGCATTTGACTTGGGTTCCATTTGCCCTGAATGCACTTCCCTGCCAGGTGAGCCACCCATGCATAGTCTGATGCGTCTGTTCTAAGGGTTTGGGTGGCAGGGGGTAGTTTTTGGTGGCATACCTCCGCCCACCAAAGGAATTCTAACCATAGGCAAGGTATGATACAGATCATTGCTTCTAGATCCTGTGAATGTTGACACCACAGGCTTTTTAGATACCATTGTAGTTTCTTCATATGCAGTCTTGCATATGGAATTAGCAGAATGCACGAGGCCATGAACCCCAAGGCTTGCAGTATTTGCCTTGCAGATAGCAGGGTTTTTGTGGCCAATAGTTTGAAGTAAGTTGTCAAATTAATTTGTTTCTCTGGAGTGAGGAAAGCCATCTGGGAAGTTGTGTTCAAGCTTGCTCCCAGGAATATAAGTTGTTGACAGGGTACACAATGTGATTTCTTTTCATTTATGTTGTACCCCAGACACTTTAACACTTTTTGTACAAATGCCAGATGATTCAAAAGTATGTCCTGGCTTTCTGCCTGAATTAGACATTCGTCCAGGTATGGGTATATTTGAATATTTCTTTGCAATGCAATGACTGGAGCTAGGCACTTTGTGAATACCCTGGGTGCAGTAGATAAGCCAAAGAGCAGTGCAGAGAACTGATAGTGCATGCAGCCTGCTTTGAAGAGTAGGTATTTTCTGCAAGATTCCATGATTAGAATATGCAGGTAGGCTTCCTTTAAATCCAGTGCTGCCAACCAGGCATCTTTGCCTATCATAGGACGCAACTGGTGAAGAGTTAGCATCTTGAACTTTGAAATCACCAAAAAGGTGTTTAGTATAGACAGGTCCAGGATAGGACGCCATGAGTTGTCTTTTCTGGGTACCAGTAAAAGTCTTGAGTAGAAACCTAGTCCCTTTTCCTCTTCTGGTACAGTTTGAATAGCCTTTAATGTTAAGAGAGAGAGTACTTGCTTTTGAACCTCTGCCCACTGATTTGGGGGTAGATCTGGCCAACTGTTTGGGGTTAGTAACATGTGGAAGTGAAATCTATATCCTTGGGAAACTATGTTTAAAAACCATTTGTCCTGGGTAATGAGTTCCCAGTTTTTTGCTTGCAGAGCAATCTTTCTCCCTAAAGGGGCAGTCAGATGAGAAGTGCTTGGAAGTTTTAAAGTTGTCATTGAGACAGCTTACCATAGGGGGTAATGGAAGTGGGAGCCCCCCCACTGCTTAGTCCTGTGCATACCCTGGGACTGAAGCCTGGGTGTTCTGCTGGCTCTGGGTTTGAACTGAGAAGGCCTGGAAGAGACAGAAAAGGACCAATTTTTTGAGGGCCATTGCTTACTAAATCTAGGAGGCTGCACTTGTAAGAAATCTTTAACAGTTTGCATAGACTTAGCTTTTTCCTCCATCTTTTTAAGGACTTCTGCTTTGTCGTCAAACAGGCGGTTCTGATGTAAGGGAGCATCCAGCAATTTAGTTTTAACATGATCTGGCAAAGATTGCTCCTTAAGCCAAGCATGCCTTCTAAGTACGGACCCGGTGACAGCATCCCTGCAAGATGCTTTTAGTGAATCAAAACCACATTGCAATGTATGTTTTCCAACCTGTTCAGCAGAATGCATTAAATCCTGTAAATCCTTATTTTCAGCCCAATCAGGAATCAACATCATTTTCTGTTTAAGCAATCCAATAATATGCTGCTGATACTTTAACATATGAAACTGGCAATTTAAGGCCCTGATGGCCAAGGTTGCAGAGGTGTATACCTTCTTACCCCATCTATCCAGGGCCCTGGAATCTCTATCAGAGGAGGTAGGATTATTGGAAGTAGTAGCCTTAATGCCCTTGGGTCCCTGTGAAATGGTCTCAGGATCCGCAGTAGGATTTTTAAAAAGGAACTTGCGAGAATCAGGAACCCCGTAGTATCTATCAGGTTTTCTGGGAGCAGGAGGTAAAGAGTCAGGGGCCAAACTAGATTCTGAAAAGGTATAGTCAACAATGTCCAGCACAGGGATAGCTAAAGGCCTGTGTTGGGGCAGAAGTAAGAAAATTCTAAGCCTCTTTTTAGAATCAGAGTAATCCTGGCTTTCCCAGTGAAAATGCTCCCTAAGAGTATGTAAGGTTTCACCAAAAGAAAAATCCTCTGGGGGAGAAGCAGAGGGAATGGGTCTTCTGCATCAGAATCCTCATAGGTAGATAAGGGTAAATCCTGGTCATCAGAGGAGACAGAAAATTCAGAATCCTGGTAAGAAGAATCATAAGCAAATTCAGTCCTAGGTCTCTTAGAAGGGGCAGGTTGGCTTCCCCTGATTAAAGTAATAAGGTCTTCAGCCATTCTTATCATTTGTTTTTTAGGCATAGAGGCCTGACCAAGCAGTCTGGGTGTCGGTTTCCTAGGCATGATTTGAGTTTTAGGCCTAGAAGAAGAAGATGGCGTTGGTTTAATATGCAAGTCAGTAGGCCTGAATACATCCACAGAAGCCGGAGCCTTTACGGTGGCTCCGGACCCATCCAAGGTAGAGACATCCTCAAGTTCCACAGCTGAAGCATCTCGCAACATACCGGACTCCGAATGGGTCTCAGTAGTGGCCTGCGAATCTGAAGTAGCGGGTATCAGGGGCTGCGAAAGCGCCTCACTAAGCATCGGCGAACTGGCGACTATCTTAGAAGCGTTGTCGGCAGCTTTGGACGTAGGCCACCTGTCTCTGTTTTTATCTTTGCGTTTTTTCGAAATATCGGTAGTCAGGTGGCTTACCGAAGACGTATCTGGATAATTGAGCCAAGTACCAAACTATTTAAAAGCGAAAATGTACCGATGATGAATAGTTTGTGGTTTAAATAAGGCACAAAACCGACAGCGAGGTACATCGTGGTCAGGGCCTAGGCAAGGACTACAGTACGAATGAAAACCTTTATGTGGTATTTGCTTTCCACAAGAAATACAATTATTGACTTTTAATGACATCGGTTTAGAGCAAGAAAAAGTTTCACCAACCGGGTACTTAGCTTTAGTTGAAGACTTCGGTTCTGAAACTCGGAAACAAAAATTTCTGGAGTCGGCCGACCAGCAATTGCGAACTGCTTCTGCTTCGGGCACCGCACGGCAAGAAAGACCGATGTAATGGCATCGGCTGCATGCTTTATACCCCTTCCTCCCAGACTTCACGGAAGATGAGACAGCAACCGATGTAGGACCCAAGACTTTGATAATCAGGACAACTGAGGGCTACTGCAAGCAGATAACCCAAATGTGATGACTGCAACAGTGACACACGAAGAACATCACATCAGACACACACATATGCAATGCCCATACACTAAATCTATCCCGTTACCTAATCTCTTCTCTTACCCAAACCATATACACACACACAAACTATACCATCCATAACAAAAAAGCAACTTACTTTTGTTGGCCAAATCAGCAACTGCTTCGTCTATGTAAATATGTTAAATCTTAAGCTTCAATGCTGTGTTATTAGTCAATGTTAAGTTTGGTGCTATCTATGTACATTTGAAGTAAGCTTGAATGCTATGTTATTAGTCAGTGTTAAGCTTAGTACTATGTAAATTTCAATGCTTCTGTATACACCTTAGATTTTGCTTAAACTTTAACTGCGGAGCTTTTCTTCCCGGGCCTCTGAAAATGGGCATGCATCCAGCCGGACGTTCCCGGTCAACAAATGTAAAATAAATAAATAAAAGTAAAATACATTATACACTACACTACTTTGGTAAACAAAACTTTCAGATCAAGTGAAAAGTAACTATGTATCTATGTGTTAAGTGTGTGAATGTTCTGTGTGTGTTTATTATATAAATGATTACATGTACATATTGATATACACACAAAATCTGTGCATGTATTTTCGAGAGAGTCCTTGACAGACACCACAAAGTAATTAATGGTTCTGTCACAAAAGTTGTAGACATGCATGATTCAGTGGTTGTGTAACACACAAATTGCTGTGTCTTTCGGCTTTTCCCAGTTAGGGGTCACCACAGCGGAACTCCGGTCCCCTAATGATTGGCAGTAGATTTTTACATGCCGAGTTGCCAGCCCTGATGCACAACCTTCAATGAAGGTACACCCATTCACGCATGTCTCCACACAGAATATGCTCTAGCTGAGAATTGAACAGGACAACGTCTTACTGTGAGGTGACAACGCTACTGCAGCACCACCACCGCAGTACAAGATTTGCAAGAAATCACTCTATTTTATTTGGCACCAATGGAAAAAAAAAAAAAAAAAAAGGAAAAAGCTAACAGTGGTTTACGCGCCTGAAGAAAGAGTGCACATTCTTCTACTTCTGTTGTTAATACCATCACAGGTATGCAAATGGCTTACTTATCACACCCAATTCACTTAATACCAACAAATTCCTTCAAATTCTGCTTTCAGAAAACTCTCAAATGGAGTGCTGTATAAAATGCCACTACTGGTCAGACAGTGCAATAGTGAAACTCTGTACCGATTCAGTCACCTTTAAAACAACTGTGTCACTAGTCCATTACTTGTTTTTCATCCAGCCTCACTTTGCAAACTTTGGAAGGTTATGTTTGGACTTCTGCATCCACTGTGGCCTCTGTCCTGAAATTAAATACTTTCAGTAACTAGATTACAGGCCCCTCCCTACACTACCAAATCATTTTCATGAAGAATATCTCTTCTTTGCAAGCTTGACTACTATTCATGGTATGTAACCCATATTGTTCTGCTTTAAATGGTATATGAAACCTACAGTTTTGCACAAGTTACCCTAAGGCATTGCTATGCGTGCGCCTTTAATTTAATATCAAGATAAGCAAATGTATAACTTATTTTGTTTAACAGATAAGTGAAATGGATAAACAGGGTCCTTTTATAGTATTGAGTTATGACTTCTTTACAACAACTGTAAGCAGAACGTTAATAAAAACTATGCTGTCAAAACAGCATTATGCACAACAAGCACACATTATAATCTTAAGTAAGCATAAAACTGTTATGTCAATACAGTAGACCCATACACTAAATCTACAGTTGTTGAAGAACTTGCCAGAACAATAGATGTTTGACACCACTGTGTATCAAATCCTTCCATTAAAAATAAACACAAGTTTCTGACATTCTGTAATGTTAAAATCCAATGCACTGTCTGCAACTAACACGAACAGTTAAAGAAACAAGCAATGTCCTGTTGTTTAGAGTACAATTCCCTCAAGTTCTGCATGCAAACTGTTATGATTCTGTATAGATTAATGCCCCTGAGTCACCCCAAGAAGAGGAACTTGAGCATATTGAACATATTCTGACTACAAAAAATAAAATAGAATAAAAATATTCTAACCAATTGGTCCAGGCTATTCCTGAAAATGACCTGAACTAAAACTGTTACACACATTCAGTTATAAAACAAGAAGGTAACTAAATAACTAATCCCAGCTACAGGTTACCATTACAATATATAACCTACCTATCAGTACAGATTATTTTTGATATTGTTTCATGTAAAGGCACATGCTAAAATGCCACTTCTCACAGTATCTTTCCTTCAAACATTGATACAGCAGGGCCACTAAATTAGCAGGAATCTTAAATGTTGAATTCACTGAAGAAATACAAATGTACACTCCATTAAAAATCTAATGTTCAGGTACAAGTACAAAATATAAGTTACTCAGTATGACTTAGTCAAGCTGTGTAAATGAAAATTCACATCATTATGCGTGTACCAGATCCCACCCCCCAAAAAAGGACACACAATGATGCACAGAGTTGTTAATGCATGTGCTTATGTCCCCCTCCCCCTTAATTCTTCATTTGAAACACCACATCTGGCTATGTCAGCTGAAAAAAATGACAAAAGACTACAATTAAAACAATTACTGGACATGTGAGGGCAAACGACGGGTAGAACTGAGATGGAAAATCCAATGTTAATGTGGCCAGTTTATTTAGTTTTATCTGAGGAACAGATAGGACACGTCGGCATAATTTCTGTTATGGATTGAGCAAATCCAGCATTACTTTTAAAAGCAGTTTGGTCAATGTTCGCACTCCTTCTGTCCCATGCTAATGGAGTTCTTCCTCCTGTCAGCAAATAAAATATGCACTCACAAAATGAGGAGGAGGTGATGCAGACAGAAACTATGTCAATGCAGAGATCAAGGGTCTCAGAAGCTGCTCCCAGAAGTCAGGTGCAGTCAAAGAATAGGGCCATGACCCTTCTACAGGATGAATGGCCTCAGCCATGCCTATTCTCTGTGCTTATTCCCACTGAAACCATACATTTGTTCTCATTTAGCACGGAGGCCTGAGGGTCACCATACAATAAGTACATCAACAAACCACTAGAGAATCAAGATCACGAAAGCTCTCTTGTAGTGTGCACCCCCTCTCAGGATCCATAAACAGCACAACCCAAGTGGCACTGGACCTGTATCGTGCAACCCAAAAACAAACCCACAGATACTTCAAAGGCCCTGCTGTTCAACTGTTCACAAAACTAACACTAAGCATAAGCTGGCAACTAACATAACTAATGCTGCTCAGTCTATAGCAACAAACCAACACAACCAAGACGCTCTCCTCCAAAAAAAGGAAGCCAATTTGGTGGTCCCCTGCCATAAACAAACTCTACAACAAAGGAGGAAACTGATGTGGAATAAAGTTAAGTCCCAAGACTGGAAAAACTCCATTATCAGCCTCAACAAATAGTTGAGATGCCTCATCAAATCCTCTAAAGCTAGCTATGAAAACAGAACTGCAGCAGATAGTAAAGACAACCACAAGGCCTTCTATAGTTATGTAAAGAAACTCCATGGCAATACCCAGATTTGCTCTGAGCTACTGAATGATGGTACCTCTCATACCAAGCCAAAAGATATTGCCAACATACTGGCCGACAGATTCAGTGCAAACTTTACCACTCCCCCCAAAGGACCAATCACAATACCAGTAGAGTGACAGACACCCAGTATTACTGCTGCACAGCTTAAAACAGCACTTTCCAAGGCCTAGAATACAGCTTCCATGGGACCTGACAATATAGCTTGCGGTGTTCTACATGAATTACAGAGTGAATTGGCACCTCACCTATGTGCCCTGTTCAATCACAGCATCACCTCAGGCTTTGTCCCTACCGAATGCCGCACTGCTACAGTTATCCTTCTCCACAAAGGAGGAGCGACTACAGACCCTGGGAACTATCGCCCCATTAGCCTGACGAGTTTGACATGCAAAACCATGGAACGCATCATCAGAGATCTAATAAACAAGGATATAGGGAATCTCCAAACTCTGGATCCTACACAGTTTGGTTTTGTGATGTGTAGATCATGCCTACTCAAGTTGGTCGACTTCTTTGAGTCAGTCACCAGTGCTCTGGATGAAGGCAGGGTGGTTCATACAGCCTACCTTGATCTGGCCAAGGCGATTTATACCATTCCCCATTCAGGAATCATAGAAAAACTCACTAAGTTAGGCATCCTCCTCCTGTTTGATATCTACTTCTCTGAAGTCCAGGCCAACACAAAGGGTCTCTGGCTGACAACGTTCGCAAACGATTGCAAGTTGGGAGCTATTATTAACTCTCCAAGTGATGCTGACATCCTACAGAAAGGCCTCACTGAGACCAATGACTGGTGTCAGAACCATGGCCTTAAGCTCAATGCCAAAAAATGTATTGTCATCCCCTTTGGGAAAAACCCAGTTCCCATGAATTACCACATAGATGGTAGTCCACTGAACACAGCAGGTGTTATAAGAGATCTGTGAACACAGGTTGACAGCAGCCTCTCTTTTGGCCACCACATTGCCACTGTGGTCAGAAAGTCCTTCTATGTGGCATCTCTCATTACTAAGGGTTTTGCATCCAGAAAGAAAGAGGTAATTGTCTCAATCTACTCTATCCTCATTAGGCCAATCACAGAGTACAATGCCCCATTTGGCATGTACCTCACTAGACACATGCAACAACTGGAGAGGCCGCAAAAGTACCTCATAAACAGGATCACAGGCCTTAAACACTTGTCCTATATGGACAGACTAAAAAAACGTCCACCTATTCTCTGTCTCATACTGCCTACTTGGAGGCGATCCCTGCTTGACATACAAAGCCATATCTAATCCAGCTCTGTTAGAAATGCTACATCTAAAGAAATCCCAATCCCTCCACACCCCACACTCCAGTGACCTCATCCTCATTACCACAATAAATAGAACATACTGGAGGGACAGGTTCATAACCCAGAGACTGCCCTTGTTATGGAACAGACTTCCCATACATGTCAAACTGAGCACCTCACTGGCCCTCTTCAAGATAAACCTTGATGAGTGGATGGGAAATAGAAAATTCACCCCGGGGATCACTCCAGTGGCTCCCAGTGGCTCTACTCAACAAAGGCACTGGGAACTAAGGTCGGGTGGCACGATGTCAGGGTAATCCTATGGGCTAGGTTTATAAAGGCTCCAGGGCCATTAGCTTAGTACACCACCTATGAACCTATGAACTCCTATGATGCTGACCAACCTCTGAAAGAAAATGTAGGACTACCTGGTTAGCATTGTCACCTCACAGCAAGAGTTTCTCCGGTTTGATTCTTGGCTGGATCGCCTTCTGTGTGGAGTCTGCATGTCCTCTCTGTGGTCGACTGACGTTAAAGACATGCGTGAATGGGTGTGCCTTCTTTAAAGGTTGGGTGTCAGGTTGGCAACTCAGCACCGTAAAAATATCCACTGCCAATCATTAGCGGACCGGAGTTCCGCTGTGGCGACCCCTAACCGGGAAAAGCCGAACGACCTTGACTACTGTAACAACCATAAAATGCAATCTTCCTGTGAAGTATAAGCTGCTTTAATCATTTAAACACTTTGTTCATAAACAGCCTAGCACAACAGAGGATAACAAAAAGCATGAGAGGGGGAAATAACTTCTACAAGAACTCCAAAAGGAAGAAATAAATTACAGTTGTTGAAGAACTTGCCAGAACAGTAGATGTCTGAATAGATCATGACTACAGTAATGCTGACAAATGAGATGTAGCCGCTCAAGGATAATGTACATTCTGGCAGTATGCCAGAGCTTGAGTGTTACTTCTTCATGCATCTCATCTTAGACCTAAGCATGAGGTCAGTGTGCTGGTACATAAGGGAGGTACATGTGTCAAAATCCTCAAAACTTTCTTGCTGAACTCAGTCTGCCAGATATTCAAAAGGATCCAATTTGCCACTGACAGCAAAAGCTAAATGTCCGATTGCAAAGCATTCCCTTTTTTTTCATATTTCTCTACTGGAAAACCTTTGATATCATCAGCAGGTAAATTCCTTTGTTTCAGGCAAATTATTTACAAAGCCAGACATTCACAGTGTCTTTTTTGCTTAGCATCCAAGCATGATGTCAGAGACTGTACCACTTGTCAAACTATGAGCAGTCTCCCCTCTCTAAACATATACTTAGAGAACAAACATCTAAAGGCTCTTGTGTAAAACACCACGCCTTCCAAAACTCAGATGTTCCCTCTGCCAGCTGAGAAGCAGAAGGAAGATGTTGCTACTTCAGTTAACTTTTATAGTTCAGAGTCTGAAGCACCAGCTGAGAAGGTTAAAAAGCCCATGGACTGTCCAACCTGTGGTCCTGTTCCCTCTGTGACAACCCCTCTGGTTGAGCCCAATTAAATACCACTACATTTTCCGCTAAAATTTCTCTGCAGTGACTGGTTTGAAAATAAATTCTAAATCCACTTGAAAAAACAAGACCTATACACAAGTATGTTTTATCCTTGGCAAATTACTCAGAGCATCAAAACACTAATTGTTGTGATATGATCATTAGCATGTTCGCTGATATTTGTTGTCTCATTTTTTTTGAATCCAAGGTACTTAAAACTTCTTATATGTACAGATCCAAAATATTAGTATTGGGAGTTTATTCAGCTAAAAAATAAACAACAGTACTATTTTGTACTGCAGGTGACAAAAAGCACATATACTATGTGCGCGTGCGCACAAATTTATATATACACACATGCATATATTATTTATTTATTGCCATTTTGTGACCAGCAAAGTCCAACTGGATCAACAAACCCATTTTCAGCAGAGGCTCGGGGAGAAAAGCTCCAGCTAAATGATTACAGACCGTAAAGATTAAACAACTATAAGTAAGCATTACACTTGTCTCTAGAGCAGATAACAGACATTTACAGATTTGCACAGTTAAGTGGATATACATTCTTTTCTAGGTCTAATACAAATCCTGTAAGTGGATTACAATTTAAGGTACATTATAGTTGTTTCAAATAGCAGATCAGGGAGATTTGTAGACATAATTAGTAAAGCAGACAAGATGTCAAACACAGTAGTTAGGCTTTATGGTTGAAGAGGATAAAGCTGAGAAAAGGTGGAGAGAGAGGAGGAAGAGAAAGATTGTGTAAGTTAGTGACAGAAGAGATCAGGGATGAATAGGGAGGCTGATGTGAGAGTTTGATCTATAACTTATCCTCCACACTTACATCTAAACTAGAGATATGTTACAACAAAATTTCTCGATTTGCCACTAGTGCTAAATCCTCCTCACACCATTGCAATTCCCTTCTCTCCCTTAACTGGCTTGAACTGCCCAACCTACTTGACTTTCACCAATTAACCACAGTCCACAAATTAGTATTCCAACCCTCAAACTGCCTCGCACTATCCAACATACTGCAATCATATTCCCCTCCTAGACCTCTTAGATCCCCTCACCAAAACCTACTTACCATTCATAAACCCAAGCATCCAGCTGGCCAGCTCCTCATATCCTGTACCCTAGCAAAAAAAAAGAGGAACTCTTTGCCCTCCGCCCTACGGACCTGCAATAACCTCAACAGCTTCAAATCTCAATTCCATTCCTACTTCTTCCTTAACAGGAAATGCAACTGCACTCTTCCACCTTTGACTGTCAAACCCTCCACTCTCTTTACCCCTGGCTAACCCCTCCCCACCTCTCCTCTCCTAACCCCACTCTTAACTATTAATTTGTTTCTCATAACATTACAATATGTACTCTTTTCTCTCTAACTAAACTGTCATTCCATTGATTGTTTCTAGATTGCAGATTGAATCATATTGTTTTTGTATATATATTTTTATACTATGTATGTTCACTTTGATTGAAAAATGTTTCTAATAAACCTTCTGTGGAGCTTTTCTCCCCGGGCCTCCACTGAAAATGGGTTCCCCAGCCCAGTGGACCTCCCCGGTCACCAAACTGAATAAATAAATAAAATGTACAGGAGAAAACTGCTGTGTGAGATAAGGTGGGGGAGTGAGTGATAGCAAACAACAGAAGACACTATAGTGAGACAGATTAGTTAAGAGGTGGACACCTGGGAATAAGACATGGAGTTAGAGGCAGTAGTTCAAGATGCTGGAGAGGAGGGATTAGAAGCAGTAATATAGAAATTGGTTGCCAAGGTAGTATGAAGGAGAAGACTGGCTGCCAAAGTAGTATAATGGAGAAGATAACAGTGGTGTAGGGAATAAATGGGCAGGGATGAAAGTGAAAGTCAAGGGAAATAGATTTTGGATGGTGGTCTTAGTTGAGAGCGCTGGCCAATGTGTGTGCTGAGATAGTGACAATGTGTGAGCTTAGATAGTGATTTTTTAAATACAGGTTTATAAGTATTAAAAGAATATATATATATATATATATATATATATATATATATATATATTTATATATATGAGTTTTATGTCAGACTACAGAGTTTTCGGAAACTTGAATGAAACAAAATAATCAAAAAGTACAGTTGTGTACCTGCCATAAATGTGGATGTGTATTCACTGTTGCAGTAATTACACTTGGGTTATCTTGCTGGCAGGCTACACACAGTCGGCCTGAATTCCAAAGTCTAGGTCCGGCGTTGGTTGCTGTCGCCTCCTCCCTGACGTCAGTGCGCCAGGGGTATAAAAGATGCAGCCGACGCCATTTTCTTCAGTTTTTCCTGCCCCAGATGTCAGGTGCCCCCCAAAAGGGTAGGCAAAAATTATGCCAATAAGTATGCATGCACTAAGTAAACATTTCCTTCATCTACAAGCAAATACACCACATAGGTTGTATAGAATAGAGAAGTACAGATAAGTCCCAGCAAAGAAAGGGGGATGGTGGGTAGGTAACCTGGACTGCAACAGTGAATACACTCGAACATCTACATTTATGGTAGGTACACAACTGTACTATGTTCATCGTGTTTCACTGTTGCAGTCATTACACTTGGGTTGAATCCCAAAGCTGAGGTTGGATGGCTGGGTCTAAATAGGATTAGGAGAGGCTATGAGGCCCTGCAGGACTGCAGTGGCAAAGCCTGGTCTGGATTTAGAGTAGAGAGGTAAGTGGTAGTCCTTTGTAAAAGTGTGCACTGAACTCCAAGTTGCAGCCTCTAAAATGTCTTTGGTTGGTACTCCTCTGAGGAAGGTTGCTGAAGTGGCTGCTGCTCTGGTTGAATGTGGCCTAATGCCCTTAGGCACTGATTTGCCATGTTGTGAATAGCAGAAACAAATGTAGTGGCCTATCAATTTTGAAATAGTCTGCTTTGAGATGGCCTTTCATTGTGATCCTGCAGCATATGCCACTAAGAGTTGCTCAGTCTTTCTGAAAGCTTTAGTTCTGTCCAAGTACAAGCGTAGTTGTCTGTATATGTCCAAAGAATGCTGAAGTCTCTCACCCTTATTCTGTGGGTTTGGATAAAAGGTAGGCAAATGAATGGTTTGGTTAAGGGCCACACTGGACACTACCCTTAGGCATAAATGTCGGGTTTGTCCTTAAAGAAACCCTGTCTGGATGGAAAATGATAAAAGGTTCCACAGCCATGAGTGCCTGTAACTCTGAGACTCATCTTGCAGAGGTAATTGCTAGGAGCAGAGCTGTTTTCCATGATACGAATTTTATATCAGCTGTATTGGCTGGCTCAAAAGGAGGCAGTGTGAGTTTTTCCAAGACATAATTGAGATCCCATGCAGGTATTGGTGCTCTCCTTGGAGGTCTTATGTTTTTGGCCCCTCTGAGTTACTGCCTTAGCAATGGATGAGAAAAAATGGGTGGTTCCGTATTGTAATGAGCTGAAATGGCAGAGGCATGGATCTTAATTGATGAAAAGGACAGGCCTTTGTCCAGCATCTCAGTGAGATATTGTAATATCTGAGGAATATTTGGTACAAATGTGTCAATTTCTTGTGCCTGGTTCCAAGCACAGAATCTCTTCCATTTTTCTGCATAAGATTTTCTGGTACTGGGCCTCCTGGCCTCCAAAATAACATCCATCACTGCTTTAGAGAGAGGTGTGTTCTTAATGGCTACATTATCCGCCATGCTGCCAGATTTAGGGACCTGAGTTGGCTGTGCAGGATCTGATTGTTTTGTTGGGTCAGCAAGTGAGGAATTAGAGGTAATGTCCAGGCTGGGCCTTGAGACAAGCTCTTTAGGATTGGGTACCAGTGCTGGCGGGGCCAGTCTGGGGCAATCAGAATTATCTTTGGCTTCTCTAGTCTGACCTTTAATACCACCTTGGGGAGGAGAGGCAGTGGAGGAAAGGCATATACTGTTAGGGTTTTCCAGCTGAATGATAGTGCATCCACTTTCCATGCTTGCTTGTGATAAGTCCTTGTGCAGAATCTCTGTAGTTGGCAGTTGTGAGGGGAGGCAAATAGATGTATGTCTGGGCACCCCCATTTCCAATCATGCTGAAGACTTGTGGATCCAGTTTCCACTCGTGGGGATCCATGATGTTTCTGCTTAGTTCGTCTGCCAGAGTATTTATTTTTCCTGGCAGGAATTGTGCTTGCAGGTGTACTTGATAAGTTAATGCTGTGTCCCACAAAGTCATGGCTAGTCTGCAGAGGGGATAGGAATGTGTGCCTCCCTGCTTGTTTATGTACCATGACAGTAGTATTGTCCGTCTTTATCAGTAGTTGTCCTGGATGAAGCAGATCCTTGAAGGCTGTCAGGGCATTCTGAACAGCTAGCATCTCTTTTTGATTGATATGAAGATGCATTTGGCTTGCGGACCATGTGCCCTGAATACATTTTCCTGCCATGTGGGCCCCCCAGGCATAATCTGATGCATCTGTTGTTAATGTCTGCCTGGCTGTGGGTAAAGTGAATGGCTGTCCCTTGTTGAGGTGACAGGCCTTTGCCCACCATCAAAACTCCTGTTGCAGGCAGGGAATGAGGGTAATTAATGTTTCCAGGCTGTGGCGATGTTGAGTCCAAACACTTTTTAGATACCATTGTAGTTTCCTCATATGCAGTCTTGCATATGGAATTAGCAGAATGCAGGATGCCATGAAGCCCAAAGCCTGCAGAATTGGTTTTGCAGATAACTGGGTCTTTGTTGCCAACATTTTGAAGTAAGAAGTCAGTTGCCTTTGTTTGTATGGTGTGAGATAAGTCATCTGGGCAGTTGTATTTAAGCTTGCACCCGAGAATATTATGTCTTGAGAGGGTATTAGTTTTGATTTATTTTCGTTTACTGTGTACCCTAGGCAAATAAGTAATCTTTTTACAAATGCCAGATGCTTTAGTAGAATGTCCTTGTTCTCTGCTTGAATAAGGCAGTCGTCCAAGTAAGGATATATTTGAATTCCTCTTTGTCTGCAAAATGCAATTACTGGTGCCAGGCATTTTGTGAAGACCCTGGGCGCAGTAGATAAACCAAAGGGCAGTGCAGAGAATTGGTAGTGCATTGAGCCAGCTATGAATCCGATGTATCTTCTGCAAGACTGTCTGATTGGGACATGCAGGTATTTCTCTTTTAGGTCCAAAGTTACAAGCCAAGCCTTCTTGCCCAGCATGGGCAGAAGTTGCTGCAGAGTCAAGATTTTGAATTTTGGAATGTCCAGAAATGTGTTTAGAAGAGACCAGTCCAGTACTGGTCTCCAGGCTTTGTCCTTTCTGGGTACCAAGAAAAGTCTTGAGTAAAATCCTTGTCCCTGCTCTTGCTGCGGCACTCGCTGAATGGCCCTCATATCCATGAGACATGAAACTTGTTTTTGTGCCTCTGCCCATTGATTGTGTGGCAGGTCTGGCATACCTTTTGCCCTTGGCAAGGTGTGAAAGTGGAACCTGTAGCCCTGTGACACTATATTCAAGACCCATTTGTCATTGGTGATCATGTGCCAATTTTGTGAAAAAAGTTTAAGTCTTCCCCCTAAGGGGGCTGCCAATAGATAAGTGCTTGGTGCTGGCAGACGAAAGTCATTGGGACTGTTTCCTGTATGGCTGTGATTTGACATCTCCTCTTTTGGAGGTAGAAGCACCCCATTGTTTAGACCCGTATGAGCCTTGGGACTGGGATTTGCCTCTGGGGCATCTGTATCTGCCTCTTTGTGGCCTGTCTGACACTGGAAAGGACCAGTTATTTGAAGGCCAGTTCCTGCTAAATCTAGGTGGCTGTACCTAGAAGAAATCATTAACTGTCTGCATAGGCTTTGCTTTGTCCTCCATTTTCTTCAACACCTCTTCTGCCTTATCACCAAACAAAGTATCATGCTGTAGTGGAGCATCTAATAATTTTGTTTTAAAATGATCAGGCAGATTCTGTTCCTTTAACCAAGCATGCCTCCTAATGACAGAACCCGTAACAGCGGCCCTGCAGGAGGCCTCCAGAGAATCAAAAACACATTGTAAAGTATGTTTTCCCACTTGTTCAGCTGCATGCAATAAATCCTGCATTTCTTTGTTTTCTGCACATTCAGAATTTGTCAACATTTTTTGTTTAAGCAGTGACATCAAGTACTGCTATTTAAGCATATGAAATTGACAATTTAAAGCCCTTACAGCCAAGGTAGCAGAAGTGTAAATCTTTTCCCCCCATCTGTCCAGAGCCCTTGAATCCCTCTCAGAGGGGATAGGGTTTTTTTTGCAGTGGAAGCTTTGACCCCTTTGGGACCCTGAGATATAGTTTCTGGGTCAGCAACAGGGTTTTTATAAATAAATTTATGTGAATCTGGAACCCTGTAGTATCTGTCTGGCTTAACAGGTGCTGGAGGTAAAGAGTCAGAAGACAGGCCAGACTCTGAAAATACATCATCTACAATGTCTAACACAGGAGGAATAGCAAGAGGCCTGTGCTGAGGTAGTAAAAGGAAGTCTCTAAGCCTTTTCTTAGATTCTGAGTAATCTTGGCTCTCCCAGTGAAAGTGCTCCCTCATAGTATACAGGGTTTCCCCAAAAGAATAATCCTCAGGAGGAGAGGCTGAAGGGATAGATTCTTCACCATCAGAATCCTCATAGGGAGGAAGAGAGTATTCCTGTTCAGAAGAGGACTCGGAGGAAATGGAAACCTGATCTGAAGACTCATATTCTGCCTCTTGCCTAGGCCTCTTATCAGGAGGGGGACGGGAAACCCTGATCAAAGTAATTAGGTCTTCGGCAATTTTGAGCATCTGTTTTTTAGGCATGGAGGCCTGTCCATGGGATTGCTGTACTTGCTTCTTTGTCTTTAGCGGTGCTTTAGTCTTTGCCTTTGAAGCTAAAGTTGGTTTTACATACAACTGTGTAGGCCTGAAAACACCCACGGAAGCCGATCCCTGCTCAGCGGCTCCGGACCCATCTGAGGGAATATTTTCCGAGTGTCCAATACCTTGAGTTTCCTGTGGCCTAGTCAGCTCCACGTGGGAGTCGTAAGCGGCCTGCGGCTCTGAGGTAGCGGGCGTCAGGGGCTGCGAAAGTGCCTCACTGAGAACCGGCGACTGGTTTAGAAGAAGCCTCATCGTCAGTTTTGGACCTTGGATGCCTGTCCTTTTCCTTTTCCTTAGGTTTCTTGTGAATTGCGGTAGTCGGATGGCTATCAGACGACATTGTGTAATTAAATTTTCGGCCAAAGTAGTGAAATGCAAAATCGTGCCAACGCTAACGTTAACGTTGGTTAAATCTAGCACAAAACCTACAATTAGCAACGTCGTGATCAGGGCCTAGGCAAGGAATACAGGAGTCGACCGACCGGCACTTGCGAACTGCTTTTGCTTCGGGTACCGCATGGCAAGAAAGACTGAAGAAAATGGCGTCGGCTGCATCTTTTATATCCCTGGCGCACTGACGTCAGGGAGGAGGCGACAGCAACTGACGCCGGACCTAGACTTTGGAATTCAGGCCGACTGCGGGTAGCCTGCCAGCAGGATAACCCAAGTGTAATGACTGCAACAGTGAAACACGATGAACATCTATATTTTTGCAGGGAAACCCCCCCCCCTGCATTCTCCACACCCTATGCAAATTACAGATATACCAACTCCAAGATTGCACTACAGTGGGAAAAAAAGTAAATTCACCGATCTCCACTGTACTGCAATCTCCAAACAAATGCATCAAGTTTTTGGAAAATCGAACAGATAGTCTCGACCACTTGAAGTTTGTGTTTCTGAAATCTCGGTCATCTGACATAAACCCATTTATATACATTCATACATATGAACAGACAGTCAGGGGGAGGGGGGGAGAATGAGACGGAGCAAAATTTACCCAGGTCATTCATGTTCCTTTACCTATCATCTTTTGTATGCCTGCCAAGTTGCCTCCATGCACCAAGACACACACACACACACATATATATATATATCGATATGCGTGCGCATGTGTGGGTATATGGGTCGACTTCAGAAGACTAATAAACCAAAAGACTGAATCCCAAAATACTGAAAATTCAAAATATTTTATTGCAGAGGGCAAGCGCCCCTCCCTGCAGCCCTCATGTGGGGGGCTGCACCTCCCCCTGCTAATTATATATACCAACTATAAGATCGCACAACAGTGGACAAGGAGCAAATTCCATGCTTCAGTATTTTGAGTTTTCATTATTTTGGGATTCAGTCTTTTGGTATGCAAGTCTTCGGAAGTAGACCCATATATATATATATATATATATATATATATATATATATATATATATATATATATATATATATTTATACACACACAAAAAAAAAAAATAATATATATATATATATATATATATATATATATATATATATCTATAAATTCCAAAAATCATCCAGCACTCAGAAATAAAGGGAGGTAACACGACGGTATAAAACTTTTATTGCCAGCACATCTGCCCCACAGACCGGTTTCGCTCGAAAGCGTCATCAGTGTGTGCTCAACCGCAATGTCGCCCTGATTTAAATTATAACACCAATAATTGTATTTAAAGTGACATGACACCCAACAAAATCATACAATTCAGCAGACAACTGAAAACTCACTTCAGAAATAAATAAAAAATATACTATAATTAACATGGATATAACATACGTAAACAGCTTAATGCAAGAAATAACTTGCAAATATATGCAAGATTAAATACTATTTATATAGAAAAACACACATATTTCTACATGTATGCATTTACCTACATTATAATGTAAACCTACTAACTGCATACAATCATTCAATATACACCAAAACATCCTATTAAATAACCAAACAAACCCACTATTATACCAACATTTCAAATGTACTATCACCAAGCTGCCCCATACTAATATCTCTAACTGCAACTACAAAAATAAATCCACTAAATATGTAGATGCTATCCATATAAGTAGAAGAGGAGGACCAAGCAAACAAAGACCAATTTACCACTGATCAATAAGGCCTGGTTTAAAGAGACCCCTAAGTTAATAATCCATCTGCGTCCCTTATTTTAGAATTTATATGATTTTCCGTGCACCAGTTTCTGGTTAACGTGCACCTTGCGTTTTGTTATATATATAGATATATATATATATATATATATGGGTGTGGCTAAATTAGCCAACTGTTGTGAATGTCATCAGTTTTTCTTTCCACTTAATTTGGTCGATAGGAAACCTGAGTGATACTGGTTTGGGAAGGGTTCCTATTGGAACGTCGAAAATGCAATTGTTCGAATCACTAAAGGTTGACCTTTAATGATCGAACAAATACATTTTCGAGTGCTCTGAAAAATATATTAAAAAAAAAAAAAAGGTAAAGTAAAGGTGTGAGTTTGGATACAGAAATGGGAAATCTGTAGGACAATATTTGTCCTCCTTTAAGAAAGGCCAAAGTTGGTAGTACATACTGTGGGCATTGTAAATATTGTAAGTTAATTTCCAAGACGCGTTCCTTTACTTCGGTGAATACTCGGAAAGTTTATGACATTAGATGCCTTATTAAATGCACAAGTTCGTGGGTTATATATATGGCAGTATGTCAGTGTGGGGCATTTTATACAGGACAGATATCATGTACACTGAAGCAGAGAATAGCCCTACACATTAGTGACATTAAATGTAAAAGGACACGCAGTGCTTTATATAAGCACATTTTGGTGCACTCTACAGCACATTTTGTGTTTGTTGGAATTGATAGGATCACGACATATGTCATGAATGAAACAGCAAGGCACAATATATTGACCAATAAGGAACGCGGATGGATTATTAACTTAGGGGCTCTTTTTAAACCAGGCCTTAATGATTAGTGATAAATTGGTCATAGTTTGCTTGGGCCTCCTCTTCTAGTTATATGGATAGCATCTAAATATTTAGTTGATTTATTTTTGTAGTTGCAGTTAGAGGTATTAGTATGGGGCAGCTTGGTGACAGTACATTTGAAATTTTGGTATAATAGTGGGTTTGTTTGGTTATTAAATAGGATGTTTTGGTGTATATTGAATGATTGTATGCAGTTAGTAGGTTTACATTATAATGTAGGTAAAGGCATACATGTAGAAATGTGTGTTTTTCTATATAAATAGTATTTAATCTTGCATATATTTGCAAGTTATTTCTTGCATTAAGCTATTTACGTATGTTATATCCATGTTAATTACAATATATTTTTTATTTATTTCTGAAGTGAGTTTTCAACTGTCTGCTGAATTGTATGATTTTGTTGGGTGTCAGGTCACTTTAAATACAATTATTGGTGTTATAATTTAAATCAGGGCGACACTGCGGTTGATGACACACTGATGACGCTTTCGAGCAAAAACGGTCTGTGGTGCAGAATGTGCTGGCAATAAAAGCTTTATACCGGCGTGTTGCCTCACTTTATTTCTGAGTGCTGGATGACTTTTGGAATTTTTGTGTGTTTTTCTGTGCACCAGTTTCTGGTTAACGTGCACCTTGCGTTTTGTATATATATATATATATATATATATATATATATATATATATATATATATATATATATATATATATATATATGGGTGTGCCTAAATTAGCCAACTGTTGTAAATGTCATCAGTTTTTCTGTCCACTTAATTTGGTTGATAGGAAACCTGAGTGATACTTGTTTGGGAAGGGTTCCTATTGGAACGTCAAAAATGCAATTGCTCGAATCACTAAAGGTTGACCTTTAATGATCGAACAATTAAATTATAAAAAAAAAAGTAAATGATGCCCGACCCACACCCCTCCTACTTAAATATACCAACTCCCAAGATCGCACAATAACAGAGTTAAGCGCAGGAAAGGGAAGGTTCCCCTTTCCTATGCTGTAGCGCAATCTCGGAGTTGGTATATTTAAGTAGTGGGGGAGTGCAGGGGGGGGCATCATTTACTTTTTTTTTTTTTTTAATACATTTTCGAAGTTGCAGTACTTCGATCACATGGTGTCGACCGTATGGTATTCGAAGTACTGAAACTTCGATAATGTAATATGTAACCGGTTGAGAATGCATTAATAATGGGGGTTTGGAAATGCGCCCTTTCCCTGCCACTGTGCAATCTCACAGTTCATACATTTACTTAGCAGAGAATGTGGGGGTGCAGAGGGACTTTTTCCACTGCAAAAAGCGTATTTTTATTTGCATTCTCCAAGGTTATGTCTCTGGGCATGCACAGTTTATTGCCTTTTTTGCAATGTAATTTAGTGCCGTTTTACATGTCAGTATGACAGTGTTTCAGTCTTATTCAGTAAATTGACATATAATGAATTCACCATCCTAGATCACTTTCTGAAAATGCAGACCACAAACTTACTTTGCCAGTCTGGAGGTACTGTCTCAATATCCCACACAACAGTGTACCTGCATATTAACCATGGCACCTTAACAACACACAAGTTCTTTTATCATATCCATATGGATCTCATCCACTCCCACAACCTTGCCACAGTATAAAAGTTTCATCTCCACGGTAACTTTAGTTCTAATGATTTAATTCTACCAACTGTTTCTGGTACTGTCATCACTGGAGATCACACTGTATGATTTCAGGAATTTTTCAGAGTTTCATCTGGCTCTTAACAATGCCCCCAGTCAAGGTCAACATTTCCCCTACTCTTACGTTAAACAGCCGGGCAGTATCCTATCTCCCCCTCCTAAGTCACTGGATGGTTTGCCAGAACTTCACTGACCGCATTCAGAAGTCATTCCCCACAGCCTCACCAAGCTCCTTCCAGAACCGGACCATTGCTTCAGTTACAGGTGCTGTTTGTTTGTTTTTCTTTTCAAAAACATTAACTCCCAACACTAGCACTGCATGGAAGCCCTCTTCCATTAAAATAACAGTTTCTCTCAAGTGTCCAAGTCTTAGGGTTACTGCCATGACAAGTATCATTTTACCTATAGTTCCTTGCAGCCTCCTTAACTACTGAAGTCTTCAACATGGTCAGTTTAGACTCCAAATCCTCAACCTCCCTAGGGTACCCAGGGGAAAGCTTTTCTGGAGGTGGCATTTTGAACTTATCTTGCACAGACACATGAATGTTGTCAGAATACCATCACTACATGTTTGGGACTCTTGGACCTCGCCATTCACTACTGCAGACATACAACTCAGTTGTCCACCATATAGCGATAACTGATGGCAGCTCAGCTCCTCTCAAAGTATCTAAAATGTACAACTGTGTACACTTACATAAATGTAGATGTTCAAGTGTATTCACTGTTGCAGTCATTACATTTGGGTAATCTGCTGGCAGGTTGCCCTCAGTCGGCCTGATTAACAAAGTCTTGGGTCCTGCATCAGCTGCTGTCCCTTCTTCCATGACGTCAGGTCGTCAGGGGGTATAAAACATGCAGCCGATGCCTTTACATCAGTTTTTCTAGTCCCAGAAGTCAGGTGCCCCCCAAATGGGGAGCAATATATATATATATATATTTGTTTGTGTCTTTCGGATTTTCCCGGTTAGGGGTCGCCACAGCGGAACTCCGGTCCGCTAAAGATTGGTAGTTGATTTTTACGTGTAAAGTTACCAGCCCTGACACACAACCTTCAACGAAGGTACGCCCATTCACGCATATCTCCACGCAATAGACGCTCTAGCTGAGAATCGAACCAGACAGTGTCTTACTGTGAGGCGACAATGCTACCGCACCACCACCACCGCGGGTAGCAATATATATATATATATATATATATATATATATATATATATATATATATATATATATAGATAGATATATATATAGATAGATATATATATAAAAAATATATACCTCCAAACAAAAGCAAATACACCAAAAAGGCTTTTAAGCACAGTAAAAGAAAATAGAGATATATTAAGAGAAAAACAGGGGGCTGGACTATGTTCATCGTGTTTCACTGTGGCAGCCATTACATTTGGGTAGATTCCCAAAGCTATGGTTGGGAGGATGGATTTACACAGCATTAGGACCAGCCATAGAAGCAAAGCCAGCTCTGGATTTAGAGAAAATTGGTATTTGATGATGCTTGATGAAAGTATGAACTGAACTCCATCTAGCAGATTCTAGAATATCCCTAGTAGGAACATCTCTGAGAAAGGCTGTTGAAGTAGATGCAGCCCTGGTGGAATGAGATCTGATCCCCTGGGTGATAGGTTTTCCATGGTGCTTATAACAGAAATGAATACAATGGCTTATCCATTTAGAAATGGTTTGCTTTGAAATAGCCTTCCCCTCTGCCCCTGCAGCAAATGCTACCAGCAGTTGTTCAGATTTTCTTCGAGATTTAGTCCTCTCCAAGTAGAATCTAATTTGTCTGTGTACATCCAATGAATGCAGAATTTGTTCCCCCTTGTTCTGTGGATTGGGAAAGGAAGTTGGCAAATGAAAGGACTGATTAAGAGCCACACTGGATACCACCTTGGGCATGAATAATAGATTGGGCGCGAGTGACACCCTGTCCACATGAAAGATGATGAAAGGCTCCACTGCCATAAGGGCCTGTAATTCAGATATCCTTCTAGCTGAAGTGATTGCTAAAAGGAAGGCTGTTTTCCAGGAAAGAAATTTTAAGTCTGCAGTAGTAGCTGGCTCGAAAGAAGGTAGAGTGAGTTTTTCCAATACAAAGTTAAGGTCCCAGGCAGGGGTTGGAGCTCTCCTGGGTGGTCATAAGTTTTTTGCCCCTCTAAGATACTGCTTTAGAAGAGGATGAGAGAAGGGGGGGGGGGTTCTGTGATGTATTGAGCTGAAATGGCTGAGGCACGGATTTTTATGGAAGAAAAAGACGGGCCCTTGTGAAGCATCTCAGTTAAGTATTGCAAAATCTGAGGTAAATTTGTCACTGCTGTGCTCATCTCTTGAGATTGATTCCAGGCACAGAATCTTTTCCATTTGTCAGCATAAGATCTTCTAGTACTAGGTCTTCTTACCTCCAAAATGACATCCATCACAGGTTTGCTGAGGGATGCTAAGGGGGAATTTAAATGATTAGCCAAGCTGCAAGATTAAGAAGTTATGTACCTACCATAACATTCCATGTTAGTTGTCTTCATCTCGCCTTCTTTCTTGCTGTTTGGGATCGGAGCCAATCCTCGGCTCCGACTCGGCCATCTTCAATAGCGGTTTACTGGCTCGAGGCTACCCCTTATTCTATAATGCCTAGTAATAGCTACCCAGATCTCATTTGAAATAGCTAAACCAGACATAAGAGAAAAAACAGTTATCACAAAACTGGCTGTTCCCAGCATTCTAATATCTAGAATAGTTTAGGAAGACCTGGCCAGAAGAATAACAATAAAGGAATACTCAGCCAGTGAAAAAAGGAACTCCTCTTAATCCACTAGGACAGGGGACGGAGGGAGGGATGCAAGAAAGAAGGCGAGATGAAGACAACTAACATGGAACATTATGTTAGGTACATAACTTCTTAATGTTAAGTTGTCTATCTCGCCTTCATTCTTGCTTATTGGAACAGACTCTTCAGAACAGTGGAACCAAAGTCAGCTCTGCTCCGGGAGACCACTTCCACCTTGTAATGAGAGGAAAAGGTATGAGGGTTTGCCTATGTAGCTGCACAGATGGAATCCATGGGCAACCTAGACTGAAAGGCTACGGAGGTGGCTAACGCCCTAGTAGAATTACCTTTCGGTTTAATTGGTAACGGTTTGTTCCTTAACTTATAAATAAAAATAATAGTGTGGGACAACCATCTGGATAAGGTCACCTTGGAAACTGGGAGACCTTGTTTGTTTAAGGCATAAGAAAGGAATAATTGGTCTAACTATTGTATTTCATTAGTTCTGTGCAGGTAAAAACGCAATTGCCTATGAACGTCCAATTGGTGAAGTTTGTACTCTGCCTTGTTGCTATGATTTGGGAAGAACACAGGGAGATCTACAGATTGGTTTAAATTATTTTCTGAGCAGACTTTAGGAAGAAATGAAGGATTAGTCCTCAGAGCAACTCTGTCCTTGTGTAACACCAGGTAGGGAGGATGAACACAGTGCCTGGAGTTCTGCGACATGCCTAGCTGAAGTGAGAGCTACCAGAAAGAGTGTCTTCCAAAATAGAATAGTACAGTTGTGTACACTTACCATAAATGTAGATGTTCAAGTGTATTCACTGTTGCAGTCATTACATTTGGGTTATCCTGCTGGCAGGTTGCCCTCAACTGGCCTGAATTCCAAAGTCTTGGGTCCTGCGTCGGTTGCGGTCGCCTCTTCCCAGATGTCAGGTCGTCAGGGGTATAAAAGATGCAGCTGACGCCATTTTATTCAGTTTTTCTTGCCCCAGATGTCAGGTGCCCCCAAACGGGTAAGCTAAATTTATTTAAATACAACATACATGCACCAGAAATAAGCTTTACCTTAATCTATAAGCAAATACACCACCTAGGTTGTATAGATTAGAGAAATAAAGATAAGTTCCAGCAAAAATAAGGGGGATGGCGGGTGGGTAACCTGGACTGCAACAGTGAATACACTCGAACATTTACATTTATGGTAAGTGTACACAACTGTACTATGTTCTTCGTGTTTCACTGTTGCAGTCATTACATTTCGGTTGAGTCCCAAAGCTATGGTTGGGGGTCTGGAGCTAAAATAGCATTATGAGCAGCTATGAGGCCCTGCAGAACTGCAGTGGCAAAGCCTGCCCTGGATTTAGAGTAAAGAGGCAGATTGTAATGTTTTGTAAAGGTATGAACTGAACTCCAAGTAGCAGCCCCTAAAACGTCTTTGGTTTGTATTCCCCTGAGAAAGGCTACAGAAGTGGTTGCAGCTCTGGTTGAATGTGGCCTAATATCCTTTGGCACTGGTTTGCCATGCTGTGAGTAGCAGAAACGAATGCAGTGACCTATCCACTTTGAAATAGTCTGCTTGGAGATCGCCTTTCCTTGTGATGCTGTGGCATATGCCACTAGTAATTGTTCTGTCTTTCTGAAGACTTCAGTTTTGTCCAAGTAGAATCTAAGTTGTCTGTGTACGTCCAAAGAATGAAGAATTTTCTCCCCTTGTTCTGTGGATTTGGACAAATGGTTGGCAAATGAATAGTTTGGTTAAGGGCTACACTGGACACCACCTTAGGCATAAATGTAGGGTTTGTTCTCAGAGAGACTCTGTCTGGATAAAAAAATGATAAAGGGTTCCACGGCCATGAGAGCCTGTAGCTCTGAAACTCTTCTTGCAGAAGTTATTGCTAGGAGCAGAGCTGTTTTCCAAGATAAGAATTTTATATCTGCAGTAGCAGCTGGTTCAAAAGGAGGTAAGGTAAGTTTTTCCAAGACATAATTGAGATCCCATACAGGTATTGGCGTTCTCCTTGGAGGCCTTAAGTTTTTAGCTCCTCTGAGGTACTGCCTTAATAAAGGATGAGAAAAGAGTGGTGGCTCTGTATTGTAATGAGCCGAAATGGCAGAGGCATGGATTTTAATTGATGAGAAAGATAGGTCTTTGTCCAGCATCTCAGTTAAATACTGCAAAATCTGAGGAATATTTGGGACAGCTGTATCAGTTTCTTGAGCTTGGTTCCAAGCGCAAAATCTCTTCCATTTCCCAGCATAGGATTTTCTAGTACTAGGCCTTCTGGCTTCTAAAATGACATCCATCACAGCTTTACTGAGAGGTGTGGTTTGTATGGCTACATTATCTGCCATGCTGCCAGGTTTAGGGTCCAGAGTTGGCTGTGCAGAATCTGATTGTTTTGCTGGGATAGTAGATGAGGTATTTGAGGTAAGGCCCAGGCTGGGCATTGGGACAAGTTCCTTAAGATCGGATACCAGTACTGGCGGAGCCAGTCTGTGGCAATCAGAATCATTTTTGGTTTCTCCTGCCTGACCTTTAGGAGTACCTTGGGGGGGGGGGAGGCAGTGGAGGAAAGGCATATACTGATAGGTTTGTCCAGTTGAAAGATAAGGCGTCCACTTTCCAAGCTTGTCTGTGATAAGTCCTTGTGCAGAATCTTTTTAGTTGTTTTGAGGGGAGGCAAATAGATCTATGTCCGGGCGTCCCCATTTCTTTGTTATCATGCTGAAGACTTTTGGATCCAGGTGCCACTCGTGGGGATCCAAGAGGTTTCTGCTTAGTTCATCTGCCAGAGTGTTTTCCTTTCCTGGCAGGAATTGTGCTTGCAGATGAACTTGGTAAGTCAATGCTGTGTCCCATAAAACCATGGCTAGTCTGCACAGGGGATAAGAATGAGTGCCCCTCTGCTTGTTTATGTACTACACGACCGTGGTGTTGTCTGTCTTTATCAGTAGTTGTCCCGGATGAAGTAGGTCCTTGAAGGCAGTCAGGGCATTTTGAACAGCTAGCATCTCTTCTTGATTGATATGTAGATGCTTTTGGTTTGTGGACCAGGTGCCCTGAATGCCTCTTCCTGCCATGTGTGCCCCCCAGGCATAATCTGATGCATTCGTCGTTAGGCTCTGCCAGGCTGGGGGT
Source organism: Protopterus annectens (assembly GCF_019279795.1). NCBI lineage: Eukaryota > Metazoa > Chordata > Ceratodontiformes > Protopteridae > Protopterus > Protopterus annectens. The sequence continues at coordinate 27,235,359 of NC_056743.1, forward strand.
AGTGAGAATGGCTGTCCCTTGTTTTGGTGATAAGCCTTTGTCCACCATCGAAACTCCTGTTGCAGGCAGGGAATTAGAGTAATCATTGTTTCCAGACTGTGGCAATGTTGTGTCCAAACACTTTTTAGGTACCATTGAATTTTCCTCATATGCAGTCTTGCATATGGAATTAGTAAGATGAAGGATGCCATGAAGCCCAAAGCTTGCAGAATTTTTCTTGCAGATAACTGGGCCTTTGTTGCCATTTCCTTGAAGTAGGTAGTCTGTCTGGAGTGAGATAAGCCATCTGGGCAGTTGTATTTAAGCTTGCACCCAGGAATATTATCTCTTGAGAGGGTACTAGTTTTGATTTATTTTTGTTGACTTTATACCCTAGGCCTAGGCATGTTAAAAGTCTTATCACAAATGTCAGATGCTGTAGTAGAATGTCCTTGTTCTCTGCTTGTATGAGGCAGTTGTCCAAGTAAAGATATATTTGTATTCCTCTTTGTCTGCAGTAAGCAATTACTGGTGCCAGGCACGTTGTGAAGACCCTGGGTGCAGTAGATAAGCCAAAGGGCAGTGCAGAGAATTGGTAATGCTTTGAGCCAGCCTTGAATCTGAGGAATTTTCTGCATGTTTGTCTGACTGGGACATGCAGGTAAGCCTCTTTTAGGTCTAAAGTCACGTGCCAAGCCTTGCTGCCCAGCATGGGCAGAAGCTGCTGTAAGGTCAACATCTTGAATTTTGGTATATCCAGGAAAATGTTTAGAATAGATAGGTCCAGTATTGGTCTCCATGCTTGTTCCTTTCTGGGTACCAAGAACAGTCTTGAGTAAAATCCTTGTCCCTGCTCTTGCTGAGGCACTTGTTGAATAGCCCCTCATGTCCATGAGAGCGGCGATTTGTTTTTGAGCCTCTGCCCATTGATTTTTTGGCAGGTCTGGCCAATCGTTTGCCCTTGGTACAGTATGGAAATGAAACTTGTAGCCTTGAAACACTGTCTAGAACCCATTTGTCCTGGGTTATAATGTGCCAATTTTGAGAAAGAAGTGCTAGTTTTCCCCCTAAGGGTGCTGCCAGAAGATAAGTGCTTGGTGCAGGCAGGGGGAAGTCATTGGGACTGTTTCCTGCATGATTGTGATTTGCCCTCTCCACCCATGGAGGTAGAGGCACTCCACTGCTTAGACCTGTAGGATCCTTGCAGCTGTGATCTGCCTCTAGGGCGCCTGGATCTGCCCCCCTTTGAGGTCTGTCTGAGACTGGAAAGGGCCAATTCTTTGTAGGCCAGTATCTGCTAAATCTAGGTGGCTGTACCTGTAAGAAATCCTTGACCGTTTGCATAGATTTAGCTTTGTCTTCCATTTTCTTTAACACCTCTTCTGCCTTAACACCAAACAAGGTATCATGTTGTAAAGGAGTATCTAATAATTTTGCTTTGACATGGTCAGGCAGATTTTGTTCTTTTAACCAAGCATGCCTCCTAATGACAGAACCCCTAACAGCGGCCCTGCAGGAGGTCACTGGAGAATCAAAACCACACTGCAAAGTATGCTTTCCAACTTGTTCAGCTGCATGTAATAAATCCTGTATTTCTTTGCTTTCTGCACATTCAGAATTTGCCATAATTTTCTGTTTAAGCAGTGTCATAATATATTGCTGATATTTGAGCATATGAAACTGGCAATTTAAGGCCCTTATAGCCAAAGTAGCAGATGTGTAAATCCTTTTTCCCCATCTATCCAGAGCCCTAGAATCCCTATCAGAGGGGGTAGGGTTTTTTGCAGTAGAAGCCATGACCCCTTTTGGACCCTGAGAAATAGTTTCTGGGTCTGCAGTAGGGTTTTTGAAAAGGAATTTATGAGAGTCAGGGACCCTGTAGTATTTGTCCGGCTTAACAGGAGCTGGAGGTAAAGAGTCAGGGGTCAGACTGGACTCAGATAACACATCATCTACAATGTCCAACACAGGTGGAATAGCTAGAGGCCTGTGTTGAGGAAGTAAAAGGAAGTCTCTGAGCCTTTTCTTAGATTCTGAAAAGTCTTGGCTCTCCCAGAGGAAGTGCTCCCTCATGGTATGCAAAGTTTCCCCAAAAGAGTAGTCCTCAGGAGGAGAAGCTGAAGGAATTGATTCTTCAGCATCAGAATCCTTATAGGGAGGAAGAGAATATTCCTGATCAGAAGAGAAATCAGAAGAAATGGAAACCTGATCTTAAGATTCATAGTCTGTCTCTTGCCTAGGCCTCTTATCAGGAGGGGGATGGGAACCCCTGATCAAGGTAATTAAGTCTTCGGCCATTTTGAGCATCTGTTTTTTGGGCATGTAGGCCTGTCCTTGTGGCTGGTGAACTTGCTTCTTTGTTTTTAAAGGTGTTTTAGTCTTTGAAGTTGGTTTAATATATAATTGTTTAGGTCTGAATACACCCTCAGAAGCCGATGCCTGCTCATCGGCTCCGGACCCATCTGAGGGAATAATCTCTGAGACTCCAATACCTTGAGTTTCCTGCGGCCTGCCCAACTCCATGTGGGAGTCAGTAGCGGCCTGCGACTCTAAAGTAGCGGGCATCAGGGGCTGTAAAAGCGCCTCACTGAGAACTGGCGACTTGTTTAGGAGAAGCTTCGTCGTCGGTTTTGGACCTCGGTTGCCTGTCTTTTTCTTTGCATTTTTTGTGAACTCCGGTAGTCAAATGGCTATCTGATTACATTGTATAATTAAATCTTCGCCCAAAATAGCTTAATGCAAAATCATACCGACGCTTAGTAGTGCGTTGGTTAAATCTAGCACAAAACCGACAACTAGCAACATCGTGGTCAGGGCCTAGGCAAGGAATACAGTAAGAATGAAAGTCCTTATGAGGTATTTGCTTCCCACAAGAAATACAATTATTATTTTTTCTGACATTGGTCTGGAGCAAGAAAAAAGTTTTCCCAACGGGGTACTTGGCTTTTAATGAAGACTTCGGATCTGAAACTCGAACACAAAAAATTCAGGAGTCGGCCAACCGGTACTTGCGAACTGCTTCTGCTTTGGGCACCGCGCGGCAAGAAAGACTGAATAAAATGGTGTCTGCTGCATCCTTTATACCCCTGATGACCTGACGTCAGGGAGGGGGCGACAGCAACCGAAGCAGGACCCAAGACTCTGGAATTCAGGCCGACTGAGGGCAACCTGCCAGCAGGATAACTTAAATGTAATGACTGCAACAGTGAAACACGAAGAACATCTTGATGGAGCAGGAAGCTGCTGGTTCAAAGGGGGGCAGAATTAAAGAAGTCAGAACTAAATTAAGGTCCCAAGGGGGAGGACGATTTCTCATTGGAGTTCTAAGAAGAGATGGTCCTCTCTAAAAAGCTTTACAGAGCTTATGAGACATAATGTTAGAATTTGACCAACCAATATGAAAATTAGAAATGGCCACTAATTGTACCCTAATCGTAGAAGAAGCGGCCCCGGAGTGAAACAGTTGTGCCAGGAATTCCAGAATTTCATGGAGTGGGGCTGAGAAGAGATCCACATTCCTAGACTACGCCCAACAAGAAAAACGTTTCCATTTGCTAGCATAAGTTTTTCTCGTTGTAGACTTGTGAGAGGAGACGATAATCTCACGTACTGCTGGGGAAATCCTGGGAAGCATGGCTAAGGTTGGAAGTGGAGCAACCAAGCTGTGAGCTGGAGAGTTTGGAGGGATTGATGCAACCCGCCTGATTGATGAATCAGGAGGTCTGGATTTGGGTCCAGAGTCCAGGGTTGATCAAGAAGGTAATGGTGCAGGAACGGCAACCATATCTGTCGAGACCAGTAGGGGGCAAAGAGGATCATTTTGCAACCCAACGATTTTGCTTTCTGTATGAGTTTCGGTATCAGGGGAAACCGAGGAAAAACATAAAGAAGTCCCTGAGGCCAATCGTGGACTAGAGCGTCTCTGGGTATGTAACCTGGAAGCAGTAGAAGGGAGAAGTAGTTGCTGCATTTGCTGTTGAAGGGGGTGGCAAAAAGATCTCAGCAAGGCTGTCACCATTTGCAGAAAGTAAGATCTGCAACTTCCTGATTCAGAGACTACTAGTGAGGCATGAGGATAGTTCTGCTGAGCCTGTCCACTATGATGTTGGATCTACCAGGGATGTGCGTCGCGATCAGAAAACGTTGGGAGGAAATCGCCCACTGCCAAAGTCTGAGTGCTTCTTGACACAGGGGGTAGGATCTGGTTCTGCCCTGATTGTTGATGTACCACACCACTGACATGTTGTCGGTTTGAATTGCAATGGTCCCGGAAGGAAGAGAGTCTTGAACAGCTTGTAACGCTGGGAGCACGGCTCTCATTTCTAGGACATTTATATGCAGATGGTACTCGTGAGGTTGCCAAGTGCCTTGGACTATCCTGCCCAGATAATGCCCCCCCCCACCCTATCAGGGAGGCGTCTGTCATCACCGTGGCTACTGGAGGGGGTTATATGAAAGGTCTTCCCTGAGTAACTAATGGAGAGACCATCCACCAAGAAAGGTGTCTTTTACATGCCTCCGTGATGAATGAGACATGGGTAGCTCTTGGAAGGACCACTGTTTGAAAAGAAGCCATTGAAGAATTCTCATGTGGAAGCGCGCGAATGGGATTAGAAGAATGGCCGCTGCCATGGAGCCTAGAGTTTGAAGGACATACCTGACTTGGATCCTTTTGCTCTGCATTAGAATTTGCACTTGTTGGCGAACTGTGGACACTCTTTCTAGTGGTAACCTTGCGAACATATCCCTTGTGTTTAAGTCTGCTCCTATTTAAGTGATAGATTGACAGGGCAACAAGGCAGATTTTTCAAAGTTTATTGTAATACCTAGCTGGGTGCAGGATGTGATTGTATAATCCCACGCTTGTAGGAGTTCATGCCTGGTGGTAGCAGTGAGGAGCCAGTCGTCTAGATATGGAAACACCTGGAATCCGTGACGTCTCAGGTGAGCCGTGACCACTGCCATACACTTGGTGAACACCCTGGGGGCTGTGGTGAGACCAAAGGGCAGAGCTCTGAACTGATAATGACTGGCCCCCACCCGAAAGCGAAGAAATCTCCTGGAGCGTCTGTCCATCTTGATATGGTAGTATGCGTCCTGAAGATCTATTAAGCACATCCAATTGTCCTGACCCAGAAAGGGTAGAATGGACTGTAGAGTGACCATCCAAAATTTTGTTCTTTGTACAGACTTGTTTAGTCTGCTGAGATCCAGAATCTGTCTCCAGTCCCTTGTCTTTTTTGGTACCAAAAAGAACCTTGAGTAAGTTCCGGATCCGTGCTGGTCTGTGGGGACTTCCTGTATGGCTCTTTTTTCTAGCAGTTTTGAAACTTCTATTACTGCTTGCTCCTTCAGATTGGGTGGCACATCTGGAAGGATTTTCTTTGACTGTAAGGGGGGTTAGAGGAGTGAGAGGATCGGTGGTTACGCTTACTTTGAAGTAATGGAGACAGAGGAGCCAAATGCACCGAGTCTAAGGAAGGGGACCTCAGCCTCTTGTGGCTCTGGGACGGCTCCGAAGCATCCGATGTAGCCGATAGGGAGGTTGTCTTGTCGTTGCCAGCCAGAACAGACTTAGAAGGTAAATCCTGCACAGGAGTCGGCTCCAAGGGTGGAGCAGACGGCTTAGTGGATTTTGGGGATTTCACTGGCTGTGAACTCTTTGCAGGTGAATCCTGAGGTTTTAACAGACGACTAAGAATCAGTTTGTTCTTACACTCCTGCAGGACTCTTGGACTAAAAGCATGGCAAATAGAACAAGAGTCCTGCAGGTGAACAGTGCCCAAACACTAGACGCAAAGTACAGTTTTGTACCTACCATAAATGTAGATGTTCGAGTGTATTCACTGCTGCAGTCATTACACTTGGGTTATCCTGACGTCAGGCGGTCCCACAGTCGGCCACAGTTCCAAAGTCTTGGTCCGGCGTCGGTTGCTGTCGCTTCTTCCCTGATGTCAGTGCGCCAGGGGTATATAAGATGCAACCGACGCCATTTTCTTCAGTTTTTCTTGCCCCAGATGTCAGGTGCCCCCAAATAGGTAGGCAATACATATTGCTAATAAAACATACATAAAAACCAAAATCAATACCTTTGGTTACAAGCAAATACACCACATAGGTTGTATAGGGTAGAAAGGTATAGATAAGTCCCAGCTAAGATAGTGGGGATGGAGGGTGGGTAACCTGGACTGCAGCAGTGAATACACTTGAACATCTACATTTATTGTAGGTACAAAACTGTACTGTCTTCATCGTGTTTCACTACTGCAGTCATTACACTTGGGTTGAATCCCAAAGCTGAGGTTGGGTGGCTGGGTCTATAAAAGATTCGGGGTGGCTATGAGGCCCTGCAGCACTGCAGTGGCAAAGCCAGCTCTGGATTTAGAGTAAAGAGGCAAGTGGTAATGCTTGGTAAAGGTGTGCACTGAACTCCAAGTTGCAGCTTCCAAAATATCCTTGGTAGGTACTCTTCTAAGGTAGGCAGTTGAAGTGGCTGTTGCCCTGGTGGAATGTGGCCTAATGTTGCTAGGTACAGTTTTTCCATGCTGTGTGTAGCAGAAACGGATACAGTGCCCTATCCACTTTGAAATGGTCTGCTTTGAAATAGCCTTTCCCTGTGATCCTGCAGCATATGCTGCAAACAACTGCTCAGTTTTCCTGAAAGCTTTTGTTTTGTCCAAGTAGAAGCGTAATTGCCTGTGTATGTCTAATGAGTGCTGAAGTCTCTCCCCTTTATTCTGGGGATTTGGATAAAATGTTGGCAAGTGAATAGTTTGGTTAAGAGCCACACTGGATACCACCGTTGGCATAAATGTAGGGTTTGTTCTTAGAGAAACCCTGTCCTGATGAAAAATGATGAAAGGTTTCACTGCCATTAGTGCCTGTAACTCTGAGACTCTTAGTGCTGAGGTTATTGCCAGAAGCAGAGCGGTTTTCCATGACACATTTTAATTCTGCTAAATGGGCTGGCTCAAAAGGAAGTAAAGTTAGTTTTTCCAAGACAAAGTTGAGGTCTCAAGTTGGTGTTGGTGCTCTCCAGGGTGGTCTTATGTTTTTAGCCCCTCTGATGAGAGAAAATAGGAGGATCCGTGTTGTAATGAGCTGAGATGGCAGAGGCGTGGATCTTAATGAATGAAAAGGACAGGCCTTTGTCCAGCATCTCAGCTAAGTATTGTAATATCTGAGGAATATTTGGAACACGAGTGTCAAAGCTTTGAGTCTGGTTCCAGGCGCAGAATCTCTTCCACTTTTCTGAATAGGATTTCCTGGTGCTGGGCCTTCTGGCCTCCAAAATGACATCCATAACAGCTTTAGAGAGAGGTGTTGGCTGCTCGGCTAAGTAATCTGCCATGCAGCCAGGTTTAAGGTTTTGAGCTAGCTGTGCAGGATCTGACTGTTTTGTTGAGTCAGAAGCTGAGGAATTTGAGGTAAAGTCCATGCTGGGCCTTGAGCCAAGTTCTTTAAGATTGGGTACCAGTGCTGGCGTGTCCAGTCTGGGGCAATCAGGATCATTTTTGGCCTTTCTTATCTGGCTTTTAGGAGTACCTTTGAAAGGAGAGGCAGTGGTGGGAAGGCATAAACTTTTAGGGTTTTCCAGCTGAACGAGACAGCATCCACTTTCCATGCTTGTGTGTGGTAAGTCCTTGTGCAGAACTTCTGTAGTTGGCAGTTCAGAGGGGAGGCAAAAACATCTATGCCTGGGCACCCCCATTTTTGTGTTATCATGCTGAATACTTGTGGATTTAATTTCCACTCGTGAGGATCCATGATGTTTCTGCTTAAGTCGTCTGCCAGAGTATTTTTCTTTCCTGGCAGGGATCGTGCTTGCAGATAGGTTCATAGGTAGGTACTAGGCTATTGGCCCTAGGGCCTATATAAGCCTAGCCAAAGGTACCCTGGCTTTTGCCACCCAAGAAAATTATTTTCCTGTGCCACTGTCGAGCAGAGCCTCAGAAGTGATCCCCGGGGTGAATTTCCTATCTCCCATCCAATCATCAAGATTTTTCTTGAACAGTGCTAATGAGGAGCTTTGTTTGATATAGATAGGTAGTTTGTTCCAGAGTATGGGAAGTCTCTGGGACAGGAATCTATCCCTCCAGCATGTTCTGTTTATTGTGGTGACGAGGTTTAGGTCCCTAGAGCGTGTAGCTCATAGGGATTGGGATTTCTTTAAGTGGAGCATGTCTAAAAGCTCTGGGTTTGACATAGCTTTGTGTGTTAGGCAAAGAACGCCTCTGAGTAGGCGATATGCAATGGAGTAAAGCCGCAGTTTTTTGAGACGGTCTGCATAGGGCATCTCTTTGAGGCTGGTAATCCTCTTTGTGAGGTATTTCTGTGGCCTTTCCAGTTGTTGTAGATGTCTTGTGAGGTACATACCAAAAGGGACATTGTACTCTATAATGGGTCTAATGAGTGACGAGTAGAGGGGAACAATGACCTCTTTTTTCCTGGATGAGAAACCTTTTGTGATTAGGTGTGCCACATAGAAGGATTTCCTGACTACTGTGGCGATGTGATTATCAAAGGAGAGACTACTGCCCACCTGTGTCCCAAGGTCTCTTATCACACTTTCGGTGTTAAGTAGACTACCACCTATGTGGTAGTTCATGGGTACTGAGTTTTTACCAAAAGGAATGACAATGCACTTTTTGGCATTGAGCTTGAGGCCATAGCTTTGACACCAGGCATCTGTCTCAGCAAGGCCCTTTTGTAGGATGTCCACATCTTTTGGAGTTTTGATTATGGCTCCTAGTTTGCAGTCATCTGTGAACTTCGTTAGCCAAAGACCTTCAGTGTTGGCCTGTACTTCAGAGAAGTAGATACCAAACAGGAGAGGACCCAGGACTGAACCCTGTGATACTCCACTTGTCACTGGTCTGAAGCTGGATTTGGAGTCTGTTACTTTCACAGTGTGGGTTCTGTCAGTGAGCCAGTTGGCTACCCATCTTGTGACATAGGGATTTATACCTAGTTTAGTGAGTTTATCTATAATTCGAGAGTAAGGGATGGTGTCAAAAGCCTTGGCAAGATCTAGATAGGCTGTGTGAAACACCTTACCCTCATCTACGGCTTTGGTGACTGCTTCAAAGAAGTCTATCAGGTTTAGGAGACATGATCTGCCTTTTACAAACCCAAACTGGGTGGGGTCCTGAGTTTGGAGATTACCAATGTCATTGTTTATAAGTTCCATGATGATACGCTCCATAGCCTTGCAGACCATGCTCATTAGGCTAATGGGGCAGTAGTTTCTGGGGTCTGTGGTGGCTCCCCTTTTGTGGAGTGGGATAACTGTCGCTGTGCGCCATTCTGTGGGCACATAGCCTGAGGTGAGGCTATGATTGAACATGGTACTTAGGTGGGGTGCCAGTTCGTTCTGTAGTTCATGTAGAACACAGCCTGGGATGTCGTTAGATCCCATGGATGCTGTGTTCTTGGCTTTGGATAGTGTGTTTTTTACCTGTGCAGCCGTGATTACAGGAACTTTGCATTCTTCTGGTATAGAGATGGGCCCTTTAGGGGATGACAGAGGAGTAAAGTTAGCACTGAACCTATCTGCCAGGATGTTGGCAATATCCGTTGGTTCTGTATACTTAGTGCCATTGTGCTGTAACTCAGAGCAGATCTGAGTGTTGCCATTGAGATTCTTGACATAGCTATAGAATGCTTTGTGGTTGTCTTTAGAGTCAGTGGTGATTTTGTTTTCATAACTAGCTTTGGAGGATTTTATGAGGGATCTCAGCTTCTTACTGAAGCTGACCAGGGAGTTTCTCCAATCATGGGATTTTACTCATTTTTGCAACAGTTTCTTTCTTCTGTTGTACAGTTTGTTTATGGCAGGGGACCACCAGATTGGCTTCCTTTTTTTGGAGGACAGCATCTTGGTTCTGTTAGGGATTGCACGATCCATGCACTCATGTAAGTGCTTATAAAGTGCAATTGTGTAGGATTCAGCAGTCATACCTCTATTGTCCGTCAGCATGGGTGTCATAAGTTTGCCACTTCTGTCTTAAGAAGCGTGAAGTTGGCTTTGGAGACATTTTTTACTGTGGTTTCCCTAATGCGGGGTGGGGGAGGGATGTGGATGTCTAGGGTGATTAGCTTATGGTCGGATCTGACCAACGAGGAATTGACCTCTTGTTGCCCATGATGGTAATAACCAGGTATAGGATATTGCTGCCCCTGGTGGGGGTGTGGATAAGTTGGTCCATGGCATTGGAATTTATGAATTCCAGAAAACGTTGAGCAAAAGAGTTGGTACATGAGTAGTTTTCCCAGTTAATGGTAAGGTAGTTGAAATCGCCCATTATTAGGGTGTTAGGTTGTACCGTAATATTAGTATTAAGAAATGAGGAGTGGGAATCCTGGGGCATGGTGGGGGATCTGTAGCAAGCTACAATTTGGATTGTGGTCTTGCCCAGAGTTAGTTGCACTTGGATAATCTCAGATGCATTATGCTGAGCAACTAGCCTGGAGGTGTGGATATCCTTAATGAATATGGACACGCCTCCGCCTTTAGTGTTTCGGTCCAGGTTAGGCGGCCGAAAGGTGTAGTATGAATTATAGTTGGTAATGCAGGGGTACTCTCTGGAGCCTTGAACCAGGTCTCTGTCACTGCACAGATGTTGATGTTCTCCAATTTAAGGAGTGCCTCAATAGAGTGCATTTTGAGGTTTAGACTTCTAGCATTGAGTACCAATACCCTCAGATTCTTCTTGCCTGTACCCGTTAGGGTGGTGAATTTGTCATTTGAACCTTGCCTAAAAAAGGCACTATAGGGGTGGCTAGTGCCTTAGCCAGTATCAGGAATCCCAGGGGCGACAGGTGCAGGCCATCTCTGGCAAAGCATCGTGGCTTGTTGATCATGTCATCCCAGGCAGACAGATACTGGAACCCCTTAGAATGACACCAGAAGCTTAGCCAATTGTTGAAGTCAATCACTTTGTCCTTGTACTGTGGTATCATTCTGGGTGATGGCAGGATGCTACTCAGGGCTAGGGTCATACCTGCCTGGGCTACAAGATCAGACAGCTCCTCCATGTCCCTTTTCATGTAGTCCAAGGAGGTACGTCTTAGGTCATTCACACCAACATGGACAATGACAGAGTCATATTTGTACTTGTGGAGTGACCTGAGTGCATGCGTTATGTGGCGGATCCTGGCACCTGACAGGCAGCTGACAGTAACTTTCTCCTTGTTTAGCCTGGTGAGTGGAACATCAGTGTGCCTGACTACAGAGTCACCTATGACTAGCGTGTTGGATACGTTGTTATGCCTTATGAGCTGTGGTTGAGTGGCACACTGAGTTTCTGGGCTGTGTGTCATTTGGGTTGTGTTGGGGGGGTGGAGGTTGCTTGTGTTTCTGCTTTGGAGGTCCCTGCTGCTTGGGCAGGTTTTTACTGAGAGCCTCTGCGAATATAGGTGTGTGTTTTGTGTTTCTATGTGTGTGTTTTGGTGGTGTAGGTTTTGAGGGACTATGTGCTGAGTGTGGTGTGGTGCAAGTGTTTACCTTCTCCTCTTGACTGTCTAGCCCAGTCTTGGGTGAAGAGAGCTTTGCTTTCAGTTTGGCTATATAAGTGCATCTCTCACAGGTTGTAGTGTTGGGTGGTAGGAGGAGAGGGTTGTCTGTCTACATGAGGCAATTACTGCATTGCCCCAAGATGCCCAGATTCATCAAGACAGGAGAAAACACTGGGGGGGGGGGGGCTGACCCTTAACAAATAAGCACCTATCCAGGCATGTCTAAGTACTAGAAACTGTTTTCCTCTAGACAGTGAGGAAAGTTGAGTGCTGTAGTAATTTGTAGCTTTAGTGCTTACAATAAGTTCTGAACAAGTGCTGAAACTAGTTCTAAGAAACAAAATTAAGCTAGAAGGCTTCCCTCCAACACAGAAAGTCTTGGACCCTAGAAGCCTACAAATATTCCTGGACACAGCAAATCTATATCCAGGCTAGACTACCCACAGGAAAGGCAGGAAACAAGCTTAGAAAAAGTTTTTTTTTTTTTTTTTTTTTTTAGTGGAAAGAGAGAAAGGAGTAGCAGAAACTAAGCTGATTGGCCTTGTCAAATGTTCTCCCTGTACTGGGTAGAATGAGGTAATGACACTAGACTGGGAGGAGGGTCCCTGATCAAATTTACACTGGGGTGGGCAACTGCAAAGCCACCAACTATAAAAACACTATACCAACAGTGAGGGAGGGTGGGAAACAAACTGCAGAAATGTTTCTCACAGCTGAAAACCAGCAGTGAGCCTTTAAATGAAAGTTTTAAACAGCTAAAGGAGCCTCTAGAAAAAAAGAGTTTAACTGCAACAAGTTATCGGAAACAACAACCCAACAGATGCTTAATAAAATGAACTTGATAGGTCAGTGCTGTGTTCCACAAAGTCATGGCTTGTCTGCAGAGGGGATGGGAATGAGTGCCCCCTTGCTTGTTTATGTACCACATAACTGTGGTGTTGTCAGTCTTTAGTAATAGTTGTCCTGGATGCAGAAGGCCCTTGAAAGCTGTTAGGGAATTTTGTACAGCTATCATCTCTTTTTGATTGATGTGAAGATGCATTTGGTCTGCGGCCCACTTGCCCTGAGTACATTTTCCTGCCATGTGTGCTCCCCAGGCGTAATCCGAAGCATCTGTTGTTAGTGTCTGCCTGGCTGTGGGTAAAGTGAAAGGCTGTTCCTTGTTGAGGTGACATGCCTGTGCCCACCATCGAAACGCCTGTTGTAGGCAGGGAATAAGTGGCATTACTGTTTCCAAACTGTGACAGTGTTGAGTCCAAACACTTTTTAGGTACCATTGTAATTTCCTCATATGCAGTCTGGCATATGTTATTAGTAGTATGCAGGATGCCATGAACCCCACGGCCTGCAGAATTTTTCTTGCAGGGAGTTGGGTTTTTTGTTGCCATCAATTGAAAGTACTGAGTCAGTTGTCTTTGTCTGGCGTGAGATAAGCCATCTGGGCCGTTGTATTTAAGCTGGCACCCAGGAATACTATATCTTGTGAGGGCACTAGTTTTGATTTCTTTTCGTTTACTGTGTACCCTAGGCAAAGGAGCAATCTTTTTACAAATGCCAGATGCTTTAGAAGAATGTCCTTGCTCTCTGCTTGAATAAGACAGTCGTCCAAGTAGGGATATATGTGAATTCCTTTTTGTCTGCAAAATGCAATTACTGGTGCCAGGCATTTTGTGAAGACCCTGGGCACAGTAGATAAGCCAAAGGGCAGTGCAGGGAATTGGTAATGCATTGTGCCAGCTATGAATCTGAGGTATCTTCTGCAATTTTGTCTGATTGGGACATGCAGGTATGCCTCTTTGAGGTCCAAAGTAACAAGCCAAGCCTTCTTGCCCAGCATGGGAAGAAGTTGCTGTAGTGTCAACATTTTGAATTTCGGGACATCCAGGTAAGTATTTAGAGTAGATAGGTCTAGTATGGGTCTCCAGGCTTTGTCCTTTCTGGGGACCAAGAAAAGTTTTGAGTAAAATCCTTGTCCTTGTTCCTGTTGTGGCACTTTTTGAATAGCTCTTATGTCCATGAGGGCTGTAATTTGTTTTTGTGCCTCTGCCCATTGATTTTGTGTCAGGTCTGGCATTCCTTTTGGCCTTGGTAGAGTGTGAAAGTGGAACCTGTAACCTTGAGACACAATATCCAGAACCCATTTGTCTTGGGTGATTATATGCCAATTTTGTGAAAAAAGAGCTAGTTTTCCCCCTAAGGGAGCTGCCAAAAGGTAAGTGCTTGGCATGTGAAGGAGGAAGTCATTGGGACTGTTTCCTAAAAGGTTGTAACTTGTCTTCTCCTCCTTTTGGGGTAGAAGCACCCCACTGTCATGGTTTGTAACAGCCCTGGGGCTGAGATCTGCCTCTTGGGTGTATGTATCTGCCTCTTTGTGGTCTGTCTGACACTGGAAAGGACCAATTTTTAGAAGGCCAATTTCTGCTAAATCGAGGTGGCTGTACCTGTAAGAAATCCTTCACTGTTTGCATAGATTTTGCCTTATCCTCCATTTTCTTATCTCTACTGCCTTAACACCAAACAAAATATCATGCTGTAAAGGAGCATCCAATAATTTTGTCTTAACATAATCAGGTAAACCTTGTTCTTTTAAACAAGCATGCCTTCGAATCACAGATCCTGTAACTGCGGCTCTACAAGAAGCCTCTAATGAATCAAAACCACATTGCAGAGTATGTTTTCCCACTTGTTCAGCTGCATGCAATAAATCCTGCATTTCCTTATAGTCAGGACCTTCTGTGCTTGCAAGCATTTTCTGTTTTAATAGGGACATTAAATATTGTTGGTATTTAAGCATGTGGAACTGGCAATTAAAAGCCCTCACAGCTAAAGTTGCAGAAGTGTAAACTTTCTTCCCCCATCTATATAATGCTCTAGAATCCCTGTCAGAGGGAACTGGATTTTTAGCAGTGGAAGCCTCTACCCCCTTTGGGACCCTGGAAAATAGTTTCTGGGTCAGCAGCAGGGTTTTTATAAAGAAATTTGTGAGTGTCAGGGACTCTGTAGTAACTGTCTGGCTTGACTGGTGCTGGGGGCAGAGAATCAGGGGTTAAACTGGATTCAGAGAACACATCATCCACAATATATAACACAGGTGGAATAGCAAGGGGCCTGTGCTGAGGCAATAAAAGAAAATCTCTGAGCCTTTTCTTGAATTCTGCATAATCCTGGCTCTCCGAATGGAAATACTCCCTCATGGTATGTAAAGTTTCCCCAAAAGAGTATTCCTCAGGAGGAGAGGCTGATGGGATAGATTCTTCAGCATCAGAGTCCTCATAGGGGGGTAAAGAGTATCCCTGGTCTGAAGAGGAATCAGAAGAAATGTAAACCTGGTCAGAGGAATCATAGTCTGTATCCTGCCTAGGCCTTTTATCAATAAGGGGATGGAAACCCCTGATCAGAGTAATTAGGTCTTCGGCCATTTTGAGCATCTGTTTTTTAGGCATGGAGGCCTGTCCAGGTGAATGCTGTACTTGTTTCTTTGTCTTTAATGGAGTTTTAGACTTGGTTGTTGTTTTGATGGTAAGCTGTGAAGGTCTGAAAACACCCTCAGAAGCCGATGCCTGCTCAGCGGCTCCGAACCCATCTGAGGGCTTAATTTCCGTAGCCCAATACCTTGAGTTTCCAGAGGCCTAGAAATCTCCACGTGGGAGTCGGAGGCGGCCAGTGGCTCTGAGGTAGCGGGTGTCTGGGGCCGCGAATGCGCCTCACTGAGAACCGGCGAGTGGCCTAGAAGAGGCTTCATCGTCAGTTTTGGACCTCGGATGCCTGTCCTTATCTTTGTCTTTGCACTTTTTGTGTATTCCAGTCGTCGGTTGTTCCGATGGCATGGCATAATTGAACCTTCGGCCAAAATAATGGCAAGCAAAATCAAACCGACGTTTAATAGTGCACTTGTTAAATCCAGCAGAAAACTGACAACTAGTGAGGGTGTGGTCTGGGAATATAGTAAGAATGAAAATCCTTATGAGGTATGTGCTTCCCACAAGAAATGCAATTATTAACTTTTACTGACATCGGTCTGAGGCAAGAAAAAGTTTCCCCAACGGGGTACTTAGCTTTATTGAAGACTTCGGTTCTGAAATTCGAATTTGAAAATCTCAGGAGTTGGCCAACTGGCACTTGCGAACTGCTTTTGCTTCGGGCACCGCGTGGCAAGAAAGACTGAAGAAAATGGCGTTTGCTGCATCTTATATACCTCTGGCGCATTGACGTCAGGGAGGAAGCGGCAGCAACCGATGCCGGACCAAGACTTTGGAATTCTGGCCGACTGCGGGACCGCCTGATGGCAGGATAACCCAAGTGTAATGACCGCAGCAGTGAAACATGATGAACATCTAGTGTGCCCATCTGTCAGAGACATTTTCTGACAGCATGAGTCACACTTCTTGAATCCAGAAACCTTAGCTTCCTTGGACATGACTGAACCAAAAGAGGGAAGACTAAGTAAGTAAATACAGACAAAAAAAAAAAAAACCAACAGTACTACACTAGACAAAACACACCAGTACTATTTATAACTATGAAGGAATATAAAATATAATATAATTAAATATTTTTTTTTTTTTTTACAATAGGGAAAAAAGAAGTAGGAGAGCCTCTAAATTAAACGGCTAACCTAGGGATGAGGGAGGGGTGGAGAACTTTCTAACTTAAATGAGTTCTGTCAAAAAAGGTAGAGACTATAGATAATATAACTACAACACGTATAATTAACTCTAAAATTGAAGGAATACTAGAAAATCTAAATTCTAAGGAAAGTTTACGCAAAAAGTTAAATATACGAGCCTGAGCCAGAAAAACAACACCCTCGCAGCTGAAGTGGCAAACGCGATCTGGGTAGCTATCGCTAGGCATTATGGGATAAGGGGTAGCCTCGAGCCAGTAAACAGCTCTCGAGCTATTAAAGATGGCAGAGTCGGAGCCGAGGACAGGCTCCGATCCCAAACAGCAAGAATGAAGGCGAGATAGACAACTTAACATTCAATGTTTGGAGCTGAGGGTGCAGAATTTGGTTCTCCTGCTGAGACAGTAGGGAAGGTGCCTGAGGCAGGTGCCACAGTGAAATGTGTGACACACTGCGCAGGAGTGGGTACCAGTGTTGGCGAGGCCAGTCTGGAGCAATCAAAATCATTTTTGGTTTGTCCTGTCTGACTTTTAGTAGAACTTTGGAGAGCAGAGGGGGAAAGGCATAGAATGATAGGTTTTTCCAGCTGAAGGACAGAGAATCCACTTTCCAGGCTTTTTTGTGATGAGTTCTTGTGCAAAACTGGTCCAACTGGTAGTTCTGGGGTGAGGCAAAAAGATCCATGTCTGGGCTCCCCCATTTGTGTGTCAACATGTTGAAAATCCGTGGTTCCAGTTTCCATTAGTGTGGGTCCATGAGCTTTCTGCTTAGGTCGTCTGCCGCAACATTCAGCTTTCCTGGCAGGAATTGAGCTTGTAGTTGTACCTGGTAGCTCAAGGCCGTGTTCCACAATGCCATGGCTAGTCTGCAGAGGGGGTAGGAATGTGTACCTCCCTGCTTGTCTATGTACCACATAACCGTGATGTTGTTCATCTTCATCGGTAATTGTCCTGGATGAAGGTAGTCCTTGAAGGGTGTCAGTGCATTCTGTACAGCTAGCATTTCTTTTTGATTGATATGAAGGTGCATTTGATTTGGGCTCCATTTGCCCTGAATGCACTTCCCTGCTAGATAAGCCCCCCATGCATAGTCTGATGCATCTGTAGTTAGGGTTTGGGTGGCAGGGGGTGTTGAGAATGGCAGTCCCTTGTTTTGGTGGCAGGCCTCTGCCCACCACAGGAACTCTAAGCACAGGCAAGCTATGATAGGAATCATTGTTTCCAGGCTGTGACAATGTTGACTCCATAATTTTTTTAAGTACCACTGAAGTTTCCTCATATACAGTCTTGCATATGGAATTAGAAGAATGTAGGAGGCCATGAACCCCAAGGCTTGCAGTATTTGTCTCGCAGATATAGTAGGGTTTTTGTGGCCACCTGTATGAAATAAGTCACAAAATGAATTTGCTTTTCTGGCGTAAGGAAAGCCATCTGGGCAGTTGTATTCAAGCTTGCACCCAGGAATGTAATTGTTTGAGAGGGTACCAGTTGAGATTTATTTTTGTTTATGGTGTACCCTAGACAGGTTAGAACTCTTTTTACAAATGCCAGATGTTTTTGAAGAATGGCCTGGTTTTCTGCCTGAATTAAACAATCATCCAGGTATGGATATATTTAAATATTTCTTTGCCTGAAAAATGCAATTACTGGAGCCAGGCACTTTGAATACCCTGGGCACAGTAGACAAGCCGAAGGGCAGTGCACAGAACTGATAATGCATGCAGCCTGCTTTGAAGCGTAGGTATCTTCTGCAAGATTCCCTGATTGGGATATGCAGGTAAGCCTCTTTTAAATCTAGAGTTGCCAACCAGGCATCCTTGCCTAGCATAGGATGTAACTTTTGAAGAGTCAGCATCTTGAATTTTGGAAAGTCCAGAAAGGTATTTAGAGTAGACAGGTCCAGAATTGGATGCCATGATTTGTCTTTTCTGGGTACCAGGAAAAGTGCAGAATAGAAACCTTGTCCCTTTTCCTCTTCTGGTACTAGCTGAATAGTCCCCAAGTTTAGGAGGGAAAGTACTTTCTTCTGAGCCTCTGCCCACTGATTTGGGGGCAGGTCTGGCCACCCGTTTGGAGTTGGCAGCATGTGGAAATGAAATCTGTATCCCTGGGACACTATATTTAAAACCCATTTGTCCTGGGTTATAAGTTGCCAGTTTCTTGAATGAAGAGCCAGTTTTCCCCCCAAAGGGGCGGCTAAGAGGTAAGTGCTTGGTAATTTTAACGGGAAGTCATTGAGACTGTTTACCATAGGGAGGTGCCTTGTTTCCAGATTTGGAAGTGGAAGCACCCCATTGCTTAGTTCGGAAAGTCCCTTGGGACTGAAACCTGGTGCTTTTGGAATGTCTGGGTTTGGCTGGAGTGGCTCTGGAAGGAGCTGGAAAGGACCAGTTCTTAGTAGGCCAATGCCTACTAAATCTAGAGGGGTGTACTTGTAAGAAGTCTTTCACAGTTTGTATAGATTTAGCTTTATCTTCCATCTTTTTTAGAACGTCTTCAGCCTTATTGCCAAACAGGCGGTCCTGCTGTAAAGGAACATCCAAAAGTTTTGCTTTAAAATGATCAGGCAGAGATTGCTCCTTAAGTCAAGCATGTCTTCTAAGTACAGACTCAGTAACAGCAGCCCTGCAAGAGGCCTCTAAAGAATCAAAACCACATTGCAAAGTATGTTTGCCAACTTGTTCAGCTGAATGTAATAAATCCTGTAAATCTTTATTCTCCACACAATCAGAAATCAACATAATTTTCTATTTAAGCAGTCCCATGATATGCTGTTGATATTTTAGCATATGGAATTGACAGTTTAAAGCCCTGATTGCTAAGGTTGCAGAAGTATAAACTTGTTTACCCCATCTATCCAGCGACCTGGAGTCTCTATCAGAAGGGGTAGGATTTTTAGCAGTAGAAGCCTTAATGCCCTTGGGCCCCTGAGAAATGGTTTCAGGATCCACAACAGGATTTTTGAAAAGGAATTTGTGGGACTCAGGAACCCTGTAGTACCTGTCTGGTTTGCTAGGGGTTGGAGGCAAGGAATCAGGGGCCATACTGGTTTCCGAAAACACATCAACAATGTCTAGTACAGGAGGTATAGCCACAGGCCTATGCTGAGAAAGGAGGAGGAAATCCCTAAGCCTCTTTTTGGATTCAGAGAAATCCTGACTTTCCCAGTGGAAATGCTCCCTTAAGGTACGTAAAGTTTCCCCAAAAGAGAAATCCTCAAGTGGATAAGCAGAGGGAATAGAATCCTCTGCATCAGAGTCCTCATAAGTAGGTATGGCCAAATCCAGATCATTAGAAGAGTCAGAGGAAACAGAGTCCTGTTCAGAAGATTCATAGTCAAATTCAATCCTAGTCCTCTTGGGGGGGGGGGGGGTTGACTAGCCCTGATTAGAGTAATTAAATCTTCAGCCATTTTGATCATTTGTTTTTTAGGCATAGGGGCCTGAACATGTGGCCTGGGTGTCGGTTTTATAGACATAGATCGAGATTTAAGCCTTAATACTGAAGTTGGAGTCTGTTTAATATGCAAGTCTGTAGGCCTGAAAACACCCTCAGAAGCCGGTGCCTGCTCAGCGGCTCCGGACCCATCCGAGGTAGAGACATCCGCGGGTTCCATATGTGAAGCATCTCGCAGCATACCGGACTCCGTATGGGTCTCAGTAGAGGCCTGCGAATCAGAAGTAGCAGGTATGAGGGGCTGCGAAAGCATCTCACTTAGCACCAGCGAACTGGCGACTGGCTTAGGAGAAGCGTCATCGGCAGTTTTGGACCTCAATGGCCTGTCTCTTTCTTTTTCTTAGCGTTTTTTCGGTATTCCAGTAGTCGGACTGCTAACCAACATCATTTCTGGATAATTAAACCGAGAACCAAAATATTTAGAAGCAAAAATGTACTGATGATGGATAGTGTGCTGATTAAATAAAGCACAAAACCGACAGCAAGGTATGTCGTGGTCAGGGCCTAGGCAAGGAATGCAGTACAAATGAAAATCCTTATGAGGCATTTGCTTCCCACAAGTAATACAATTATTAACTTTTACTGACATCGGTAAGGAGCAAGAAAAAGTTTCCCCAACAGGGTACTTAGCTTTTAGTTGAAGACTTTGGTTCTGAAACTTGAAAATTAAAATTTCAGGAGTCGACCGACTGGCACTTGCAAACTGCTTCTGCTTCGAACGGCAAGAAAGACTGATGTAATGGAGTCGGCTGCATGTTTTATACCCTTGACGACCTGACGTCATGGAAGAAGGGACAGCAAACAACGCAGGACCCAAGACTTTGTTAATCAGGCCGACTGAGGGCAACCTGCCAGCAAATTACCCAAATGTAATGACTGCAACAGTGAAACACGATGAACATCATAGAATCTCAGGTCTGAAGGTATGAAGTCAGTTACTAACCTTTGACTCAGGATGTTTTAGTACCACATACCCTTGTGTTTGAAGAGTGTGTTTATTATGGACAACCTATGAGCTGCACAGAAATCCAAAAATCCAACACTTGGGTTCATACCATGGAGGAAGCCTGTCCATCCAATCACACCCTACCATATATAGGATCATAGGTTCGTACTAGGCTATCTGCCCTATGGCATTTATAAGCCTAGCCAGAGTGTATGTGGCTTACACCACCCCTTAGGATGAGAATACTACGCCCTTTTAGGGTTTAGTTTACTATGCCTCTGTCTAGTAGTGACACAGAGATGACCCCCGGGGTAAATCTACGATCTCCCATCCACTCATCGAGATTTCTCTTGAATAGAGTCAGTGAGGGGCTCTGCCTAACATGGACTGGGATTCTGTTCCAGAGTGTAGGGAGCCTCTGGGTTATGAATCTGTCCCTCCAGCACGTCCTATTTATTTCTGTGTTGAGGTTTAAGTCACTTGTTCTCGTGGCTCGGATGGATTTGGATTTTCTGAAGTGGAGCATGTCCATTAATTCAGGATTGGACATGGCCTTGTATGTCAGGCACAGATCACCTCTGAGTAGGCGGTATGCGACTGAATAGAGCTGGAGTTTTTTCAGTCGGGCAGCATATGACATATGTTTAAGACCCTTTATCCTCTTGGTGAGGAACTTTTGGGGTCTTTCCAACTGCTGCAGGTGTCGGGTGAGATGCATCCCAAATGGGGCATTGTTCTCAATCATTGGCCTGATAAGAGAAGAGTACAGGGGCACAATGACCTCTCTTGATCTAGATGTGAAACCCTTCATGATAAGGTGGGCAATATAGAAGGTCTTCCTAACCACTTTGGCAATGTGAGTGTCAAATGAGAGGTTACTGTCAACCTGGGTCCCTAGGTCCCTGATTACCTCTTCCGTACTTAATGGATTACCGCCTATGTGGTAATTTGTCGGTACCTTGTTTTTCCCAAAGGGTAGACAGGTTCAGTGCAAATTTCTCCTCCCCCTCCCCCCCAAAAGGAGAAATAACTATCCCAGCAGAGTGTAGCCTCCCTAACATCTCAGATGCCCAGGTGAAAGCCGCCCTCTCTAAAGCTAAAAACACAGCATCAATGGGACCGGATGGTGTCCCGGGCTGTGTGCTACATGAACGCCAAGAGAAACTAAACCCACACATAAGGCTGCTGTTTAATCTTTGCTATTATCCCTCATGTTAGAATACTGCAACATGAGAATAGAAGGAAATGCTATCATACATCCATGACTGAAGTCTCTCAAAAGAACTACAGAATTTGTAGGTGGCACACACTCTAACACAGTGATGGCAAACGTTTGGACTCGGCGTGTCAAAAATTCAGAAAATGCCTATCTCACCTCTGCTGGCGTGTCACCCCCCACCCACCTGAACAAAAGAGAAAATTCTTTACATATTCATTTATTTAAGAAAATACAGTTCAAAAGAAAAATCAGTGACTTACAATAGAGACAAGGATATGTGCACTGATAATGGGCTTAAAATAGTCCACCAATAAATTACCCTACTTTTAATAGTAGTTTTGAAATGAACTGAAAAAAAATATAGAACACATTGCATTTGATTAGATTAACATCAATTAATGACATTTTTGTTGCTAAACTTTAATAAATAAGTGCAGGGTCACATATTTCTTTTATTTTTGTTCATTCAGTTTCTTTGGTAACTTCTGTTGGTGAACGCGGGTGCGTCACCCAAAAAGTCGTGGTGTGTCACCTTTGACACGCGTGTCATAGGTTTGCCATCACTGCTCTAGTAACATATTCCCAGTTTCTAAGAAGGCCACAAACCTCATAAGAACTGTTACTGCATTAAGTATTAAATACAACCAGAATTTTGCTTTCTGAAACTTGCAGTTGCACTGAATCGGGCCTTTGATATGATGGCACAAACTTCCAACTGTACAGCACCCATTCAGGGAATATATTAGCACCCCCAAACTTGCCTAGGACATCTCCTGTAGGGTCAGCTCCAGAGGACAGAGACTACCCCAACTACCAAAGCATGGTTCAACAAACAACGCTATGTGTATAAATAAGACAGACTAGTGCTAACTGACAATTCGAACAGAGGGCTAATGATGTGAACTGTAATTCCTGTGGTACAGGGTTTCACTTACTCAGCTCTCATTTGCATACTGTGTGACCTTGTGCAAGTCACTTAACCAGACATTGCCCCCAGGTTGCTCCTGAAAAGAGGCTGACAGGTAATCAGTGGGACTACCTGGTTAAGACACGGGCATTACATACTACTGTTCAACCTACTGACAAGCTCTGGCTCCTTCACCTACATTGAGGTAATATGTCCAAGTCAGAATAGCCACCTTCCCTTTTGCCTACTACTTGACTGGTACTGAACAGATACCCACATTTTCTCTTGTGGGTAGTGAGCCCACACAGCAACTTTATGTAGCTTTGATCATTAAGCTGTAAAATCATAACATTTTAAAAAATGTTAATTTTCAGCATTCTCTACTAAGGGCATACACTAAAATTACAGCACATCATTAACAGTTTCACTTCTGTGTAAATGCAGGCAGATAAACATGGACACTAAAAAACCTGCTGAGTTATAATAAATAGTTAGGTAAAATCTTACCATAACAATACATGTTCTTCTCTTCCATGTTGAAGTTTTCTAACATGAGGGATCCTCTGCCTGAGGCAACCAGAACGTCCGGCCCATCTACAAAAGTTTAGCCTGGCTGCTGTATGGTGCATGGGACATCACACGTAGGTACCATAAACCATGGGTCATACATGTGACGTCTGCATGCACTGACCTCAGAAATTAATGCCCCAGTCAAACAAGAGTCTAAGGATAGTTGATAAGGATGTCATCCTATAAGGAAAAAAAATAGAAACAAGAGGTCCTAAGAGGGGGTAGGAGGGAGGGATAGGAATACTGCAACATGGAAGAGAAGGACATCCACAGTTATAGTAAGATTTTACACAACTATTCTATGTCCTTCTATTCTCATGTTGCAGTATTCTAACATGAGGGATAATAGCAAAGCTCAGCATGTGATATGGGAGGAGATGATAGAGGAACTCTCTAAATCCACGCAGGATGGTTTTAGCAAAACCTTCCCTAGAGATATTGGCCGGTTTGTAATGTTTAGTAAAAGGTGTGAACTGAAGTCCAACTAGCTGCCTCTATAATGGAGGTAGTATCTTGTCCTTTGAAAAAAAGCCCCTGAGGAAGCCACAGCCCTGGTGGAGTGGGCCCTCACAGTATAAGGTAACTGTTTGCCATGGAATGAGTAACAGAAGGATATTATGTTGGAAATCCAAGAAGAGATTGTTTGCTTGGAGACCGCCTTTCCCAGAGCCCTAAGGTGAAAGGATAGAAATAGCTGGTTTGACTTTCTGATGTGCCTGGGCTTGTCTGTGTAGAATCTAAGTTGCCTGTGAACATCCAGGGAATGAAACACTCGCTTTTATTCTGACGAGAAGGAAAAAAAAATGAGTAAATGGATAGACTGATTAAGCAATAGTTGATTAATCACTTTAGGCATGAAGGAGGGGTTGGTGTTAAGAGAGACCCTATCCTTATGAAAAATTAAGTAGGGTGGGGTTGGACATGAGTGCTTGTAACTCAGACTTTTCTGGCCGAGGTCAAGGCTACAAGAAGCACCGTTTTCCAAGTGCACATCTTTAAGGTGGTTGAGGCTGCTGGTTCAAAGGGAGCAGTCGTGAGTTTTTCCTAGAATAAAATTCAGATCCCAAGGAGGAGGGATGGGTTTCCATGGTGGTCTAATGTGTAGGACCCCCTTAAGAAAAAGCTTTACCTCTAACCTGGATAATAATGGTGGGCTCAGAGGTAAACAGAGATAGCTGATACATTGACTTTCACTAAGGAATATGAAAGTTCAGACTTAAGTAGTTCACACAGATGAGACAAAACTACATGAACATCTGCCCGAAAGGGATCTTGTTGTGTGTGTGTGTGTAGACACCAAATGGAGAACCTTTTCCGTTTGGATAAGTAGGATCTCCTAGTAGTGGGTTTCCTGGCCTCCTGCAGGACAGAGAGCAAATCCTCTAAATAATCTGTAATAACCCTCTAAATTGAATCTTCAGCAGGACTTTTTGTATGAGGGAGGGGGAATGCATAAAGAAACATCCCCTTCCAGGAGATTGTGAAGGAATCCACCCTCCACACTTGTGGGAAGGGGGCTCTTGTGCAGAATACCTGTAGTTGTCTGTTCAGACAGCAGGCAAACATATCTATTTGTGGTGTGCCACACTGGTGGACAATGTCCAGGAAGACATCTCTGTGCAACATCCATTCGTGATTCTGTGAAAAAGACCTGCTGAGGGAATCCACCTGAACATTGGTTTGTGAGGGGATATAAACTGCCTGCAGCTTCACTTTGGAGAGGGTTGCCATTTCCAAAGCTTGGATGGATAGCCTACAAGTAGGATTTTGTCCCCCCTTGCTTATTGAATGTACCACATGATTGTGGTGTTGCCTGTAAAAATTCTGAGAGGTCCTGGATGGATAAGGGGAAGGAATGCTTTCAGAGCTAGGATAGGAGCAGTCATCTCCCTGATACTGATGCGTTTCTTCCGAAGGCAAGTGTCCCATTGCCCTTGAACCTTCAAGGCCATTCATAATCATGCATCTGTGTACATCTGTTGAACTACGGGGTGAGGTTGTAATGGTAGTCTTGGATTCAGATGAATTTGCTGGATCCACCACAAAATTTCCTAATTGAGACAAGGAAGGAATGTGACCTGAAACTCTAGTGGATGAGTGTGTTGGGACCAAACATTCTTCAGGTACCAATGAAACTTTTAAATGTAAAATCTAATAGCCACAGGACCCGGAGCTAATAGTGTAATGAAGTATCAGATTTTATTAATCCACAAAGATCAATACATAAACCAAGCGCTTTCACCCAGCTCCTGCCAGGCTTTATCAAGGAACAAACACTTTCTCATATGTAGCCTGGCTAGGGATAGCATGGGGATCATGGCTGCCATGAGACTCAGGAGGTGAAGGAACTCCCTGGCTGAGATGGAGGTGGTCAGGAGTAGTTCTTGGAAGTAAGTGATCAATGATGTGACCTTGTCTGGGGGTAGCAAGGCCTGCATCAAATTTGTCATTTTGCAGCCCAAGAAAATCTGATCTTGGGTAGGAGTAAGGGAGGATTTGAGTTGGCTGATTGTGAAACCTAGCCCTTCAAGGAGGGAAATGGTAAACTGAAGGTGTTTAACAGGGTATTTGGTTGATATGCCTGAATAAGGAGGTCATCCAAGTATGGGAAGATTGGAATGCCCCTCGTCTTGCAAAAGGTCACTACAGGGGCTAGGCATTTTGTAAATACCCTTGGTGCTGTAGACAAGCCAAAGGGCAAGGCAGCAAACCAATAGCGCAAGGATAGCACAGCAAAATACACAAATTTTCAATAGGATGGATGGATAGGAATGTGAAGATATGCATCCTTCAGGTCTAGAGTGGCCATGAAAGATCTGGGAGTCAAGTGTGGAAGGAGGGTTTGAAGTGAGAACATGGGGAAGGTGGGTAAATGCAGAAAAGAGTTTAGAAGGGACAGGTCTAGGATGGGTCTCCATGCATCACATTCTTTCTTGAAACTAAGAAGATCCTGGAGTAGAAGCCTTGGCCTTCCTGTCCTGGAGTAACCCCTTGTATTATGCACTGTTGAAGGAGACCTCATATGACTTATGGGAGGAGATGTGTTTGGTCCTTTGGAGGTTGTGGGATACCTTTTGGGAGAGGGATTTCCCACCAGGTCATGAAGTAACCCTTTTCCACAACTGACAAGACCCACTTGTGTGAGGTGATCTGTTGCCACAGGGAAGACAGTGAGAGAGGAGGGCAGAAAGGGGTAGGTGATTTGTAGGGGTTGAATAGTCGTGTACAGGTTGACCTGTCAAGGAGAAGACTATTTGTGAAAGGGCAGGGAAAAAGTAGATCAGGTTAGGATGATTTCCTGGCACCTTTCCTAGATTTGGGAGTAGGTGGGGCAGAAACTTTCCTGACAAAATTTGGTTTGGTAGGACGGTTTCTGCGAAACTTAGGAACTGGGGAGATAATGAGGTGCTTAAGGTCCAGCAGCTCCTTGCTCTTCTCCTGCAGGTTTTTAAACAATTCTGCTGACTGTTTTCCATAGAGAAAGTTATTGTAAAGAGGAACATCCATGACCTTGTTTTTAAAATAATCTGGTAATGGCTGTAGTCTGATCCAGGAGCATCTACGGAGCACCGAGGCTGAAGCAGCAGACCTGGCTGATGCTTCTACAGCATCATAGCTGCATTTAATTGCATGTCTAGTGACTTAAGCAGCTAAGGAGAGAGTGAAGGCAGCTTGTACCTTAACAGGAGAATCTGGTATGGAGCATAGCTCATCCATGGCCTGTGACACAAGATCCAAGGCATACTTTACCATATGCATTTGGTAATTGATGGCTCTGAAAGCCAGGTCGGATGAAGTGTATTTTTTCTTCCCCAGTCTGTCCATCATTTTACTGTCTCTGTCTGATGGAAGTAAGGAGGAAGAGGGAAGCTGTCTGGATTGTTTGTCTTCCAAGACAGCAATCACAGCTGGGTCTGCCATAGGAGGCTTGATGAGCTATTTAAAGTCATCAGAAACTTTATAGAACCTATCTGGTCTCTTTGGGGCTATAGGTTGAGATTCTGCTGCTTTTGAAGCTGAGGCAAAGGTGTCCAGGTAGGCTGGGATCACTGGAGAAATGGCTGAGGGGGAGTGGGATTCCACCTGCAGAAGTTCATAATACCTTTTTTTGTACTTCTGTCATTTGTGTGGAACCCCATTTGAAATATTCTCTCAATTATGAAATCGTTTCCCCAAAGGTTATGTCTTCAGGTGGGGAATAACCCCCTATGGAATCCTCTTCTGGAGAACAGTATCCCAAGGGAGAGGCCAGTTGAGTGGTATATGAGAGGGATTCATCAGAAGAAGAGGAAGAGTCCTCCTCTAGAGTTTCAGGTTGGGGTAAGGGGCCCAATGAAGCAGGCCTGGGGCTCAAAGTTGGTAGAGTAGCAGGAGCTTGGGAGGAAGCAAGCCTAAAAGCCATAAAGGCATTAAAAGAGACTAAGAAAATGCCTGCCAGTCTGGCAAGCCTTCAGATGGAGCAGACAGATGTTTGGCCTTCTAATTTCTTTTCAGAGAAGGGGGTCTTTGCTAAAGGCTAAACAGATGAAAACCTAGGATATGAGGCCAGCAAAGGGCTTGGAGTGGATTCCTCTGGAGTGGATGGTAACACTAATCGATAAGGCGAACCTGGTCTCCTCCCCTCCCCGACACTGGAATCTGAACTCGCATGTACCTCCGCTATGTGTAGGCTGGAGAAACTAGTGCGGCACCTGAAGCAACACTCGCCGAAGTCGCCAATGACACTGGATGTACCTCAGCCCCTAAATCGGCAGCTGGCGGGACATCTGAACTCGGAGGCACAGTTGCTTTTTCTGGCCCAGTAACTTTGGCCTTCTTTCTCAGCAGTTTGCCTGAGATGGCCAGTGTTGCTTCAATGCCTAAAGCAAGTCGTTTAAGGCATTGGTTTTCAACAAATAAACTGTGCAGTGTTTTTGGAACAAAATAACTGTAAGAAAGAATGCACTTTGTAGTCGCGGGAAGGCCCTAAACAGAAAAGGCAGAGGTCCTGGCGATCTTTGTGTAGGATTTGACATTTGCACTAACATTTTCCCTTCCTAGATGACTTGGATGGAATCGACTAACTGGAAAAAACAAAACAGCAAACAAAGCTAGAAAAGGGATTCCCCAACGGGGTACTTACCTTAGGAGTCACTTGGCGCAGAGCAGGACGAGCAAGCTGACGTTCGACTGGCAGCAGAGAAGTTCTGAGATGAGTGTGTGCAGACATTACATTTATAGCCCACAGTTTATGGTACCTACGTGTGACGTCCCATGCACCATACGGCAGCCAGGCTAAGGTTTTGTAGACAGTCTGGACATTCAGGTCGCCTCAGGCAGAGGATCCCTCATGTTAGAACACTGCAACATGAGAACAGAACGTCTGAGTGCTCCTTCACATACTACATGTCTGCTGGACAGCAGTGTCAATTTTTCCTTGTATCTTCTGAAATAGTCTCCCTCTTTCCACTTCTGAATCAATATATTGTGGGCTCGGAGAATATTTGTAAACAAAAATCTGTGCTTTAGCTGGCTTGAAGCAACAATTTAATATTTAATCCTAACTTGAAATGCTTCGCTACTGGAACAAATAAAGCAGCAAGCAACCCACTGCATTTTCTGGTACTAAAGACAGCTGATAGGAAGGACTTTCTTCTGTTGGTAAACAACTTGCTGCCTTTCCAAAGAAAATAACGAGCAAGATGTAGTCTGAAAATATACACCACTGATCTCAATTAGCAAGACCCTCAGGGATTTAGGTTCAGTTCAAATATTCTTTCTTGTCCAGAATCTGAAATGCAAAGTGATGCCTGCTTAAAAATACAAACATAATGGGATGAAATAAAACAGGTGAGGTGAGATCATGGTGAGCATCATGAGCGCCCCTTCCTGCCATTAACATTAAGTTGCACCTGTCACCTCTTGCAGAAGGAATGCATCTTTAAGTCTCCACTGCTTCATTTCACTTCTCTTTATGTTTTACCAGTGAATATTTAGGCAAGACCTTTCTTTAAATTATGTTAAAAATTAATGACCGCTTTACAGACTGACTGGTAGGATCACAGGTGACAAAATTCAATTTCAAATGTCTGAAAAATATGTAAAACCTCTACACATTTAGTAAAACTTCACCTAACACCCCTTCAACAAACATGCCATTAAAATCAAACTGTGATTCCCTGCTGAGTGGCATGATATGCCGCTGGCAGGAGATGACTTCTTTTAAACAAGTCGTCATCAACCCTGGGAAGTCAAGCTGGGAACTACCCTCGCATATTAAGAGCAGAAGGAAGCTTGTTTAACATCAATATTATTATAAGGTTTTCCTCATTAAGCCTTTAACCTCAAGAGCTTCTAGCTGCAGAAATGAAGATGCAAATGAGTGAAGAATTTAAATTTTGCAGCTCTGCTTCCCGGGGAAGCACTGCTGCCTTCTCAGCATCCTAATAAAGATAAAAATCAAAGGTTTAGAATACACACAGCTCTGGACTTGAAGAAACACAGAGGAGTTGGAATATGGTACTGCAGTAATCTGCTCATGGTCACAAACACAAATGGGGGGGGGGGGTGTAATCTATGCACACTTCTGTGCTGGATGTATCCAGTCACGTTAAATCTACCCAAATCTGTTTCTACCCATTGGAGCACTAAAAAGATATACTCTCAAAGAAGCTGGGCTGCATATTTATCACCATATAGCTTCTATTTCAACAGGTTTATGAAATACCACACTAACAAACATATACACAATTGAAAACCAATGAAAATATACAAATGTACTCACACATGAGAAGTACAGTCACATTACTGGCAGACGTAGTGAGGATTCAAAGCCTACAGATTTACAACTAAAACATTTAAAGGGGCACAGGTGACTGAACATTGATTTGAATAATGTTGAAGAATTCCCATAGCCTGTCAGCTACCTTCACAAGAAACTATAAATAGTTAACATGCAGCAAGGAATACAATATTGCAACCACTTTGTGGTGATCTTATTTTGAAGCTTTTGGTTAAACTACTAAATTGAAAGCCGATTTGCTATTTCTTCTCCCCAACAGAAACTGCTTCTCTGTTCAGTCACTGATAAGCATCAATTTCTGACAGAATAACAAATGTATGAGTAAATACATAGATTCATAGATTCATAGATTAGTACTAGGCTAACTGCCCCTGCGAGCCATTTTAAGCCTAGCCATTTATCCCCTGTGAGACTCAAACCCTGTACCTTGTGTTTGTAAGGCAAACACCTTAACCATTAGGCCACCCTCCCAACCCATGCATGTGAAGTACCACATAAGCATTACAGGTAGTGCATTATGGAAAGTGGTTAGGATGTGTGCCTCACAGAGCTGGGGTCCAGGACTCAAACGATTTCCAGACGCTGCCTGTGTGGAGTTCAACTGTTCTATGTGTGCCTGTATGGGTTTTCTCTGGGTAGTCTAGATTCCTACCAACTTCCAAAAACAAAAACAAGTTGGTGGACTAGCTACACTAAATTTTCCATATGATGTGTGTGCGAGTGTTGATTTCTGCACAGACATAGACAGACTGATAAATTTAGATGTAATTTACCCTTGCCCATGTGACCCGAGACTTGGCTGAAAATGATCTATGGACCATCATCCCACCTATCCTATTAAAAAAAGGTTAAACAAAAATAAACTATCCAACATACATACACAAGTGCTACTGAAATGACCCATTTTAAAAGGAATATCATCATCTTCTTTCGGCTGTTCCCATTAGGGGTCGCCACAGAGGATCATCTGTTTCCATTTCTTCCTGTCCTCTTCATCTTGCTCTGTCACACCAACCACCTGCATGTCCTCTCTCACCACATCCATAAACCTTATCTTAGGCCTTCCTCTTTTCCTGTTACCTGGTAGCTTCATTCTTAGCATCTTTTTCCCAATATACTCAGCATCCCACCTCAGCACATGTCCAAACCAACGTAATCTTGCCTCTCTGGCTTTGTCTCCAAACCTTCCAACCTGGGCTGACCCTCTAATATACTTATTCCTAATCCTGTCCACCCTCGTCACACCCACTGCAAATCTTAACATCTTTAACCCTGCCACATCCAGCTCTGACTCCTGCCTTTTTGTCAATGCCACGGTCTCCAACCCATATAACATAGCTGGTCTCACTACCCTCTTGTAGACCTTCTTACTGGTACTCATCTGTCACAAATCACTCCTGACACTCTTCTCCACCTACTCCATCCTGCCTGTACTCTCTTCTTCACCTCTCTTCCACACTCACCGTTACTCTGAACTATTGATCCCAAGTACTTAAACTCATCCATCTTCACCACCTCTACTCCCTGCATCCTCACCATTCCTCTATCCTCCCTCTCATTCACACACACATATTCTGTCTTAGTCCTGCTGACCTTCATTCCTCTTCTCTCTAGAGCATATCTCCATCTCTCCAGGGTCTCCTCCACCTGTTCACTACTGTCACTACAGATCACAATGTCATCTGCAAACATCATTTTAAAAGGAATATGTGACATAATAAAGGATGTAGGTAGTGTTACTGCGGCTGCACAGCTTTTATTTCCTTTAGTGCATTTCTTCTATCCACCTCAACTCAAACACACCATATAGAAATCCTAGCACCCTATGAAATGTTTAAATAAATACCATCTTTAATAGGGCAACAACAACCAGCAAATTTGTTACAAATCATGGACCACATAAACCATTCCTAGCTTACACATAAGAATGTTCTTAGTCTTCAAAATCATCATCATCATCCCACTTCTTCCCATTTTTACATGGGTTCAGGGTGTCATGTCAGCTGTCGCCATCTGTCTCAATTCAGTGCCACTCTCCTACCACCTTTGACAGTTATGCCTGACTGTCGCAGGTCTTCTCTAACACAGTTCACAAGTCTTTACTGTATGCTCTCATTTTCTCTTGCCTTCTTCTTGTCTGTCCCAAATCTTCACCAGACTGTTTTATACTTTCTCCACATCTGTCTGAACCACCATAACCACTCTGACCTTCTCTGCTGTTGGAGCTACTTGGGCGTCTCCTGTGATGTCCTCATTTCTTTTGCCTGTACCACAATGGGCATCCAACCATATGAGACGCTTCATCTCCATCATCTCTAGTCTTCCCAACTGCTCTGCCTTTACCGTCCAGGATTCTATACTATACAGTAATACTGGTCATACCACTGTTTTGTACACCTTACATTTCAGCTTTTTAGGCATTCTTCTGTTACACACTACGCCTGACACTAACACTTGGCTGCAGCCCCTCCGATTCTAGCTTTGACCTAGTCATTCAGACATCCCTTTTCCTCAACTATTTCTGCCAGATACCTGAAGCTGTTAAAGAGTTCCACTCTTTTTCCTCTATCTCAGCTTCTACTAATTTCCCCCATTTGCTGCTGTGAAAACCATGTCATCTCTACTCAGTTTCATCTAGTGTGCCTTCATTTAGCTTTCCATTCCTCTATCATTTTCTGAAGTTCTTGCTCAGAGTCTGCTTGCAATTCCAAACTTTCTGCATACAACAGTTCTGTTGACCTGACCCCTCCAACCTGTTTATTAATGCAGTCCATCAATTTGAACAGTAGGCTCAGATATGAACCCTGATGCACACTCACTCCCACTGGGAATGCCTCTGAGTCAGAACACTGTACTGTGTCACAGCCTCCTCTAATTCTACCACTGTTTCTGGAATCAGGTTTCTTGGGACTTTGTCACATTCTTTCTCCAAGTCTAGAACTGACCAGTTACGACTTTTTCCTCACCTCTAGTTTCTTCTCAGCTAGCTGTCTCACCGAAAACAATGAGTCAGATGTATTGCAACCTGATCTAAATTTAAACTGCTAATTTCTGAATGTATTTTCTAGTGCTCCACATATCTGTATTATGAGTCATGTTCTGTCCAGCACATCCATGCAGTATGACAGGAGTTTGATACCTCTGTACTGACACAGTTGTGAATTCCCCCATTTACGCCTGTATCCTAGCATTAGAATGCTTATTCTCCAGTCAGCTGGGATACGTCTCTCTCTACACACTTCTGTAAGTACAATCCAGAGCCATTTATCCCCTAATTCACCAAACATTTTGATCACATCTGCAGTGACCTCATTTGAGCCTGCTGCTTTCCTTGACTTCATTTTCATTAGCGCTGTTCTCATTTCATCTAGGGTTGTCTCCTCCTATTCATTCATCACAGGCTGTCTGAGACAGTACAGCTTCTGTGAGGTTTTGTTCATTCATAAGCTACTGGAAGTACCCCTTTCATTTGTCAGCAGGTTGTTGCTGGCATCCCTTACCAAGGGTGCCTGATGACTATCTTCTTTATGTCTTTGCCTTGTGAACTGATAAAAGTTTCTTTGTAACCTTCTGCTACATCACTTTAGTGCCTCTGATGCCTCATACTTTGCTATTGTAACTGCTCTTTTAGCCTCTTCATTAGCCAACCAGTATTCTTTCTTAGCCTGGTCCACCTTTTCTGTCTCGCACTTCTTCCTGCTTGCTCCTTTCTTCTGACAACTTCCTGGGCTTCTGCATTCCACCAACTTTCCTTATGTACATTATTTCCATACCCAGCTTAGCCACATACAGTGATTTTGGAGATGCTGGCATTCTTCTTCAGTTCCACATATTTCCTCTTCTTTCTGAAGTGCTAGAGCCCTGAGTATTTTCTTGAACTATTCTGCTTTCTCTCTGGTCAACTTTCACACCTTCAGCCTAGTCTTTGTTGACCTTAGAGCCTTCTCAGACCACTTGCTGCAGCTGACTGTGATCGCCAACAGTTTAAGCTTTGGCCCTACAGTTTCACTGAAGATAACTTAGCAGTCACCGACTTTACCCCAGTGCCCTTTCCTTACTAACAGCAAGTCTACCCAAGCTGCATGTTGGGCACTTTTGTATGTGATATTGTGACCAATTCTCTTGCTAAACCAAATATTGTCCACTTTCAAGCCATTTGCCAAATGGATTTCTAAAATGGCCTCTTCTTTATTCTTGTTATCCCACCCATGTGATCTCAGGAAGTCCTCATATCCTGTTCTGTTCAGGTTTTCCATTATCAACAACTCATGTTGTCCTGATTTATCTAGTATGTCTTGCAACTGCTGCCTGAACTGCAGTCTTTTCCTTGCTATCATAACTCTGCTGTGGGACACAGGTTATTATTCTGAATACTGTCCTATCCTCGCACAGGAGATAGATTGCCATGAGTCCGACACTAATTCTAATGAAATCTCTTAGTGCCTTCTGAAACCTCTCCCTCACCACAATTCCCTCACCATTTGTAGTATGTCCTCTCATCTAGAATAAAGCCAAGTGGCTTTCCACCACTGCCCTTCCATCTAGTCTCCTCGATACAAAAGATGTCCAGCCTCTTCTTTACCATCATGTCATCTACTTCCAAGATGAGCCCTGTGAGTGAACCTATACTAACTGTAGCAAATTGTTAGTTTAAGTTTGACAGGTTGATTGGCTTTATGTGCATCTTTCGCCTGACAGAGCTATCCCAGGTAGCCCAAGACGGGCAACTGGACTCCAGCTTACCCACAGCTTATTGACTTAGGTCTTCTGGGCTCTATAGCAGGCATACACTGACCAGTAGAGGTATAAAGACCCCTTCCACCACTAGCATGAGTCCATGGCATAGGCTGGAGTAGGCTGGGTCCTCAACTCACTTATCATGGATAAATACCCATGCCCATTTTTGGGCAACATTAGTCAACATGTTCAAATCACATGCAGACAATTTTTACACAGTCTAGTGGCTAGCTTTTACATGGGGCACAGTTTGTGATTCATGTTCTCTTATCTAGAGGATAGTAATTTCCAAAATATTTTTACATAAATGTTACAATTACTAAAAGTGATGTCAGTTAGCAATTCTGTACCATTCTGAGTATGTCACAGGTGACCAGAGTTCAAACTGCAGCTTGGACACCTACATAAGTTGGTGGAGAAAATGAAAGTGAGTGTTTGCTGCTGCCTCACCTATCCTTGCCACATGGGTGACACCTACAGGGATGCACACAGTGTTCCATCCTGTGGACTTGTGCCTAGCGAGCCAGTACTGCCATGTGCAAATCACACAGTAAATTGAGTGGAATTCAGCATGTGGAAAGATGCTTCCCTTCAAACAGAAGAGCTGGCAGGGTGCTTTATTAAGGGAAAGGGTAGTTCACTCCACAGGACCAGTAAGGTGATCTGCTCCCTACTACCAGACTCTCAGCACATGAGCTAACTGGAGTCTATTTCTTGTTTACCTTGAGAATTCCTGGTTTCCACTACCATAGAACAAATGGGCTGACTGGATGCAGGAAGAAAAGCCATCGGTCTCAATCCTTTGAAGAGGGGAGATAAAAAAAAAAAAAAAAAAAAAAACAACAACTTCCCACAGTTCAAAGCACTTTAGAAATGGGGGACAATCACTGCTAGATTGTATAGACTAAACACATTACTAATTAGGAGGGAGGGGACACCAGTTTAACATACTGTTAAGAATACACAGTCCTAAACACAGTTCTAGTAAAAATGGGGGCTGGGGGCAGCAGCAACCACCTAACACACTATTAAAATACAGAATGCTGTTAAAATAAAGGGGGAGCTGCAAAAAATCAAATCTGAATTTGGATGAAAGGAATAGAAGAATTTGAGGGGTTATCAGAAACTTATTCTTTCTTTTTCAGCTATCTTTATTTAATTTGCACATATGACAAAGACAATCTTACATTTATATAAATGAAAAACATACAAAATGATGCCACTTTAGTTGCAGTTTACATCACAGACACCACTGAAACAACTGTAGTTGCAAACATTATACATCACTTATAAACCATCCAGTCAGTCAGTTAAACATTGTATGTCTCATTCAAATCCTGCCTCAAACACCATTCCTGCTCTGCATATATTGTCCCCACAATTCTCATTTTTCCCTATATAGTTTGCTCCTTCCCTTTTCTGAAGATCCCAGTTCCAGTTGTTTTATCTCTGTTACTATCGTCACTACTTCTAGTAAAGTTGATCTAGACTTTGATTTCTATTTTCTAGTAATTGCATTTTTGGCAACCACCCTAATTAGACTCAGCAAAGCTTTACTATGTATAGGCAATTCCAATTCTGTATCATAACTCAAAAAATCATTTACCCAGTCAGTCCAATCTGCTCACCAAGCATCTCTGACAGAGCGGTCTGCAGGAATACCTAAAGTCTGCCACCTCACTATACTCCCAAAAATATGTTCCAAGCTCTCTCTTGCTTGCCCATCACACCTCCAACATTTGCTATCCACCTGAGGAAAAATTCTTTGGAGTCTACTTGGGGGTATAAAAATGCCTATGTAAACATTTCCAGGGAAATAACCTAAATATTCTAGACTTTGTTGCATACTTGGGAGATATACATATACCCCCCAGTGTTTCTTTGTGATTTGCTTATCCAGTCTCTCTTCCCAATCCTTTCTAAGCTTCTCTGATTGATTCTTATAATTATCATGCAATATTTTATATGCTTTACTAATTATTCCTTTTTAACAGCAGCTTCTCTTCTAGATTATATTAAAAAATCTACCAGTGCTGGTCTTTCATCTCTTTGCCTATACTATGATATCAATCCTTAATAGGGAGGGTAATCTCTAACCTGCAGTCCAAATAAATTATTGGCCTCTACCTATTCCTTTCCCTTTCTAGTTATTTGCTCCCAATACTTGGGTTCCTTTGCCAATTTTTTCAAATAAATTCCAGCCCCCCTTGCCTATTATCTGTATCCCTGACCACAGTCATCCCTATCAGCAAAATTTCTTTTCTTCATTCTCATGCTGGTTTGGTTCTTAGAATACTCCCTGCTATTTTATGAATATAATACTCTGTATGGTTTTGGTTGTTCTCCTTAAGAGTCTGCATCCAAAATCCCAGTCTCTGCTTATTTCTTGAGCTTCCTCCCTGTGTCAGCATCATTTTTTCTGCTTGTGCTATGTAGAAGAGCCTTAATTGCTCTAAAATACTCCCTCAAATTAAGCAATCCTAGTCCACCTTGTTCTACTGGTAGAATCAGCTTATCCCATTTGACCTTTGCTGTCTTCCCTTCCAAGATAAAATCCTTCAACTCTTTTTAATTGCTATCCACAACTTCTGCTCTGGTTGATAAAAGTATGACTGACCTGTGTATAAGACTAAATGGACTAAAAACATTTTAATGACTTGTATCTTACTATCCACATAACAAAACTTCCAGTTTCTGAATTTTTGTATTATCTTGTTTGGTCTCTTCCCGCATATCCTTAGCTGCCACCACAGAGTTATTTCTAATCCATACTCCTAAATACTTCATTTTGTCATGTCCCCCATTGTTGGACCAATTCATGTGTGGGTACAAAATTTACTGCTATTGCTTTTGTTTTAGCTTCATTCATTTTGTATCCAGAGAAGATCTGAAACCGTCTTAAAATGTTCCACAATACTGTAATGCCCCTTTCTGGTTTTATGTATAAAATAATACCTTCTGCAAATAGAGCCAGCTTTTCTTCACTACCATACCAATTACATCCTTGAATTTCTGAGTCCCTTACTTTCTTTGACAATGCTTCTAAATAGAATGCAAACAACAAAGAGGAAAGCAGAAAACCCTGCCTCGTTCCTCTACTCAAGCAGAAATTACTGGAGAGGACCTCACCCCACTTTAATTCGCACCTCCGATCCCTCATATATTCTTCTAATCAACCTTACAATCAGGGAAAGCAAATGCTTCCATTGCCCTGCTCATGAAGTCCAAGTCTACTCTGTCAAATGCTGTATCTGCATCAAGACCCACCAATAAAAGTGGTAGTTTCTTACTTTCTGCTCCCATCTGGAGCATCAATAACATGTTAATATTGTCAAATGTTTGCCTCCACTCCACAAAACCACACTGATCCATATTTATCAATTTCGGTATCACTTTGGACATTCTTTTAGCCATTACAGACAAACACTTTATAATCATGTTTTAGTACTGAAATAGGCCTGTATGAAGCTGGATATGAAGGAGTTTTAACCTCTTTAGGTATTGCCGTTACCACTGCCTTCTTCCAGAATGCTGGTACTTCTCCTCATCTTAAAATACTTTTAAAGAAAACCTTCCAGATCTTTATCAGTTTTTTTTCCCTCCTAACTTCCACACGAATACCATCTACTCCTGGGGACTTTCCTGTAGATTGGTTCTACATCACCATTTTATCTCATCCCTTCCTATCCTGTTAGTAATGGAGTCTTATCTACCTCTAACTTTGACAAATTTAATTCTTCCATAAACATTTCCATTTGTACCTTTTCTTGATTTCCATAATCAGAAACTTATTCTTGAGTCTTACCAGAAACCAGAAGTGCTCAGTTAGTGAAAGAAATTGGTGCAGAAACTGAAAAGGCAGAACTCTTGGTGCACGATATGCAACGTTGTCAGAAGGTAACAGCCATTAACAGTAAAGGAGGATGAATGCATGGAGACAGAGGGAGAGAACCATAAATAATAATAAATCCACTAAGAGAAGACAGAGAACTAGAACAGAATACAAGGTTTCCTTCTACAATGTTAAACAGAAAAATAAGTTATGTACTCAGCATAAGGTCCCATGTTTGTAGTCCATCTCGCCTTTCATTCTTACATATGGGTTCGGAGCCACTGGGCCGATTACAAAGCTCAAAGCCTCGAAGTTGGCTCATGGCAAGGTAGGTATCCCATAGTGCACTAGTAAGAATCCCCAGATCTTGTTTGCTGCTGTCTATAAAAATAATAGAAAAACAAAGACGAAAGGTCTCCAACCCTAGGGAAGATAGATACTATCTTGTCTCCAGATCCTCCAGGTACACATGAACAGGGGTAGATGGGTGGGTTCGTAAGAACGAAGGGTGAGATGCACTACAAACATGAAACGTTATGGTGAGTACATAACTTCTTTATGTTCTGTAGTCCTATCTTGCCTTCATTCTTACATATGGGACAGTGTCCCTAGCACCTTTTTCTCGGGTGGCTCAAAGGAATATACTCCTAAAAACCGTGCAACCAAAGGAGGCTCTGCCCCTGGAGGCCAAGTCCAACTTGTAATGAGTAATAAAGGTATGAGGGTTAGCCCAAGTTGCTGCTGCACATATACTGCCGATTGGAATTCTGGCTTGAAAAGCAGCAGATGTAGATATAGATCTGGTGGAATGAGCTTTAATTTTAAATTGGAGTTCTTTGCCAATAGAAGTGTAAATAAAAGATATACAATTTGAAATCCAGTTTGATAACATTATCTTGGAGACTGGCATACCTTTTCTCATCTCCGAAAAAGATAGAAACAATTGGTTTGATCTCCTAAAATCTTTGGTTCTATGTAGATAGAACCTTAACTGTCTGTGTACATCAAGTTGATGGAACTTATATTCTGCTTTGTTTAAATGATTAGGAAAAAAGACTAGCAGTTCAATAGTTTGATTCAAATTAGACCGAGAACAAACTTTGGGAATGAAGGACAGATTTGTGCGAAGGCAAACTCTGTCTCTATGAAAAATCAAGTAAGGGGGTTTAACGGAGAATGCTTGCAGTTCTGACACTCTTCTGGCGGATGTAATGGCTACCAGAAAAATTATCTTCCATGAAAGGTACTTTAAATCACAAGTATGTGAAGGTTCAAAAGGCGGTGAGGTAAGTTTTGAAAGAACAAAATTTAGATCCCAAAGAGATAAAGGTTCTTGAAAAGGAGGTCTTAGCAGGGTAGTGCCTTTCAAAAATGATCTACACAATCTATGAGCCATAAGATTAGGTTCATGTTGTCCCAAATGAAAATTGGAGATAGCTGCTAACTGAACTTAGATTGTAGCAGCAGCTGATCCCTGATGAAAAAGTTTGGTTAGAAATTCTAACACTAAGGGAATGGAGGCAGTGTATGGATCTATGTTTTTAGCTCATGCCCAGAGAGAAAATCTTTTCCATTTGCTAGCGTACAATTTTCTTGTAGAAGGTTTGTGAGAAGACGTCAAGATATGAGTAACTGCAGGGGAGAAATCATGAAGCCTGACTAGGGATGGAAGTGGAGCAGCCATGCTGTCAAGTTGAGGGTGTGGCAGCAGGGATGGAACGTGCCTGACGTGTGTCAGAAGGTCTGGAACTGGGTCCAGAGTCCATGGATCATCCAGAAGGTGAGGCCTGAGAAAGGGGAACCAAATCTGATGAGGCCGGTAAGGGGTGATGAGAATCATTCTGCTTCCCAAAGTCTTTGCTTTCTGGATGACGTTCGATATTAGCAGAAAGGGAGGAAAAGCATAAAGAAGTCCCGAGGGCCAATTGTGGACAAGTACGTCTCTCAGTGTCTCCTCCGGGGTGGGGGGGGGATAAGGGTGAAGTAGCTGCTGTATTTGGCGTACAATGGGGTGGAAAACAGATCGCAGCAAGGCTGTCCCCATTTACAGAAAATCTGTTATGCAATTTTCTGATTCACAGACCACTCATGAGGCATCAAGATTGCCCTGCTGAGCTTGTAAGCTATCACATTGGTTCTCCCCGGGATGTGTGTTGCAACTAGAAAACATTGGGATGATATCGCCCACTGCCAAACATGAAGAGACTCTCGACACAGGGGGTAGGATCTGGTTTCACCGTTATTTGTTTATATACCATACCACTAACATATTGTCTGATTGGATTGCTACTGTCCCTAGAGGAAGAAAGTCGTGAAGCGCTTGCAACGCTAGTAGCACTGCTCTCATCTCTAGAACACCAATATGAAAGTGAGCCTCGTGTTCTTCCCATGTGCCTTGGACTGTCCTTCCTAGATAATGCCCCCCCACTCTATCTGGGAGGCATCCGTGGTCACAGTAGCAATTGGTTGACGAGGAATGAATTGTCTCCCTATCGTTGATTATGAATGGATCCACCAACGAAGGTCCTTTTTGCAAGTTTCTGTTATTAAAATGGGATAAGACAGAGGAAGTTGCTGGAGAGACCACTGGGAAAAGAGTAGCCATTGTAGAATTTTCATATGTAGTCTGGTTAGCGGAACTAGAGTTATGGTAGAGGCCATGGTTCCCAGAAGTTTGGGCACTGTTTTCACCTTGACTTTGTGTTGGGGAAGCAGGCTGTATATTTGTTGTCTTAGATTTTGTATTCTGTCTGAAGGGAGGCGAGCCATCATTGTGACTGTGTCTATGTCTGCGCCTATAAACATATTGAGAGGGTGACAA
This sequence comes from Protopterus annectens, assembly GCF_019279795.1. Lineage (NCBI taxonomy): Eukaryota > Metazoa > Chordata > Ceratodontiformes > Protopteridae > Protopterus > Protopterus annectens. The sequence continues at coordinate 27,276,747 of NC_056743.1, forward strand.
GGCAAACTTTTCCCAATTTATAGTAATGATTAGCTGAGTGCAGACTCGGATGGTTGAATCCCTGGCTTGTAGCAGTAGGTGCCTGGTCATGGCAGTCAGGAGCCAGTCGTCCAGGTATGGAAACACTAGGAATCCAAGACGTCTCAAGTGAGCAGTTACTACCGCCATGCATTTGGTGAACACCCTGGGAGCTGTGGTGAGACCAAAGGGCAGAGCACAAAAGTGGTAATGACTGGCTTCCAGCCGAAGTGTAAAAGATTCCTTGATGCTCTGTCCATTTTTATGTGGTAGTACACTTCTTGCAGATCTACGGAGCACATCCAACTGTCTTTCCCTAACAGAGAGAGTATAGACTGCAGTGTTACCATTCGGAACGTGGACTTCTTTACTGATTCGTTTAACTTGCTGAGATCCAAAATGGACCTCCAGTCCCCTGTTCATTTTGGCACTAAAAAGAATCTGGAGTAAAGTACAGTTGTGTACACTTACCATAAATGTAGATGTTCGAGTGTATTCACTGTTGCAGTCATTACATTGGGGTAATCTGCTGGCAGGTTGCCCTCAGTCGGCCTGAATTCCAAAGTCTTGGGTCCTGCGTCGGTTGCTGTCTTCTCTTCCATGATGTCAGGTCGTCAAGGGTATAAAATATGCAGTCAACGCCATTTTCTTCAGTTTTTCTTGCCCCCGATGTCAGGTGCCCCCAAAAAGCATCTACAAGCAAATATACCACATAGGTTGTAGAAGATACAGAAGGAAAGATAAATTTCAGAAAGATAGGGTGATGGCGGGAGAGTAACCTGGACTGCAACAGTGAATACACTTGAACATCTACATTTATGGTAAGTGTACACAACTGTACTATGCTCTTCGTGTTTCACTGTTGCAGTCATTACATTTGGGTAGAATCCCAAAGCTATGGTTGGGAGGCTGGAGCTAAACAGCATTAGGTGCGGCTAGAAGGCCCTGCAGCACTGCAGTAGCAAAGCCTGCCCTGGACTTAGAGTAGAGAGGCAAATGGTAATGCTTTGTAAAGGTGTGAACCGGACTCCAAGTAGCAGCCTCTAGAATGTCTTTGGTTGGTACTCCTCTGAGAAAGGCTGCTGAAGTAGCTGCAGCTCTGGTGAAATAAGACCTAATGCCCTTGGGCACAAGTTTACCATGGTGTAAGTAGCAGAAACGGATGCAGTGGCTTATCCACTTTGAAATTGCCTGCTTTGAAATTACCTTTCCTTCTGATCCTGCAGCATATGACACTAGTAATTGCTCAGTTTTTCTTAGAGCTTTAGTCCTGCTCAAGTAGAATCTTAGCTGTCTGTGTACGTCCAAGGAATGCAGAATTCTCTTCCCTTGTTCTGCGAATTTGGATAAAATGCTGGCAGATGAATTGTTTGGTTAAGAGCCACACTGGTAACCACCTTAGGCATAAAAGTAGGACTTGTCCTCAGAGACACCCTGTCTGGGTAAAATATGATAAAAGTCTCTACAGCCATGAGGGCCTGTAGCTCTGAAACTCTTCTTGCTGAAGTATTTGCTAGTAACAGAGCTGTTTTCCATAAGAACTTGAGATCAGCGGTAGCAGCTGGTTCAAATGGAGGCAGGGTGAGCTTTTCCAAAACATTACTGAGGTCCCACGCAGGTAATGGTGATCTTCTAGGAGGCCTTAAAATGTTGGCTCCTCTAAGACACTGCTTTAGTAAAGGATGCGAAAAGATTGGTGGCTCTGTATTGTAATGAGCTGAAATGGCAGAGGCATGGATTTTGATTGATGAGAAAGACAGGCCTTTGTCAAGCATCTCAGTTAAGTATTGTAATAACTGAGGAATATTTGGTTCTGCTGTATCAGTTCCTTGTGCTTGATTCCAAGCACAGAATCTCTTCTATTTGTCAGCATAAGATTTTCTAGTACTAGGCCTTCTGGCTTCTAAAATGACATCCATCACAGCTTTACTGAGAGGTGTTGTTTGCATGACTACATGATTAGCCATGCTGCCAGGTTCAGAGTCTGTAGTTGATTGTGCAGGATCTGATTGTTTTGCTGGGACAGTAGTTGTGGTCTTTGAAGCAAGGTCCAAGCTGGGTATTGAGATAGGTTCCTTAGGATTGGGTATCAGTATTGGAGGGGCCAGTCCGGGGCAATTAATATCATCTTTTGCTTCTCTTGTCTGACTTTTAGGAGGACCATGGGTAGAAGAGGCAGAGGAGGAAAGGCGTTTTTCCAACTGAAGGTTAGGGTGTCCAATTTCCATACTTGCCTGTGAGAAGTCCTTGTGCAGAATCCTTTCAATTGATAATTTTAAGGAGAAGCAAATATATCTATATCTGGGCTCCCACATTTCTCTGTTATCATGCTGAAGACTTGTGGATTTAGTTTCCACTCGTGAGGATCCATAAGGTTTCTGCTTAAATCGTCTGACAGAGTGTTTTGTTTTCCTGGCAGGAATTGAGCTTGAAGATGTATTTGGTAGGTCAAAGCTGTGTCCCACAGTGCCATGGCTAATATGCAAAGGGGGTATGAGTGTGTGCCCCCTTGCTTGTTTATATACCACATGACTGTTGTGTTGTCCATCTTTATCAGTAGTTGTCCTGGATGAAGTAAGTCCTTGAAGGCTGTTAGGGCATTTTCAACAGCTAGCATCTCTTTCTGGTTGATATGTAGATGCATTTGTTTTGGTGCCCATAAGCCCTGAATGCATCTTCCTGCCATGTGGGCCCCCCAGGCATAATCTGATGCGTCTGTTGTTAATGTTTGGCTGGCAGGGGGTAGAGAGAAGGGCAGTCCCATGTTTTGGTGACATGCCTTTGCCCACCACAGAAACTCCTGTTGCATGCAGGGAATGAGAGGAATCATTGTTTCCAGACTGTGTGAATGTTGCCTCCATAAACATTTTAGGTACCATTGAAGTTTCCTCATATGCAGTCTTGCATATGCAATTAGTAGGATGCAGGATGCCATGAAGCCCAGAGCCTGCAGAATTTGTCTTGCAGAAGACTGGGTTTTTGTTGCCATCAGTTTGAAGTAAGTAGTCAGTTGCCTTTGCTTGTCTGGGGTGAGGTAAGCTCTTTGGGCAGTTGTATCTAAGCTTGCACCCATCTTTTGAGAGGGTACCAGTTGTGATTTATTTTCATTTATTGTGTACCCTAGGCATGTTAGAAGCCTTTTCACAAATGCCAGGTGTCGAAGAAGAGTGTCCTTGTTCTCTGCTTGAATGAGACAGTCATCCAAGTAAGGATATATTTGTATACCTCTGTCTGCAAAATGCAATTACTGGTGCCTGGCACTTTGTAAAGACCCTGGGCACAGTAGATAAGCCAAAGGGCAGTGCAGTGAATTGGTAATGCATTAAGCCAGCCTTGAATCTGAGGCATCTTCTGCACGACTGTCGTATTGGGACATGCAAGTATGCCTCTTTTTGGTCTAAAGTCACCAGCCAAGCATTCTTGCCCAGCAAGGGCAGAAGCTGCTACAAAGTCAGCATTTTGAATTTTGGAATGTCCAGGTATGTGTTCAAAATCGATAAATCCAGTATTGCCCGCCAGGCCTTGTCCTTTCTGGGTACAAAGAACAGTCTTTAGTAAAAACCTTGTCCTTTTTCCTGTTCTGGTACTGTCTGAATGGCCCCCATATCCATGAGGGACGTAACCTGTTTCTGTGCTTCTGCCCATTGATTTTTTGGCAGATCTGGCCAACCATTTGACATTGGCAGAGTGTGGAAATGGAACTTGTATCCCTGTGATACGATGTTTAGTACCCACTTTTCCTGGGTTATTAACTGCCAATTTTGAGCAAAAAGTGCAAATTTTCCCTATGGGTGCTGCCAAAAGATAAGTTCTTGGTGTAGGCAGAGGGAAGTCATTGGGTTTGCTTTCTGTAGGTTTGCACTTTATCTCCTCCAGATTTGGAGGTGGAAGCGCCCCATTGCTTTGACCTGTATGAGTCTTGCACCTGGTATCCGGAACCCTTAGGGTGTCTGGATTTGCCCCTTTGAGCTCTGTCTGACACAGCAAAGGACCAATTTTTTTATAGGCCAGTGTCTACTGAATCTTGGTGGCTGCACTTGTAAGAAGTTTTTAACAGTTTGCATAGACTTAGCTTGGTCTTCCATTTTCTTTAAAACCTCTTCTGCCTTAATACCAAACAGAGAATCATGCGGTAAAGGTGCATCTAGCAATTTAGCTTTAACATGATCAGGTGATCAGGCAAATTTTGTTCCTTTAACCAGGCATGCCTCCTAATCACAGATCCAGTAATTGCGGCCCTGCAGGAGGCCTCTAAGGAATCAAAACCACATTGCAAAGTATGCTTTCCAACTTGTTCAGCTGCATGCAATAATTCCTGCAATTCTTTATTTTCTGCACATTCTGAAATCATCATCATTTTCTGTTTCAGCAATCCCATAACATCATGTTGGTACTTAAGCATATGAATGTGACAGTTTAAGGCCCTGATTGCCAAGGTTGCAGATGTATAAACCTTTTTTCCCCATCTGTCTAGTGCCCTAGAATCTCTGTCAGAGGGTGTAGGATTTTTTGCTGTTGAGGCCTTAACTCCCTTTGGACCCTGTGAAATAGTTTCAGGATCAGCAGCAGGGTTTCTAAATAAAAATTTATGTGAGTCAGGGACCCTGTAATACCAGTCAGGCTTACTGGGAGCCAGAGGTAAGGAGTCAGGAGTCAAGCCTGACTCCGAAAACACATCATCCACAATGTCTAAAACAGGGGGAATGGCTAAAGGCTTGAGCTGAGGGAGAAGAAGGAAATCCCTGAGCCTCTTTTCTGATTCTGAGAAGTCTTGACACTTCCAGTGAAAATGCTCCCTCAAAGTATGTAAGGTTTCTACAAATGAGTAATCTTCAGGAGGAGATGCAGATGGAATAGACTCCTCCGCATCAAAATCCTCATAGGGAGGTATAGATAATTCCTGATCAGAAGAGGAGTCAGAAGAAATAGAAACCTGATCTGAAGATTCATAATCAGTGTCTTGCCTAGGCCTCTTACCTGGAGGGGGATGGGTACCCCCTGATCAAGGTAATAAGGTTTTCAGCCATTTTAATCATCTGTTTTTCAGGCATAGAGGCCCGTGCACGTGGCTCATGCGTCGGTTTTTAGTTTTAGAAGTTGCTCTTGTCTTTGGTTTTGCAGCTGTCGTCAGTTTGATATACAAATGTTGTGGTCTGAATACACCCTCAGAAGATGGTGCCTGCTCAGCGGCTTCGGACCCATCCGAGGGAGATACATCCGTCGGTCCAATACCTTGAGTATCTTGCGGCATGCCGGACTCCACATGGGTGTCGGTAGAGGCCTGCAACTCGAAGGTAGCGGGTATCAGGGGCTGCGAAAGCACCTCACTGAGTACTGGTGACTGGCTTAGGAGAAGCTTAGTCATCGGTTTTGGATCTCGACTGCCTTTCTCTGTCCTTTTCTTTGCTTTTTTTATGTACTCCGGTAGTTGGATTGCTATCCGACGACATTTCTGGGTAGCTAAATCTGTTTCCAAAAAAATACTTTGATGCAAAAATATACCGACGCTTAATAGTGTGTTGGCTAAATCTAGCACAAAACCGACAGCCAGGCACATTGTGATCAGGGCCTAGGCAAGGAATACAGTATAAATGGAAATCCTTATGAGGTATTTGCTTCCCACAAGTAATACAATTATTAACTTTTTCTGACATCGGTAAAAAGCATGAAAAAAGTTTCCCCAACTGGGTACTTAGCTTTAGTGAAGACTTTGGTTCTGAAACTCAAACTCGAATATTTCAGTAGTCGGCCAACTGGCACTTGCGAAATGCTTCTGCTTCGGGCACCACGTGGCAAGAAAGACTAAAGAAAATGGCGTCGGCTGCATGTTTTATACCCCTGACGACCTGACATCATGGAAGAGAAGATGGCAACCGAAGCAGGACCCAAGACTTTGGAATTCAGACCGAATGAGGGCAACCTGCCAGCAGATTACCCAAATGTAATGACTGCAACAGTGAAACATGAAGAACATGTTCCGAATCCTATCTGGTCTGTGGGGACGGTTTGGAAGACTCTCTTTTGAAGCAACTTTTGGACTTCTATAGTTGCTTGATCCCTGTGACTGGGTGGAACATCTGGGATTTTCTTGGTTAGATGAGGTGGAAAATAAAAGGGTATGGAGTATCCTCTGGAGATTATTCTTTGTACCCATTTGTCTTGTGTGATGTCTTGCCAGGCTTCTTGGTACAAAGATAAGCGACTCCCGACTGGCTCCAGAGAAGCGCAGTCGGGCCCCACTTTAGGAGCGCTGCTAGAGACGTCTACGAAAGGAATCGCGGCCACCCTGGTTTTGCAGACCCCCCCCCCCCCTGCCTCTAGGGCAAAGTCTACCATTACTTCCTCCTCCTCTGCCTCTGGAGATGGAATCACCTTGTGCGTCTGGGAAAAATCTCTGAGATTTGTTGAACCACATTTTTCCGCCTTTCTGACTCTTAGGGTATGGTCTAGAAAGGACGGAAAAACGTACTCCCATGGCAAAGAGAGTTTTTCCTTCCTGCTTGCATCTGGTGAGTCTGTCTTTTACCTTTGGTCCAAACAGAGAGGAACTGTCAAAGGGGGGCATTGGTAAATGTAGATTTGAAGGGCTCCGTAAAGTTACATAAGCCCATCCAGGAGTGTCTCCTAAGGGAAACTCCTGAACCCGCTGCCTGGCTCACTCCATCTGCTGCATAAGATATCAGCCTCATGGAGGAGTTAACAATGGAGTTTAAAGTAGACAACTGAGCATTAACCTTCTCAGGGACTCCTTCAGTTAAAGTACCTTGGAGAGTATCTCCTAGCTCCTTTAAGAGATCTCTTTGAAGCCTAGTAAAATGGGTGAGGTAATTCAGCGAACTGAATGTAAAAGCCACTGAAGAAAAGATACACTTACCGTATCTGTCCATTGTTTGAGACTCCTTGTTTGGTGGATGGATAGATGAAGTCTCCGCTAGTTCCTTCTTTGTGGCTGCTGCCACCACCATGGCATCTGTAGGCACACCTTTGGTCAAAAACTCTTTCTCTTTGGGAGCTGAAAGAAATTTGTTGGGCCTTCTGGGGACTGGTTCCACGGCATCAGAAGTTTCCCACACCTTTCAAATGACTAAATTTAACAGCTCATTGAAAGGTGGAGACACCCAAGAGGCTGAATGTTGAGACCTGAAAGCCTTCAGGTACACTGACTCCTCATCAGAAGGGGTGACAGTGGGCCAGCTGCCTCTCTGTTTCAGGATCTCTAGGATATCTATGAAGGAGATATCATCAGTGGACGACCTAGGGGACCTTTCTGACTCCTCGAGGTCAGTGTCAGAGGTGATGGACTCATCAAGGGAGCCTACATACTTCCTCTTGCAAGTTCTCTTCTGAGGAGGCTCCTCAAAAGGGTATTCTGGGGAGGTCTCAGAAGACTGGGGGCCACCCAATGGGGGCTCCTGAGGCTGCGGGTCTCTCCTGTTAAGAGAGAGAGGGTGCTGAGACAGAGGTCGGAGCTTGAGGGGGAACAGCATCAGTACCCTTATGTGGAGCTGAAGACCTTGACAGCACACTCATCATCTCGAAGGCAGATCTCTCCAGCTCCAAGGATACCACCGGTTCCGAGAAAGCAGCAGTAGCCCTCGGCTCCAGAGTGATCGGCTCTGAAATAGATATAGGCTCGAGCTCAGCTGAGGCGATGCACCGAGAGGTAGGCTCGGAACCGAAGTAGTTTGGGTCAAAGCGTCCCCATCGGGGCTGACTGCTGAGCTTCGGCTCCTAGACACCAAGGATGGCACCGAAGGTGTCGGAGCGGAACTCTGCTCTGAGACAGACGGTAATGGTGTTGGAACTGACAGTTCCACAAAAAACTGCACCGATAGCTCTGGCTCCAAAAGACCAACGTGGCTCGGAGGAGGAACAGAAGTAGGTAATATGGCCTTAGACGGCTCCGTAACCAATTGGGTCGGAGCTGGCAACAAATTTGCTAGCGCCGACGACTTCAACAGTCTTAAGCACCACTCTCTCGACATCCTCCTCAGAAAGACTCTTGGAGGATCTGGAAGACAAGGTAGGTGAACAAGATCTCTGTAAAATCGGAGATCTGAGTGTCAGGGACACCGATAAATCTCTAGACCGGCTCCGAGGTATAGGTTCAGTAATCAGCTCATTAACAGTTAGGGCCGAAACTGAAGTGTCAATGTCGATAACCTCAACCAGCTCCTAAGGCAGAAGAGCTGAAGAGGTAGAAGGTTTGTCCAGTTTAGCAATCTTTTGTGGAGGTGCAGATAAAACAGTCTGTGTGGGAGACTGTCTTTTGACCGACTTGACCTTTTCTTTTTTAGAAGAGGGAGACCTGGAATGAGATGATAAGCTGGCTAAATCCTCCTCAAAGGAAGGTTTAAGGAGACCTTTCAATATCAATTTGTTGTTCCTTTCCTGGAGAACCTGAGAACTTAGAGAGTGACAAAAGGTACATGTCTCCTGAAGATGTATGGCTCCCCAAGCAATAAACACAGATACTATGTCCGTCAATCAGGGACATTTTTTGAGAACATTTAAGACACTTTTTAAAACCTGAAGGTTTATGATCTTTAGATTCTTTAGACATCTTGTCACAAATACAATCACAAAAGGTAAACGTAGAGGATGACAGGAAGAGAGGACAAGGTCCTCTAACTTAAACAGGTCTAGCCCTGAAACGGAGGGAAGGCGAAAACAAACAAGCAAGCAACAGATAAAACTAGAATAGGTCCTAACTAAAAACCGACCTATGCCTAAGAAAAATTTTACAATTTGCAACAACAATTTGCAATAAAGTTAGAAAAACACACTAACTACTAAGAACTGCAAGTTATTAATTATAAACTAACTATAAAAGTCAACACGAAGCACAATAACAATTCTGAATAAGCAAAATATCCAACTTAGCCACAGCCAAGAAAGAGAGCACTTCTGAACTTGTAGACGTGGCAAACGAGATCTGGGGATTCTTACTAGTGCACTATGGGATACCTACCTTGCCACAAGCCAACTTAGAGACTTTGAGCTTTGTAATCGGCTCTAAACCCATATGCAAGAATGAAGGCGAGATAGGACTATAGAACATGGCTAGTTAGAAACAGAACCCTCAGCAGTAGAAGTTAATGAGATAAAAGTAAAAGAACTATCAAAACCTGTAACAGAAGAAGTCACTGACATGAGCTGCCTTTTGTAAAGGAAGAATAAACAAATGCAGCTGTCTGCAGAGATGAAAAGGCTGCAGGTTCTACTTGACATCATTCTGCTAACAAAACTATTCCTGACTTGGTAGGCTGACACAGAAGTAATGAACATTGTAAGAAAGCACAATGGAAATATGATGCATTAAGCAGACCCAGAGCAAATAGAGCTAGAACAGGAGAAACAGAGGAGAAGACAGGTCCAAGCCCATACCCACACTTTGAGTTGAAGAAGGATTTGCTGTATAGGGCGAGCAAATGTAAGGAAAAAACACACCGTACCAGATGTTAGTTCCAAACCCTTTTATAACACTGCCAATGAATTTGGCATATAGTTATATTTTAAGAAACCACTTGAGAATGGACAAAACCAAAGCTAAAATTTTAACTAGATTTTAATGGCTTGGTGTAGTGAAAGACTGAACTTCTGTGGAACTTGCCCAGAATGCCAAAAAAACAGTACCACATCCTGGGTGTAGAAGCATCCTCATACCTGTGTTCATTTCTGAGGTCCATTTGAGCAGATAGCCATGGTTCTTGTAGGTCCCTTTGTAAAACTGAGTAATAACTACCATTACCTTCTACTGATTACTGATTAAGCCACCAGGTTTCCTAAAGCAATTGCTCTGAGAAAAGCAAATGTTATCTCAACAGCAAGAGATCTCGTGTTGCTCTTCTCCAAGGCAGGGATTCTCATAGAAATATATACATATTATAGACTCCATTTACATCTAGAGTAAGGTGCCAGATTTGACAGTGTTTAAAGTAAAACAGCTTAGGAACTTCAACATACCACCTTCAAAGTGAGTGATTAGTGGAGTGCTTTAATAAAACTCTGAAGGCTATGTGTAAAAAAAAAACACAGAACAAGAGTTAACTGGGATCAGTTACTTCTTCAAGTCTTTTTTGCTGTAATGACCCAAGACTCTACATGACTTACTCTACTGGAGTTACTATATTACAGACATCCCCAGTCTTTGCTGGGCAAAGCAAATGTCTTGGGAGGAGGAAAAAATATTTAAATGTGTATCAGTGCATTTTACACACTACCAACATAGGTTAAAAATGATTACACCAGCAGTTAAGGAATACATGAAAACAGAACACAAGGTGCAAAAGAGGGTGTAAAATAAACATGGAAAACAGTTTAAGACATGGGGCAAAGTCTTACTATTAGTTCCCACTGCTGAAAGAGTCTTAGCAGGATGGCAATAACCCTTTTACCTTAGGACAGAAAGTGCATGAAGTGAACCATAAAATGAGACAAACTGGGAAAAGAAAAATCAGAACAGGTGTTAATACCTAAATGTGTTACAGAGAAAAACTCCTTACAGTCAAGCCTGACAGCTTGAAGGCCCCAACAGCTGTGTATCAGAGTTCTATCCCAGCTGTTCCAAACAGGCAAACAGTGTCTAAGGCTGAGCCAGTTCTGGGGCATATAGGGAAAATCCTTGGAAATGCCACAAGTGGCTCCACTTCAGGAAGCAGGTTAGGTGCCTGTAGAAGCTGGCCAGGGGGATGGGAGTGACAGTCATTAATGGCTTTCCCATTCTGGGTGGAGAAAGGTAGCTCTAGTTTGCCACATGAATGACACCCAGAAAGAGCACAATGTGTTCGTCTAGTGTAGTTTCAAGCCAGCTGAGCATACACTATCAAAGTGAAACTGCACTATGCAGCTAAGAGGATACTGGCATGCATAGACATGCTTCTGTTATGGAGGCAGCGAGAGAGGCTCTTCAAAAAGGAGAGGGTAGACCAACCCCAAAATCTCCAAGACCAGGAAGCTGGCCCATTCATTACTGCCAACTCTCACAAGGGAATGGAGGGATGGCAGAGATTCTGAGGCTGCAACAAATGGAGTATGAGGCCCTTGTAGCACAGGAACATCTGTCTGCCAGTCTGCCTACGTGAAGGCAGTGGAGCCATCAGAGATGTTCCAGGTGGGAAAATGACAACAACAAAAACTGCCTAAGGCTTACAAAGAACTGAAAGAGTTCTCTTTTAGAAACAGAGTTTTTTTCTGAGCTACCCAATATAACAAATTTAATACAGCATCACACTGAAATGGTACTATGGGAGAATGTAAGCCTAAAACTATTTAGGATATCAGAGGGCCCCAAAGAAAAGAATTAAGTGAAGAAGTAGTAAATAAAAAATGCTTAAATTAGGAGTTTTGCAAGAGCCTAACAATGAACAGTACTGGCACTGGTCCATAACATTTTGTAGTAATTTCCAAAAACTGAATGATGCATCCAAGGGAGGATCTCAAAAAGTGGTCAGGTAAAACATGGCTTTTGACATGCCTAGATGTAACCAAGGGCGGTTTACAGATTTTGCCTCACCCCTGAAGCCAATGAGAAGACATGATTCTCCATTCCTAGCAGTTTTTTTTTTGTTTATACTATCTAATTCTGTGGACTTCAAAGAGCTCCTGCCATTTTTCCAAAGGCATGTGGATAAAAGTGCTGAAACCCTACAACAGGTACTTAAATCCATACCTTGATGATATAATCATATATTCAGAATAAGAATCACATTTAGCCAATGTACAAGCTATGCTGGACTCTAAGATGTGCAAGAGTACACTTTTAATGACAAAAGCTAGATACTTAGGGTATGTAAATGGGATAGGGGGGTAATTAGACCCCCACAGACAAAACACAAACTGTCAAAAGCTGGCCTATACCCAGTACCAAACAACTGAAAGTGCTCAAAGGATTAGCAGTCTAACACACAAAATCTCTACCCAACTTTACTCTCACAAGCTGCTCTCCTCATACATGCCTTACAGAAGATAAGAAGCATGTCTAGAAAATGTGGCTAGGAGAAGCAGATGGTGCTTTTAAAAAGCTGAACAGCATCTTATGTTCAGTGCCAGTCTTGGCTTTCCCTGACTTATTTATTTATTACTGTTTGGTGACTGGGCAAGGTGGGCTACTCAGTTGACTCTTTACTGACTTCAGTACACCCTTTGCTGTGCACACGGCTGCATCTTATGTACAATTAGGAGTTATGCTACGTCAAGGATATAGGTGCTGAGCATCACCCTGTCTCCTACCAGAGTAGGAAGGTAAGAAAACCTGACACAAGATACTCTCAACATGTGAATGTCTTGCTGCTATATGGGCATTAACTTACTTCTAACATTACTTACTTCACTTTAGTAATGAATAACTGTCCATGCTCTCCTGCAGTGATGCTACAAGCTGTGGGATACTTCAACCCCAACACAACCCATGTTTTCCCATTTCTCCACACAGGATCATGGTGTCACAACAACAGTGACTACCATCTGCAGCCGATGTTCACAACGTCAAGTGGCTAGCTCTGCAACTCCAAATTATACGGCTGGGTTTATCATTACAGCTCTTTCACTTTGCCAATAGGCAAATGCCTAGAAAAACAACAAAAATGTAGATAGGTTATCCTGGTTCCACAAGCTGTCCCATTCAGTATAAAACGAAAGGCTCTATGCTGGGGGGGGGGGGGGGGCAATATCGTACAGTGGCTGTTTTACATGCAGATGTGCCACATATATGCTATATTTTACAGCAAAAACTTGATGACATGTATATGATTGCAGGGCAATTGCTTCTCAGGAGAGTTAATTGTGTTTTGATCTTTGGGTGGATGAATAACAGAATGGTGAGAATCAGTAGACTTTGGTCTGTTAAATCTGTCCCTGTAATTTGTGCACAGCTACTTCTTCTTGAGAAATTACTTTGTTCTTCGGAATTCTTTTCCCTTCTTAGAAAAAGCAGTTTTGTGCAAATATTAACCCTGGAATTTCTGCATACTGGCACAGCGTAATAACAAAGTCTTTGTGATTTGCATCATGCCTGCTTCTTAATGAACACTGTTGTCACAGTGGCTATAAGGTGTCCGCAGTACAAATGAAATGACAATAACAGACACTGCTGCATTAATGCATGATGGCTGCTTCAACAAGAACCAAAACAAAAGAAACTCCTCCTCGGTGCTAGATGCCAGAGAAAACTAGTCCCTAGAACCCCACATCTAGCAACTAGGAACTAGGAACTAAAGATAACCTTCCCCTGCAGATCATTGTCAGTGAAATTGCTGGAAACTGACAAAAAAGCTATGGAAATCTGAATTAGATGGGATAAAGCAGTGATACTCACGGCAATCCTGTTCATCAGAATCATCTTCACAGTCATTATCACCATCACACACCCAGGAGCGTCGGATGCATTTCCCATTGTCACAGTGGAAATCCAACGGAGAACAAGTCGGTAACACTGCAAAAAGTAAACAATATCAGTTCTGTGAAGAGAGAGAAAAAAAACAAACTGACTACAGAAACGGAGATCCACCATATCATAACGTACTTTTCAAGGTGTAGTAACACAGTTTGAAGAGCATTTTAACTTCAGTAAATCTTACCTTTTCCTGTTTTTACAAATGAGCAAACAAAAAGAGATACAAAACTTTTAGGAAGGTCTAAATGTCTATCTTCAGTGTCTCAATCACTTCAACAACCCACCTCTAGGGAGAGTCTTTCTTTATACCCAGCACTACAGAAAGCCAGTCTAGTAGTATAGTGGAATAAACACCTGACTACAACCATGGAGACCAAGTGCAGATTGGTCTGCAATTAGTGGGTCAAGCGACTGACAGAAATGGCAGGGTATATGTAAGTTTCCATTCTGGGGAGAGGAGGCATCAGAATGCAGCAGCCATCTGAAGAACAGGGGCAGGCCTGGAGTGGGACCTGAGGGTGAAGATGTCATCCACCAGGCCACAGGTTGGACAGCTCCTTTGGTGAACAAAGGCCAGAGAGTGTGCACGTGCAAAGGGGAAGGTGCTGTGGATTGTGCATCACTCCCCTTAGTGGGTGAGGTTAGGTAAAAATAATTAAAATGTCCTAATTGGTGGAATACCAGTGATGACACAATCAATTGTCCTGGCTGTAAATGACCCCATAGCTGGATCTTGCCCTAGTGGATCTTTAGCTTCCCCCCCAAGTAAAATAAAAATAGGCTTGGTCCAGCTGGGGGAGGATTCATGGTAAGCAGGTAAACAGCAAAATTCATACAGAAAAAAAACAGCTACCACTATAGGAATATCTCATTCTTCGGAAAAGGAAAAGCCTAACAAAACCAAATGGTTTTACATCCAACTACTAAGAGTAGATTGGTCTGCAATGGAAACGTCCCACATGCTGACAGGATCATTGACATGCATCTGGAGTATTTCTCCCCAGGCCTCCGCTGAAAATTGGCTTTGTTCCAAGTCGGACTTTCCCGGTAAACAAATATTAAATAAAAATCAAATCTAACCTACTGCCTATAGATTATTAAAACAAGTGGTGAATTATAAAAAGTGAATGTCTAGTTTTGGTACTTGTGTTACAATATTTGAGAAAGATAATGTAACGAGCAGTGAAGTGAGCATTTTCAAGGCCATCAGGTAGTGATGAAACGCATGAAGTTCGAAGAAAGTGAGTAAAAGTAGGTCATGTAAAAAAAAGTCAGAAGCAGTTAAGTAAAGCTGAAATGACCACTGATGGGGCAAGCTAGTCATGAATTATACAAATGAATGGTTACTCAAAAAAGTAAAGTGTAATAGGGACAGTTCAACTGCCTGACAGTTGTAACTTTAAGTCCTAGAACAGTGAGATGGAATGGGTAAAACAGTACAATTTTTAAACTAAGTCTGAGATCATTTTGCAATAACCCCTTTTGTTAAAGCAGTGCCATTTCAAAGTCAGCAAACACTTACAGGTGTGTGTGTGTGTGTGGGGGGGGGGGGGGGGGGCTTGCCTCCTTGCAAAAATGACTTAAAAAGACAACACTGAGTTTTGTCATTAACATTCTTCCAAACCCCATTTTTTCATAATTTTGGATCTCCCAGTTAAAGCTCTCAAAATTATACTGAAGTATTAATTTACTTTTTTGTAAATACATATTCTACTGAGAATATTTTGGGATGTAAAATTCAGCTAGACAACAATGTTTTTAATGTACTGGCAAACAGGAAGAGAGGTAAGCAAGTCACACAGCAGATGTAACTAATGGCAACATGTACTACCATACTGCAGAAGTCTGACAGATAGTATAAGATGGGAAAGCGATATGGGCAGGTGCTAACTGAAACCAACGGTACAACATAAATTACACAAGTATTCTACCAGTAGTCTTCTGTATGTATGTATATATGCATGAGACAGAGTGAGAAAAGTGAGAGGGGCAACTACTAACGGAAGCTTGCTGTATCACACAGATTACACAGGTACTCCTTGTACACCTGGGAAGTTATATTCAGTTTATTATGCTTGGCAAAGGTACACGATGTAGACCATGCCATTGCAGCACAAGCTTTACCCACAGCAGATTTCCTGAAAAGGTAGTGGAAAGATCCTGTGGAGTGAGCTCTTGGTTTAGTTGGTATTTATTTCTGGAAGTGTATGCTAAAGGAATAGAGCCTGAAAGCCATCTAGGCAACATTATTTTGGAAACCTTTCCACCCTTTCTGCTGGAGATAAAAGCATATTTAAGTGAGCATCTTACATTTTTGTTTTGGTTCTGTGGAGGCTAAATCTGGGTTGCTTGGGTACTTCCAGAGTGTGCAGAAGATACTGTCCCTTGTTAGAATGACTAGGGAACAAAACCTGTAAATGGAATGGCTAATTCAGATTATTCTCTGATGCAACTTTTGGAATAAAGGATGGGTTAGTTCTCAGTAAGACTAAGTATGTTGGAACAGAAGATCCTTCTGGCTGATGTGAAGCCAACCAAAAAATAGGACGCGGCTGGTTTAAAGGAGGCTTTGGTTACAGTCTTCTGAACAAGACTGAAATGTCAGGAGACGGGATCTTTTACTGGAAGATGCAGAAAGAGAAATTCTTTCAAACAGGCCTTGTGGAGCTTGTTTGAAGCAAGAGAAGAGATACGACAGCCAGTGTGATAATTCAAGACTGATGCTAATTCTTTATTTGTAGAACAGCTACAGCCATCCTTCAAATAAACTGGAAAGGAACTGTAAAATTTCTGGAACAGAAGCAGAAAACGAGGCTAAATCGTGTCCCATAGCCCATATGGAAAATCACCTCCATTTGCTCTTGTAAAGTTTATAAGTAGATTGTCTTTACCAAATGAACAAAATTCAGATTATATTCTGGGATAATGAGGAGTCTTTGGCCATCATGGGAAAGTACAGTTGTGTAAAATCTTACCACAACTGTTGATGTCCATCTCTTCACTGTTGCAATATTCTTCACAGTAGGGATCTCCTGCCAATGATGGCCTAACATCCACCAGTACACCAAAGCCTACAGAGTTTGTATGTGCCTTGCATCACACATATGATCATTGTTCAGGATGTACGGCATAAAGATGGCGTATAGATGAATTGCCCCAGGACAGAATAGTCTCTATTGGACAAAAGAGGCTATGTACATTCATAAGGAGAAAATACAGAAGGAAAAGGAAAACCCTTGGCCAGCAGGAAAACCAAAACAAAGCCCTAAAGGAAATAGGGGGATGGAGGGAGGGAGTGAAATGTGCAACAATAAAGAGAAGGACATCTACTGTTATGGTAAGATTTTACACAACTGTAATATGCCCTTTTATAATCACAGTTACAGTATTATTCACTGTAGGGAGAGTACAACAGCTGAAGAAAAGGACTGGGAGGTGGAAGGCTGGGAACACCCCTCAACAAACCCATGCAGAATAGCTCTAGCAAAACCTGTTCTGGCCCTCAAACCCATTTCCAATTTATAATGCTTAATAAAGGTATGCAATGAAAACCAAACAGCAGCTTCAAGGATGGAAATGGTGTTCAACACCTTGAAGAAAGCACCAGAAGAAGCAAAAGCCCTAGTGGAGTAAGCGCTAATGGTAGTAGACAGACATTCCCATTAAAACAACAAGAAAAGGAAATAGCCTTAGCTATCCTGAAGGAAATGGTTTGCTTAGAAACAGTCAAACCCAATGTCCCGGGATGAAAAGAAACACAAAACTGTTCAGACTTATGAAGGATGGACTTAGTTTTATCCAGATAACACTTGAGCTGTCTGTGCAAACCCAAGGTATGTAGGACCCTCTCACTAGCAGGCTGAGGAGAAGGAAAAAATGAAGGGAGTTGTACTGACTGATTGATTCAAAGACAAACCATTTAATCATCTTGGGCAAATAAGTAGGATTAGTATGAAGGGACACCCTGTCCCCGGAAAAAAAAACAAGCAAAAAGGAGGAATGGCCATAAGTTCCTGAAGCTCAGAAACCATCCGAACAGAAGTAAAAGCCAGCAACAAAACAGTCTTCCAGGTACAATGCTGCAAAGAAGCAGAATCTGCAGCCTCAATTTTTATACAAAATTAAGGTCACAAGGAGAAGGAATGGGCTTCCTTCAGAGCCCCTAAGATGCAGGACAACTAAGAAACTGTTCAACTTTAAAATGAGAAGCAAAAGAAGACTCAAGGGCAGACAAGCAGAAATAGGTGACAAATGGACCTTTACAGAGGAATGGGCCAGCCTCCACTTCAAAAGGGACCTGGTCATGAGAATGACACCAGACAGAAAACCTCTTAAACTGGGACACAAAGACTTTCTGGTTGCAAGTGTTCTTGCTTACTGTAAAACCCTGAGCACTTCCTCAGAAAATAGGTACCTAAAAGGCATAAAAACCTTATTGCTCATAGTGTCAGGTGAAGAGTGGACAACCGAGGATGGACAAGGACCTCTTGTTCTATGTGAAAAGGTCCAACTGGTGAAGTAACTTGTGATGGTCACTGGCCAGATGCATTAAGAGGGGTAACAAGTGTTGTCTTGGCCAAAAGGGGGTCACTAGCAAGATTTTTGGAGAGTCCAGCTGAATCTTCTGCAGGATTCTTGTAAGTAGGGAAAGGGGAGGGAAGTCATAGAGAAACATCCCCTTCCAAGGAAAAGAAAGGGCGTCTTGTCTTCCACACCAGATGGCATGGTGCTCAAACAGAAATGAGGCAAGTTGCCTGATCAAAGGGGAGGCAAAAAGATCTGCCTGAGGAATATCTCACTGATGGACTATGTCCAGAAACATGCGTCTGTGAAGCATCCAAA